>NW_026606762.1:1898750-2507500 GCF_029890125.1 Rhinichthys klamathensis goyatoka
CCCGCTGCTGTGTCACTAATACAGCCGGGCACTGAAGAGGGCTGCTTTTTATGAACACCCTTCCCAAACCACAGAGTCCTACAGGGGGCCAATCAGCAATGGCAATGGGCTGACCTGCTCAAGCACACTTCACCCGAATCAGTGACTGTTACGGGGGCCCTTAGAGCGGGACACAGGAGGCTTTCCGAACGCTTTGTTTCTGAGAGCAGAAAGATCAGAGGCCCACTGTGGAGACACGGAGAAGTGTCCTCAGGAATTACACTGGGCTCCACCTCATTAGACGTCGCTGTATGAAAGTAATGACAGGTGTACGGGGCCTGTGGGGCCCTGCTGTGGACTTTGACCCCATTCACAGTGTGGGACAGCAAAGTCTTCACTACGGTAGATTTCCACCTTTGTAAAATGGCAGCTTGTGGACAGGGCAGGGCAATGGAGGGAAACAAGGCACTGAAATTCACCAGAAAAAAAGAAGTGACTGACAAATTTGGTATTGAACTCCTTCCATGCTCACACTTGAATAAAGGGCAACAGACAAGGGTTGTTAAAGTTTTTGTTTAACAAAACCCCAATCGTAATTAATATTGTCAGGGATTGTCCCTCTTGAACTGTGTGATCTGAAGCTGAACAGTGAATAAATTGGTTTGTACACCGTATACATATGAGATGAATCAGTTTAGGGTCGATAAGATTTTGTAATGTTTTTGCAAAAAAAGTTTCTTATGCTTTCTGTTACGCACTGCTTGGGTTGAAGACCCGAACACAAACTTTATTTAGTGTAATCCATAAAACAGGCAGGAGGTCAAAACCACAGAGCAAACTACCCCGACAGCAACAGAGTTCAAGACACAGGAAAATCCAGGGAAACAGGCAGAAGATTGAGACCATAACAGAGAAACAAGGATAAAACGCTCAGAATTGCAGTATAACACAAACAAGACTTCGCAACGAGTGAATGAACACAGGTTTAAATAGGCAAACATAAATGAGATAGTGACACACAGGTGGCAGTAATCATTAATCAATTAAATGCATCCAATCTGAATAAAAGTATTTAGAAAATAGGACCCCAAAGTACTTTTGAACAGCAATGTATATACAACATAGAAATAGCCCAATATTACAACTTGCATCTGCTAAAAATGATGCAAATGCATAAGTGAGCTTGAGTAACATGATCAGAATGTAAATGAAGTTGTAAATATACTCTTTCTGGAACAACGTGCTAAAACACAGACAATGAATAACTAAAACATTAAAAATTCACTACATTGTATTGCAATGCATTGCATACACTAGGTTGTTGCCTACTACCCATTAAAGTGCCAATCCTCCTTTTTGTTCAATCGTTTAGAAAATTAGGCCTAATTTATCACACCTCTCGTCTATTCCCATAGATGTTTACACCAAAGTTTAATACTTAGGGTTAAGGATTTGTTCAAATAATAATCCTTGCCTGAACAAGCCGTATTAATGACTGCAATGCAGTCAAAAGTTTCTGTGCCATTGTTACTAAGATTTTCCTATCTCAGGGATAATGTATTCAGTATTTATTGGCTTAACAGGCTCTTTTACCTGATGCTATTGAGATAACTCATGCTTAAAATGCATTATGCATGAACTTTGCAGGTTGTCAAAGAGAAAAACTCTGCCTTGAGAAGAACTCCCCTCATGTGAGTCAAGGCCTAACTGTGAGTTTACCTTGTATTACACCAGTCCCCACATTTCATCCTGTCATCCACAGTTTGCCTCAATCCCAAGAAAGCCAACAGTAGAGTCAAGAGCCAGCATGCAAGTCACAACAGGGACGGGCCCCAGTCAAAACAAACAATGCTTATTGTGAGAAATGACTGGTTTCAGGAGCAGTATTAAGTCGCTACGGTTTATGTGTTACACATTAACCAGGTAATTCGTCATCACAGCCCACAGATGTAAAAACCTTCTGAAGACAATATGAGTGGTACCTACAAAAGTCACATGAGAAGTTTTGCCAGGGCATTTCTATTCAGTTGCTGGTTTTGGCTGTTTTTTAGCATGACACTAATTGTGTTATTGCTAGAGTGCTTTGGTTTGATAGCTAGGTGGTAGAAAAATTATATCAGGCCGAATAATAATCAAAAATAACCCCTTTCCTTACAAAGCGGAATATTTTGGTATTAAACTGTTATACTTAACCCTCTGGGGTCGACAAACGCGCCAGCGTGTTTTGCTGGATTTTTTTCACATAGCAGAAAATAGACTTAAAATACTCCGTCATTTATGGTCATACAGACTTAAGAAATAATCCATAGAATCCACATGATAGGGCAAAGAAAGACAGGCTGTGCAATCCTCATACATCACTTGACATATGGCAAAACCTCTGCTTGATCTACCCCTGTGTTCCTGTTCCTCATTGTGTCAAATAGGATACTGAGAAGAAAGTTTTTTTTAAATGAATACGCTATACTACGGGGTGTTGAATGCTTGAATCTGATTGGTTGACGAACGCTCTATTGTAAGGTGTGCAATTATTTTCAGGGAAACGCAAATCTAAAGTAGTTCCAGGCAGGTCTTGACCGCATTACATGTCCACATCACTTCGCCAAATGATTTCAGTTTTTCAAAGGTCCTTACAGCCTACAACAGCAAAAGAACCAAAACCCACAACAACACTGACCAAGCAAATAAATATAGAAAACAATAGGATAAAAACGACCAATTTCCATGTTTTTTGCCACAAAATTATGTTTTATTTTGTACAGAAAGCACATACTTTCCTTTTTCTGCTCTCTCTCCCACTCAAACGCACACCCATACTCACACTACGGACACACACTCGCACAGGAACAGTGCTACTCTGACGATTTTAGCTGTAAAATAGTTTAGCAACTTAACATGCTTCAGACACAATCACGCAGGGGCGTTCCCAAAGCGTCGTCGACGCAGTGCGAGTTCCTTTCTCAGGGAACTAGGGTTACAGTCGTAACCTGAGACGTTTTGCTATTAATAGAGACGCTGCTGTTCAGAGACACAGACTCAGGTAATTCATACTGTACATGCTTAATCTGTCTCTCTAATAAATGCATTAAAAACAGCATTAGTCTATCAATTGCTCAAGCCTCGTTACTAGCTCTAAACGACGTTTTGGAATTAGCAAAGAAGGTGTGGGATTAAATGCGAGAGAAATGAGTCCTATAATGAGCGTTTCAAGGACAAAAACCTGACAAATGTCTTAAAATAAAACATCTGAACAATATTTTGAGGTGTGGTAACTGTAGTATAAGTGGAATAATTGACTCTGGGCCATTGAATTATTGAAAAATAATGCGCACCCAAGGTGTAACGGCCATTTCTATTTATTCAACGGCCCGTCCTCAATTATTCCTTACTTATACACTCACTACACTCTAAAACATAAAGGTTTTAAACAAAAAGCGTTTTTGTTGTTGTTGTTGTTGTTGTTGTTGTTGTTGTTGTTGTTGTAGCAATGAATATTTTGGGTTCTCCAAACTGTTCTAAAGTTAACAATTCTAAAGAAATATTTTCTTCATAGTGCAAGGAGCATTATCCAAATAACTTGTTCTGTTGTTGAGAGCCTTTTGTGCGATTGAAAGGTTCCATGGACGTGAAAGTTTCTTCGTGTAACCATCAGTGCCGATAAAGAACCTGGATATGGGCATATAGTGCTTACTGATCAAATCTGTCAAACTGATGGCAGCTGGTTGATTTCCTCTGGTCTGAAAGGTAAATGTAAGTTTAAAGCCTGCCGTTGAACAGAGTTCGACCTTTATTTTGCCAAGCTTGTGTTGAATTGGAATAATCCTCTCGGTGACCCCCGGTGACCTGGTTCTCATCCTGGAAATGTCAGCAAATCCTGTGCTGACATGGGAACAGAGAAGAATGCCAGGTATGAACACGTTTCGGAAGTTGCTCGGTGTGGGTGTTTTGTCTGTGTCCACAGATGTGTGTCTGAGGGAGTGCTGGAGACCGTCCCCTCAAAGGAAACATATTAAGCTTAACCTTACACAATAATATAGTTGTAAAACAAAGGAATGCAGGTAGGGAGGACGCAAGAGCCTGCAAACACATTTACAAGCATATTACATTATGCTGTAAAATAATCCAGATTCAAATATGATAAAATATTTTTAAAAAATACAAAGAACTTAATTAAAATAGTTAATATTATTAATTTAATTTACACATTTGCACACAATATTTCCAAAGTATCATTATATAAAAAAAAAAATGAACCATAAAAATGTAAACAAAACAATTATATGTTTTTTTTTGTCAGCAAACCAACTAATATTGAGTAAAATACAAAATATTAAATCAAAATTAATTACCTAAAATTAATTAATATACGTATATATATATATATATATATATATATATATATATATATATACGTATATTTACACTGTAAAATGTATATGTATATATTTGTTTTATTTGCTATCTTGTGTCAGTAGTAGCACAACATAATAAATACAATTTAATTGCTTTGTTTTACATGCTGAATGTTGAAGTCTGTGTGTGACTCATGTATGATCAATTGCACAAATATAGAGGGATTATATCAACCCAATTAAAATGTCACAAGGTGTTTGCAATAACATTTTAAAAGATCATTATTTGACATGAAAAGTAGACTAGTTAAGGATTTAGTTAGAAGTAAGGTCACTTTTTAAAGTAATAACTACTTCCCTTCCTTTGAAACCGAACTGTGATTTCTTACATCGCTGCATCACTAGAAAGATAATAACAATAATATAAATGAAGTTCGAATTGCCCGACCAAATGGAACACTGATCACCATAATGATGAGTTAAAACAAAAACATTTTAGGAAAACCAACGTCAATTTATGAAGTTAGCTTATGTGATGTTCTCTCACATTTTTCAGTTGGATTGACAAAAGAACATTCAAGATGACTTTGGAAATTAGTGAATGCAACTAGAGAGGGTCTATTAAGAATTGCCCCGCCTTTGCTTGACAAAATGGAACTCAAACCAATCAATTAATCTTAACTTGGGTTTTCTGAGCAAACACGGCATATTATGTGAATAGTACAGATTACTAGATTTTTACAATTAAGTTAATAAATAAAATAAAGTTAGTTAGTTAAACTAAAAAGTGTTAACTGTTGGATTATACAGTGTAGATACAATATTATACTAGATATAACCATGTAGTGAATGTGGTGATTTCTGATACTTGAAGTGATATTTAAAGGGATAGTGAACCCAAAAATGAAAATCCTGTCATCATTTACTCACCCTCAAGTTGTTCAAAACCTGTATGAATTTATTTCTTCTGCTGAACACAAAAGAAGATATTTTGAAGAATGTCATTAACATTGACTTCCATAGTAAGGGAAAAAAAATATTATGGAAGTCAATGGAGCCCATATCAACTGTTTGGTTATGTTGTTCTTCCAGGGGCGTAGGAGCCATTATACGTAGGAGCCATTATACCCCCACATTTCAAAATCGAAGTTTTGTCCCCCCCCCCCAATTTTAAAATTTTCAATTTTAAAAAACGGCTGAATTCTTCAGCTGCTAATCTCGTTGTCGGTCGACCATGATAGCGCACCGCTCGCGCATGCGCATCTAGGTGACGCGGATAAATGTACGCAGCAATATATAATGAGTGTTCCTGGGAGATCCTAGTTGCGAGGGATGTGGAAGCGTGCAAAAGTTACAGAAATGTAGATAAAGTGCCCTGGCCTTGAATGACAAGGTAAGGAAAATAAGACTAAATCTAAATTAAATGACCAAGACTAGGTTGGCCATGTGATTTTTCTCAGGAGATATTTTGAGCATTTTACTTCAGACACCTGATTATCAGCAAACTGCCAAGAGAACTGCTAGCTGGCTAACTTACTCAAAATAAACTAGCAATCTATTCAGGCAGCATATTTGTTTTTGATCTGTGTGAATTACAGAAATATAAGACTTGCTACTTTTAGCTACCAAGGAACCTTTCCACAAGGATAGATTGATTTTATTTTTCAATCCTTGGGGGGTAAGCTGGTTAATGGAAATTAAATCAACCATTTATTTGAGTTTTTAATTTTTTGTTAATCAGTACATGACTGATTAACAGTAATGTAAATGCTAAATGTCCTAATACCTGTTGATACTACAACAATGCAAAGTATGCTCTTAACCTTGCAGTTTTTCACATATCATGTAAGACTCATTTTCTCAATTTCTTTGCACAAAACTCTCCAGAAAGTGCCATTTAATGGTTTATTTTTCAAAAAAAATGCCCGGGGGTATACCCCCGGACCCCGATATAAGAGCCCACATAATAAATCCCAATTTAATCACTGCTTAGAACCAAACTACGTAATACAGTCTGTTCCCATAAGTCTTTAGAAATAAACATTTAAGTGCCTTATATATAAAAAAATATATAAAAAAATTCGGGACACCCCCCCCCCCCCCTAGCATTTACTGCCCCCATCCCCCCTCCCCCCCGGTTTAAAATTGCTCCTACGCCCCTGTGTTCTTCAAATCTTTTGTGTTCAGCAGAAGAAAGAAATGGAACAACTTGAGGGTTAGTAAGTGACGACAGAATTTTCATTTTTGGGTGAACTATCCCTTTAATGCTAAAAATCTCTCCACAGTGCAAATGAGATGATGTTTTTATACAACCACAACACAAAGCAGTGACATTTACAAATCAACACAAGGTCATCTCCAGATGTTCGGGGTGAAATGTTTATTGATGTAAACATTATTATATCTATCTCATCTTTGATGAGATAATGTCAGGTACAAGATAATGAGACAATTTGAAGATGAGATAACGCTAGACATGCTTACAAGGATAGATTAGATTCACTACCACACCCACTGTCTGAAAGAAGATGAGCTTTAACAGATGAGCGTATAGGAGCAATTATCTCAGCCTATAGCCTATTTCTTATGCACTCAGAGGAGTCCACGCATGATTTTGGTGTCAGTTGTAAAAGAACAACATAAGAATGTCTGGGTGTTGCTGGAGCTTCTTGAATTATCTGTGCCTCCATAAAAGTAAATGGATAGTCCCTGGGGCCCGTCCCATAGTATCCCACATCCAAACAATTGCAGCAGTCCCGCGCTTTATCAGCTCATGGCGGTAATTTTGTTTCCTATCACAATAGATTTGTATTAAATGTCACCATTTTTGTAGGACAAATTCTTTTACTAAATAATGTGACTGCACACAAAGCAGGAAAATATTGAACATAACTTTTCCATGTGGATTTGTTAAATTACCAAAAATTACCCTTGAGGTATTATGCAATTGTTAATAAACCATTGTATCCTTGTTTCTTTTTTCAGTCTTTTTCAGTTGTGAATGATTTCCCCATTTAACCTTTCTCCAACAGGAATCGTATGTCATAGCAAACAAGGAGTTGTGTGGTATAAACACTGAAAGTGCTTTTAAGGCAGAAGACAGCCGACGGCAAATTCCCACACATGTGATATATTATGAAGAACGCTAATAAATTCAGAGCTGCACTTTGTAAAATCTCTAAATAATGAATTATAACATTAATTGAAGTACCTGCAGGCTTTGAAGGATACTAACAGCAGTTTTGGATTGTGATGTTCAGAGTGTCACAACATTAGATATGGACCACTTGGGATTTAATGGCATTTTGGAACTGCTTATGACGTCTACATTTTCCTGTGATGAATATTTTATCCCATATTTCATCCTTTTCCTGTCTGAGTCTACAATCTCACCCACATATATAATTAATTACATATTGCGTAGCCTGCACATCCGAACAAGAGAAATATGACATAAAAAATAAAGAACATCCAACCATAGCCATAAATAACAATAAATAAATAAAACGACAAGCCAAAATACAAGATGTATTATTTATATTTTATTTAGGGCAAAACAACCACAGGGAAGGGGTTTTCTCACTATGCCATTATCAGTTTATCCAAGCATAACTCTTGAGGAAACATACCTGTACCTGATGCAGAACACACTGATTAAAAACAAGCCAAAACAATGATCCACGGGCAGATAGACATGGACAGAGAGGTTTTGTCAAGGATTTTTACATGTAGTATGCAGGACAATTCCAAAAAAAAGAAAAGAAGTGTTCACATTGTGCCAATCGCCCCTTTAATGCGTTTAGAAATTAAACATTTGTCCGCTAACATTGGACATATGTGCAAAAGAGAAGAATCAATAAACATTTCCAACACTTTTAAAATGAAATATTTTGTTTAATAGCATTCTGAGGTGGAAAGACATTTTAGACATTTAAAATAAAATAAAAGTTTGACTCTTTTTTTCTTTCTGAAGATCCTTTTATGTCTAGCATTTAAATACACACAATTAAAGATATTCTGCTCACATGATGTTTCTTTGTTTGAACAGGCATGCTCTTCGCTGGCACTGTTATCTCCTTAAAATCAAGTGCACTAATAGAATATAGCTGCAAGCAGCAATTAAGGGGACAAGCTCAAAAAAGTCCTGATGAGTTATGCAAGCATGGCTGGAAGCATCACACCAACTGCAAGCAACAATGAGCAGTTAAAGACATTTTAGATGATTTTAGTCAAAACGGCTGAAAATATTAAAATGGAATTACTTTATAATTTAATTTTTCATCACTTTTGACCAATAGGTGGTGCTGTGACCAAATTTATGTGGTGTAGTCAGTGTGGGGTGACGATAACACACACAGTTTGACATGGTCTGAAAATGATCTGACTCGAATTTGGTGAAAATCGGACAAACGGTGTAAGAAGGAGTTGGAAAAGTAGGTTTTCAAGGAAATTCAAAATGGAAAGTTTGACTAACTATTGCACAACTGGTATCGGTATGACTCACGGAATAAGACCAGTTTCAATAAAATAGCAAAAATAACCAAAAGCTATTAGCATTTTTTAAAATCTTATTATAATTTTGACCACAAGGTGGCGCTGACCCAAAACTTTTTGAGTACCTTCAAGGCATCATGCGCGAAGACACATACCAAGTTTTGAAATGATACGTGAATGCGTTCTTAAATATAGCATTTTACCAAAAAAAAATTCAAAAGGGCAGATGCCCAGATATTGTTTGACTCGCCATGCCACCCCGAATCTAAAGAGGTCTCGTGATTTTTGGTCAAACTGTTTAGACATTATAAACACTGCTATATAAACTGTGCAGGTACCCTCAGGTTATGGTTGTCATAACACACACCAAGTTTGGTCTGAATACGCTGAATAAGTGTTTGCGGAGATATAGCCTCACGTCCACTTTGCCGTGCTCTTTGTCAAATTCTTTTGTGAGTTATTCGAGAACGGTTTGACGAATCAACTTGAATTCCATAACTTTGTGTCGCATGGTCTGACGCTGCAACGCATTCTCATCCCAAGGCGTCATATACTGACGCTTTTGCCAAAGCGTCTATATCCAACGCACATGGCACCCTTTAGCGTCAATATGAGACGCAGATATATGGCGCCTCCTAGTGGTCTAACCCTAACACTACCCCAGACCTAAACCTACCCATAACCGAAGCATGTTATATGCGAAGCACATGACACCCTTTAGCGTCAATATAACATGCTTCGGTTACGGGTAGGTTTAGGTCTGGGGTAGTGTTAGGGTTAGACCACTAGGAGGCGCCATATATCTGCGTCTCATATTGACGCTAAAGGGTGCCATGTGCGTTGGATATAGACGCTTTGGCAAAAGCGTCAGTATATGACGCCTGGACGATGACGTGAGATGATTTACGTGAAAATCGGAGCAACTGTCTAGGAAGAGTTCGAAAAAAAAGTTTGTTTTCCGAAAAATTCGAAATGGCGGAAACCGACGTCACAGGGTGCATTCGAATCATTTTGAGCCAGGGAATCAGAGAAAAAAATATAACTTTGTTTCTAGTCCTTACGATTACCAGCATTAACATTGGTGCAAAGTTGGACAGTTAGTGAAAAGAAAATCAAAAATAATATAAAAAATAATAAAATGACTTCTTATTTTTTCCTTCCATCTCATATTTTTTTCCACCACCATGTCCCTTAGGGCTTCCGTAATTTCACACTTAGTTTGAATTATCATAGATTTTATAATGTTACAAATGTTTATTCATTATATTTTCTTATTCTGATCAATAAAAATGGTGAAACATTAAAAAAATAAATCGAAGCATAAATGTAATTTGAATAGTAGCAGAAATAGAATCAATCTGTTTCTGTATTTGAACAAATGCCTATACAAATCCTTTCAGTGTCCAACACACAAATGTACAGTCGCTACACTGACATCATGCACATTTCCTAAAGACAAAGGGAATTTCACACTGGCTACGTCATATAACACAGTATCTTACTTGTAATTAGTTCAAAAATACTTCACATTTTCAGCATGGTTTTGTTTTTAGGTCGCTATGATGAAGTGGAGTATAAATGGTTCTTTGTGTTGGTTATTTAGAGTTAAAGCTAAAGAGTGAACTTAGTTTTACCTTCCTGAAGGCATGCTTGACCTAGAGACCATCTCCAACCTTTGACATTTGACCGTCCCACGGGGCACTAATGATGACTAAATCATCTGCTAAAAAACACACCTGGTGGTTAGATGCTTCATAAAAGACCGGTTTACGGGACCAGAGGGATTCAAAAAAAGAAAAGAAAAATGCAATCAATTTGTGTCACTCATTTGTTTGATGTTTGGTTAGCTAGCTTTTCTAAATATATGGAGCTTTGTTCAGTGAACTGCTTCTTCCAAAGCTCCCGCTTTTGACCTGTTGAAAGCCATGTCAAAGATTAGAAAACCCCACCTTACACCTCAAAGCTCAAAAGTAAACATGCCGTTGGTTTCTGCTCAGGTAATGTATGTATGTCAGTAACCCAATACAATAAATGGCTCAAGGTTGCACGTTTTATGTGACGTTTCTTTCACACACTGCAAAAAATGATCGTGATTTTAACGGTAAAAATGCTACAGTGAAAAACTGTTAATTGGTTAACAGAACCTTTCCTTACTATATACGGTAAATAACTGTGATAGATCTAATGGTACATTTCATGTAATTTTACTGTAAAATACCGTTAAATTTACAGTTTTTGAAAGTGAAAATGAACAACTCATTGTATAATTTACAGTGAAAAACCGTAAATTGACATTCCCACAATTCCCTGCGTGACACTTCACATTTGATGTATTTTTGTCGAAATAACTGTTTCTTCATAGTTTGCTTAGTCTTTTTCTAATCAGTTATGTACA
This sequence comes from Rhinichthys klamathensis goyatoka, assembly GCF_029890125.1. Lineage (NCBI taxonomy): Eukaryota > Metazoa > Chordata > Actinopteri > Cypriniformes > Leuciscidae > Rhinichthys > Rhinichthys klamathensis. The sequence continues at coordinate 1,909,971 of NW_026606762.1, forward strand.
TTAGGGTTTTATGTGACATTTAATGTTGTTAAATTAATGTTTATTGCCTTTGTAAAATTTCATGTGTGTTACCATGATGTTTGTGTGAATGACACTGTGCAACTTCTATATATTAATAATAACTTTCTTGTGGAAGAACATGTGACTAGCTTTGATTGACTCTCATCACTGCTGTGATTGTTGGTTGTCAGTGTATTACAATGGTACAAAACAGATATTTATACTTCAATAGGTCGGTAAATTAACATTATATCAAATAATGAAATACGGTTTATTTCTGTAAATTTTAAGTAAAGTCTGTAAAACCTTGCTACCGTAAAATCTTGCTACTGTATTTTATACGGTAAATTTCTGGCAACCACAGCTGCCGGTATTTTACCGTAAATTGAACAGATTTTTTTTTTACAGGTCATTTTTTGTTAAGAATGCATCCGCCAAAGATATAATTGCAAATCAATGTGAGCTTCCCATATCATTCCAACCATTTCAAATCAGAAGGAAAGCCCTCTCAATGAGGAATTCCCACGCCTGACTTAACCCACCACGACTTCAGAATAACAAAAGAGGTAAATCATGTCGTACTGTCTCCCACAGATGGGCTGGCTTCTTTGTTGACAAAGGCATGCAAAATAGTATTTACAGATGGCAGAGCGGGCTCTGGCTCTCCAGCATAAAGGCTTCCCTTTTGAGAGGCGTTTTAGGGCCATGAGAAAACATCTGAGCTGAAGTGTGTGGCGCTTGTACCGCCATCCCTCCCTCCTGGACCACATTGCTGGAGTCTTTCACAGCAGTCTGTGGATCCTCACTGCTGTGAGGTCATACAGAGGATGTGACATGCATGACATGTTCAGCCCCATATTCTCTGAAAGAAGAGTCCATTAAGGATATGTGGCATTTGTTTTCACTGTCAGACTTCTTGAGCCCCTGTGGTAAATATCTCTGAGACTAGAGTCTGATCTTGTGGGATTGACCTTTGCCCTTAACTGCATGCATTTGTTTTGTCTCCCAAACTGCAGATTGATCTGAGAATTCTTACACAGGCTATGCTCAATAATTCGATGATGTGTAAGGTCATGTACATGCTTTAAACCGTGTTCTTTTATTTGGTAAAGGTAAATAAGCAGATCTGCATATATTTGTTCATTATTTTGGTAACACTTTAGTTTAGGGTCCAATTCTCACTATTAACTTGGTTATTAGCATGCATATTAATAGGATAATGGCTGTTTATTAGTACTTATAAAGCACATATTAATGCATTATTCTGCATGACTATATTATACAGAACTATTAATAAGCAGTAATTAGGAGTTTATTGAGACAGAAATCATAGTTAATGGTTAGTTAATAGTGAGAATTTGACCCTAATCTAAAGTGTGACCATTATTTTTTATCTCCATATGGTTGTTGTTCTTCATCAGTTTTGATATCCATGTAAATACCTTTATTGACATTCTGATTGCTTATTCAGCATATACACAATAAAGTTTGGAATAATTATGATTTTTTTATATTTCTGAGCTTCTTGAAGTCACTTATGCTCACCAAGGCTACATTTATTTGATCGAAATACAGTAAAAACAGTACTGAAACAGAAATATTAACAAATTTTAAAATAACTATTCCATATATGGTAATATATATATATATATAAAATGTACTTTATTCCTGTCATGCAAAGCTGAATTCTCCAGTGTCACATGATCATTCAGAAATCATTCTGAAATGCCAATTTGCTGCTCAATTATTTTTGGGGGGTCAATTATTAATAATGGTTATTATTATCAATGTTGAGAAACATTTTTGCTGATTAAGTTTTTTTTTTTTTTTTTGGAAACATCATAAATGATATCTTATCCCAACTTTTGACTGGTAGTGTATCATAGTTTCACAAAAAAATGAAGCAGCACAATTGTTTTTAACATTGATAATAATCAGAAATGTTTCTTGAGCATCAAATAAGCACATTAGAATGATTTCTGAAGGATGCGTGACCGAAGACTGCTGAAAATTCAGCTTTGCATTACAGAATAGTTTTGAGAGTTTTGTTTACATGTAAACACACTAAAATATTGGAGTCACCACAGAGACTCCAGAGTTTTTGGCACAATTTTCAGTAAAAAAAAAAAACAATTCCACATGATTGCTCAAATTCTCAGTTGTTCTCCATCTGTGGTCTGATGTTATGAAGCTATTCCCTTTAGAAAGGTCAAGTTTGGGGAACTGGATGGGCATCAGACATATTTATGTTCAGTGTTTATATTTTAAAAACATGAATGTGTTGGAGCTGTAATAGTGCCAAGTGGCAGTGCAATCTTCAGAGACTTGTGACCTACGTTTGGTCTCTGTTTCTTACATGAACTATAGAAGACTTGGAATAGCAATAGTGCATTAGTCACTTTTATGGTACGTATGGTGTTTTTCTTTTGGTGCAATAACTTCATGGGTCACAAACTTTCAATGTATGAGAAAGAGGTGCATGAAAAATGCATTTGGGTTTAGAACAACAATTCTGTAATGACAGAATGTTTAATCTTGTGTGAACATAATCAAAAAGATGCATAAAATATCAGATACTTGCAGCCAAGTACTGTCTCTTTGACGTTCATAGCTTTCTTATACTAAAAAGCAGTCAGGATCCAGCATGCTGAGATTTTGACGTGGACAGCGGAATATCCAGCTTGGTTAATGTCAGTCATCTGGCTCCTCTGTGTCAGCTATTAATGAAGCACAGCGGGACGTATGCAGACAGCGACACACCACAGGAAGAGCTCCAAAACATCCACTGGGAACAGGGGAAGTGGGGTAGAAAGAAGAAATGCTGTGAGGGCTTCAACCATGGAGCAAAAAAAAAAAAAATCACAGATTTTAACTACTATACTATGAAACAGTCATGAGGAAGACCTCTGTAAAAGATTTATTGAATCCCTATACATTGTAAGGAACTCTTTTACATGGAGCATTAAGCTTCATGACATGTTTTTGGATGACATATGTGAGATTCCAGCTGCTAAGAGTCTGAGAATAATAACTTTACTGTAATGTAAAATACTTCTTGTCAACATGATTCACAACTAACACTGGTTGCTTGTCATTGGGCAATTTGTCTCCATGAGCGCAGTTGCAACAGTCCCATCACCTATAATGCTATGCAACTGTAAAAATGTCATGGTGAGGTTAAAAAGTATAGACAAAGCTTGCTTATATAGTCATTTAGTAATAGCTAAACAATCAGAGGGAAAAGCTGAATCTGAGGTATTCATTATAGACCGAGCAAAGGTGTGTGTGTATACATTAAGAATATATACAGTGTGAAGCAGACTGCAGGAACTGCGAAGCTGCTAGTTTGTCTTAAAACTGTTTTAACAGAAAATCCCTAATGCGGTAATTGTTAATGACAGCAGCACACACACACACACACATGCTGCATGAACTCCACAAGCTCGTGTAAAACCTGATGATACAGTTAAATGGTGCAGTTTTTTCAAAATCCCATATATATATATATATATGAAAAGTATGAATGGCTGACCAATCAAAGTGAAATATAAATATATTATATTATATTAAAATATTATATATATATATATACACTCACCGGCCACTTTATTAGGTACACCTGTCCAACTGCTCGTTAACACTTAATTTCTAAGCAGCCAATCACATGGCGGCAACTCAGTGCATTTAGGCATGTAGACATGGTCAAGACAATCTCCTGCAGTTCAAACCGAGCATCAGTATGGGGAAGAAAGTTGATTTGAGTGACTTTGAACGTGGCATGATTGTTGGTGCCAGAAGGGCTGGTCTGAGTATTTCAGAAACTGCTAATCTACTGGGATTTTCACGCACAACCATCTCTAGGGTTTACAGAGAATGGTCCGAAAAAGAAAAAACATCCAGTGAGCGGCAGTTCTGTGGGCGGAAATGCCTTGTTGATGCCAGAGGTCAGAGGAGAATGGCCAGACTGGTTCGAGCTGATAGAAGGGCAACAGTGACTGAAATAACCACTCGTTACAACCGAGGTATGCAGCAAAGCATTTGTGAAGCCACAACACGCACAACCTTGAGGCGGATGGGCTACAACAGCAGAAGACTCCACCGGGTACCACTCATCTCCACTACAAATAGGAAAAAGAGGCTACAATTTGCAAGAGCTCACCAAAATTGAACAGTTGAAGACTGGAAAAATGTTGCCTGGTCTGATGAGTCTCGATTTCTGTTGAGACATTCAGATGTTAGAGTCAGAATTTGGCGTAAACAGAATGAGAACATGGAACCATCATGCCTTGTTACCACTGTGCAGGCTGGTGGTGGTGGTGTAATGGTGTGGGGGATGTTTTCCTGGCACACTTTAGGCCCCTTAGTGCCAATTGGGCATCGTTTAAATGCCACGGCCTACCTGAGCATTGTTTCTGACCATGTCCATCCCTTTATGGCCACCATGTACCCATCCTCTGATGGCTACTTCCACCATGTCACAAAGCTCTAATCATTTCAAATTGGTTTCTTGAACATGACAATGAGTTCACTGTACTAAAATGGCCCCCACAGTCACCAGATCTCAACCCAATAGAGCATCTTTGGGATGTGGTGGAACGGGAGATTCGCATCATGGATGTGCAGCCGACAAATCTGCGGCAACTGTGTGATGCCATCATGTCAATATGGACCAAACTCCCTGAGGAATGCTTCCAGCACCTTGTTGAATCTATGCCACGAAGAATTGAGGCAGTTCTGAAGGCAAAAGGGGGTCCAACCCGTTACTAGCATGGGGTACCTAATAAAGTGGCCGGTGAGTGTATATATATATATATACTGTATATATAAAAAACATCTTATATTGTACTTCATGTTTAATGTAAACACAAAACATATCTGCTCACACTATCTGTGTCTAAAGAGTAAGCAAACACATGGATTGCTTAAGATTTGAATCGTCTCTTAGTATCCCGTAAAGGTGGTTTATGTCTCTCCTCAGATAACGACCATTCAATAGGCTATACTTGCACTATATACTAAGTTGTAACATTACTTTATGTAATTGCAAAATTTGTTCACTGTATACAATCTTTTTGTGTAACTAAATGCTCTGTTCTCCATTTTCTTATATAGTGTCTAATTAATGCTCTGTGTTTATGCGTGTATTACAGTATGTGTTGAGTACGGGTAAAATGGTTGATGCGATTGCGATTGTTTAATTTTGCCAGAAGAGTCAGGAGTTTTGTGAATTTAGTTTAAAGATTTGTTTTTGAGTTTAGTGTCGAGAGAAACTGGGTGAAGGTTTTAAAAAACGTGTCTTAGGGTGTGAAAAACTGTATAATGCTTATATCTGTGTATTAATATCTTCATCAGCTTTGTGTTATACTGGCTGTTTCATCGTTCGAGGGGAGAACTGGCAATGTCAGGTTGATGTAGAATCAAAGCAGGGTTCATTTGGAATCATATCATAACAAATCTCATTAAGAACCACTGGAATACATATGAAAGAGAGAGCCATATCTATCTTTCATGAACATTGTTCAGAATATATCTGTAATTAATCATTAGAAGATAATAACTGCTTGGATAATAATTAATTCAATAGTTGTGACTGATTTCCAGAGAAGCGTTTATTTGACATCTGTTGCATTGACGCTGTGAGGAATAAAGCAGTTCTCCACCTTGTGTTTTACAAGGAAACACCCTTTCAGAACAAACAAGGGCTGGAGCAGGTTAAGAATGTCGACCAGCAGCTCTGAACTGATTTTTCTAGTTTCTGATATCAAACAGCAGCTATAAATCATCCTCACACAGTACATCAGTGCTTGTTGACTTTGACACTTGCAGAGCTTATGGATCGTAAAGTGCACTTATGGACATGTGCAAACAAGAGTTATGTACGAGCACCAGTACAGAAACAAAACTGACTCCCTTTATCTGTGCAAAATCAAGGTCGTATTTCATACATCTAAACAGATTCCCTGTATAAGGGTGTTCAGAAGATATATCATGGGTCTTAAAAAAGCATCCTCTCCATGTATAAGCAATCTCTGCTATAGTCGTGTTTACTTCAAGTTTTATCATCATGATAAAACACCCATAGCTCAGCTAATTCAATTAATCGATGTGCAAAAAACTAGCCTCCTGGAGATCATGACTGTATTAGCTAATAGGTACAACAGGTATTTGGAGAGCTGGGATAGACATACACTACCAGTCAGATGTTTAATTTTGATGTTTGTTTTAATGTTTTAGAAAGAGGAACGTTAGGAACGTTCACTCTAAAAAATGCTGGGTTGTTTTAACCCAGATTTGGGTCAAATATGGACAAACCCAGCCTTTGGGTAACATTTTTAAATTACATTTTTAACCACATGTTTGGGTTTGTCCATATTTGACCCAAAATCGGTTTAAACCAACCCAGAATTTTTAGAGTGTTGTAGGTTATTTTTTGCAACCTAACGAGAACCTTCCCAGAACGTTCCCTGCTGGTTATTTTAGTTTAATGTTATAACCATGTTATTCTGAAATGTGTCATTTTTCATAAAGTCCCCCTGCCCCCTGTGGTGAAAATCAAGCTTTTAATGTTGTTTATATGTCTATGTGGTGTTTTTAAAGTGCTTTAAGACAAACCATATGCAAATTCATAAGTCGACAGCATTGCTGAGTATTTTCTTCTTAAAACTGAAGTGAACCAAAGACAGTCTCAAAAACACGGTTTGAAGTCGCTGGTGTTTCTGACGTCACAAACTACCTAGTAACCAATCAGATCAACGAGTGATCGTCAACCAGTGGATCTCTGAGCTGAGTGAGTGAGTGAGTGGAGGCGGGGCTCATTTGCATATTCATAGAACCACGTATACTTAATGAGGCAAGGGTGTAGAGTTACATTCAAGCTATTTTAAGGCATGAAAAAAAAATTCACGGAAAAACCATTTAAATATGTAATTTTGGTAATTAAAGATGAGTTTTAAGGGATAAAATCATTGACTGCAGGTGGACTTTAAAATCTGGATTAGATCAGTCAAAACACATTATAACGTTCAGATGAATCCAATTTTATTGCTAAAAATACTAAACCAAACGTAGTATGAAAAGCATACAGATCATAAATACGTAGGACTGTAACTTTCTTTGCTGCAGGTCTCTGATCTGTACTCACTTCGGTCTTCCACAGAAAGCCACGCATTCGTGTAATTTAACGGTCATTTCGTTTTGCTGACTGACTAGCATTAGTTTATCGACCTCTTTATTAAATAATCGCTTATAATTAATAGATGTACGAGAGTAAATTGTGTGATTTCAGAGAGATTTGACACGTCTAAGAGAAAATGAAGTTAACCGAGAAGTTTTTGGTTACTGACCAAAAGAGAGAAGCACGTCTCGCTAATTCAGTGGTTCTGGGATTTCTGGGAACCAAAAATTGTTAGCTGTGATGATCCTTTAGAAATAGACATCCTTGCTGAATCCAAGTATTTATCTATTTAAAAGAAAATCTTACTGAGTTGAATGGTAGTGGAATATCCAATATAATTTAAATATATACATTTTAATGAATTAGGTATTAGACAATATAATGTATATTCACAATCAGAGCATCACATGAAAACAAAATCTTTCACTGAAGGCAAATTTGATGAGAACCCATGTTCAGTTTATTTACAAAAACCTGAACAAATACAAAAATAAACAAAGACGTGGCTTGACGATAAACATGAACAAAACATGAACTTAAACAAACTCAGTAACAGGGAACAAAGGCAATTCGTACGAATTTTACGAGGTGGCTAATTCGTAATAATTCATGCGACCTCACTCGTACAAATTCGTACATATTTTACGAGTTACCAAATTCGTATGAATTCGTACGAGTGACCTACCCCTGACCCCGCCCCTAAACCTACCCATCACGTGGGTTTAGACAAATCGTACAAATTCGTACGAGTGAGGTCGTGAGATAGCTTTGAACAAAGCTAGACAAAAGAACAATGAAACATGAGGACTATGTATACACAAAGACTAATGAGCAACAATAAACGCCTAAACCTAATGAAACAATGAACCAATCAGAAAGTGCACAAGAAACAAAGAACGAATGAAAATAAATATATTATATATAGACACATGAATATATTATACAAAATAAAAGACATGAAAACATGAAAGAGAATACAAAACCCAAAACCAAGTATGACAAAATGAATCAGTAAAATGTTTTTGCATTGGTTAATTTACACAAACTGTCCAAATGAAAAGATTGACTAAAATGAATTAGACTTTTCCAAACTACATGAACTGTAAACCCGAATAAGTTGGCACAACTCAAAAAATTTAAGGCAATAAATTGCCTCAAATTTTTTTAAGTTAAGAAATTCAAAGTTTAAGTAAGCAGAACTGACATATTTTTATTTTGTATTTGTACATTTGAATTGTTCTTAACTTGAAATGTTTGAGTACACTAATTCATACATTTAACTTAAAATTTCATGTAATCTCAATGTGAACACTTTTATTAGTATAAACTTAGCTAGCTTTAACAAGCTAGTTTGCTAACATACTATTTTGTTAACTTCTTAACAATAGTATGCTATACAACACTTGCAGCAATATAAAGGTTTTATTTGCTCTCAAATCAAGCTCATGCACCACTTGTCACCATGATGGTAACTATCCTAAAACCAACATTAACAGAAATTCTTCTAAATTAGCATAACGAAACATTAATCATTACTAAATCACCCGCTTAACATTAATCTTGCACAAAAAAACATTGTATTACACTTAATTTTAGCATTTACTCTCCCTTTCGAGTGCCATCGGCAAAGCATGCTGGGAAATATACATCCCAGCCGTTTCAGTTAAACTTAAGTTCGTCTAAATTAAAAGAAATAATTTCATAAAACTCAAAACAATGAAACAGTTCAGTTTACTTAAAATATATCCATTCTGTGAACTTGAAAGAAAAAGAAAGTGCTAAATACTCATAAAAGTTAATTTGACTGAACTAATTAGTTTAATTTAAGTTTTTCCTACTCAAACCAATTAAGTATTTTGAGCGTTAGGGTTTGAGCACATTAAAGATTTCATTTGATTATTGCATCATCTTACTCAGCTGTAAAACTGTGTGCAACACAATGTGGCATGAAGAAAAAACGTGACAGTCATCTAGTGAGTCAACAGCTACTCTCACAGTAATGAAGAAACGTTCTTCCAGTTACATTATTAGAATGGTCTTTCAAAGGTATCTGGTCTTTAATTGTACATCGTTCATGGAGTTTTTTTTTTTTTTTTTTTTTTCAGAGAACACATTATAAAAGTTAAATCCCCATAATGTTTGCATAATGATAAATTGGAATGTTCACTTTACATTTGTTTTGAACATTCTCTATAGCATATTTCATATCAGAAAGGTAGCAAAACATTCTTAGAACTTCTTTTTTTTTTTTTTATTTTTTTTTTTTTAGCTGGGAGCATTTCCACTTTTAGTTAGTTACTCCCCAACACTGCAGCCAATGCTGGAACTGACCTTGCTCTCCTGTAATAAACACTCACGGGATCAGGTAGAAAGATAAGATTGGTCCTTGACTTTCAATTGTTAAGGTCTACAAACACAATAAAAAGTTAGTAAGGAATTAACAATGAACAGTTGTATGTTTATAAATGACATTAACTAAAAATTTTAAAAATTGCTATTCATTTTTGTTCCTGATGTCTTTAACTAATGTTAACAAATTCTCAGCTAACAGGAATTGTTCTTAGAACGTTCTGACAAGGTTCTTCCAGTAACGTTAACAGAATGTCGTTCAGCGTTGTCTGGTCTAATGTTCTCCAAAGGTTAGTATGAAAATGTTATCTCTACATCATTCAAATAATTTTTTTTTCTGAAACATTTTATCATTCTTTAACATTTTCTGTAACACTTTAAAATACTGTTCCTTCATTAATTAATAATTACACAGTAACAAGTGAGACACGCAATAGTCTAGTAATTGTAATTAACTGAGACTCTGATTAAATAATTGAGTAATAGCGCTTACCTGAATGAGGTAGTTCCCTATTAGCTAATACATTTTTTTCTATTTTTTCATGCCTCCCAGAAGACAATACTAAGAACTACTTTATACAGGTTCATAATTAATGTGACTAATGCAAAATGTATAATTAATTCTAAAGTGAAAATCATGGTAACCCACTAGTAATTACTCAAGTATTACCAAATACGTCTCAAAAGCTTACAATGATTTATGTTGGTGGTGTTTAAGGTGCAGTAAGGGATTTCTGAGAAACACTGTTGATATTTGAAATCAACACAAACAAACACACCCCTCCCTTCATTGCTCCATCCCTAAAATGCACGAACACTCAATGCAGCAGTGGAGGTCTCTTTACCAAGCAAAATAATTCTTCACCAAAAATAAAGCCATGATGATGAACGAACGACAAGGAAGATCAAAAAGTGAATATATAATCCACAAGAGTGTATACAAGCAAGATTTGGTTGTTAGTCACCAGCAGCGCATCAGCTCCAGACAAACAATGACACTCAAAACTGTCCTGTTACTAGAGCTAACATTACAACAACCGTTTATCCAACCCGATCTCATGACCAATTCGTCCGAATTTGACGAGTGATTAAAAGATGGCTAATTCGTAACAATTCGTACGACCTCACTCGTACGAATTAGTACGATTTTTGCTAAATCGCAGTGGTGGACGAAGTACACATACCATGTACTTGAGTAAAAGTAAAGATACTCAAGGTAAAATATTACTCAAGTAAAAGTAGAAGTGCTGCCTTTAAACATTCACTTGAGTAAAAGTACAAAAGTATTTGCCTTCAAATGTACTTAAGTATCCAAGTACTTTGATTTTTTTATGGCTATAATGTCCTATTATCATTTGTCACAAGACTCTTGCTTAACTCAGTCTAAGTGAAGACTAATGTCACTCTTGGCACACCAATCTATTAATGAAATGACATTAATGAGTCTGATATATATATATACTGTGTATATATATATTTGAATTGAATTAATTTTGTGTGTTTAATTTTGGAGGGAAGGGGACTGTACCCATAAGGTATAACATTTACAGTACTGTATATTTTTCTTCAGCGCCTATGGTCATAATTATTAACATCTTAATGTTATGATACATTCACATAAACTTACACAACGCCATTAAATATATATATATATATATATATATATATATATATATATATACAAACACACACATATATATTCACACACACACGCGCGCGCTGCGCGCGCACACACACACATACATATATATATTCTATATTCTATGTTATGGGAGCAGCCAATTTCCCTCCAAAATTGAACACAAAAGCGTATTAATGCAGTGTTTCTGCTAGGCTACTCCCCAGAAAAAAAAGCTATTATATGCAAGTCATTTTAGTAGCAACGTAAGCAATGTACATTATGCGCCAATACTTACCGATAATTGCTAAAATAGCTGCTGCTCTCTGTCCCGCTTAAAATCATTATCAACGCGATTTGTTTGGAACTATTGAGAGCTACACGAATAACGTGACCGCGCGGCGGCAGATCACTGTAACAGCCATCTATTTTCGCAACTCTCATATTTAACGGCTCTGGTTCGCGCTTAGTAGATACCGCCAAGGCAAGTTCAAAACAAAGCACGCGCGCTGTACTGTGATTGGTGGCTCGTTTGACCAGTTACGTTTTTATCCACTCATAAATAAAAAGGAACGACTGATTTTGAAAATGTAGTAGAGTAAAAAGTAAGATATTTGACTTTGAAATGTAGTGGAGTTAAAGTAAAAGTCTCCCAAAATTTAAATACTTGAGTAAAGTGCAGATACGCAAAAAAGCTACTTAAGTACAGTAACGTTACTGTCCACCACTGCTAAATCGTACATATTTGACGAGTTGCCCAATTCGTATGAATTCGTACGAATGACCTACCCCTGACCCCGCCCCTAAACCTACCCATCACGTGGGTTTAGACAAATCGTACAAATTCGTACGAGTGAGGTCGTGCGAATTCGTTCGAATTAGCCATCTTTTAATCACTCGTCAAATTCGGACGAATTGGTCGTGAGATAGCGTTGGTTTATCTTGGTTCTGTGAAACAGAGCAAAACCAATGTAACTCAAGTATGGAGCAGAAACAACATAACCTCGGCATCTATTTTCAGGCCTGCCCACTTAGGTCACTCCAGCACTGGAAAGTTTTTCTAATATTAACGCAGGTCCTAAAGCTCTTGCCTGATCATAACTCTTCTTGTTCCAGTGATATTACTCTGACCTTTTCTCGTTTGTAATATCTCTCAGCCATTACAGTCTACAGTCTTTCATACAGTCTTACTCTCTTTCTACAGTCTTTCTTCAAATCTCCCTCTTGCTCACTCTCTCTCCTCCCCCAACATGAGTAGACACGCCCCCTACTGCTGATTGGCTCACCCTCTCTCCTCCCCCATCATGAGTGGACACACCCCATACTCCTGACTGACTCACACTCTCTCCTCCCCCATCATGAGTGGACACCCCCCTACTGCTGATTGGCTTGCTCACAGCCCATTCTCATCCCTAGGCGTCATGAAACTGACGCCTTGGGAATCATTTTGACCATGCTTCAATATTCGACGCTTTAGGCACCCTTTAGCGTCAGTTATATGACGCGATCCTAGGGCGTCATCTCACTGACGCTTTACCTTTAACGTCAGTTAGATGACGCTATCTAATCCTAACCCTACCCCAGACCTAAACCTACCCGCGTCATCTAACTGACGCTAAAGGTAAAGCGTCAGTAAGTTGACGCCCTAGGATCGCGTCATGTAACTGACGCTAAAGGGTGCCTAAAGCGTCGAATATTGAAGCATGTCAAAATTGTCATTTTAGTGACGCCTTGGGATGAGAATGCGTTGTTGCTCACTCTCTCTCCTCCCCCATCATGAGTGGACACCGCCCTCCTTCTGATTGGTTCCCTCTCTCTCCTACCCCATAATGAGTGCACACGCCTCCTACTGCTGATTGGTACACTCTCTCTCCTCCCCTATCATGAGTGGACACCCCCCTACTGCTGATTGGTTCACTCTCTCTCCTCCCCTATCATGAGTGGACACACCCCTACTGCTGATTGGTTCACTCTCTCTCCTCCCCTATCATGAGTGGACACACCCCTACTGCTGATTGGTTCACTCTCTCTCCTCCTCCAGCATGAGTGGACACGCCCCTACTGCTGATTGGCTACAAATGTGTTGTGGCGCTCGGTCTGATCCACTTTCAACAGCGTTTCTCAGAAATCACTTACTGCACCTTTCATGAACAATGTATTTTGCTAAGCTACAGTGAATAGTAGAGAAACAATCCGGAACCAGCTCTCTTGTCTCTTTAATCTTGTTATTTTATAAAAGGATATTTCCCAGAATGGAACTATACCACCAATCCAAATTGCATGCAACTTGTCAATCATCTTTGATGATAGTGGTTCTGACAGAGAGACTTTTGGTTCCACTTTAGACATTCTACTAACTATAAGTAACTTTGCAACTACATGTCAACTCACTTTCATTAGAGTAGAGTAGACTGTTAGGTTAGGGTTAGGTGTTAAAGTTTGGCTAAGGAGAATAGGTTGACATGTACAGTAGTTGCAAAGTTACTTATAGTTAGTAGAATGTTTGTTGGAGGAACATCAAAATAAAGTGTTAGCAGATATTAAGCTAGCTACTGTACTCTAATGACTGCTAGTTGGCATGTAGTTGAAAAGTTACTTATAGTTAGTAGAATAAAGTTAACCATTGAAATAAAGTGTTGCCAGACTTTCAATTTGATGTGTATATGGCATCAAAGCTAACCAACATATTGTATTTGTATACATACTAAAAGTTATTTTGATTTCAAGGGCCCTTTAAAAAAATCAGCTGTTTTTTTCTTTTTTGAGGCATGCATGTCATGCCTAAGAGCACTGGACCAAAACCATGCTGCTTTCTAGAATTTCAAAGAGAGCTCAAGACATGCCCTACAGCCAGTGTAATGCTGTCTTTCTGAAAATTTCACTTTATCCAGCCCTCAGCTGGAGCCTGGCTCTCTGTGATAGGAGCTTTGATCAGAGGAACACAATCAGATGATCTGAGTGTCCTGTCAGATTCAGGGTCAACAGCAGCACAATAAACAGCACAATAAGTCAGCCATACTAAGAAGATGTTTACTTCATACTTTGATTCAGCAAGGATGTGCACATGACCATCTGTGGTAATTAACACATCAATTTACACAATTAGTTAGGGAATTAATCCATGATGACATCAATTAATTTGATTTAATCAATGCATATTAGTGCAGAGGTGTTGCTAATATGTTAGACATATTAGAATGAATTCTGAAGTATCATTAGACACTGAACAGTGGATTAATAATGCTGAAAATTCACCTTTGCCATCACAGGAATAAATTACATTTATTAAAATAGAAAACAGTTAAGTTTGCAATAAGTTGCAGTGAGTATAAAATACATTTCTTTCAAAAACATTTAAAAATCTTACCTATTCCAAACATTTAGTTGGTAGTGTTACTGTAAAAATCAAAAGACCATGGAGGAACATTTTGGGGTTCTGGAACCTCCAGAAACTGAACCCTTTCAAAAAGGGGCAGTTATTGCATATTATAGATACATTTTATTAATACACTTGCATGCACTTGGAAAAAAAGCTAATATATCTACAGTAGAAAAAATATACTGCCCTGTTGATTATAGTTTCAGTGTTTGCTAAATTTTGTTAGTAGCTTGTAGTGTGACTAAATATTTTAAACGAGTAGCCTGACTGTAGCTTATATATCTGCTTTAAATTAGTAGCCTGTAGCTTGGAAAGCTACAGTTTCAAAGTACTGTAGTTCCCCCAATTGAGCACTGTCTCTCTGCATGACAGAACTTCAACCCTGTGGCACAACTGTCACAGAGGAATTTCACACTTCAAACATCCATGTGTGTGTGTGTGTGAAGCAAAACTCTCTTTGTAAATTACTGTACAAACTTCACGGTAAATCTACAGCCAGTTTCAAATTACTTTACCATGTATGATCTGAATGCAAAAGAGGTATACATTAATATGATGAATCGAATGGTGTAACAAAAGGTTTAATGGTCTTAACTCACAAAAATATAATTCTTTGTTGTAGGAGTTGTGGATAGGTTTTCACCTATTAAAATGAATATTTATTGACAATCACATGCAATACAAATTAAATATAAAAAAAATGAATGTGAAGTATTGTTCAAAAGCACAAAGAAGAAATTAGCATACATCAGTCATAACAACAATCAGCTATCCCTTCCAAAACCTCCACTTTTTAACACAATCCAACGCTATCTCACGACCAATTCGTACGGATTCGTACGAGTGATTAAAAGGTGGCTAATTTGTGCTAATTCATATGACCTCACTCGTACGAATTTGTACGATTTGTCTAAACCCACGTGATGGGTAGGTTTAGGGGCGGGGTCAGGGGTAGGTCATTCGTACGAATTCATACGAATTTGGGAACTCGTAAAATATGTACGAATTAGCAAAAATCGTACGAATTTGTACGAGTGAGGTCGTATGAATTAGTATGAATTACCCACCTCGTAAAATTCGTACGAATTGCCGTGAGATCGGGCTGCACAATCCCAAAACATGCAAATATGTCTCTTTATCTCACATAAAGTAACATTTGTTTTCAAGAGTAAGTTTCCCCTTTCCAGACACTTGCAAAAAAATGCTTAGAACTGGAAATCCTTTACCTGAAAAGGGATGTAGTCCCAATGCAAACTGGTTTTTAGTAAGCTTGTACTTTATGAGTAGCATCTTAAGCAGACAAAAAAAATAAAAAAAGATTGAAGGTTGTAGGTTTAAACTTTCAACGTTTTGATCGAAGCAATACTTCCTCCAGGGGTCAGTCCCTGTTATATGTGTGCAAAATGTAGCTTTGGGGAAAAGCCAAATTAACAATTGGAAACATATTATATTAATTAAAATTATTAATTTGAGTTAACCTCATGATTTTTTTTTAAATTGATTAATCTTCTATTTTTAAATATTGTCTCTAAATATATGTAGGCTAATGTATAAGGAATGTAAGCAACAATGTTATAAAGATTTTGTTAAACTTCAAGGACAATACAAATCCCCATATATCCCCATGTTAATAGTCTTCATCTTTTAAGAAAATGGCTTAGCAAGCTTAATAATGTCTAAGGGCTGCAACCGTCATAGAAAATGAGGGACAAACCTTTCCCTCAGGTTGTTAGAATACTGGTTGATCAAATTTGGTTTTTCCTTTTTTTCCACCAGTAGCTGCCTCAAGATCCAATGATGAAGAGAAGGCTGAGTTTAGGAGAAATCTCCTGACCTGGTTTCCAGAAATCCAAGGTAAGAACTTCAGTCAGGACTACAACCACCATAGACTGTGAGGGGCAAAGGATACCTTCAGATATTTAGAACGTGATGGAGCAAATTGTTTTTTCGATCTCAGATTTCCTTTTTCTTCACTAGTGGCCAACTCCAAACCAAGTGAGAGAGAGAAGACTGAATTGAAGAAAAAGCTCCAGGTCACGTTTCCTGATGTTGAAGGTAAGAATTTACCAGTCAGATCCATAACACAGACATTGATATTGAAGATGGTAATCCATCTCGAAAATGAGTCAAGACAGGGACCTAAAGAAGGTCGGAACAATTCGAGCAGTATAAATACGTGTTCCTTTGGTGTGAAAGATCTCTGATTTTACATCAGGTTTACGCAATCCTTTGCAGGGCACATAGTGTGCTGTATCCTGTGGTAGAAATTCCCACACACACCTGGCTTAAGTCAATTCAGGTGTCTCCCACGACACCCTACGATTGGCACCTCCAATCCAAAATTATCATCGAAATGACCTCCCCTCTGACTATGTCGGTAACCCCCCACATCTAAGAATAGCCACTCTGACAACATCAGGTAAACCCAGATGCCAAAGACTTGAAATACTAGTATTCTGACCACAAAAGATGACTAAGAATAATAGCTCTAACTACGTTGGTAACCCCGGACTCCTAAGAGTCGTCACTCTGAGTCGGACGAGATCTCTCCCTCTATGAACACTATCACTTGGGAATAAGGTCTCTAGTGTTCCGCTGACCTGCTGCGCAGCAGTTACCAAACAGACTCCAAACAATGCCTTTGAAATGGTTTCATCGTGACCGCGAGGACCTCATCTCAATCACAGAGGAACCTCACGACAAAAAGAGTACACCAGTTTAATAAGTGCATGGCAAACGTGACATGCACGTATATAATTTTTCTCTACTATAATTGGTTCTTCGTATATGTGAACACTTCTCTATTACTAAGTAAAAGCAAATCTGTATTTCTCGAATAAGTAAGTGACATGTGAAGGCCAAGTATGGTAACCCTTACTCTGGGATTGTCCTCTGCATTTAACCCATCCAAGTTACTGTGGCACCCAGGGAGCGATTGGGGGTTTGGTGCCTCTCAAGGGCAACTTAGTCATTTCCTGCCAGTATTGAGAATCAAACCCACAACTTTGAGGTTACCAGTCAGACTCTCTAACCTTTAGGCGACAACTTCCCCACTTCAGTTTGTTACTCAAGTCATGAGGTTATATATTTGGACAGTCGTCTAGTCTTGTCCATCTCCATCCATTATTCCATCACACACTAACTTTGGCCCAAGTGTTGGGGACATTTAGTTTGCAAAAGCATATAAATGTTAATCCTGCAAGAAAAAGGAATGTTATTATGATTAAAACAAACTGTGTTGTTGTACTGTAGACCATACTCTGAGTCTGAGACAAACTATCGATTTGTTTCTTTTTAGCCATTCAGATGTGGACTTCTATGTTTTAGATCATTGTACTGCTGCATCACAGTTGCACTTGAGCTTCATCTCAGGCATAGATGGTTTGGAGGACACTCTTGAAGAATATCTGGTAAATTGCAGACTTCATGTTCCCTTATAACTCATTGTCCAGATCCCCAGGCAGAAATTAATTCCCATTTCTTCACACTGTCACTACCATGTTTCACTGTAACAGTTCTTTTGAAAAGATAGATGAGGTGCTGTTGTGTTCTTGGGGGAATTATTCCCGCTTCTGGGAACTGAGTCTTCTCCGAGTGTAGGGTCTGGCTTACACTTTGGTTTAGTGGAGTTCAATAAACTTAGAAATGGCTTTGCAACTTTTTCAAGGCCTATATATTTCAACATCTCAGCTGCTCTGGAATTTCTTTTAATTGTGCCATTTTGTTGAAGTTTTGAGGTGAGCAGTTCTCTCTGATATACAGGATGGACAATTTAAACTCAACAGGACATTTCACAATTTATGAACAGCACATATTTTTCCCAAGTTCTGCTGTACTCAATTGAGGACAACAGAACTTGGGAAAAATATGTGCTGTTCATAAATTGTGAAATGTCCTGTTGAGTCTAAATTGTGCGTCCTGTATATCAGAGAGAACTGCTCACCTCAAAGCTTCTACAAAATGGCACAATTAAAAGATTGATTAAAAGATTCAATACCCTCTTAATTTGTTTTCAATCAATTTGCTTGCCAGAACTGGGATCCCAGAACTAAAGAAAAGTCTAAGTAAACAGCCTTTTCTGACGAGACACAAGAGGCCAGTATTGTCTCCTGCAGAGGATCAAATCCTTCAGTTGCAGAGATTAGACCTCACTTTTCAGTATCGAACATTGGTCCATGACCTACCTGACACCAGCCTTTGTGAAAGCATCTCTATTCAGCCTCCTAATTTGAATGGGATTAGGCCTAATGAAGGTCCTCTCACATTGGCTACAGGTCAAATCAGCAGCCTGTTGTCCTGGAGCCCGCAGGCAACTTAAGGCCGTGACACACCAAGCCAACATCCAGGAAATGAAAGCTTTAACGTAAGTTCTGCCAGGAAGACTCAATCGTTACGTCACTTATTACCTTCACATCTAACCAATCATGTTCTAATACTTGCAGTATAAAAGATCGGTACTTACACATGTCTGAGTTCGCAGATGCTGACGCAAACAATTACCTCCATCCTCCCCACCACCACCAGGATGGTCCCTTCCCATACGTCCCGGGGGGTCGGCTGCGCCCCTGCCTTCGTCTTCAGGCAGGAAAGGCAGATTTCGCTACCCTCGGATTGCGCGCTCCACGCCAAAGAACTTCATAAATATTTTCTTGCTGAGCTGTTAATAAATATGAGCATTTGTTACATCATTTTATCTCCCGAGTCTTTCTGGTAGAACTAGCGACAACAATTTGGCAATAGGCTGCGTCTGGGCCAAAAAGCTACTCTTGATCACAACAAAAGGACTACAGGCAACTGTCAACTACCATGTGCGTTCTGTGTATGGTGCAAGAAAATTACTGTCTATATTATCAGGTATCAATAAACTATATTTTGTCATTCAAAAATGGAAAACAAAATTAGGACTGCAGATATACAAACCGTAAACAAAGTGGCACTAAACCATTTTGACTATCAATCATTTCGATCACTTTCTCTATTCCATGCAGCTCATGTTGTTAATGTTAGTTAATGCATTAATTACCGTTAATACTTCACCTCTGGAAAGATGAATGTGTATTTAAAATGGGTCATTTATGTAGAAGAAATGTGAAATAATTTTTTAATTTGGAGCTTTCTAGACTGAGAAAAGCCAGAAAATGTATTTTTGGCTTATGTGGATGAAAGACAACAACTCCCAGAATGCACTTGCTTCGCTGCCCTAGGAGGCCACGCCTACCGGTAACAGAGCGCAGTAGTTAAACAACAAGGCTAGGCTACTAGTGAGTCTCAAAATGTCCGGGATTCGGCTTTTGCGTTCTACAGTCGCCATTCATTATGTTTACTGTGGCGAGCAGGACGAGTGAGGGCCGCGGGAGAACAGCGCGAGGCCGGTGGCGTGATTACCGATGAGCGACACCTGTGAGACGCACCGGTCTCGTATCTCTCACGGAGGAGCGGGAATTTTCTTAGCAATGTTAAAACGCACATCAACCGATCACTTGTTTAGCGTTCATGTAAACACTACATTCAGATTCACCAATCGGAATGAATTCAGTTAGATTGAAACAAAAGGTGTGCATGTAAACAATGAATGGCGACTGCAGAAAGCAAAAGCTGAATCCCGGACATTTTGTACGATCTCGAAAGCCGGACATGTCCGGGAAAAAGAGGATGGTAACCCCAACTACTCAGCTTTCTCCACAGAACAAGAGTCTGCTAGCTTAGCTTCCAAAAAAAGATGTCTGACACTATGTGTTCATTCTGTGAGTGAGATCCCACCCTCTATGGGGGGGGGTGAGAACATGCGGGACAGCCCCTACTACTGACTGTAGTCTTTAGCCTCTGGCCAAAAAATCCTCCGATGACGCAATATGACGATTTTTGCGTCATCGGAGGATTTTTTACAGACAAAAAATCGTCTGAGAGGGATATGAGGGTGGAAAGCATGGTAATTCGAAAATACTACAGGTTTTCTACTAATACAAAGCTTAATGCTAAATCCTGAAGTATCCCTTTAACTAATGGAACCTTATTTTACTTTACGTGTTACCAGTAGTTTTCATATTACTTTCTCTCAGTGCTACACAGATTCACATGCTGCTTAACTGATACACTTTATAGTTCAGAGATTTAAGAATTGAAAGAATGTCTTGGCTGAAGAAAAAACTAATTTCACTACGAAAGGGGACAGTGCATTTATTTAGTTCCAATCACTTCCCATCCTTTTTATGGAATTTTGAAGACAGCTTTTTTTCCCACATGCAAAAACAACTTGGATATTAGCTGTTTATTAGTACTTATAAAGCACATAATAATGCCTCATTCTGCATGACCTTATTCTACATTCCTAATCCTATCCAAAACCTAAACGTAACAACTACCTTACTAACTATTAATAAGCAGTAATTAGGAGTTTATTGAGGCAAAAGTCATAGTTAATAGTTAGTTAATAGTGAGAATTAGACCCTAAACTAAAGTGTGACCAATAATAATAAAAAACAAACATTTAGAGAAGACTTTATTTAAGATGAAGGCTTAAATTAATTGCTGCATCACTGCGGACACCAATAAACATGCAGTGAAAGGTTATTGGCATTCCCCTTGCCAGAATAAACCTCTTCAAATGCTATCTAATTTCATATTTATCTAAAGGGCAGCACATCTTGAATTAGGCTGGGTCTTAGTAGGAGGCATGCTCTTTTTATTCATCACTACATCAAAACTGCTCTCCATGCCTTCGAGATACAAGCACACAGACAATACTGTGGCTGACTCACTGTGAGCTTTGAGCCAATCTGATGGGAAGGCTCTCTTTGGGGGTTTTCTGCAATGTGGGTCCCACATATTCCTAACACATTGTGTCAAGCCTCAGTGTGATTATTTTCATTTCAGGGATGTGATGAACAGACTGTGTGTGCTTGTTTATGCAAGGGTGGGTCCTTAACAATTAAGTGACTGTTTAAGTGGGGGAGTCATGAATTATCTACTGAGATAACAGAGATCGTCTAGACAGATAAATTCATGCCACAAATCATAACACAAGCATTCGTTATACACAAATAATGTATTATATAAAATTGTGTATTATATAAATGTCATACAATTTAGCAACACTTTGGAATTTAATATGACGTCACACAGAATGTTATGTCATAAAACTGAATAAATGTTTAGACTGTTGGCCCTATTTTAACAATCTAAGCGCATGGTCTAAAGCGCAAGTGCACCTAGGGCATGTGCGAATCCACTTTCGCTAGTTTAACGACGGAAAAAATGGTCGGCGGGCACATGGTCTAAAGGTGTTGTCTCTATTCTCTTAATGAGTAATGGGTGTGTTTTGGGCTTTACGTGCAATAAACCAATCAGAGTTTCATCTCCCATTCCCTTTAAATGCCAGTTGCGTAATGTTTACATATTTACATGGCGGAATTTGTAAGCGGAAAAGCGGAATGCTTTAATAAATCATTGTTTTAATATATTCTTTTTGTCATGCTTTTAAAAAATTGACTAACATTTAAAAGCACATGTTAAATACTTTGTATATAATTTGCCATTACTTTTAACGTTTACATATATTATAAAGATGTACTACTTAAGTGGCTCAAAAAAATATAGTCAACTATTTCCTTTTTTCTTTTTTTGCTTTTTTAATAATTACCTTTTGAAAAAAAATTTGCTAAAGTGTTTTACTTTTTCACAAGGAATATTGGTAATGAGAAAGTGTATCCTTTTGAATTTGTATTATGACAATATACCTGTACTAACATACAAAAAAAAAAAGAAAACCTCTTGTCATACTGTTTGCGGTTACATCTAGCTAAAATCAGCAACTTCAAATTCATTATTAGATTCTAAGTTTTGGATTAATTTAAAAACTGTTGCAACTTCAGCCTTACATGTTTATGCAAAGTTGAAAATAAATCCCTCCTCTTCTGTAGTGGAAGGGATTGTGGGGAATTTTAGCCCTAAAACACAAAAAGTGCGCATTTTAAAAACCCAAGAGAAATAGTGTTACCATTGACATTATTTTCAATGCACTACAATTTGCAAATCCTGTTGCATCCTGAGATCTTAAAGGGATAGTTCACCCAAAAATGACAATTCTGTCATCATTTACTCACCCTCAAGTTGTTCCAAACTTGTATGAATTTCTCTCTTGTTCTAAACACAAAAGAAGATATTTTGAACAATGTCGGGAACCAAACAGTTGATGGACACCATTGATTTCCATATGGATGGGGAAAAAATACTATGGAAGTCAATGGGGTCCACACTTTGCATTTTTAATGTTATTACTCCTTACTGTTTTCTCTCTCTTTTTCTTGCCAGCATTTTAAAAGCATATCCTCTGGAAGCAGAACAATGTGTGAGCACTGATGCTATCAGAGAGGTAACAGAGATGCGGCTCTAGGCAGATGAAAGGCAGTATTGTGTGTGTTGTCCACAGTTCTGCTGCAGAGAAAAGCCACTCTAAGAGGCTGAGAAAGTGAGCAGGCACTCAAGGCTGCCAAAGCCACCACGGTTCCAGCACTGCCTTTCAACACTCTGAAGTTTCTCATGGAGGCACAGATCAACAATTCAAAACATCAAGGCCATTTTGTCAAGCTCCTGAGAGCTCTAGACTACCTGTATTATCGACATAAAATGTGTATGCTTCTCAAAATACATCAAAAACATCTCATTTTATTGAACATGTGCTTTGAGGTTTGAGGTTTTTGCATGCAAATGCTAACATAGAGGCAGCTTTGTGTGTCTCTCCCATGTGGGCATGTCCAAAAGGCCTTGACAACTCTCTAAGAGAATTGAAGCATATAAAGCAGTGAATAGACTTTATTGAATGTCCTGCTTGACTCTGTGGGCATCTGCTAAGGGATGAGGCGTGGACAGCAGACAACGTCTCCCCTTACACATGTCAGACATTAACACTTGACCCTCAATCTGCTACACATGGGTCTTGTTTCACTCCGTGTAGTCGCTGTGTGTGCAACACAACCTGCTGTGAGCTTACAGAGGAACACTGGCCTCAGATAACTACTACCTGAGCAGATTAATTTACCGTCCATTCACCATGACACCGGATAGTGTTCACACGTACAAAGTACGGCTACATGCAGTTTGCATGAACATTCTATGTGGGCGATGCAAGAAGTGCAATATGCGCCAACATTAATTACATCTTTAAAGCCGTCACTGTAGTAATAGTAACACTCAAGTAATAGTTTAAAAATTCTGATGTTGAGTTCCAGCTTAATCTTAGATGAATTAAAAGGGTCACATAATTAAAAAAATTATTTTCTGATCTTTTTCATTTAAACAATGTTACCGGTTCTTTCAGCATCTTTAAAGTTTGATTAGTCAGTTAAAAAAAAAATCACCTTCTATATTTTTTAAATGCATTTTTTTTGTGTGTGTGTTAATAATATCCACCACCAAAGAAGACAATAAATACGCAATAAATAGAGAAATAAATATTATCCCCAAAATCTATAGTATTATCTCCAAAATTTTGCCTCCATTTTTGAGTGCAACCCCTCAAAATTCAATCAACAAGTCCCCGATTGTAGCCTACTAAACCGTTCAATTCATATGGATTAGTTTTATGATGCCTTTACTACCTTTCTGGGGCTTGTCTGGTAGTTGTAACACAGTCTCATCCCAAGACGTCATATGACTGACGCTTTTGACCATACGTCAACATCCGAAGTTTTAGGGTACCCTTTAACGTCAGTTGGATGACGATAGGGCGTCCGAAATCTAAGCTGTTATCCCGAAACCCGAATCCGGCCGTAATTGTCCCGAAAATTATACTAAAGCAAAATCGTGAGTATTTATTGTCTGATAAAAAATAAAAAACTCTCCGTGGAGGTTGAGTCGTCCTGCAGGCAGCCCCCGCCGGCTGCTCATTGGCTGCAGCATCTTTTTTGTTTCTTTTTTTGAAGTTCTACAAAGATACCGTAGGCGCGAATTTAGATATGCATTGATAAGCTAATTTTCATTGAAAATATGAATGGCTTTAGCCTGAAAGGTCTGATTTACGCACTGTTACAACAGTCTTTTTTATTTTTATTTTTTCACAATGACATGTGAGTTCATGATTTTTATGTTGTTTGTTTTTTTGTGGCAGACTAAAGACTAATGACAAACTGTTGATCTTTGGATAAAAATATGTTTGGTTCAGGTTTGAAATGCATTATCTTTTGTTATAGGCTATGCAGTTTAATATCATAGTAGGCCTATCCCTATCCCTAAACCTAACTCATAAGAGTCACTAAAATTAGAGGGAAATGATGGTGACTAACACTGATGTAGAAGCTCCTAACCCTGGTTTTAAGCCTAAACTTGGCAAAAACTGTAAACTTGTCCCTTTGAGTCTGATGTTGATCCAAGAACATGTTGTACTTGGTGAAATCACGTTTACCTGGGCGCTGCAGGTCCATTGTTCTGTGAATGTCACAAAGTAATACGGGCTTTGCGATGAAGCTGCTGCTGAAAAAAAATGGGGCAGCAAACCAGCAACTGGAAAAAGTGAGGCCATATTTGTTTTCTTTTTTCTGTGTAGAACGTGTTAAAACACAGTAGGCTACTTTTAAGTGCAGTATTATTGTTTCAATATATGCCCCTGCCAGGACTTCTGATTCTTTCAGAGTTTTTGTCATTAGAGACAGTGACAGATTTAGTAATATTAAAGTTTTTAGGATTTTATACTCAGTAATATAATCAACAGCGCAAGTGAAAGCACTTTAATTTGACCTAATATAGACAGTTGTGTGACTGGACACTGCATTTGGACAACAGTCCTTCACTCTCAGAAAAAAGGTACAAAAGCTGTCACTGGGGCTGTACCTTTTCAAAAGGTACACTTTTGTACCTAAAGGGTGCATATTGGTACCTTAATGGTACATATTAGCACCTAAAATGTACATATTAGCACCTAAAATGTGCATATTAGTACCTACAAGGGACAAAAGTTTACCTTTTGAAAAGGTACAGCCCCAGTGACAGCTTTCGTACCTTTTTTCTGAGAGTGTTTGATCCACTTTATTTTGTGCCGTAGTGTGGTTGAGTTAGAGGTGATTACAAGGCCATCATCTGCAGCAAATATGGCAACTGAATTTAAAGAAATTTTCCCCTTCAAATCTCTGTGATCTCCCTGGCCTGAAAAAAGTTTCTGCTTAATCCCAGAAATCATCTCTGCTTATCCAGTCTAGCTGGCACATGTATTAGTTTGTATGCCCTGGTTGCCTTTAGAAACATCAATCAAGTAAGAAGATTCAAAGAATGAGTGTGTGTGTGTGGGTGTTGGAAGAGAGATGTGGCCACACTAGCTCCCAGGTTTGAAATTGAATCCCATGTTTTAAAAGAGGGAATCCATTTAGCCATCATATCTCTGACTGCTACATCTCTGAAGCACTGCCAGAATTCCCATTCCTAGTCAATATTATATATATCATATTCACAGCAGAATGCTTGAAGGTGACATACATAGACATTCCATCCATTCACCCCAAAGAAAGCTTTAAATTAGTTACAGTGTTATGAAAACACACAACACTCAGTGCTGCTGTAAACTGAACTAATTCAGAAACACATAGAGCTCATACTGCAACTTGTTCATATGAAGTGATAGGTCAACAATAACAGTTAATATTCTATGTGCAAGGCTCGGGGTGTGTGTGTGTGTGTGTGTCTGTGTGTAGAGGTGTGGTGTGGGGTGGTTGTTTGGGGAAGATACAGTAGTGGGGTAAGTTGTCACAATTGCAACCTGCTGTTTTTGACTGATTTGAGAATACCCTTTTTGAAATATTGAAATATTATGTAAAGTTAAAAGTTACTACTACTGCTATAATAACAATACTATAATAATAATAAATATAGCTGCAAGGAGCCATTAAGGGCCCAAGCACAAAGAAGGCACGAAAAGTCATCAGACCAACTGCAACAATGAGCAAGTAAAGACATATTAAGATGATTTTAGGCAAAATGTCAGAAAAATCATAAATACAGGCACTAGTAATTTGATTTAATGGTTTATCACTTTCGACCAATAGGTGGCGCTGTGACCAAATTGATATGGCGTGGTCTTAGTGAGGTGACAATGACACATGACACACATTTTTGTCGGCATAGTCTGAAGACTGTGTTTCAATTTTCATGATTTTCAAAATTTTCCAGCCAAGGAATCAGAGGAAAAAAGAATTTTGTCTCTAGCACTTAAGGCTAAAAAGTTATTCCTATAAACGTAAGGGAAAGTTTGGACAGTTAGTGGCGCTAGAGGGATTGAGTTAGAGACTCGAACTTTGCTATAATGACATTTCAGACTGTCCTCTATCTGTGTGCCAAATTTCATAACTTAGGATACAATAGGTGCCGTCGCACCTTCGGTGCTTTCCCCCTAATAATTTACAATTTAAAAAACACACAAAAAAATGGAACAGGGATAATCACAAAATTAACACAATTACAGTTTTCTCTTCGGGGATCAAACACGTCCCAATATTCCTCATTTAAATTATTCCCGACAAAGGCATATGCAAAATAAAGGGGCGTGGCCTGTTTGAGTTGATTAGTCGGGGTTATGGTAAAGGGTGTGATGTTTCCAAGATATGCTCTAAGAGGTTGACCAATCACCACACATTGGTCCTGCCGACCAATCAGAGCACATTGTGTTTTTCAGAAGGAGGGGCTTCATAGAGTGGCCTTTCATTGTGGCCAGCCTAAGGCACACCTGTGCAATAATCATGCTGTCTCATCAGCATCTTGATATGCCACACCTGTGAGGTGGATGGATTATCTCAGCAAAGGAGAAGTGCTCACTAACACAGATTTAGACAGATTTGTGAACAATATTTGAGAGAAATAGGCCTTTTGTGTAAAAAGTCTTAGATCTTTGAGTTCAGCTCATGAAAAATGGGGGCAAAAACAAAAGTGTTGTGTTTATAATTATTGTTCAGTGTATATATGTAATATGCAAATCCTATAAAATGTCTTTCATCTTATTGAGATTTAGTCGTTGTGACAACCTGTGACAAGTAACATCAGAATGACGAAAAACTGAAAATGAAATGTCTCTGGAGATCTAAGACATATTACATAAAACCCACGGCTTTACACATGATATGTAATCATGCAAAGACAGGCTCACATTAAATAAACATGATTCACGGTTTACTGCCATTGTGCTCACTGACAGAGATAAGTACTGCTACAGTTTCACTCAAGTTTTCCAACACAGGAAACTAACAAGGCATGAGCTAATAAATGTTGCATAGCAGTGCATTCGGAACGTTAAACATTCCAGATACAAGTGGCATGATCACAAAAGCTGAAACCAACATGGACATCTGCTGTAGACTAGAATAAACAATGAGTGTCTGGACATCTAAGAGCATTTTCTGAGGGTAAAGACCACTAACTTCATTAGAGACCAATCCCACAGGAAGTAAGCAGACGGCTAATGGGAACTAAGATGTACTTATGTTAGCGTTTGGGTCATTGAGGCATAGCTGACTTGCTTGGTTGTACTTCAGGCTTTGTTGTAAATTAATTTAAGGCGGCTCAGTGGCTTTCGGTGACCAAATTAGCGGCCGAGACACATTAGCAGAACACAGTGTGCATGTAAATCTCTTTTCAGAACATGCCAACAAGACCCTGTTTGAGGTGCCATCAAAATATGTGAAAGTAAAAAGAAGTTAGCAAACAAAACATCAATTATTAACTTAAATTTGTACATTTTCTGAAATAAATTTTGAATGGTGCTTGCCTGTGTAACAATTGCCTTTCTTATTTACTTTTTACCTTCCAATGATCGCTAAAATTGAGACGGCGTTCAGTGGCGCTTGATGACATGGCAGCTGAGATATGCATAAATATGACATACATTTACATTTGATATATAAAAGAAAATGTGAGGCCTCCTCATTTTGAAACCCGACCACACACGACTGGTTCTAACCCATACAGAATGAGCGAGAGCAACAGTGATGTTTGCCTTAGCAAACACCTCTAATGAGTGTGCTGCGGGCTACAGTTATATTTCACGAGATGATAAAGCATAGCCACATTAATTAATCTCAAGGAGATGAGTATTGATAAAAAAGAAATTTCTAATCTCATTTCTGCTTCGTCATGAGGTTCTTATTTCTTGGCAAGAAAGAACTTGTCGTTTAGCTCGGCATCAGTGAAGATACAGCATTGTGCACAATGGGAGTGGAAACTAATTGCAAACAGTCTTATCTCTGCCTCATTGACCAGGAAAATAAGGGTCTGGCGGTTTCATTTAAGCACCACACCATCTGTATCTCAACATTCAGAATCATCCATTATGAGTTGTTTACCTAATGTGTATAGAGATCTCACCAAGCGGAACCAGGTATGTAGCTGGCTCACATTAAGTGTGTGTGTGTGCGCGCGTGTGTGCGCGTGCGTGCGTGTGTGTGTGTGTGTGTGGTGACCACAGCTGGCTCCCACTTTCCTCTTCCGCTCCACTTCCTCTACCTCATCCATACAATACAGCCCACCTTAAATACCCTCACACACACACGCACACTCTGGCTACAGCTGCCCTGCAGGGAGAAGGCCACAAGGCACAATGAATGACAGCTTGACCTGCTGTCTCCTCTGCATGCTTCCCCTGAAGCACCTTTATAGCCTGACCCATGAAATTTCATTTGAATGCAACTCTCCCCCTCACTGGTCGCCATTAATAACAATCCACACACGCAGGAATGCTGGGTAACTGAGCCACAGTGTTCACATATGCCAATTTTACAAATAACTGTGTAAAAGAATCATCCATTTAATTCAGTAATGACCATATGCCATTGTTTACTGCAGCGCTGTTCCACACCACCATGCTACAACTACAGTGACTGCTACAGAAATCATTTTATTAATATTATTTAGTTTGTAGTCTAAGGCCCTGTCCCCAAATGAAGTGTACCATTTGGGACAGGGCCATTATACACTTATCACAGGGTTAGATGTTGTCGTCCCTTTCTCAATGGCACAATTTGGGACAGGGCTTAAATTGAATGTGGAATGAATGAACGAACGAACGAACGAACGAACGAACGAACGAGAATGAATGAAGGAAGGAAATTAATACATTTGTGATTTTCTTTCCTTCAGGAACTCGCAGTTTTTAGGGTGTTTCAAGTTGATGTTCAGCCTCTCTCACTCATGCCACCAAAAAGTTCACATTCCTTTCCACTTCATTTCATTCACAGAACCTGTGTGGGCATCTTCAAATATTGCACCCCTTATTTAAGATGTGTGAATACTCTAGTGCAGCCTTTCTCAAAGTGGGTGCCGCGGCACACTGGGGTGCCCCCTGACTTTGTCAGGGGTGCCGCCAAAAAATTACGTAGGCTAAATATATATATATATATATATATATATATATATATGAATTTATATAAATACATTCTTCTTCTTTTTAAACATATGAACGTATTAATACAATTGTAAATTCATTTTAGATAAATATATATATATAAAATTAACCATAAAAATCTGTCTCACAAGACAGAAGCAAGACACACACACAACTTGACGCAAGTGACGCAACCCATAGCACCGCGTTATAGCAACAACACCGACCGCGCGAACGCGCGTCACACAGCAACTGCAGGCTATGACAAACACACATACAAACTATACTATACTTCTGCATAATGTGTCTCTTTTTACAACAAAAATGTGAATTCTGCCGATATTCAGACAGTCCCATGCATACAGATACAGATCCGGCCTACAATCGCCTACGTAGGCGAAATTTGTTTGACATTTCTAATCGTAAACACAGCCATGTTGAAGCCTGCAGTAATGTTTTTCATTGATGTTATGGCAGTCCACTCTGCTTATTGTTTTTCGAGAATCTTGCACTCCTGTTTGTCATTGTGCACGAAACTTCATGCCAATAAATCATCAGAAATATTGCTGACTTGTGCGCGTCTCAAGCGCACTCTTTACGCTCGTGCTAATGCCTGTTAGTTGTCCGTGGATTTGCCTATATTTGGCGCTGAAAATGGAAACGTCTTTAGACATGGAAAATCGATTTTACAATCGATTCAATGAACGTTTATGTCTCAAAAATCGATCAGGATTTTTTCACAAAAGTGATAGCCCTGTAAAGTTGTTATTATCATTGTTATTGTTATTGTTATTTACAGTTCGTATTATGCTCTGTTCATTACTGTTCTGTCTAAATAAACAGGACATTTGCATTTACATTTGGGTTATGCAGTGTTTTTAATTTATATTTTACACTGGGGTGCCTTGAGATTTTATGCACTTTTGAAAGGTGCCCCGACTGAAAAAAGTTTGAGAAAGGCTGCTCTAGTGTGGCTTTATTTATTTCATATGGTAAATGTACAAAAGTTGTTGAAGTCTGTTTGAAGTCACCACTATGGTGATCAATATTCCATTTAGTTTGGCACTTGGCCATTGACTGGTTGAATTAATTCTCTTTCAGCAATTGTTGAAAGTGCATGCTATATCAATATTGTCAACAATATGTCATGCTCCTGACTGCAATGTGCACCTTTGGAATCAGTGACAGACAACCTTATTTTTTATACATGTGATTCCCCAAATGAGTATGACAGTCTTTAAAAACAGCAACTTTCCGTTTTGAACTTTCATTATCAAGTTGTTATTAACTGTCCCATCGAAAGAGCTCTTCTCATAACCCCTTTTATTGAACAAACTACTTATTATTCTGCTTTAATTAGGCATTTTTCCTAAATGGTTTTGTTTTGCAATGTACACAAGCTCTTTTTAATTGATTTGAACTGATTTGTGTACAGCTCTTTAGAAACAGGAGATAATTCCTTTTGATGTTTTTAAACATTTGACCAGTTTACCAGTGACATTGATTATTAATGTAATCATAACTAAAACAATTAAAATGTTCAGTTCTACTTTCAGCAAAGGGAGCAATAGAAATCGCAAAGTTATAATCATATACTTCAAAAAATCATGTTTTATATTGTTTACCCTTTACACAATTAATGTGTTACATAGAAATATGCAAGCAAAAACTATGATTGTCCCCAAAGCACTGTTTGCATACAGACAGCTGGCATACTCACACTCAAACCAAAGACCAGCTTCACCATCTCCGTTTTTCTTGAATACTGCATGCTGGTCCACCAACTAGACCAGTACTATACAAGCATAAACAAACCTGGACTAGTACTTTACCAGCACTAACCAGCATAAACCAGCCTGGATCAGCACTATACCAGCACTAACCATCATAAACAAGCCTAGACCAGCACTATCCCAGGACTAACCAGCATAAACCAGCCTGGATCAGCACTATACCAGCACTAACCAGCATAAACAAGCCTAGACCAGCACTATACCAGCATAAACCAGCCTGGATCAGCACTATACCAGCACTAACCAGCATAAACAAGCCTAGACCAGCACTATACCAGGACTAACCAGCCTGGATCAGCACTATACCAGCACTAACCAGCATAAACAAGCCTAGACCAGCACTATACCAGGACTAACCAGCCTGGATCAGCACTATACTAGCTATAACCATCATAAACAAGCCTGGACCAGCATGGAATCCATGCTGGTTTATGCTGGATTTTTTTTAGCAGGGATGTCATTATGTCAACTCCAATGAACTAAATAAAGACTTTTGAAATCGAAATGCACACTATGGAAAACTGCCACTAGTCACACTTTTTGCTCCAGTGAATATTCCTTTTTGAAAGTGAATATTTGTATATGAACATCTTAAAAGTTCTGGCTGCAAAAAGCCAATGAACCTTTCACACTTGAAAATAAAGATTCTTTATTAGCATCTATGGTCCCACGAAGAACCTTTTACATCCGTGGAAACTTTCCAATCCACAAAGGTTCTTCATAGTGGAAAAAAGGTCCCTTAAATGTTCTTCACACATAAAATAAGAACTGTTTGCTGAACATTTTCTTCTGTTATGTCACCAAGCAGATTTACTACAATCTAATCGTGTTGCGTAAAGGTGAAGCACAAAGGCCTCCAGCGTAACGCAGTGACTGAATGTGCCCTCTTATGTTTTATGGGGAAAACACTGGCACTTTTAAGCTGTGGGACTGGTTGAACAGTGTGTGCTCAAGTGTATGTTGGCACACAGGTGTTTGTACACAATGCATTACACGTCTCTACCCTCACGCACCAAGAGACGAATCAACGATTTGTCCACATTTCAGTGTTTCGCAAATTGTACTCAATAAACACACAGGTATCCAGCCAGATGGGGCCCGTGTGCCAGTTCCTCTGTGATATGAGGGCTTGATGGTTTATTCTTCACTTCACAGTTTAACAGCACTTGACTTTATTGTGTGAAAGTGTACGGATACTCGCACTGCCAATAATTCCCTGCAGACATTACTGATAGTTTGATGGATGGATCAGTAGAAGGGTCCATTTACACGACACCATTTTCAACTAAAAACTGAAAACTTTTAAAGCGTTTTGGCCGTTTATTTACACGACAACGGCGTGTGTTTGTGAAAACAGTGACATCATGCATATTATGTGTTCACCCAGACATCAACATAGTGTCGGCC
This sequence comes from Rhinichthys klamathensis goyatoka, assembly GCF_029890125.1. NCBI lineage: Eukaryota > Metazoa > Chordata > Actinopteri > Cypriniformes > Leuciscidae > Rhinichthys > Rhinichthys klamathensis. The sequence goes on from NW_026606762.1 coordinate 1,943,043, forward strand.
CAGATCCGGCCCACATGTGGTTTATGTGGTTTATGATGGTTAGTGCTGGTATAGTGCTGGTCCAGGCTTATTTATGATGGTTAGTGCTGGTATAGTGCTGATCCAGGCTGGTTTATGCTGGTTAATGCTGGTCTAGGCTTATTTATGATGGTTAGTGCTGGTATAGTGCTGATCCAGGCTGGTTTATGCCGGTTAATGCTGGTCTAGGCTTATTTATGATGGTTAGTGCTGGTATAGTGCTGATCCAGGCTGGTTTATGCTGGTTAGTCCTGGTATAGTGCTGATCCAGGCTGGTTTATGCTGGTTAGTCCTGGTATAGTGCTGGTCTAGGCTTGTTTATGATGCTGGTTTATGCTGGTTTATGCTGGATCTGGGCCGACACTATGTAGCTGTCTGGGATAGTCTATAGGCGAGTAGTGTTTCTCTATAAAGTGACATCGCCAACTACTGGCCTGGCAGCAGAATACAGAGTTTTTAGTCATTTTTGCGGATCCGTGTGAACAGGGATCGTTTTGACAACATTGTTGTCTATACGCGAACAACTCAGAAGGAAAAACTTTTCTGTTTTAGGTCTTCATTGACGTGTAAACTTACCCTTAAGGCCTGTTCACACCGGGACGAATTTGCGCGCGATATTCGCCGACGTTTAACGCCTCGTGACTAAACAAAGGGTGCCAATGTGAGTGTGCACACCGACACGAAAAACGCCACGCGTAAAAGCGTCATTTTTTAAAAAACACCTCGGGTTCGTTTTTTGGTTTGACGCACCGCGTCAAAAACTATCCGTCAATGAGATTGTCGCTTTTGCTCACGTGTCTGGAGCTTCTGAAGTTACAGTAAAACACAACTTGGGGGCGCTCAAACACAAAACAGTCTTGCTGAGCAGCACACATACGTAACGGCGAAGAAGATGCGCCAAGTAGCGTCAGAGAATGTTAGCGTCTACACCATAGATATCCATAATAAAGGCTACTGTAGATGTCTCGTCCGTGCTGCTGGCCAAATATGGCTTTTATTATGGATATCTATGGTCTACACTGCCGGGAAGAAATAAGATGAGGAAGATGTGAGGCAAGATGAATGTAGAGCTGCTGGTCTCGTTGGTGTCGGGACATAAAGAACTATGACAAACGCGACAGCGACTACAACATAGGACTATTTCTGTTTTACATTAAGCGCCATCTAATGTCAGGGAATGAATTTGCATGTTCACTCGGCTCATCGTCAGCGAAAATCGCTTGGATGTGAACACAAAAAACGCGTTGAAAAACGCTGACGAATAACACGCGCCGATATTCGTCCCGGTGTGTACGGGGCTTTACAGTTTGTTTTTTCAACTGCTTACACACATTTTCAAAACTTTGCCTCTTTTTTTTCAAAGGTTTGCCTCTTTTTTTCAAAATTTTGCCTCTTTTTTATTCAAAACTTTACACACAAATCCAAGAATTGCACACACAAACCGCAAAATGCCTCACATCTCGCAAAATGAAGCGCTGCATTTAAAATATCACAAACACATCTCAAAAGCAAACATTTGTCTTACGATGCAAACTCTTTTGCCATAATATTATATTTTTGGAAATATCATATACACACATTTATTCAAAACATAAAGCTCTTCTTTCATGAGCTCCTACATGAATGTACATTTCTGTACGTGATTGAAAGCAATTGGCAGAGAGATGTTGAAAAATTCACGGTAAACATGAAAGCCAGATTGAAACCAAACCTTTTTTTTTTTTTTTTTACTGTAAGCATTTGTGGTTGTACAGTATTACACAGTCCGAAAAACCTATAACTCGACCTTGTGAATTGTGTGTTGTGGTTTGCAAAAAGTCGAAGGCCGAGAATTAGTGTATGGTTTTGCAGATTTGGTGTGTGGTTCTGGTGTTTGAGTGTTTGAGGCCCTGTCCACACAGACACGGGTATTTTTATAACCGTGACTTTTTTCACACGGTTCGGCCGTTCGTCCACACGAAAACGCACTGAAACCGAACATTTTTGAAAACCCCTGCCAGGGTGAGGATTTTCAGAAACGCCGGTTACAGTGTTGTCGTGTAGACAGTGAAACCGGGGTTTTTGCCTTGTGACATCAGAGAGTGCGCCGGTATCCTCTGTGTTTGACGTCAGATTTGCGCTTCTGATTGGCCAACGTGGCTTTACGGTTAAGGTTTATATCGCCGCCTGCTGGCGTGGCATGCTCTTGACCGTGCTTGATAGCGTGTTTTTCCGTTTTCATGTAGACAGAGACCGAGCATGTGTGGACGGGATTTTTTTTTTAAACGCTGTAGGAAAAACTCCGGTTATAAAAATACCCGTGTCCGTGTGGACAAGGCCTGAGTGTCAGGTTTCAGAAATTGTGTCAAAAGATCAAAAGAACAGCATTTATATGGAATAGTAATCTTTAGCAACATTACTGTCTCATCTGATCAATTTAACGTTCTGACCCCAAACAGATGCATATGAGACTGAAACAGTCCGCTTGTACATAGATGGAAGACACCATAATGCTTAAGATGGAAGAAATAGTGTGTCTGTTTCTCAGATTGCTCTGAGCTATTCAGTGATAAGAAATGACTTTGACCGTGCCAGAACTGATCCTGGAATCTTCTGCCTGTTTCTGGAGATGGTCCTCACTGCAGAACATGAAATCCACGGGGAGGAGTCGGATCCAGATCCAACTCCTCCCACCTTACGTATACCTAAACCTACCCATCTCCGCCCCCTGATCCCTAAACCCACCCCTAATCCTACCCATCTCCACCCCTGATCCCTAACCCCACCCCTAATCCTACCCATCTCTGCCCCCTGATCCCTAACCCCACCCCTAATCCTACCCATCTCCACCCCTGATCCCTAACCCCACCCCTAATCCTACCCATCTCCGCCCCCTGATCCCTAACCCCACCCCTAATCCTACCCATCTCCACCCCCTGATCCCTAACCCCACCCCTAATCCTACCCATCTCCGCCCCCTGATCCCTAACCCCACCCCTAATCCTACCCATCTCCACCCCTGATCCCTAACCCCACCCCTAATCCTACCCATCTCCGCCCCCTGATCCCTAACCCCACCCCTAATCCTACCCATCTCCACCCCTGATCCCTAACCCCACCCCTAATCCTACCCATCTCCGCCCCCTGATCCCTAACCCCACCCCTAATCCTACCCATCTCCGCCCCCTGATCCCTAACCCCACCCCTAATCCTACCCATCTCCACCCCCTGATCCCTAACCCCACCCCTAATCCTACCCATCTCCACCCCTTGGATCTTGATCCGACTCCTCCCCGTGGATCTTATGTACTGCATTTGAGGTGCTACTGTGTTTCTGGGCCCTTTCGTCAGGTGTGAGCGCATGAGAGGAGGTTATCTGGGTGGGTTATGTAAATGTCCTGCTTTTACAACCCCCCATACCTCTGGGACAGGAGGATTGCGTAACACTTTACGCCACCAGCAACTCGTCTACCCCGTTCACACAACACTTGCAATTACCTTTCCACGCAAGTTACCTTTCTTCACCTTTTAGCCTGCACAATATTTATAGTTCTGCAATTATACAAGCAGAGAAGCATCTGTGTGTGCTGCAACATTCCCCCTTCTGTTAAACATCAGGAACAATGTTGTGTTAAGTGTACATGATGGCTCAGCTGCAGCTGTGATTGTTTTGTAACACCTAATAGAGCCTGAATCCACCGTGAAGCTCATGAAACACAAATTAACACAGACAAATGATGAGCATTACTTTCACTCTTCAACACTGCGAGTGCTGGAAATGTTGCCTGGGTGTGTCATACATTTCACAATTTATGTCGTAAATCTTTTGGTGAAATGTCACCCCAAAATCAAAATAAAAAAGGACCATTTGTAGGACCATAATAATAATAATTATTATTATACCATTTAAGCACATTTCTCTTAGTATTAGAGTAAAAACAATTACTTTAACCTGTTAACTGTCACCCCCCTTTTTTTGAATAGACATGAAAATGCACATTTCGAACATAAATGGTTGTAATTCAAGAATGCTTTGGAATATAGACGTAAGATTGGTCTTGTTTTAAAGAAGACATTTGGCAGATTTATGTAGAAGTGAAATAAATTAAGAAAGTGAAACAGAAAAAAAGTTATAGAAGTTTGAGTTCATGGAAATGTACAATGTAAAACAATTAATTATTCATATTTTATTTAAAATATATATTTTTAAAACCTGGGCTACCCTAAAACTGCAGAAAAATCAAAGCCAAAAATCTGAACAAGTTGTGTTTAAAATTTTAAGTTGATATCTCAAAAAATTAACTTTCAGTAAGATTTTGTTCGGGCGCAGTACCAAACTTTTTCACTAGATGACAACCAGACTCCATTACTGCCCATATAAGGGCGCCACCATTTCCATATGTGTTTTGAGTGATATGAACCATTATTCCACAATTTTCATAGAATTTATGAATTAGAGATCCTATTCAGAAGTAGTATGTGAAGTTTGGCAGATTTTGATACGAATTCGCCTCTAATAAACACATACAAAGAACACGCATGTGCGTCATAGCTCGCTGCCACATCACAAATGGTGAATTTTTTTCTTTATATTTAAAACATTTTCAGACTTTTTTTTCTAAAATAATTGAATGGATGCTATCTTTTGAACTCTAGGTATGAAAACAAACTAGGTTTCTACAATTTTTTTCATGATTTTGCATGTTGCTATTTCAAAATAAAGGTCTGAACACGCCTTAGGAGTATGAAAATATTCTTGTTGCAAATTGATAAATTACGGCTCCTCTGTAATTTATTTTGAAAATCAATCACCAAATATGGAAACTAGAGATTGTAAGCTTTCAAATGATATATAGTTTGTCAATATTACTTAAGGTTTTCACAAAGATATTACTGTTTTAAAAATATAATGGCAAACGTCCCACCTGTGGGATGGTGACAGTTATTAAAAATGTTTGATTTTTTAATTAGCATATATTAAAGGCAAAAATATTTGTATATATTGCATTATAGTAAATTTGTTTTCTATTTTTATATATTTTACATTTTTATTTATTCCAGTGATGGCTTTTTTGGTCCTCTAGTAACATTTCTTGAGTTATTTTATTATCAGTGTTGAATATAAAGTTCACAAGAACATTATTATTTAAGTTCATCAATTTCTTTTTCTATTGATTTTGGTATCAAATATCAGGTGAACATGTTTTATGTTTTTTTTTTTTTTGTGATGATGTGTTTTAAAATATCAATAAATGAAGCATTCCTCAGTACTTTAGTTCAAAAGACAATATTGTTTTATCATAGATTCTCATATTACACAAATGTTGTATCTGTACAATTCTAAATACATAGGTTCTCTGTTAAAATACAGTATGATAAAAAAAATCTCCTGTATCATTAAGTTCATTAGATGTCCATCACTTACTCATGTCTATACTGAAAAATCTCTTGCGCTCACTCGAATCCCACAAACATAACTCTTGTGCTTATGCCAAAATGCAACTTAAAGCTGAAGTGTGCAATTTTTCTCAATAGTGAAATACTTTCTCTCAAGGAGGTCTATAATACTTGGAGAAGTTATCTGTCAGCATTCCTATTCATCTCAAAGCTTGTTGTTCCTTCTGTAAATTCAATTCTGCCATCTTTGCTCATGGTTCCGCATGCAGGTTTTTTGAGCCAATCACCTGAGCCGTAAAAGCCATGTGACAATGCAGATTGGCAGCAGACTGTGAGATTTTATTTCATGCTTTTGAATTTCATCTACTACAATATCATTAAACATTTGCAACATTCAAACCAGTCTGAAAACTATTTTGGAAATTTCATTTGAGGATGCACGGACATCACACACTTCAGCTTTAAATAACGAATCATAATTCATAAAGCATACTGCAATGTAAAATTGATCTTCATTGATCTGCAAGGCGCAGCCTTCACAGTGTTGGATCGTGTCCATTATACTTGCTCCAAATTATGTCTTGTGCGAAAAACCTCCAACCACAGTTAAAGAGATTTCAATCCTGCATGTGTTTCACAAAGTAACTAATCACTAATTAATGTCTAGATGAAATTAACACTGATTCTTGTAGGATGCTCAATAAGTGCATAGTTGTGTTCTTTGATCGTTTTCATTTGCAGGAAAGTACTTTTTTTTACTTTCCCTCTCCTGTTTGCTTCCACTTTATGCTTGTGTATTGTGTGAAAATGTGTGTATTTTTAAAGGGATAGTTCACCCAAAAAATGAAAATTATGTCATCATTTACTCACCCTCATGTTGTTCCAAACCTGCATGAGTTTCTTTCTCCTGTTGAACACAAAAGGAGATATTTTAAAGAATGTTGGTAACCAGACAGTTGACGGCACCCATTGACTTCCATAGTACATTTTTTTTCCTACTATGGGTGCCGTCAACTGTTTGGTTACCAACATTCTTTAAAATATCTTCTTATGTGTTCAACATCTCATACAACTCACACAGGTTTAGAACAACAAAATTTTCATTTACGGGTGAACTATCCCTTTAAGCCAGTGTTATGTTGTTCACTTCAATAATCCAGCCAGGGATAAAGTAAAAGCAGGCTGTGGTTTTCACACTAACGATTCACAGACGGGTGTGATATCCGAGTCTTGACTGTGCATTGAACTGAGTCCCGTATCTGAGTCGTCATCATTCCCGTCACATGTTTTTGAAAGCCCTCTTGCCTGCTCCACCCACACACTGTCCCCCTCGAGAGCCATCAGTCTGTCTGTTTCTATTGTGCTTTCCTCTTTCAGCTCCGCATTGTCTGCACTGTCCTCCTCAAAATCCAAAGAGTTGACTTTCTCCAATAAATCCGTTAGTTCTTTCTCTTTCGCCCCCCATATCTCCTTGGTCAAGTCCAAATCATTCCTTATAGCCTCCAAGTCTGTGTTCAACCGCAGGCCGATGTACAAACTGGTGTCGAGTTGGGTTCTGATCCTCTCCTCTTCCAGAAGCAAGTCGTTGTCAGACGACACATCCAGCGCTGAAGATCCTTCATGGTGTTCTTGAGTTGTGACTCTGAGAGATGCCTCGCCAGAAGTGCTTTCGGCGTCTTTATTCGCCAGTTCCTCGTGCCTTCTCTTCATCCACCTCTGGTTGAGCTCCTCTTGGATCTCAGTCGTAATGCTCTCCATGAGGGCCTCGTGCTCAGCCAGTTCTTCTTGCAGTTTGATGACCTCCTCGCATCTCCTCGCATATTCCTCAAACTGGGCGAGAGCTTCTTCTGGGCTGGTTTTGTCACCCTCGCCAACTTTATCAGGGTTGGCGTCCACTAAATACGTATCCTGGACATAGTTGACCCCGTGCATCTTCATTCTATCAAAATGAACTTTGGCCTCATACCTGTCGATTTCCCTGTCGAGCTCTTTTATCCTCTGAATCTGCTGGCGGATGGTGTGATCTTGAGATATGACCAGGTGCACAAGGGTCTCCATCTTCTCCATGCATGATTCGTCCTTAGATGCAGCCTGCGCTCTTTTCTTATTGATCTTATCCAATTTTCTGAACGCTTTCCTCACTATCCGTCTTTGTTTCTCTTGTGACAGAGCCATTGTCACTCTCGCGGTCCCCTTGTAAACACACGGGCTCTCCTTGCTGAGAACTACGCGCGCCTCTGCGCTCCGCGGCCCGTTGCTCGGGAGAGACGCCTCGTTCTTCACAAGCACGAACCGCACGTTTTCTTGTTCCTCTCCCCACGCGCTCCACAGTCGCAGGATCTTGGTTTTGTTGGGTAAAATCCGCTCGACCCCTCTCCATTTCTCCACGACGCAGTAGGACTGAGGAGAGCCCGAGAAAGACACGCGCGTCTCCAGGTTCTGCTCCTCCAGTAACACCCGGATCACATCTGCGCAGGTCGTGCGCTTCGACAAGCCCGACACGAGCTTCTCTTCGCGACAAACCCACACTGATATTTTACTCTCCTCTGCCTCCATCTCTCTGACTGATAGTTACTGTCCCAGCAAAGTTTCCTGCTGCAGGAAATTATTCAGATGAAGTGAAAACTATTATAACTATTATAGCCTGTAAAGGGTTAATCCACACTGTTGAAATGATAAAGTTGTAATGTTGTTGATTGAAAGAGTTGCTGATGCTCGTCCTCATGTGTGTCTCTCGGTCTCTGGGAGTGAATGAGAGCTGACGGGACAGCGCTGCTGCGAGTGCACTGCACTGATCACATGACCTCTCTCTAGCCTAGATAGTGCCATTATAAGATAGCCTACCTGTTGTGTGCACTTCTATTCAGATGAAACAAAAGAAAAAATCTCTTTTTAAAGTATTTAATAAAAACCGAATACAACAATTAAGCAAGGAAATGAGAACACTGGATAAAAGAACAAGGATCTGATAAGTTGTTTTTTGATTGTCTAAAGAAATGACGGTGATAAACGGATCATTGACCAATAAAGCTTCAAAAAGGGTGTTTTTAAAAAGAAATCTTTTCGAAACTGATGTAATGCTTATTTTTTAATCATGAGCAGTGTTTTTAAAAAAGTTTCAGTTAACATTTCAGTGTTTATTTTTTTGTTAACTGTTTTATGTCCAAAGTTGTAATACTGTAGTTGTACCACCTGACATGGAATTTGTACCAGCCTACCCATACTTGAAATTATCATTTTTTTTCCAGTTATATTTGAGAGATCTACAAACCTCTGGATGATGCATTAACATGTTTACTTTTATTACCTTGTCAATTCATAATAAAAGAGCCATGTTTGGAGTTTTGCCACACTGACATTTGAGAATATACAAATTGCTGGGCAAAATTTTTCAATTATCTCAACAGCTTTAAAACTACTGATATTTATACAAATATTACCAAAATAATACAAAAATGTATGTTTTCTTAGTCGGACAGTTGCACCACCTGACCTTTTGGGGGTTTAAAATAACAAACCATAAAATAATATGTATTATTTAAATATACTAAAAATGAATTCAAATTAAATAGGTTTTATAGAATAAAGAGATATATATCATGAAGTTATCAAATTACTAATGCACTTGGACACAAAATGCATGTCATGTCATTGACCCAAACTCAGTGAATTCATACTTCATTTCACATGACAATCATATTCATTTATCACAGTTATACGTAATATTGTCTTTTACAAAACTCACTTGGATTAATTTCCTTTTTTTTTATAAAGGAACAAATAACCTGACATGTTTAAAAAAAAAAAAAAAAAAAAGATGATTATCACATATACAGTATTATTATCATCATCATTTCATAATTATTATTTTGTTTTCGTTTCATGACTTGAGGTTTTCTTTTTTATGCCACAATGACTAATATTGTTTTATGACATATATCCAAGTGAAACGGAACAAGAACAGATGTAGGGCAGGGCTTGATTTCGTCCATGGGGAATTGATTGGATGGTTGTGGTTTGCTATTGGTTGATCTCATGTGAGTGACAGGCTGGTTGCCCCGCCCCCACTCCAGTAAACTAATGTTATCAAACAGAACCTTACAGTAAAGTGCTACACATTTATTCTGTGAGCAGTAGTGTATAATTGGAGGTTTACAATGACAAAATCTGTATCATGTGATTTCAATATGTCCCCTTAAGGCACTAAATCAGCTGTTATCAGGGTATGACTGAGGGAGTCATCTCACGTGAGTGGACATGATTTAAAGTACTATTCACCTTTAACCTGAGTACATCTTTAACCTGCCGTTTCCGAAACAATAAAAACAAGCAGCCTCTCCCAACCCACAGTAAACGGATCCATTTCATAAAGGCCAGAGTTTACTGCTTAACATGCCAGAAACAGATCTTGTGATGAGATGGACCGTTTGTCTGCAAAGCTATTTTAATAGTTCCATTTTTTAATCTTGAAGGCCAAAGTTGGTGTATTTGCTTCTTCAAGCTTGGAGAACTTGAAATGTGCTTCTTCTAGAGTATTGCATTAAGAAATTGAGAAAAGAAAAACTTGTACATCACAACACAACAACCGTTTATCATGTCGTATGCAGTGATTATAAGTCTGCAAATTTATAGACATGTAAATTGTGCAGTGAGTTTATATGTTCTTATTTTATTTGTTGGTAAAAAAAAAAAAAATCGAATTTCAGGGTCAAACCTGATCCAACTGAGATTAAAGGGCCATAATCCTTGTAATTGCATGATCATTGTATGGTTTTAAACTTCACAAATCTCTTCATATCCACAAACATATGCACTGACGCCAAACCTAACCCTGTTAACAAAATTATATGTTTAATGTTTAAACCTTTTAAATGTCTTTAAGCAATAAATAGCTAATAAAAGTCATTTAGGTTTAACTGCTTCCTGAGAACCATCCTGCAGTGACACCTCCTGTTTACTCTCATTATTGCAAAATTCACAATTCATATCTGTAAAATACCGCCCCTAGTGTTCACTGCTATTACTTTAACTACATAGTGTACGAGATGGAAATCATAAATACAGTATGCCTACAGCTTTTATAAATGCATTAAAATAGAACAAATTATGCAAATTAAAATTTAAGAAGCTAAGGACTACCACTAGTGTTAAAGACATGCACTAAATGTGTAGATTTTCATAAATAATAATAACCTAAATATACAAAATACACTGGACACACCTTAATTTAAATGGTTGGTTCACCCAAAAATGAAAATTCTGTTATCATTTACCTGTACAGTTGATGGACCCCGTAATATTTTTTTTTCTCCATACTATGGAAGTCTATGGGGTCGATCAACTGTCTGGTTACCAACATTCTTCAAAATGTCTTTTTTGTGTGTTCAGCAGAAGAAAGAAACTCGTAAAGGGGTTGGTAAATAATGACAGCATTTTCATTTTTGGGTGCACTATCCCTTTAACTTTGTTTTCAAAAAGTGACGACAGGTGGCGCTGCAGACTGGCAGAAAATTTCAGTACTACAATCCATCCCCGCGAGAACATCAATTACAATGACAACTTTCTTTAACTCACCACATGTCATTCTAAAACCGTATGGCTTTCTTCTGTGGAACATAAAAACATATTCCTGGAAACTTTCCACAGAAGAAACGTCATACGGGGCTGGAACAACATGAGGGTGAGTAAATGACAGAACTTTCATTTTTATAAGGATGAACTTTCCATTTAAATTAAAAGAGGGAAAGATAACATGATCAGATAAGCTGTGTTTTAATTATTTATTTTATTCAATATTGTATACATACAAAGTATTCTAGAAAGCTACAAAATATCTACCACTTTATCAAGGCGGCATCAAAATGTTACGGAGCAAAGACAAGACCATATGCGATAAAGAACACACACATAATACGTTTTTTTCTTTTCTCTCTCAGCCTTGCTCCAATGTTTTTTTTTCTTCACCCCCATCATCAGGGATATTAAAAGATATCACACCTTTGTACCAAGAAAAGCCAGAATATATAATTTTATACAAAGCACCTTTTTACAAAAAAATCTCTGCACACAAACCCAATATCTTTTTATGATACTATCTGAACTAGAGAAAAGTTCACTTTAAAGCCAACATCTTAAATGGTAATGAACATAGGAGGTACCAGTACCTACACACAGACAAAATACAAACATAGATCAAAAAACATAAGCTAAACTGCTGTCATACTGTAGTCCGGATTCCGCTCAAATCCTTACTTAGTGTCCATTACTAGCAAAATAATGTCCGTTTAACATTCGTCATATTAAAGGCATTAGTTTTCAAATCCCTAGAGAAGTAAAGGGGACTGTTAAGGAGGAACTGACGTAGCAGATGCACCAGCAGTAACAGCATCACCACCCGAACGGGCTCTGAATATACTGACGTCATCACAAAACATGTAGAACAATACAGGAAGATCTCTATATGAAACGTGAACAAGAAGGCGAAGGTAAGGCAAACACGAAACAATCAACATCGTTTGCCTTTTTGATATTGAGCGTACTTAACTCCACAGTTTACTTTAAGCGGTACAACATACACAGCTGTAAATCTAACTTAGTCTTTCACTCTTTGAGGGTTTCATCCACTTAAACGAACAACATGAATAAATTATGCAGTGGAGATGATACGGTTTGGTGAAGCCAAGAACTTTGCGGATAATATCCTCAACTCTCTTTAAGGTCTGAGGAGAAAAACACCTTTACGTCACTTAATATAGTGTTTGCTATATTCACGAAAGAAAATAAGACATTGAAATGGCTTAAAAAAGAAAAAAAGAACACCATTTAGCATTCATAATCTCCATGGTGCTGTGAGGTTTTCACTTTTATAATTTGATTATGCACTAGAAAAGACACTAAAGATAAGTCTCACACAGAATGGAACCGAAGTTCTTGAAAGAAGAGAAAAAAAACATGACAGTTTGCCAAAAAAAAAAAAACATGACAGTTTGCCACATCCACCAAATCAAATGCTGATAGAAATTTGTTATTAATAATTATTACATAACTTTATTTCAGAACATCTCCACTCACTAGCCCATGTTGATTTTTCTATAAAATTTTATGAAGGCAATGTGGTGAATATTTGACCTACATCCACTTTTTTTTTTTGGTTTTTGATCATCTTAACAACGCAAAATAACATCTGTCTTTTCTAAGCTGGAAAAATCGGAACCAAAGGCACTTTCATGCTACAGTGCAGGAAATAAAGAGGAGCTCAGTGCGTCTCCAACTTTTTGGTCTTTTCGGATAAGAAAGGCAAGATCAGATACTTTACGTACAGTATGTCTAAATATGTCTTCTATGTGTCTCTGAGAGTGAAAGGTCAACCAAATGGCCAGTGCTTTTTTTTTTTATAAAGATGTTATGGTGCGGTCACATTTGCAAAATTGCAGCGAAATTTCAAGGAGAAAAAAATTGTGGTGGAGAACGCGGGCATGTAACATGTAACGTCCGATCAACCAACGATAGTCCATTGTCTATTGTCAGTAATGTAATGACCCCCCCCCCCCACAAAAAAAAAGCAGCTTTCCGACGAAAATGAACTTGAAAATGAGCAAAATCTGCATGTGGAAAATTTTCGCCATAACGCAAAACTCGCGCGGATTTCTATTGAAATGACTGGATTTCGCCAGCAAAATCTCGCTGAGCAACATTAAACGTGACCGCGCCTTTAGTGTTACTTTTTCCCGAAAAACGACTGCGCTCATCTGCGTTGACTTCATACACTAAGGCACTGTGCTGTATATTGTTACACTTTGGCAGGTTTGTACTGTACAATTCCTACAACATGTGACAATAACAAGAAAGTCTTCCAGCTTAGGAAAGAGGTCACAGCTTTAGTGGCATCTTTTGGAGTTCACACAACCATTATTAAGGCTTGCAGTCGTAGAAATCGATTAGGCCACAGAGACATGGGCTGTGCGGGAATGTCGAAGGCAGCGAAGAACTCTGGGACAGGACTGATTCTTACAGAAGATGAAGGAGTGCTCCATGATGTACAGCATGTTCAGGGATGGGCTTTGTGAAGTGTGGCTTCCCCAGCGGCAGAAGGCATGTCCGACGAGCGGGTCCAAGTGCTCGGGTCAAGCTGATGGATAATCCACCAACTCCCGGTAGTTAATGCAGTGCTTCTTGTTTCTAGAGTTATCTTTTATACAGGAGGCGTTTAGCTGTCCAGTCAACAGGGTTGATTCTTATTGCAGGTGGTGACACGTGAAAACAGACACAGGTTGGTATAAACTTCTCGTATCACAGTGCAGTAATTCCTCAACGAAAATTAAAAAGTAGCATGTACAAAGTAACTCTTTTCAAGGGCTGGGCTTCTGAATTCCCTGAATTCTCTGAATGTTCGGAATGAGGGAACTTTTGTTTTCCGATGGCCACAAGAATCTTTTTTCTTTTTTTTTTAAACACCTACAGTAGCTTTCTTTTCAATAAATCAATGTTACGGAATGAAATTTCTCAAATACTTTTTCTTTGGGAAAAATACCTGTGAGAATGTACTGTATATACATCTGTACACCTACATCCCACTCACAAACACACATTTATGGCTGCACCCATATGCTTTCAGATCTTTTGAGTACATTACATGATTTAAAAAATAAAAATCGAAATGAGGTTGTTTTCAGATTCAACCTAACTCAACCCAACCCTTAAGTCGAACTAAACCGTATGTCACTTTATATGTATATTCTACGAATGAATCTTGATCCGGCATTCTTTGACATTCTTTCCTGTATTAAAACTTAATACAACTGTACCGCCATTCACAGCTGCAGTTAAACGTCAAACACATATTAATAAAGAAATATATATATATATATCATTAGAAGCATCACCCAAATGTGAGTGAAAATCATCTTGAGTTAGTGTTGAGCTAGAGGCACTGCCACTGTACTGAGGTCGAGAGTCTGTGTGAAAGAGCTGCTTCATTCCTTCACTAGTCTGTAGATGTGATGCTGGGCTCCGTGCTCGCTGTTTGACACTTCGAACACACAGGCCATGCACAGCAGGGTCTCCTGTGTGTCTCTGTTTGTTACCACCTGAAACAGAGAGCCAGAGACGTCGCATTACTGTACAGTAAACCACATGAAACCTGTCAAAATCATATTTGGGTTACACTTTATTTTAAGGTGTCACTGTTACAGTGTAATTATACATTTAAGTACTGAAAGTATTAAGTACTTTAGGGTTAGTTGCATGCAATTATGACTAATTTATAGTTATTACTATAGTAAATACATGTAATGTGTGTAACAAGTACAAATTAAAATAAAGTGTTAACCATATATCAACAAAATGTTTGCAGTGGCAAAAAAAGTATGTATACAAAAATGTATACAAAGACAATTATAATGTTCTAAAAAATTCGATTTCAAATGAAATCTTTTCTTTTGAACTATTTATATTCATTCAAGAATCCTAAAAGAAAAAAGGTTATTATTAAAATATTAAGCTGTTTTCAACATTGATAATATTAGGAAATGTTTCTTGAGAAGCAAATCAGCATATTAGAATGATTTCTGAAGGATCACGTGACACTGAAGACTGGAGTAATGATGCTGAAAATTCCGCTGTGCATCACAGGAATAAATTACATTTCAAAAAAAAAAAAGTAAATTATAATAATATTTCACAACATTTCTGTTTGCTCTGTATTTAACTGTAAACATAAAAAAAAATCTCACAGACCCCAAAACTTTTGAATGGTACTGTACATCATAGTAGTATTTGGCATTATGTGTGCTGATTTAAAATAAAACAAAACAATAAAATGTATTTATAAATTCTAAAAATATGTAGTAGTATATACAGTACATTTCTCTAACCTTTGAGAAGTAAAGTAAAATATACTATATTTTTTTCTTTTGTGATTATTACTATTTATGGATCTTTACAAGTTGGTAGAGCACAATGATTTTGTCTCTTTCATTTCAAATATTATAATATAATATTATTTGATCAAGAGGAAGGTCTCAGGTTTTTGACTGCATGCATCACCTTATGTCAGAGCGTGAAAAAAAACTATTTTTATTAAGTCTTGTGCTTTTATATTGGGATTTTTTCAAGCACTTGACTTTAAAAGCCACATTTTAAAGATCCCTTTCCCACTCTACAGATAAAGCGTTGTTGAAAATCCGGTTCGCGTACCCCTGAAGTGATAAAATAAACTTCTGTATCAAATTTATAGGCAAGACAAGTAGTTTGTTTAGGCATGGTTTGTAGGGAAATTACAAACCTGCGCACACATATTTAAACGAATATAACTATAGAATCAATTTTTAATGCGCATGTGAACGCCATCAGGTCACAGGTTCGCGTTTAAAGTCTGTTTAGAGAGAACGCCGTCGTCTTAGTGGCCCCTAATGTAATAACAAATGATCATTTTGCTGGAAGTGAATCAATCAAAACCAACTTTAGCTGGAAATAACATTATTCAAAATCGCTATAAAGCCAAAACAATCTCTGTTACCGTAAATTGTATGTTTATCTCTGTAAAGCTGCTTTGAAACAATCTCCATTGTTGAAAGCGCTATATAAATGAGGATGACTTGACTTGACTTGACATTTAACTGACCATTTTTAAAACCCCTGATATGGTGCAATGATGGCTTGATAGGTAAGGTTGGGATTCATTAGTATTTAAAAAGTGTTTTAAATGATTGGATCATTTTTCACACATTGGATCCTGTGCATTTAGCACTGTATGTGTTTGGATCACCTGAGATCAACCCTTCAACAACCACAACATACACTATAAACACATCTTTCAGTCGTTCTATCATGACTAAAACCTCCATCGTACCAGGATGTGAGGGATTTGAGGGAAGAGAGCAGGGAAAGTGCATTAGTAAGACCCTCACTGTAGGGGAGAATAGGGCTCTAATCCTTATGTGTGTGTGAAGGTTAGAGAAAGGGGTTCCTCCCCTTTGCAGGAGATTATCAGGCTTTGCACAGCGCCACAGGAATGCTAGGAATGCAGAGTCGTATCAGCTCAGAGGCCACAGGCTCCGCCCTGCACTCAGAGCTTTCACTGATTGGTTTAAACGTCACTGATGACAAGCAGACTCACCAATAAGATGGTGAAGTTCTCCAGGACGCTGTTCATCATGTATTTCTCAGGCAGGTGTTTGAGTTTGTGGATGAAGTTGATCATGTATTCACACATGGGAGACCGACTTATCCGGTAAACAAAGCGGCCGTTCTCAAAGCGAGCGTACTCCGTCTGAGAGGAGAGAGGAGAGGGAGATGAGAGAATGCACAGCAAAAAAACACCATGGCATATGATACATTACCAGTCAAAAGTATGAAAAGTATGATTTTTTTTTTTTTATGTTTTTGAAAGAAGTCTCCTTTTTTTTGTGTGGAGACATTTAAACATTATAAATGTCTTTCATGTCAATTTTTATCAATTTAATGTGTCCTTGCTAAAAAGTTTTCATTTATGGTAGTGTATCATGGTTTCCGCAAAAAAATATTTAGCAGCAAAAACTGTTTTGTACTTTTATAAAAATAAGAAATGTTTCTTGAGCAGCAAATCAGCACATTAGAATGATTTCTGAAGGATCATGTGACACTGAAGAATTTCAGTAATGATGCTGAAATTCAGCTTTACAATTAAATAAATAAATTACAAAAGTCTTGACCAAAGTACAGACAACATTTTATTTTTGTACAGGATGTACATGTGTTTTTTCTGACTAAAATCACATTATTGATCTCAAAATCTCAACAATGTCTCAAATTGCTCAGATTAAGATACCAAAGTCTGCAATTAAAAATACATTTCTCTAAACATTTCTTATCAAATTCTCCCAAGACCATTTTTTTTCTGAGACTGAGATCTCCCCATTAAGGATCCTGAGATATGAAAGAGCAATACACTTTTTCTCATTGAATGGAGCATTAAATGTTCTCACTCTAATATGAGATTAGATTGAGAACATTTAATGCTCCATTCAAATGTTAAATCCTGTACTCAAAACTCAAAAATTCACCTCCACTTTCTCCACAACCTGTTTTCCAAACGAGCAAACTTTTGTGGAGCAGGTGATGGTCATGTTCTCCGGGCTCTCGTACTGACTGGTCACTCCATAGAAGGCCCCGGTTTCATCCTGAATGTTGCAGTTTAAGTCAGCCTATGAACCAATGAGATCGAAGCTTTAATTATCAAATTAATTTAAAAGAAATCTATATCAGAACAAATGGATAGATTTACTGACATATAACATTCAATACAAAACTGCCATCTAGTGGAGTTTGTAAGCACAGCAACAACAACAACAACAAAAAACTACAGTATATGGAAAATTTTCAGGACTTAAATTTCAGTTTGGAGCATCACATACAGTACAACTTGTATGGACGACTTTTATAATTATTTTATTGTGTTTTTGTGTGGACCGTCTGCAATATTTCGGTGTTCCATGTAAGAAAAAAGTCAAGCAGGTTTGGAAGAACATGAGGGTGAGTATATGTTAATTTTCAGATTAACTATCCCTTTAAGACTGCATTATCCTTATGCTAAACTACCAATCAAGGCTATTTCTCCATATTAGTCTATTCAAGTATTAAATAAAAGACTGTGTCTAAGGTTAGAAAGAATAGATTAAATAACTTGGAGTAAAAAGGCACTCAGAAAAAATTCTGAAAAAGAGCGGAAAAAAGAACAGCTCGCTCTCTGCTCTTTCACTAAGCGAACACGATTTTCATTACAGAGAGAGCTCAAATATTCATTTCTGGCATACTCTCTTTTCATTAAGACAAGCCTGTTACATTTTCACATCATATTCAAGAGAGGCATTATTGTGCAGATCCAGAGTTTCATTTGAAATTCAGATCCCTCCGTCACTTCAAACGGAATTTGAGCAGCCTCGCTCCGACCACGGCGAGGCCCACTTTGTTGGTTGCCGCTAGTTAGCATTTTACAAAATGCACACAATGTTTGAATAGCTATTAGAGGAGCAACCAGGTCATCCAATTGTTTCCCGATATTAAACGGAATAAGTGCGAGCTTTGATCATGTACTCTTCAGCTATGCCGTGCCAAATATAGCAGCGGCGGTCTGGACATGCAAACAGAGACGGCTGTCTTTAAACCTAAAGTGGCCCAGTGTCTTTAGGGAAATGCACAATTATTCATGCATGTAATCACTCGGTGGATAAATATTTGCGTTAAATAGGCAGTTGTATGGGTGGTAAACATGAACTGCGCTCTCATTAGAGAAGAAACCTTGGCACAGGGTGGGCATGCATTACACAGCACTCTACGAACATGTTTGTTTTTAAGTTATGTTATATTATATTATATATTTCAATAATAATCATACTAAGTTCTTCCTGGACTAATTGTGAGTTACGATATCTTCTTTTGCAGATAATTGCAGGGTCTGTGAATCACTAAACAGATGCTCGTTCTTTGCTGGGATTCACTCACCCAGAACTTTATGAGAAAGAATGAATTCTGAGGACCCTTGCCAAACAATTCCTTCAGCCCTCCTTTCTTCTCAGGGAATTTGTCGTAAATCTGACGAATATCCACCGACTCGAGCAAGGCATCGTTGTAAGAGTGATTTGTCTGACCGATGTGCACGAAAAGATGCTTGTTATACTGCACAGAAAAAAAGAAGAACAAAGAAAACATTAGAAACAGGAAACCTTCTCAAAATGACTGCAAGTACTTGATTGTTTAGTTGTATAACTAGGGATATCAATCTATTCAATATTGTAAATACATTTATTTCTTGATATGTTGAATAAGTAAGCTAATTAATCATGAATAATCATCAAATAACAATATTTGGTGAGAAAATCCCCTGTAATGTAGACAATTCACATACATGTCATCATTGATGCAGACAATGAGTTGTTGCTAACAAGAAGTTGTTGAATAGACATGACAAAAAGGTCTATGTTCATTTATAAAAAAATTACAATTTATAAACAATAATCTTGATGCTAATTTATACATACAAATGTTCAGAGTTAAATCGTGTTTGTTCATACTACATTATCTAATGATAATTTATACAACCTGACAGTTACAGTTAAAGTTACTCTTTAATTCAAATTGTTAGTTTTATTTCTTCTGTATATAATTTAACATAAGTATATCACTGGCATACAGGCCACAGCGATAGACTTTCAATTAGGTTTCTTTAGGAGTCATTCACTTAAGTACCACAGTATATAAAAAAATATCAGTATCACTACAATAGTATTTTACTATGGTACAGAAACAATACTTTTTTGTTACAAAAAATATATATTAACAACTCACTTTCAGTGTATTTTGGAGACAATTAATTGGTTAAACCAATTTATCTGATATTCAAAGAGCAAAAAAAAAAAAACATTTTTTTCAATCAGGAATATATTAAATTGTGAAAAGTAGGCATTGCATACTAGAATTCATACTAGAATGTGTGTTTTCAGTTAATTGTAGAGGACTCCTATCTGAAAACACCCCCTTTTGACTGGGAGGATCTAGGTCAATGATGAATCATGCACAATAAGACCAGGAATCTGTATTAAGAAGTAAACCGGCTCCATTTTTATTTTAATTTTTATTTTAAGAGTGACATACAGAAGCTACTCACAGAATCTGGATCTCTCTGGTGCTCCAGAAAAGCGGAGAATTCCACAAGCCTGAGTTTCGATGTGCCAATAGATCGGCCCTGCCAGGCGGGAACTGTGGGCGCCGGTGCTGTCGCGGGCTCATAACCTACACACACACACACACACACACACACACACACACGCACACTCTGAATATTAGCTCTTCTAGTGTTAAATCTGAATAGATAACAAAAAAAAGGCACACGTTGACATACTTGAGATTGTAGTTGTGACAGCTGGCTGGATAGGGTACGCTTGCTGGGCAAATGGCTTAATGCTAAAACAAAGACAAAGGAGAACCAAGAACAGGAAAATGAGCAGTCTAGCGGCACTACATACTGAAGAGATTAAGAGGGTTATACAGCAAAGAAGAAACAAAGCTGCACAAAGTATTCAAACTTGGATTCAACCCATCATTGCCTCTGGACAGGCTTCCTCTATTGCTGATCCCTCTGAGGGAAAGAGAGAAAGCTGGAAGGGTCAGGGAAAATACAGATATCAAGAAGACGAGAACGACAATAAAGCAGACAAAACAGAGACAGAAAGAATAAATAAGATTTGCATTTCCTGAAGGAAATACCAGTGCTTGCAAGGAGAGCAAAAGAAACACATACAAGTTAGCAGAGAATAAAAAGGTTCAGAGGATGTTGCAGACAATGAAGAATATGAAAAAGAATAAGAAGCTGCGGATGAAGACGGTGAAGAAGATGCAGAAGAAGAAAAAGCATGAAATTATGAGCAGCCTACCTGAACAGTTAGACTGAACAGTGGGACAGTTAGATTGAACAGCTAGACTGAACAGTGGGACAGTTAGAATGAACAGTTAGACTGAACAGTGGGACAGTTAGAATGAACAGTTAGACTGAACAGTGGGACAGTTAGAATGAACAGTTAGACTGAACAGTGGAACAGTTAGACAGTTAGACTGAACAGTGGGACGGTTAGAATGAACAGTTAGACTGAACAGTGGGACAGTTAGAATGAACAGCTAGACTGAACAGTGGGACAGTTGAATTGAACAGCTAGACTGAACAATGGGACAGTTAGACTGAACAGTGGGACAGTTAGAATGAACAGTTAGACTGAACAGTGGGACAGTTAGAATGAACAGTTAGACTGAACAGTGGGACAGTTAGAATGAACAGTTAGACTGAACAGTGGGACAGTTAGAATGAACAGTTAGACTGAACAGTGGGACAGTTAGAATGATAAGTTAGACTGAACAGTGGGACAGTTAGAATGAACAGTTAGACTGAACAGTGGGACAGTTAGAATGAACAGTTAGACCGAACAGTGGGACAATTAGACAGTTAGACTGAACAGTGGGACGGTTAGAATGAACAGTTAGACTGAACAGTGGGACAGTTAGAATGAACAGCTAGACTGAACAGTGGGACAGTTGAATTGAACAGCTAGACTGAACAATGGGACAGTTAGACTGAACAGTGGGACAGTTAGAATGAACAGTTAGACTGAACAGTGGGACAGTTAGAATGAACAGTTAGACTGAACAGTGGGACAGTTAGAATGAACAGTTAGACTGAACAGTGGGACAGTTAGAATGAACAGTTAGACTGAACAGTGGGACAGTTAGAATGATAAGTTAGACTGAACAGTGGGACAGTTAGAATGAACAGTTAGACTGAACAGTGGGACAGTTAGAATGAACAGTTAGACCGAACAGTGGGACAATTAGACAGTTCGACTGAACAGTGGGACAGTTAGAATGAACAGTTAGACTGAACAGTGGGAAGGTTAGAATGAACAGTTAGACTGAAAAGTGGGACAGTTAGACTGAACAGTGGGACAGTTAGAATGAACAGTTAGACTGAACAGTGGGACAGTTAGACTGAACAGTGGGACAGTTAGACAGTTAGACTGAACAGTGGACAGTTAGAATGAACAGTTACACTGAACAGTGGGACAGTTAGAATGAACAGTTAGACTGAACAGTGGGACAGTTAGAATGAACAGTTAGACTGAACAGTGGGACATTTAGACTGAACAGTGGGACAGTTAGAATGAACAGTTAGACTGAACCGATAGACTGAACAGTGGGACAGTTAGACTGAACAGTGGGACAGTTAGAATGATAAGTTAGACTGAACAGTGGGACAGTTAGACAGTTAGACTGAACGGTGGGACAGTTAGACTGAACAGTGGGACAGTTAGACAGTTAGACTGAACAGAGGACAGTTAGAATGAAGAGGGGGACAGTTAGACTGAACAGTGGGACAGTTAGATTGAACAGCTAGACTGAACAATGGGACAGTTAGACTGAACAATGGGACAGTTAGACTGAACATTCGGACAGTTAGACTGAACAGTGGGACAGTTAGAATGAACAGTGGGACAGTTCGACTGAAAAGTGGGACAGTTAGACAGTTAGACTGAACAGTGGGACAGTTAGAATGAACAGCTAGACTGAACAGTGGGACAGTTAGACTGAACAGTTAGACTGAACAATGGGACAGTTAGATTGAACAGCTAGACTGAACAGTGGGACAGTTAGACTGAACAGTGGGACAGTTAGATTGAACAGCTAAACTGAACAGTGGGACAGTTAGACTGAACAGTGGGACAGTTAGACTGAACAGCTAGACTGAACAGTGGGACAGTTAGACTGAACAGTTAGACTGAACAATGGGACAGTTAGATTGAACAGCTAGACTCAACAGTGGGACAGTTAGACTGAACAGTGGGCCAGTTAGATTGAACAGCTAAACTGAACAGTTGGACAGTTAGATTGAACAGCTAGACTGAACAGTGGGACAGTTAGATTGAACAGCTAGACTGAACAGTGGGACAGTTAGACTGAACAGTTAAGACTGAACAATGGGACAGTTAGATTGAACAGCTAGACTGAACAGTGGGACAGTTAGACTGAACAGTGGGACAGTTAGACAGTTAGACTGAACAGTGGAACAGTTAGAATGAACAGCTAGACTGAACAGTGGGACAGTTAGACTGAACAGTGGGACAGTTAGACTGAACAGTTAGACTGAACAATGGGACAGTTAGATTGAACAGCTAGACTGAACAGTGGACAGTTAGAATGAACAGGGGGACAGTTAGACTGAACAGTGGGACAGTTAGATTGAACAGCTAGACTGAACAATGGGACAGTTAGACTGAACAGTGGGACAGTTAGACTGAACAGTGGGACAGTTAGAATGAACAGTGGGACAGTTCGACTGAACAGTGGGACAGTTAGACAGTTAGACTGAACAGTGGGACAGTTAGAATGAACAGCTAGACTGAACAGTGGGACAGTTAGACTGAACAGTTAGACTGAACAATGGGACAGTTAGATTGAACAGCTAGACTGAACAGTGGGACAGTTAGACTGAACAGTGGGACAGTTAGATTGAACAGCTAGACTGAACAGTGGGACAGTTAGACTGAACAGTGGGACAGTTAGATTGAACAGCTAAACTGAACAGTTGGACAGTTAGATTGAACAGCTAAACTGAACAGTGGGACAGTTAGACTGAACAGTGGGACAGTTAGATTGAACAGCTAGACTGAACAGTGGGACAGTTAGACTGAACAGTGGGACAGTTAGATTGAACAGCTAGACTGAACAGTGGGACAGTAAGACTGAACAGTGGGACAGTTAGATTGAACAGCTAGACTGAACAGTGGGACAGTAAGACTGAACAGTGGGACATTTAGACTGAACAGTTAAGACTGAACAATGGGACAGTTAGATTGAACAGCTAGACTGAACAGTGGACAGTTAGAATGAACAGGGGGACAGTTAGACTGAACAGTGGGACAGTTAGATTGAACAGCTAGACTGAACAATGGGACAGTTAGACTGAACAGTGGGACAGTTAGACTGAACAGTGGGACAGTTAGAATGAACAGTGGGACAGTTCGACTGAACAGTGGGACAGTTAGACAGTTAGACTGAACAGTGGGACAGTTAGAATGAACAGCTAGACTGAACAGTGGGACAGTTAGACTGAACAGTTAGACTGAACAATGGGACAGTTAGATTGAACAGCTAGACTGAACAGTGGGACAGTTAGACTGAACAGTGGGACAGTTAGACTGAACAGTTAGACGGAACAATGGGACAGTTAGATTGAACAGCTAGACTGAACAGTGGACAGTTAGAATGAACAGGGGGACAGTTAGACTGAACAGTGGGACAGTTAGATTGAACAGCTAGACTGAACAATGGGACAGTTAGACTGAACAGTGGGACAGTTAGACTGAACAGTGGGACAGTTAGAATGAACAGTGGGACAGTTCGACTGAACAGTGGGACAGTTAGACAGTTAGACTGAACAGTGGGACAGTTCGACTGAACAGTGGGACAGTTAGACAGTTAGACTGAACAGTGGGACAGTTAGAATGAACAGCTAGACTGAACAGTGGGACAGTTAGACTGAACAGTTAGACTGAACAATGGGACAGTTAGATTGAACAGCTAGACTCAACAGTGGGACAGTTAGACTGAACAGTGGGACAGTTAGATTGAACAGCTAAACTGAACAGTTGGACAGTTAGATTGAACAGCTAGACTGAACAGTGGGACAGTTAGATTGAACAGCTAGACTGAACAGTGGGACAGTTTGACTGAACAGTGGGACAGTTAGACTGAACAGTTAAGACTGAACAATGGGACAGTTAGATTAAACAGCTAGACTGAACAGTGGGACAGTTAGACTGAACAGTGGGACAGTTAGACAGTTAGAATGAACAGCTAGACTGAACAGTGGGACAGTTAGACTGAACAGTGGGACAGTTAGACTGAACAGTTAGACTGAACAATGGGACAGTTAGATTGAACAGCTAGACTGAACAGTGGGACAGTTAGACTGAACAGTGGGACAGTTAGATTGAACAGCTAAACTGAACAGTGGGACAGTTAGACTGAACAGTGGGACAGTTAGATTGAACAGCTAGACTGAACAGTGGGACAGTTAGACTGAACAGTGGGACAGTTAGATTGAACAGCTAGACTGAACAGTGGGACAGTTAGACTGAACAGTGGGACAGTTAGATTGAACAGCTAGACTGAACAGTGGGACAGTTCGACTGAACAGTGGGACAGTTAGTTTGAACAGCTAGACTGAACAGTGGGACAGTTAGACTGAACAGTGGGACAGTTAGATTGAACAGCTAGACTGAACAGTGGGACAGTTAGACTGAATAGTTAAGACTGAACAATGGGACAGTTAGATTGAACAGCTAGACTGAACAGTGGGACAGTTAGACTGAACAGTCTAACTGTCCAATTATGGACAAAGAAAAGAAAGTGCAGATGAAGACAAAGAAGAAGAAGATGCAGAAGAACAAGAAGATGCAGATGAAGAAGAAAATGAAGCAGAAGAAGAAGAAGGTGGTGAAGAAAGTGTAGAAAAAGAAAGTGAAGAAGAATAAGAAGATGCAGAAAAAGAAAGTGAAGAAGAAGAAAGTATAACAAAAAGAGGTAGGTGAAGAAGCAGCAGCAGCAGAACAAGAATGTTTGATGTGCCTTACATGCACTGTAATACGAGGAATAGCTTTACTGGGACAATGGTAGCAAAACTTCTAGAGATACTCACTCTTGTGAGGATCCAGGCTGGCCCGTGGATATCATGCCCTGCCAAAACTAGAGAATAAGATAAATAAATAGACAACAAAACACAGGCTATCCACACGCACACACACCCTCTGTGCACTCTAGATACACGAGTTATCACATTGCCATTGAAAAACGAGGTGTACTATGTGCCATGCAGTCTAGTTATCTTGAGTGTGGCATTAGTGGGCTTATCTGATGAAGGCAGGTGATGGGCCAGAGCTCTGAGGGTGTGTAATGGGATTGGACCCGGTGGCCAGCCGTGTGGCTGAAGTAAGTGTACTGATAGGTGGGTGCCAGAGGGCGGTCTTACCCCTGCTGCTCCGGGGAAGGCAGGACGCGGGATGCCCGGAAGACCCAGTTTGTTGTGGATGGCTGTTGCAGAGACGATCTGAGCCGAGGACATGGAGGCCATACTCTGAAGAGCTTTGTCCTTCACGCTCTGATCCTTTAATAGCATTTACAAAAGAAATGAAAACTCATAAACGGAAGGACACGGTGAGCTAGGGGTTAAACTGTTTCTGCAAAAAAACACGGTTCATTACACACGTTTGTACCACGATTCATCTCATGTCTTTCAAGTCTGAGAGACTGAGACCGGTGTAAATGCTTGCTTCTTGAATTGTTTTTCTAATTTATGACAAATAAATGTTCCTGATAACATTTTCCAAATAAGATTTTTTATGTTTTTGAAAGTTTCTTATGCTCACCAAGGCTGCATTCATATGATCCAAAAAAACTGTAAAACAGTAATACCGTGAAATTGTATTACAATTTAAAAGAACTGTTTTCAATTTGAATATAATTTAAATGTAATATATTCCTGTGATGGCAAAGCTGAATTTTCAGCAGCATAATAGTCAGAAATGTTTCTTGAGCAGCAAATCATCAAATTAGAATGATTTCTGAAGGATCATGTGACCCTGAAGACTGGAGTAATGATGTTGAAAATTCAGCTTTACAGGGAATAAATTACATTAAAACATTAAAGTAGAAAACAGTTCTTTTAAATTGTAATAATATGCCCCAATATTACTGATTTAACTGTATTTTTGAACAGACAAACCAATATAAGAGACTTCTTTGAAACACATTTTAAAAAATCATAATTATTCCAAACTTTTGACCGGTACTGAAAGTACAAATTATCGGCCTAACAATTGGAGTGAAAATTTAATTGAAAAATAAAATGCAATATATATATTTTTTTACTTTCCACTTAAATTGTTAGGTTAATAATATGAAAATTTTGTAATAAATTAGAACATGCAATAAAACTGTGAATCCAATACAGTGATGTTCACTGCGATAACAGGTCATCCTGCAATAATGACACTGAGAGTGAATATTTGTGATGGTAACTAATTATCACAAACAATACAAGAGTTCAAATATTTCTATATTTACTGGATAAAAACTGTGACCACAGAACCGTGGTACAAACCGAACCGTGAGACATTGGAAACCATCACCCCCACTACAGTGAACACAGACCATGGGAATATAAAGCAGCCCACGCGCTCACACACAGATCCACAGATAAGAAAGCATGTTAAAAGATTCTTCAGAGCTATAAAGCCGTTGATTTCAGGAAGTCTGAAAAGAGCGAAAGCCTCCAGCGCAGAGAACGGGAGATTATAATGTTTAATATCGAGCGCAGAGTGAATGAGAAGTGAATTTAATGTTATATATTATCTTGCAGCTCCTACATTTCTAATAAACTGCATTGTGTCAGTCGGGAACAAGGTTAAAGTAATGCTAACTTTCTTCTTTTTTTTTTTGCTGTGTGTAATGTTCTCATTTTAAAAGCTCCAATCAAGGTCACCAAACGGAGCTGAAACAGTACAGATGAACGCATTAGAGAAAAGTGCCTGAAGGACATCACTTTCTCCTTTACACATCCTCCTTGTTATTTTCACAAGGAGGCTAAAGACGATTTCTGAATATAGAGTTTAAATTACTCAAGGAATGTCTGTGCATAGACACATTTCTAAAACTGTTAATTTAATTAACAAAGCTAAAGTGTGTTTGTCTAATTTCTACAAAGGCAAACATTCCACGTGCTTATTGTATAGTGTGCATGGCCATATCAGGATGGAAGTCTGATATAGCCAGTGAATGGAGCAGAACTGCATTGAAAAGAGTGAAAAGTGGGCATAAGCGGAGGATGAACATGCTGGGAGTCACGGCTCACGTACGAGAGAGTTAGAGCTGGCTTAGAGAGAGGCGGAGAGACTCAGAGCAGGAGTTTAGCAGCTGCTATACAGTGACGGCGACACATTGATGCACAGTCAAGAGCACTGAGGACTCGTACTTACCATGCTTGTCACCTAAATGCAAACAAACAAGGTTACATTGTCAATTTCCAATTTGCACTCTTGAGCAAGTTAATTCAAACAATGTATGAGTGTGCTGAGAGACTTGTGACAAGTTCACAGATTTATAGATCCGATTCACAAATTAATTCCTGCTGAAAGACCAGCATGAAATGTGTTTTGGGTGTCAGGCTTCTTAAGTAGTTTAATATGGTTAGACAGATTCCACCAAGCTTCACCAGCTAACACCGTGTTCACACCAGCCTCGTATAGCATGCCGCGACACGCAAATCTAGGCTGCTTCAAATAAAATCAACCGAGCTGCATAATTTTGACATGGTGCATTATGGTCATTTTATTCCTCCTTTCCGTCTAAAATGGAATGATTTTATTTACAAATATCATATCATGAATTGACGACTATTTTCTGTCATGACAACTCTCTGAGAGATTTGCATGGTACTAGAGATTGGTTAATGTATTTGGTCTTGGCGGAATAGATCTGCTACGCTGCTGCTGCTGTACCGAGACTTGCTACTGCCAATACACACACAGACATTGCTGTGAGCATGTAAGGCTATGTTTACACGGAAACGATCTGAAGAGAAAACGTAAAAGTGGCGTGGCGTTATCACTTTTTATTCTACGTTTAGACGAGCGTTATGGGTGGGAAATCCGCGTGCATATGGTGACGCAAAAGTGTGTGAAATTCGATGTAGTAAAGTCTGCGCGCCTGCGTACAACCTTCACTGTCTAGCAGACTTTTGCGTTTTTACCCTTTAGACGGGAACGCGACGGGGGAGCGTTTTTAAGATTTCCACTCTGGAGGGTGGTTTCACTTTTTTGCGTTTTTAAAGGGTAACTAAACACTAAACCAACTTTTTTTAATTAATGATCTGTAAGACTGGGGCTTTATTAATGCTGTTCATTGATTCGAGTAACTTTTTTGACATTTGGGTATAAAGTGTTTTAATTCTACAATATATGGTGTAAAAACGTCTGAGTGCTGCCCTCTTCAGGTTGAACGGTGGCTACTGCACTTGAATTTTCCTATTGGATGTTTGCGGTAGTTTGTGACGGTAGCGGTGAGAGCTGACGTAAGCAGGTTTCAGCTTACCACGCCCTTGGTACGAGCTACCACGCCCATGGCAGTATAAAAACATCTTGTTTCGTCAAAACCACTGTAGCGAGTCAGGAGTTGGGATTGCGAGTATTGAAAACGATCAGGATAGAGTATCCGTTCATCCCCTCTATCTCCGCTGGGCTCCGCCCACTTTTCCAGCATTTTTCAAATATTGCCAGTGGGTGGAGTCAGGCTCTGACCAGGGGTTTAGTTACCCTTTACGCGCCAAAAACACCGTCGCCATGTAAACGAAAATAAAATATTTTTACGTTTTCAATCGGGAGCGTTCTCGTGTAAACAGGGCCTAAGACATGCTTCTGCTGCTGCACATGTGACATACATGAAATAACCCCCATAGCAGATCTATACAGGTGGAGCTGGGGAAGGTGGAGGGTTTCAGAAAACTGCAGACTGCTAACAGCAATGTTGAATGTTGAGTCGCAGCTCATTGGCCGCTGATGCAACAGCAACCAATCAGCTGTTCAATGTTGATAATGATTTGATCGCTACCAAATGAGTTAAAGACCCATCAGCCTGCGCCATCTAGAGTTTCATCTCAGAACGAGGTATTCACTATATACTTAAACTTTTGACTGTTGCTTGTGACCACTTCTATATGAATTTTTAACATTATGAAAATTGTTTCGCTAACCTCAACAGTTTGTCTCCTTGCGCATGTATTTTTGATAAAATGAAGTAGGAAACAAATAAACCAATTTTATTTAAAAGTCTCAAGTTTCCCAAAAGTATCGTTAGCCAACTATGGTTGCATATTCAATCGTTATTCAACAATTCCGAAACCACAGTTCCAACGAACATATATACATGAACAGCTCTCGTCCTGCGCTTAGAAGCATCTAGTTTCTTGTTGTTAAGACATGCAGACTTACATAGTTCATGCTTTTGGGCACAATAAGCAAGCTAACATGAGGTACATTGCATATTTTTCAATCAATTTATATATATATTAGCGTGTCAATAATCAGTGGCGTTCATGTGTGTGACGTAAGAGGGATCTCACAATGAATCAATAAAGCAAAATGACAGGAATCAAAAATAGTGAAGTGTATGTCAATTAAATACTGCATGTTAACATGATTAAAAACAAATGGTTTTTTTGTTGTTTGTTTAAGGTGGGCCCAAATCCATTACATTTTTAAAACAGCAATATCCTATACTAAACCTAAACTAATCTTGACAAACTATATATCATTTGAAACCTTACAATCTCTAGTTTCCATATTTGGTGATTGATTTTCAAAATGAATTACATAGGAGCCATAATTTATCAATTTGCAACAAGAATATTTTCATACTCCTAAGGCGCGTTTAGACCTTTATTTTGAAATAGTGATGAACATGAAAAATCATGAAAGAAGGGTAGAAACCTCAGTTTGTTTTCATGCCAAGAGTTCAAAAGATAGCATCCATTCAATTATTTTAGAAAAAAAGGTCTGAAAATTGTTTAAATATAAAGAAAAAAATTATAGATTCACCATTTGTGATGTGGCAGGAAGCTATAACGCACATACTTGTTCTTTTTGTGTTTCTTAGAGGTTGAATTCATATCAAAATCTGCCAAACTTCTCATATTACTTCTGAATAGGATGTCTACTTCATAAATTGTTTGAAAATTGTGGAAATAATGGTTCGGATCACTCAAAACACGTATGGAAATTGAGGCGCCCTTATATGGGCAGTAATGGAGTCTGGTTGTCATCTAGTGAAAAAGTTTGGTACTGCGCCCAAACAAAATCTTAATGAAAGCTAATTTTTTGAGATATCAACCTAAAATTAGAAACACAACTTGTTCAGATTTTTGACTTTGATTTTTTTTTTGCAGTTTTAGATTTTTTTTACATTGTACATTTTCATAAACTCAAACTTCTATAACTTTTTTTCTGTTTCACTTTCTTAATTTATTTCACTTCTACAAAAATCTGCCAAATGTCTTCTTTAAAACGAGACCAATCTTACGTCTATATTCCAAAGCATTCTTGAATTACAACCTTTTAAGTTTGAAATGTGCATTTTCATGTATATTCAAAAAAAGAGGGGTGACACTTAAAGGGTTAAATTAACTATAATATGACATTATCACTACACCATCTGTGCATTATGTTATTAACGACAGTTATATATTGTTGAACCAACTTGGCTCAAACGACAGAGGTGCAACCATGTTACTACAGTTTTGGGAAACAGTCGTGAGCTATATTTAATTTCTCTAATGATGCATCATACTATAATGGTAGTTAAGCAGCGAGTTGAACAACGCGATTGAAGTCGCCATCAGCTGGTGAACAGGGTGCTGACCAGTATAGAACTAGTTCTAACCATCATAAACTACAATTGAAACCGATGCTGGTCTAAGCTGGTCTTTTCATCAGGGATATAACACAATGACTGAATAAATCATTTTTATTTTATAAATGTGATTTTAGTGATATCCTCCCCATGATATGCTAAGCCCTCTGGAGTCACACTGCACATGCTAATAGTAAAACCAAGATTAAGGAGTCAGTGTGAGTGCTGGTCAAGCAGATGAACTGCAGAAAGCATCTTTAGGGAAGATTTATAGCTGATAATATGGCAGTTTGAGATTACTGTGGCTAGGGTTTCATTACAGACCAGCTCAAAGAGGGGCACCATAATGACAGTCATTTTAGTCAACATGTCTCAGATAAGAGCACACTGGGCAGGTTTACTATAATGCTACGCTGCAAATGGCAGGAGGGAGCTCAAATTCTTCCCCGCTCCTGATTTCTAATTTGCTTTAGATGAGAGTAGACAGAGACCCATACAAAAGCTGGCTGTTTTTACTCAGGCAGCCGCCAGTGTCCCTGAAAGACCAGCCATTCATGGCGGAAATGCACACAGACGCTCCACTAGGCACACACACACATACACTGGGGGAGTCATTAATCTATCTGAGTAAACTGGGAACTGTGGAAAAGTGTGCTGGTCAAAAGGAGTTAGTCATCACCTCACAAAAAGAAAGAGAACGAAACAGAAGGAGATCGAGAAGTCAGACCAACCTCAAGGTCTTTTCAGTAAACACAGACATTAGGAAATGACCCTTGCAGATGTATCTTAAATGACAGGTCAATTTATTATCAGATTATCCCTTCCACAAAAGGCCCCTTTTTTTGTAAGCCGCAGCCTTTGTGGATGAGATGCATTTGATGTAAGGTGATTATATGCAGCACACTTTGCTGTTTATATGGCTGAATCACACAGGGGGGGTGTTTGGAAATGGTAGGAGAGAATGTGGTGGTGGTGGGGGGGATGATTTCAGTAGTTTCATTAATGCAGCATGAGGAAAGCGTTTGACGGCCAGTGGGTTATTGAAAAAAAAAAAAGCCAAGAGAAAGAGCGAGAAGAGAGGGGAACGCCACAAAAAGCATCTGAGCGACGGCCCTAATGGGGCTCTTTGGGCCAGACTTCTTGTGCAGAGCGTTTGGGAAGAACAGATGACCTCATTAAACTTCAGAAGAGATAAAGGCAAAAGCAGCGCTGGTTTTACTCTAGACTGTGCTCTTCCTGTAGTCATGTGGCCGCTCGTGTTGTTTAAGCAGTGACCAGAATCCAGCTGAACTCTGACCTCCAGCTCTCAGCCACTCTCACCAGCTGAAGCGAACTGCCAGCATGAGACACTCCACACACGACACACACACACACATGCAAACACAACACAAGAGAAATGCATTCATGCGACCAGCGAAGTGCATTGTGCTTTTGAGGCTTTGTTTTGTCATATAATGGTTCTCAAATGTGTACCTCTTTAAAGCAGTTCTTTTTCTCATTCTAGTTTAATTTGCAGAGGCAACTATAAGCCATTCGAAGGTTGATGTCCGGAAAATGTAAACA
This sequence comes from Rhinichthys klamathensis goyatoka, assembly GCF_029890125.1. Lineage (NCBI taxonomy): Eukaryota > Metazoa > Chordata > Actinopteri > Cypriniformes > Leuciscidae > Rhinichthys > Rhinichthys klamathensis. The sequence goes on from NW_026606762.1 coordinate 1,975,980, forward strand.
CTGTGACTGTGTCACTATCATTGACAGTAACACTGACTCAACCAATGGTGTTAGTTCGGAGGCAGGGCTAAATGTTTGCCTGACCAATGGCAGACAGCGGGACTGTTTTGGAAATCTTAGGAACCTAAAGGCTCGTACACACCGGGACGAATATCGGCTCGCGTTATTCGTCAGCGTTTTTCAACGCGTTTTTTGTGTTCACACCCAAGCGATTTTCGCTGACGATTAACCGAGTGAACATGCAAATTCATTCCCTGACATTAGATGGCGCTTAATGTAAAACAGAAATAGTCCTATTATATTTTGTAGTCGCTGTCGCGTTTGCCATATAGTTCTTTATGTTCCGACACCAACGAGACCAGCAGCAGCTCTACATTCATCTTGCCTTGCATCTTCTAGGGCTGCACGATTAATCGAATTTTAATCACGATCACGATTTTGGCTTCCCACGATCAAATTCGCGTGATCGAGCGATATTTTAAATGCGTCATTCAGTTCACAGAAAGCTTTTTTTTTGCCAATCTAGCGCACCGTAAACCAGTGTCTGATCACGTGCCTCCATGAGCCCAGGTGCGCGAGAGAGACCTACGGTCTGCGTGCGAGCGACAGTGCACGAGAGAGACCGCGAGTGTGTCTGCGTGCGAGCAACAGCGCGCGCCTACCGATTGTGTCGCGCGCGAGAGAGACTGAGTGACAGTGCGCGTGAGAGACCGAGTGTGAGCATTAGTAAATTGCATTAGTAAATTGGTACATACTACATATATATATTTACTATTTATACCATGGTCTGGGTGAATACTCGATTCTGATTGGCTGCAGGGTGTCCGTTAAAAAGTGATAGAGGACACCTAAAGTAGTTCTGGTGAAACTGCCTGTTTACCATTCGAAATTAATAAATAAATGCGCTGCCTACAACAGCTGTGTAAGTAACCATAGCAACAGGCAGTCAACGTTAGTTAGATATTACATAGCCTACTACAATGAGCGACTTCGTTCGTTATTTCATCTTCAGTCTCTCACGGACTGACGGAGCCCAGTAAGCCCGCAGACTGCTCTCGCATCGATGGCCTGTCACCGACTTTATTTGACGGCTCTCCAGTCCAGCATCGGAGAGTCGACCTACAGCGGTGCTTCGGAGGCTGTGGTTAGTGTAGACTAGTGTAACACAAAGTGTTTTATGTGCAATAAAAAAATAACTATGCCTACCTTTGTGTTTCATGAAAAAAAAAAATGCATTTTTGAACCTGAAGGGTTCTACGAGCTGAGCGGACTATAAATATCTCAAGTTGCTAAATAAATCGTCAGGCAAGTTATTATTTAAAAAAACTAGATTTAGCCTAATTAAAATATAAACTAATGTTTTAAAAATGTTTTATTTGGCAAGTGACCATGGTATAAGCGGGTTAATGCCCTTCGAGGTGACCGTTGTCAGGTTTTAATGGACTTCGGCGGAGGCAACCGTCCTCCGCTGCGCGTCGGCCGGTTTACACCTCGCCGTCGTCCATTAAAACCTGACAACGGTCACCTCGTCGGGCATTAACCCTTACATAAGAGGCATGGAAGTTCGATTAATGGACTCCAATAATCAGTCCTACAAACGTCTTGTTTTGACCTATTGTTTAACAAATAGAAATAATTTGAGCACATAAACTTTCACATGGAGAATTAAATAGATTAAATTTATGCAGTAAGACTTCACAACTAATCACTGACACTGTAGGCCTACCACAACATTTTACATTTATTAAGCGTCAAATAACAATGACTCTGAATTTCATCCATTAATCGAACTTCCACAGTGCAGTTCTGCCTTGAAATGTTCTCATTTGGTTACATTCTGTTATGGAATATTTGTTTTTTTATTGATTGTATATTTTGCGTGTTTTATTCACATCCATTATGCAGGTACAATGCAAGTTTATATTTTGCTTCCTAAAATAGATTTACACAATGTAAAATGTAAAATAGTGCCCTGTTGAAGTTTTGCTACATTTTCTTTATTGTTTTCTTTATTCTTTAAGGAGATGCACTGAATTTTGGTGAATAAGAGGACCTATTTTATTTAGATACACATACATTAGCAGAAATGTAGCACAATATGGATGTGAAAGCAGTTATAATTAGCCTATGTGGCAATAAAATTTGTTTTGGTTAAAATCAACAAATAATCGTGATAATTAATCGTGATCGCAATATTGATCAAAATAATCGTGATTATCATTTTGGCCCAAATCGTGCAGCCCTAGCATCTTCCTCGTCTTATTTCTTCCCGGCAGTGTAGACCATAGATATCCATAATAAAGGCCATTGGCCAGCAGCGCGGACGAGACATCTAGCCTTTATTATGGATATCTATGGTGTGTAGACGCTACTTGGCGTATATCTTCTTCGCCGTTACGTTTGTGTGCTCGGCAAGACCGTTTTGTGTTTGAGCGCCCCCAAGTTGTGTTTTACTGTAACTTCAGAAGCTCCAGACACGTGAGCAAAGGCGCCAATCTCATTGGTCGGATAGTTTTTGACGCGGCGCGTCAAACCAAAAAAACGAACCCGAGGCGTTTTTTTTAAAATAACGTTTTTATGCGTGGCGTTTTTCGTGTCGGTGTGCACACTCACATTGGCACCCTTTGTTTAGTCACGAGGCGTTAAACGTCGGCGAATAACGCGCGCGAAATTCGTCCCGGTGTGAACAGGCCTTAAGGGTGCGTTTACACGACAACAATGTAGTGAAAACTGAAAAGTTTTGCCTTGCAGATGACATCGTCGTCAAAACGGTCCCCGTTCATACACATCTGTGAAAACTGTTAAAAACGCTGTATTCTGCTGTCAGGCCAGTAGGTGGCGATGTCACTTAGTAAAGAAACTCTATGCGCCTATAGACTGAACACGTAATGCTCATGACGTCACCGTTTTCACGAAATCACGTTTTTGCAGTTTACACGGAGGAGATAATGGTGTTGTTTTCGAAAACTTGCGTTTTTGCGTTTTCAGGCACCCAAAACGCCGTTGTCGTGTAAATGAACGGCCAAAATGCATAAAAAGTTTTCCGCTTCGAGTTGAAAACAGCCCCTTAGATTATTTTCTTTTTCTTTTGTGACACTAGCAGCACAGATTACAAACTTCACTTTCATATTATTAAACGTTTATATTGTAGTCGGACACAAATTAGAGATGTTAACAATTCAGTAACCTTAATGTAAATAATATCCGGACTGTTTAGTAAAAAAAAAAAAAACATGCACAGATAATCAGAGTTTTTTATATATGCGTTTATCATAATGCATGTGGAGCTCTTATAATGTAATAAATGCTTATTTATCCAAAAAAATATCCATTTTGTCATTTTATAACCTACCATAAATTCATTTATAATTGAATATATTTTATAGAATATTTACCACTAAGATGGAACCTAAAGATTTAGTTTGTGAACTTCTAAAAATACTGTCCCCAAAATTACAGGGATAGAAAACTGGGATTTACAAAACCTCAGTTCCAAGCCAGTGAGCAGCACAATTTGCTGCATTATGGAACAAACTTAATAGTTGCCTTTTCTCTCCAGAGCTATCGAATTTCACATCCATATTAATTTCCAAAGCATATGCCTCTTTTCAGGTTTGCGGCATGTGCCAACCGTCACTGCACCCCTGCTATATTTAACCAGGAGTCGGCGTGGGACCTCAGAGCACACGCACTTCGTGGTCAGCGAAACACAGAGGAGAAGACGGCCACTGATGAGCGTGAAAGGAGGAATGCACATCGGGGACGGAGTACAGGCGTTGAATTATGTATGTTAAACAGGCCGTCACATGCGAGGGATCTAGGTTACAGGAATTAGAGCAACGAGGCATTCACAGGAAACAGGAAGTGAGACGCATGGCAACCACAAGCCCAAAAGCAGAAAAGCGCATACCTTTAGCTTGGAATGAAATTCACGAGATTTCCTTCTGGCAAGAACCTGAATGTGACTAGACACCTGCGGGGTAGGGGAGGGGAGGAAAACAAAGGAACAGCCTGTAACCATGGCGATGAAAAGCCCCCCTGCAACTGGGCAGAGCCAGACGTACCTTGATGGCAGCTTGGATTTCTCGAACTTTCTTTCTTGCTAAGACCTGTATGTGACTAGACACCTCCGTTTTTCAAAACAAAACGAGAAAAGCAAAAAAGAAAAGAAAGCAATCAAGAATTACAGACATTTTGAACAAGTCAAACATTTGAGGACCGCACCGGCCCGCTCACCTCCTCATTTAAGTGAGCTGATTAAGGAGTATGCAGGCTTCTTAAGCACATTAAGACAGAGCAGATGTGATCTTCTGTGTGCAGAATGAGAATGGCCACGTCTAGTATTCTTCGGGGAGGATAAAGCGAGGGCCCCGGGGCCCTTTAACCGCTGCTCTGCATATTCCACCAAGTCAGAGTTCTGTTTGTGAATTATGCACTAACGGTGTATTAATAGTGATGTGAGGTGGGAGGTTGTGTGATGTCGTAATGAGGCTCGGCTCCGAGGGGTTACGTGGAGAGCGTTCCTCGTCTTAATCAGGCCAATCACGCACAAGTGGCTTTTGAGCGGGACGCGGAGTATTAATGAGGTCGACGGTCTCCGGAGGCCCGCCGCTCTCAACTCTCACGGCAAAGTCACATTTACACATATCTCAGCAGCACAAGTGCTCCTTTGACCTTTCCAAATTAATTACAACAATCACTTCAATGGTTCAGGCTTTGCCAAATGAAATTACAATGGGATCGTTGTGATGTTTCAGCGTTCGGGTCGATTTCTGGGCTTTTCACTTTGCTGCGAATTTTTTTTTTTTTGAAGTGTCAACCAGATTTTTTAGGATATTGTCCGCATAGGTTTGTGCCATTTCTTCCATTATGAATCGTTAGAAAATCGCTTTATGTAAATGCATGTTCTGGGTTAAACACAATGTTAGGTCTGTCAACACAATTTGGGGCATGCTGCCGATTTTGGGTCATTCCTGGTATGCGGTGACTTTTCCTGTCCCAATGATTTATTTACTCATATTTTCTCTAAAATGAGTCACATATTTATAGTAAATGGCTTAAATTGTAGATTTAAGTATTCTTTACCATTTAAACAGAGATAATAGACATTAAAAATACTATTTTGTATTTTACACAATTTTAATTGATGTATGCATTCAATTATATCATGTCCTCAGTGCACAGTTATCAACTTCTGCAATAAATATAAACTATGAAATGACAAAAACCTCAAAATATTTTTTTATTATGTTATAGACTAGGCTAAACTGCCTCTAGTCATACATATAAATCATGTGAAAATATAGGTCTTTTTCTTAAAATTGTCTTCAATTACTGCGTCCCTGAAGTAGTCTTCCACCCTGTTAGTATGTACTTTTTTGCCTTCCAAATCCGACTGCAATTTCATTGAGACCATTTTCAAGAAGTGACTTAATTTCTTTTACCTGCTGGATTTCAACTGTACAAACTGAAGTAAGCTTCAACTCTCACTCCTAACTTTTTTTTTAGTTTTTGAAATGTTATCCTGCTTGTCCCACCCTTAAAGTTCCACCCTGTTGGGCTATGTTATGGAGAATGTTTGTCCTATCAAAAAAAATTAAAAACAAATCTGACAGTTATAAAAGTTATATTTATCTGTAGAAGGTTAGCTAGCTAAATGTTGATCACTCAAAGAGCTATGGCTAATTTAGCTCAAAATTGTCCACCCTGTTAGATTCCACCCTGTTAGGTCTATAAACCTAACAGGGTGGAATGTGAAACATATTCTATTCATCAAAAATTGTTTTGCTTGTTTCAAGAAGACATATACTATCCAAGAAAAGCTCATTATTGTTTAACATTTGCATTATTAACATGTTGCGATAACTATGTATATGTCCCTAACAGGGTGGAATATTTTCATGGACCGTGTCTGAACAAACTACCCATAATTATTATTATAGAGTCCCTGAGCTTGACCAATATGTATTCCTTTTAGTTAAACATGTCACTATTTTGGTAGAATGCTAAAAACATGAAAATCATGTTCTTTTTTTTTCAACACTTATGAAGCCAAAATGTCACCGCATACCAGGAATGACCCTATTACAATTCAGCCCTCAGTTAATAAATCCAAATGTAAAAAGTGTTCACTTCACTTTGCACTTTTCAAACTACTAATTGTAGGAAATGGGCTAGACCAGGTGTACAGGATGGTCACTTATATGACTTAAATGACTTAAAACTTGATAACTTGGTCTCCTTTGGTCACTTTAAGAGGCTAGTAAAGTATCGGGAAGCAGGCACAATGGGCACCTGTCCCTGCTTCCCAAATTAGGATAAGTCAATTGTATTGTAATTTGTTACATTGTATTTCTGACTGTTGTAAGGCCAATGTATTTTTAAGCGTGGCTGATTCATTGCATTGTTAATGTATTATGTCTTGTATGTTTATTGTATTTATTATATTTTGTATTTTATGAGGAACTTTTATTGCGGCCTTCTTGGCCAGGGCTCCTTCGTAAAAGAGACTTGTTCTCAAAGGATTTCCCTGGTTAAATAAGGGTTAAATAATAAATAAAATTATAGACAATGGTCATTATTCTAATATATTAGGCTAAAGCCCCCGACATACTTCAAGCGAAATCAAAGACCGAACTGATGTGACGTCATTTCGAACAAAATCAGGCCCGAAGTTAGTTTGGAGTTGGAAACAGCATGTCAAAGAGAACTTTCTGAAATAAGTAGTATGAATGTAGTTAACTAATGTTAACAAATGGAACATGATTGTAAATTAATACCAATATTTGATTGCTGAATGCAGTAACTGACCAATCAGAATCATTTATTTTAGCGAGTTATATGAGTGAATTTATCAAACAACATCATTCAGTGCAATGTAAGGGTTTGGGTGGATAGGGAACTAGGCAACTGTTTAATTATATTATTTAACAGTCTTAAAACAGTGTGATAATGGTAAGAGATATTCTGCTGCTGTAGTGGTTTACTGTAAACACTTTTCTTGTTTGTTTTAACCAACTGATGGATCAGAGAGCGGCCTAGACACTATATAACCTGGAATATTGACATATCTCATTTAAAACAAGAGGATGTCGTGTATCATGTTCCCTGTCTGCTGTATCTGATAAGAGCTTTGAGACATGGCCCACTGAAGCTGCACCAACACATACAGATCACCATTACACTACAATCAAATGGAGAAACAGATTCATGGATTTAAACAGACATTTCAGTTCTGAACAGGTCATCATTCAAATTGTGTTAGCTAATGTGTGAGTGAATGTGTCTTGATAATAGCTGTAGTTCTGTGGCGTGTTCTCATACAGCTGAATGAAACATCTGCCGGCTGAGGCCAGCGTTCAGGGTCCGTCTCTTCTACAATCGCATTAGCGTTCTTGCGCCCAGCCTGATCGTGCTGCAAAGCTCCATGCTTCTTCACGAGTGGCTATGTGTGTGTGTTCGTGCGGGTGTGTGTGTGTGTGTGCGCGCGTGCATGGGGGTACAACCTTATGTATGTGTGTGAGAGTAGGGGTGGGCAATAAAGAAACACTTCAACCTAGATGCTAGGTGTCCCTCAAATGCCTGTTTCACTCCACAAGCCAAAGCAGCACATATTTTGACAGTGTTCTGAAAAGTGTTTTTCATTACACAATCACAAAATGTGATCACACGAAATACTTGTGCAAACTATCCATTCATTGTTTGAAAAGCACATCTTGGCTTTACAAGGCACACATAATTTCTATTCAGTGAATCTTACTGAAATCTTTCAATAGTTCACAGCTACAGTTTGGCATTTTGGTTCAAGTTGTCAATTGTAGAATATTTTTATTTGCTTTTATATATGAATTAACATAGTAATATATTTATTTTAGTGCTGTCGATATATATATATAAAAAAAGTAATTAATTGCACATTTTTCTGAAATTAATTGTGATTAATCGCACCTAGCATTAAAGTGTTTAATATATTTTTATATTGCACTAATAATTTCCCATTTAAACTCCAAATTAATGTAGAAACAACATAAAGAGAGTAGCCTATATTTTAAATATTTGTTTAATGGCATCTTTTTATGAATGAAAGACATCACTGATACCAATGTCTCTATGAAATTGATTTTTTCTTCTCAATTTTAGCCATTAATTATAGCCATTCAGCATTACAGTATAATTGAAAGCTATAATTTCACAGTTATTAGGGTTTATACAACTTTTCATTCATGTGAACTTTAAACAATCTTCACATAAACCTATTATAATAATAAATGTCACATTTACCTGTGCCTTTCAATATATCAGGACTCAATTTTTTTCTATTTCTATTTTTCTGTTGGCCCAGTCAGAGCCGTTCAGATTTGTATATGCCTTGTCAAAATGCACAAAAAAGTTATTATTTTCATGTTTTTTGACCCATGTAAACAGTGCTTTAAGATTTTTAGGTAGGTCTAACAGGTATAGCCTACAGAAACTGAATAAAGTTATCAAAATTATTAATTCTTATTAAAGCTACAAAAGTTATCCAATCAAGAGCAGTGAGTGTTTTCCTCTTTTTCTTTGATTATCATTAATGACAGACAGCAGCAGGTTTATTAGGCTGCTGTCACTTTAAGAGCTGAAGCACATGACGCGGATCTGACACGCGTCCCATTTTCTCACAACTCTACGTTAATTTAAGACTTCATTTAACTCATTTAACCCTTTGATGCACAACATGGGTCTAAATAGACCCGACTGAGTTTTCATTTTCTATATCTTTGCAAGAAATTAATTTCATCATTCAGTATTCCAGGTATTCCTCAATTAACTTGTTTAAGATCATTACAAATCCTTATTTAAATTTTTCCTTTCTTACTTTTCGAATAAAAATCGTTTTTGTTTCACTACCCTTCTAATGCGCAACATGGGTCTAAAAAGACCCGTATTCATGTTTCTTTGCTGAATATTTGAAATAAATATATTTTATCATTTATTAATCCAGGTATTCATTAAATATCTTGTTTTTGATTTCCACAAATCATTATTTTTATTTTCCCTTTCTTACTTTATAAACAAACACGGTTTTTGTATTTCTACATCGATTTTACACACATGGGTCAAAAATGACCCATATAGGAACCTTTGATATTTATAAATAGTATAAATATATTTACTGCAGAAAACTATTCACCTGCCACACATTTCAAAATTCAACACGGCTGCTTTTGTATATTTCATGCATGTAAGTTTTATTTAATACATTTTTTGTCACAGAAAATATTTGATATTTTGTGAAAGACATCTAGATATAGCCTAAAATTTGAACGTTTAGGCTAAGGTTACCTTGACCTTGAAATCCATTACTAGTGCAAAAGAGAAACATGTCCAATACTATTAGCTAGCTTGCGGTCGACATATTTTATTTTATCTAATGTTAGCTAGGTCAACAAAATAAAAGTTGCGATAGAAAGTTATATATACAAGTATTATATTGGTGCTGTTGGGCAGAAACCTTACCTGGGCAGTACCTCCATATTAATTTTTATTTGTGGTCATAAATCAATGCTATCGGTCACATAAGCTGTCATGTGGTGGCGTTCTGGTGCACTATGGCTGCTGTCGCATCATCCGGGTGGATGCTGCACATTGGTGGCGGGGAGATCCCCCCTACAGTTGCACTACACTACAGTTCAATTTCAGTGTTATCGGTTATATGTGTGTTATGCGTGACAAAGTGGCCAATAAACATATTTTAAGTGTTACAGTAAATGTGTTGATCTAAACAACTGTGACAATGGTTATTTTAACAAAAAGTTTTCTTTATTCTTTTGTTTTATCACGTTTGCATAGATGGGTCATTTTAGACCCATGTGTGTAAACTTGATGTATTTACACAAAACCTAGGAAATATTAAAATATGAATTTGTGATAATTGAAAACAAGATATTTTGAATATTCATAAATCATGAAATTTATAGATCATGAAATAGAAAATGCTCAAATAAAGTGATTTCAAAAGGTGAAACAAAAAAATGCCGAGCCATGCATGAAATAACATAGGAAATGAATACGGGTCTTTTTAGACCCATGTTGTGCATTAGAGGGGGTATCCATAGCTTGCGCATCAAAGGGTTAAGACCGTGCTTGCGAGGATACTCTCTTTTGTGTCTTATCGAGCTTGAATGGTTTAAAAGGATCTGCATGAATAAGAGCGTGATCATATAATGAAACGCTGCCAAAATATTACAGGAAAAATGTTGCGGTAAATCTTTTTAACGCGTTAAAATGAAAAAATTTAATCGCATGCGTTAATTTTGACAGCACTAAATATTATATATATTCTTATAATATGATATCATGATATAAATTTTAAGGATCCTATAATATGCATTTTTCCTTATATTGCCCACCCCTAAGTGGATGTCTTTATTGTGTAAGCTATAAGTTCTCTCTCTGCAGAAGCTCGGATAGCAGGCACAATCAACAGGACTGGCCTTCCCCCATTTAGTGGCATGCATGCAAGACCACGGATTCTCTTACCTGTTTCCGTGTCCTTGTCTTCCCAGTTCTGAGTTTAATGTATCTGGCAATCAACTCATTCCGACCTAGGGAAAGACAAAAGATGAGATGTGTTAATGTCAAATGTGTGGAGATGTGTAATGCTGTAAATTCAATTACCCAAATCAAAGCAGAAATGCGAGCCAATGAGCCAAAATTTCTACCACCTCAATTGTTCCCACTATATCAGCAACATGTAGCAATCTTTCCCCCAGTGAATAAACAAACACGCCTAATTTAAATGAAAACTTGGCTGTGAGTGCCATTTCCATGAAAATAGCCCAACAAATCTACAGCTTTTCAATTTGATCTAATTTAATCCCAATTTCTTCAAAGCCTCATGCTATGAAAAGAAACAGATCCAGACATTCATATGGTTACAGCACGTAATGACATATTCATTTAACACACTACTGTTCTCACTAAATAATAATTAAAGCATGGTTTTGTAGTGATCTCCAATTAATGGCAGCTCTACACATTCTTGCGCCCTCGGCACTGCTCTAATTACTGATGCAAGGCACAATGACCCCTGCTTAGCCTTTTCATATGTTAATAACATACCGCCACCCCAAAACTATTACGCAAATTATAGGTAAGGAGCCACTCTAATTATGTGTCCAGCTGTAGCCAACGGTTGCCATAGAGCCCCCTTCTTTTTTATTCAGGACCATGTAATAAAACTAGCTTTTTAAACAGGCAACCGCAAAATTGATGTAGCTACAATTTACCACGTGTCCACCCAATTTACGTTGGAACAACAATAAACTGTATTTTCCACAAAATATAATTAGCATAAAGTAAAAAACAATTGAACACATGTATATGTGAATATACACACACACACACACACACACACACACACACACACACATATATATATATATTAGGGCTGTCAAACAATTAATCACAATTAATCGCATCCAAAATAAAAGTTTTTTGTTTACATAATATATGTGTGTGTACTGTGTATAATTATTTTTAATACATAAATACCCACACATGCATGTGTATTTAAGAAATATTTGCATGTATATACTGTATATAGACTGAATGTAGCCTATATATAATGTATATTTTATATAAATATAAACATTTTATATATAAATAACATATTTTTCTGAAATATATACGTGTGTGCATTTATATACAAAATAAGTATACACAGTACACACACATATATTATGTAAACACAAACTTTTATTTTGGATGCGATTAATCGCGATTAATCTTTTGACAGCCCTAATATATGTCTTTTTTAAAAACATAGATGCAGAAAATCCCACTTTATGTATGAAATTTTGAATAGCATTTGGAGACTATTATGTGGAGAAAAGATAGGGGTGTAACAATATATCGTCCCACAATATATCGCAATACAAAAATGCAACAATACGTATCGTGGATAGTGACAATATGTATCGTGGATAGTTCCCCCAAAATAAAAATAACTGTGTGAGAGAAAAGTTTTAGTGTCAGTACTACATTAAACTACTATATATAATGTTGATTATAATGTATAATAATGCACTGGGGGAATATTTGTGGGTCCTGATAATGCCAAATGCCTTATGTTACCAGTAAAAAGTGGCCTACATTTATTTTATATATATCTAGTCAGTGACAGAGTGCAAGCATATTCGTCTAAAATAATTCGGTAACGCTTCCTTTTACAGTACAGTACTTACGTGTACTTACCTAGAAAGTACTGGCTAATATAAGGTAAGTACATGGGTTAGGGGTAGGTTCAGGGTTAGTACCTAGTTATTACCCAGTAATTATAGTTACTATAATAAGTACATGGGTAACAGGACTGTAAAAGGAAGCGTTACCAATAATTCTGTATTTTCAGCTTCAGAATCATGAATATTTTTATTCTGGTGTCACCATTGTCCTTGGGTTACAAGCACCAAGTCCAAGCCTATTCATCGTGATATATATCGAATCGTGACACGAGGGTATCGTTACACCCCTAGATGGAAATCCTCTTGATTTTGAACAGAAACTCAGGAACCCCCCTGAGTCCAACCTTTTATTCATTTTCCTGGCCTATGATTAGGAGGGAATGGGAATGACCTGAACACAGCGAGACTTGAACTCAAAAAAGCCATATGAACACCACTGCTCAACATGTAACTAACAACCAGGCCATGGCTCCATCAAAGCACATGCTAAAATGAAAGGTAGACTTGTTGAGAAAAAAAAAAGATGAGTTGAGGAGGTGAGGCAGCAGACGTGTTCTGGGTGTGGAGTGGGGTGACTGGCCATGACGGAGGCTGGGCTGAGGTCTGTTGTTTGTGAAATGGGCACACACTGAGATGGCAAAGCCGCATCATCCACCTGCTGTGCGCTGGGCTCGCGGTGTTCAGGTGGGCTGGGTAATCTCCTGAGCTTCTGCTATTAGGCACACCTGTCGTGTGAAAGGGAATCTCTTTCTCACTCACCTCCTCTCTCTGACGTACCAGTAATTTGCTTTTCTCTCAGTAAAATCCTCACGAGTTTTAAAACCAATGGGAACCATAAAGAATGAATTGGACCTGCTGATATCAGGGGGGTTTTTTTTGCACGTCCTGTCTGCGTTTTTACAGAGCCCCGCACATGACATGCAGGAAAAAATATGTATATCATGGCCACAAATTAACAGTGCGTTCACACGACTTACTAATACATCAGCACGTTTGACTAAATCTTTACTTTTTATTTACTAAACTAAAGGAACAAATTATTATAATGTGCACACGATTTAGTAAAACAAGGGAACAAATTAGTGAATCATGGCCATGATTTACTAAAACGAGAGAACGAATTCATAATTATTGGCTATATATTCGCATGTCATGTGCAGGGCTCCATATGTTTTGAATTATGAATTATGCAAATGAGGTAATGACACAAACATGCCAACAAAATCAGTGCTGACCATCATTTGTATGCCGCTATTCCCAATCTTTCTGGCTAGTTATGAGAAGCTGCTGAAGACTGACACAATCTGTTATACTTCACTGGGACTGTATCACCATACCTGAATAGTCTATTTTAAATAAATAAATAAATGCTTGTTTATACTGCACATTGCACAACTGGATAAGATCCATGATTTATTCAAAAATTCTGCTTCTTTGATCAATATTTTTTTAACATAAATGTCTCTTTTAACTCAAAATGCTTTTTAGCATGAAGTTAAATGCACCAGAAAAATAAGCTAGAGATGTGTGAACAAGGTGCAATTTTAAAATAGTAATAATTATAACAAGCCTAATTTACATCAGGTATGTTTCGCTGAAAAAGATGACAGTGACTTCATTTGAATACTCATACCTTGGGGCAAACTGGACTGCAGTTGATTAGTGTATAAGAAGGTTTTTAGTCTTGAATAACAGCACACAAAACGGTTTATAAATTTGCCCTAAATTTTCTATAAAAACACTTTGCATAAAGTCGCATTGTGCCGTACATCCGGGGGTAATGGATTATTGGGGGAAAAATGTAGGGAGGGGACTTGTTGACTTTTGAGATGTGGGCGTTGCACTCAGAAGTGGAGGCAGATTAACCTGAGCTTGTAAGGAGCGGGGTTTAAGTGGATTAAATGTTTGGACAAGTCCTGCATATGTCACAAGTGAGAAGGCTGTCATTCTCACCAGAAGATCCAGTTATCAAATTTTGGTCAAAACATTAAAAAATAAACAAATAATTAAAACATATACATGGATGAATCGTTCACAATCAGATCACAATAAACACAATAGAACATTTAATTTCATGCCAACTAGAACTATTAATTTATCATCAATGTCAAAATAAATCTGAAAAAGCCCCAATTTTTTTTAAAGACCAAACTCTGGAATTACCCACAAACCATGTACATGTGTTGCTAGCAATATGTGAGATGTCTACATGATAAAAATAAAAACTCCCTCTGAAAAGGCCTTGTCCTAACAGGTGTGTAGCGCTCCCCCAACATAGCCTGAAGCCGTGAGTGTGCGATTCCAACATGCGTGCTTGATGCATGTGTGGGCTGAATGGATGGACAGCTCTCTTTCTTCACGTAGGCCATTCTGTTAAGGCTACAACAACGGCAGGAGATCATGTGACCTCCAGGACAAATAAATAGCATCTGGGGATTTTCAGTTCTAGCCCACCTCCTCAGCATGCCAACACTGTAATCTCTCCCAGATGAAGCCAGGGCCTCGCCACTTTCAATAATTCACACACTGTGTACACATAACATGACAATAAGGGCATTCATGCAGACGCCTGATTCCTAGATCAAAGCTCACAAACGGCCAGCTGTAAGCATGCTTACTGCTGAATAATTCATTCTTTTCACCGCCTTGAAAAAAACCCTGCTCAGCGGGACTTGGGCAGCAAGCTTTCTTTCCTGTGTTTGCCGTGCAAAACAGCGTTGGCAGAAAGAAACTGAGTCAAAAAAGAGGGTAAGGACACACTGGAGGTCCTGAAACCTGAGGAGACAAGCTGCCCCCCATGACATTAATAAGAAAAAATAAAATGCATTGCATTTTTACAGTAATATGTGTTACAGTTTTATTCTAAAAGAGTGTGAACAGGTGTGTGATTGGACTGTGAAACCCCAATTCTGCACAAAAATTCAAATTCAGAACTTTAAAATAAGTTATTATTAATTCTGGTTGCTGAAAATCATACACATTAGGGCTGCACACATTTGCCAAAGAAACTCGTATTGTTATTATTTTGTGATTTGACAAATCAATGAGAATATCTATGAATGATACTAATAAAAGTTTTTTAACAGTAGATAATTCATATTTCAACATACATTTTACAGCTTTGGGCTGTTTAAGTTAGTTTAGTTAACAAAAGTTTTTACGGACTTTTTACAAAAATGGTGAAATGCATCAAACCTCTATCAATAACAGTGTTTTTAAATCACTTTATTTTGTGTGAACATGTCCATTTGAATGTACCAATTCGATTTAAAGTCTTGTCCATGGTGGATATTCATGGGGAACATATTCATTCGGCAGTGTGGTGTACACGAGGAGGACGGCAGGGCAGGGGGTGGGAACAGGGAGGATGTGAACTCTTGAAAGAGTTCTCCAGATGTCAGTCAAAACAGTAGGGAAAGGATTAGGTATTTATGGTCTGACTAAAAAGCAGAGCACAGAGCAAGAAGAAATCCGTCCTCTCAAAGAAAAGCCTTCCCTTAATTTCAAAGACAGTAGAGTCCAAATCAATAGTTCCTAAAACAGCAGAAGCCACTCAGTGGAGCCTGCCGGTACCCTCTTTCTAGGATTGTCCCCCAGCTGACTCTTCATTCAATTAGGAATGCATCTCCGCCCTTTGCGCCAACTCCCTCAGAGGAAAGAGGAGCGGACACCCTCACTCCCTACTGAGAGCTGTCAGCACTCCCACCACAATTTAGACACTAACTCATCCTCCCCTGCTCAGACTCCTCAGATATGCACCGACAGACTCTGGCCATTGAAGGCTTTCTCTGAATAGGGTGTGTCTTTGATAGCTGCACAGTCTGGAGCCGAGGTGTGACTGTAGCTGGACGTAGCTAAACCAAAGGACAATTAACAGTCTTGGTACAAGAGTTCACCCTCTCAATGCATTCGTCCATCCCTTGGTTCCTGCATCCCCTTTTTAAACTGATGAGGTTTACACAGCTGCCGCTTTGCCCGCTACTCCCCGACTCCCCACTGCAGCCCACTTTACCACACATTCACTCTCACCTTACAATGCTGCATCACACTTTTTTTTAATTTGGATGAGGTTTCATTACCTCAACTGGGCTGCTTTCAAACAACTTGGCACAACATTTCCTCAGTGTTTTATGGTTGTTTCTCAGTATTGCCAAAACACCCAAGCAGCAGTGAACTTTCAAATTACTAATCACCATTAATGTGTCAAGATTCAATACCGTATCTCAGCCCACAACGACATCCCTCATCTTAAAAATGTATATCAAATGTGCCTTGTACATTGTCTACTTTGCGTAATTACCTGTCTACTGCAAGAAAAGATCAGTGGACCATAAAGCTCTGCTGAAAGAAACTGTTGGTCCAAGCTGATCGTTTATCCTCATTAGATGGTCCAGCTGGCTAGGAAACTGCAAAATTCAGTTATGTCCAACAATTTCCCATTGAGCACCTTAAGCAGTTAACGACAGGTCCTTTACTGCCTAAAACAGATATGACCTAGGTTTCTACAACAGGGTGAAGCAACATGTGTAAACTCTGTCCTCCTCACAGTTTAACTGGGGTAAAACCATCACCAGCCCTTACATTGGCATCCCCTGTACCCTTCAAAGCACTCTACGGAAGTTTCAAGCGTGTCTAGATGATTGATTAACTGGACTATTAGCTGTTGGAACTAGTTTCGACCTGGTAGATCAAATTAATCAAGCTGGTTAAAGCTGGTAGACCACCTTGGAACAGCAACAAATCAGTTTCCATGTCCCAGAAATAAGCTTGACCACCTTTAGTTGGTGTGAGCAGTGTTTTTCTCGCACGTGGCAGCATCCTCCTAGCCTGACTACGTCAGACTTCGTACTTCCGCTCAATTTCATTTCGCTTCTGTACTCAGTCCGAGACAGCGGCCTATCTATCCGTTTTCCTCCGGCCTGAAAACAGCTGGCCAATCAACGAACAGAGGGCGGGCTGAAAGCCGTGACGTAGTCGGTAAGCGGCGAGTTTAAGATTAGGTCAGGGAAATCGAAAACGACCGCGGATATGGAGACGCGGATGCAATTCGCTCTGTTGTGGAGAATATTCCCGGCATTAGCAAACTGAAGCCCGAACAAGAAGAGTGTGTATTAAACATTTTGAATGGAGGTGATGTTGTGGCCCTACTTCCTTTGGGAAAAGTTTAATTTATCAACTATTACCGATCGTCAGCGAGAAACTGGGGAGCCTTTTGACAGGTCAGTGTCTCCTTTCTTTTCCAGGTCTTAAATATTGCCATGACATGCTGTGATCTTGCAATTAAGTTGCAGCATTTCCGACAGACTCGAGATGAACAAAGAGCTGTGTTTAACAGAACTAATCCTAACTTTGACAGTTGGCTGCAAATATTTTTTTGTTTCTCTCTACTGTCAAATATCAGTTTAGAGGCCCTGATTGTACCGTGGATGCGTAGATTAACTTCGCATAATCTGCTAAAGTCGTTTACAGCCATGTTCACTCCGGTATTTCGCTCGCATCATCAAGTGTTTACAGCAGGTTTACAGTGGAAGTTCGATCATTTGAGTTCGATGCATGATGTCTGTGGTTCGATGCGGCTGTGTTGGCACATAACATACGTCATATACAAACTTATCTGATTGGCTTACGGGTAACCAATGATTTTAAACTTCAGACAAGTGCCCCATAGCGAGACTCTGTCTACGAAGCAAAGTGAAGTAGCAGAGTCTGGTATTACCAGGCTAGCATCCTCCTCCTTGCAGGTCTAACTAGGATAAAACCATCACCAGCCCTTACATTAGCATTCTCTCAGCCCTGGAGCAAGTTCAATCTGGTCAAGATGATTGATTAACAAACTGGACTATCATTTGGTGGACTTGCTGTTGATCTAGTAGACCATCTTAATCAAGCTGGTTAGAGATGGTAGACCACCTTGGAACAGCAAAAAAAAACAGCTGTCCCAAAAATGAATTTGAACACCTTAAGCCGGTATGAGCTGTTCTTTTTTTCTAGCAACACGTGGCAGTGTCCTCCTCCTTAAAGGTCTAACTGGGATGAAACCATCAACACCAGCCCTTCCATTAGCATCCTCTCAGCCCCTCACAGATAGCACTCCACAGGAGCCAAAGAGCCTCTGCAGCAGGAGTGTGTTATATCATTTAAAAAGACAGCATAAAATTGCCATTGATTCCACACCGAGGGGGTGAAGCAAATAAAGCCCCATCATCCTTCCTGCCAGCATGTCATAGCAAAGATGATTTAATCAAAGAAAAATCCTGCAGCTCGGCTCAGACCCCATGCCATAAACATTGTCCTCATTTATAGTTATAGCATATTAAAACCTTTTAATGGCTTTGGTTATGTTCTTTGATTGCTAAAAACACATCACATTTTTTTTCTCAGAGCATTTTAAAGCACTCATTTCCTGTTGTACCACATTTGTTTAACGCAAGGCCTGACCGCACTCACATCTGGCCAGTTGGACAACGATGAAATCAGTGGATGCTGGACCGTGGCCATGCAGTCAGTCTAAGAGATTTCTCACATAAAAGCCCACTTCAATGGCTTCACCCCATCCAAATCTAGCATTAATCCTCAATAGGCCACAAGTTTTGATTGTTCCTAACATTCTTTCCTGTGAGATTTCAAACGTGTGCAATAAAGCATTCTACTTGAACATTGCTGTTCTTTCGAACAAATTACTTTTATGAGCCACTTGTAAATCAATTAGCAAAAAAAAAAAAAATGCAAACACAAATGATTGCTTTGAATCAATCTGCTAGTCAATATGAGTACACTCAATTGTTCATTACTAAATTAACCCTGAATATATTTCATAATATGTTTATGTATATATTCGATAGTGATTTGAACATTTACACTTTCACTCAAAATACACTCAAACCAAATCCAAGTGGATTTTAATCATCCAACTGGGCAATATTATCAAATATATTGCTAGTTAAAATACCCATAGGCAATTTTGTATATTTTTTTGGGGAGTACATTTGAAGAAAGAAAGATATACATGCTTGGTAGCCAGTAATTTGGGGTAGTGTAGTTATTGAGTAGCACTTCTGTCACTATGGACAATATACCACAAAAGCATAAATTCTTTAGGTTTGATATTCCCCCGGTGAGACCTGTGGAGACAGCAGCCCTTCTCCTGTGTGCAGTACAAGACACAATGCCCCTGCTTCCCTGTCACGCGTGATAGATGACTCGAGGGTCTCCGGCCTCCATTAGCATCACAATAGACTAAACCAACAATATGGAGGCATTCACTCCAAGGGTCCCTGGCTTGGCTGGGCTGGGGGAAGGGCCAGAGTGGGGCAAAGGGAGGCAGGCAGGAAGCCTTTTACTCCCAAGAACAACAGCATTCAAGGAACACTGCTTGCTAGGAGGGGAACCCACATAGACAGGAGACAAAGAGCAAGATTTGTGCATTGGAAGTTGAGCAGGTGACACAGAACTAGGTTCAAGTGTGCAAAATGAGGCACACAAAAGGATGAGGTTCATGCACAAGTTTACCCAGCAAAGATTTTCAGGATTGTGACTAATTTCACAATTTCAATAACTCATTTCTGAGTACATTCACAACTGAAAAAATATCTTTCTTAAAAATAATAGTGCAAGCAAACTACAAAAAAAGATTGACTACTCTACGTTAAGTGTAATAAGATTAGTAAATGTGAGAATTTGAACTTGACCTTCCAAGGAACTGACTATTACAAGAGAATGTGCCTAACCTTAATCTAGCAACTGAAATCAATTTAGAAGGCCGTTTATAAACATCTGAATCATGCAAACCAGTTGCCTAATTCAGGGGGTTTACATTTCCTCATTACAGGGTCATAAGTTACACTTAAAGTTTCTTCACTAGAATTGTAGTTCCTAACCCTGGTCATGGATACCCTCAACACATTTTTAAGGGGCAGTTTACAAGACACCATTTTCAACTAAAACCTACAAATTTTGTATGCGTTTTGGACATTTTTGTACATTGTTGTTGTGTAAACATACCCTAAGTCTGTCTTATCTGACACTGGGTTTGGGCTGTGTCCAAAATTATCGCCTATTCACTGATTCAGTATTCCCTACATTACTCCAAAAATATAGTTCACTTGAAGGAGTGAATGAAAGCGAGTGAGTGAATTCAGACACTGAGTGCACTGGAATGGCTGCCGCTTTTGTATAGTTTGTGTTTGCTGCTTAATAATCATTTGAAACTTAGCAAACTGGCAGTGCCAGTAGAACTAGAGCATCAACTAGGGGTGATTTAGTACCACATTTTAGAAAGACAACCTTTGGTCAATCCGCCTTCTCTGTTAAAGTAGTGGGAAAGTGGAATTCAATACCCACAAACATTAGAAACTCAGGAAGTTTTGCAGTATTTAAAGCCAGCCTCAAAATTTGGCTAAAATCAGCACAAGACCATTAATGATTGCATTGTATTTTCTGTATTCTGTATTTGGTGCATACATCAAACCGTTTTTATCAATTTTGAATTGATGGATAATATGTATTTTGTAAGTGTATGTAGTGTATTTGTTTGTGGTTTAGTGGTTGCTTTGTGTCTTTTGTTTTTGTTTAGTCTACCTGCCCAGGGACAACAGATGCAAATTAGCTGTTAGCTAACTCTGGTGCAAATGGCTTTATGCCACAGCTTCACTACTTCCTGAACTTCAGCCAGCCCTTTGTTTCCTGTCTGTCATTATTGGACAAACTGATTAATACAGGTGTGCCTGGCCTCAGTAACAATAATCAGGCACACCTGGATTAATCAGTTTGTCCAATAATGACAGACAGGAAATGAAGGGCTGGCTGAAGTTCAGGAAGTAGTGAAGCTGTGCATAAAGCCCATTGTTTAAAATGTGCGCTGTCGCTGTCAAAAATAAATAAATAGAAAAGCCCCAGTAGTAATGAAAATATGTATCTTGAACTCTGTCATGGAAACTATGTATAAACCTTAATTAAACAATTTATTAATCAATTAAAAAATCATTTATACCTGTATGATATTATGCTGTACCCACATTGGACCACATGTGTGGAAAATGTATGGATGGATGATTCAGCTGCGGGCGCCATCTTCAGGTCAAACATGGTGTAACGCAGTTCAGATGTTATGGGAAGAAGGAGGCGGGAACCGGCGAACATTTAAAGAATTTAATAACAAAACAAAACAAATACAAAACGAAAGTAAAAGACAGCAGCCCCTCACGGACGACTGCTGTCACATAATAAAACATAAACAACACAACATAAATCCAGGCCTGGCCTCCCTTATCCTTCACCGTCGTCGCTCCTCCTATTATTCTTACGCTCCTCCGTGAGAGATACGAGACCAGTGCGTCGCTCATCAGCAATCACGCAACCGGCCTCGTGCCATTCTCCCACGGCCCTCGTCTTTATGGGTATTCTCTAGCTGTACATCGGTTGTACACTCGTTATTGCGGTGCATTGGGGGATTGAAAGAGTGCACTCGATAACGTCCACTTTGGTTTCGGACACCACTACAAATGGCTGTCCCTTCAAATAGTGCCCTATTAAAGGGTATAGGGGGCGATTTCAGACACAGCATCTGAGTCTTTACTAATGAGCTGAGGGAAACATTTAAAATGTGCAGTGCTGGGAGTACTCCAGTCCCAGGGATGGGAAACACTGCCATTAAGAACCTTTTACATGAATTGTACAAAATGCCCTTTGTAAGTATCATACGATTTTTAAATGTTCTTCACACTAAAAATGTTTTCCACTGAACGGCTCTTTTGGGGAACCAAAAAATGGTTTATTCTATCACATTTAATTTAACCAAATTCAACATGCACTTAGCAAGACCCTGGCCTTTAAGGGTCAAAACACTGGCCTCTCACCCATCCTTTGACTCGAACAAGCTTAGAGTTCAAGATCATGCATTTTGCACTGTGACCTAATGAGTGTGTGTGTGCGTGTGTGTGTGTGTGTCTGGGATTGGGTTATTCTGCCGGGTCTGCCATCTGCCACCTGCTGAGAAAGCAAGACCTCCCTCACACACACATGCACATGCATCAACCACTTACCACACTCAGAAAGCCCCTTCATAGGAGAATGGAACAAGAAACAAGCTTTTCAAACCATGTCATGTCCACGTATTAGTGATAAGGCAGGATTCAAGATGTGAACAAACAACCAACCCAAATTAATAAAAAATTTAAGCAAATTATGTTAGTCTGCCTTACAATAAAACGGATAAAAGAATCCTCAAGACTTAGATTAAAGTAGGGACTCGGGATAAAATATTTTAGAGACTTGTGGGAGGGCTCTTTGACTTGGGTAAGTGAGGAACCACTAAGCAACCACAAAGAACACCCTAGCAAATGAACTACTTATGACCCAGTATGCTTCATTTTCTGTGTTCAACTCCGTTTCGAGCACAATCGAGTGCGCAAGACTTTCAAAGCATACTCCATTGACCATGAGCATGGACGACGTGTTGGGTGTGTGTGCATCTAAAGTGCCTCTTTTCAAGTGCTCAGAGTACTTGCACATGTAATGGTGTTCACGCAGACACAAAAATCTAGCTGTAAGCAAACGCCATGCGTGGAAATCAGTGGACTGTGCGCTAACCGGAGGGTAAAGTGGACAAGGGAAGTATAAGCTCTGGTGACACCTAACATCATGGGGGCCAATATTAACATTCTCTCCAGAAAATGTAAAAATCGAATTGATTGTCATCCTAAAAAGCTATGTGAGTGTCATCAAAACTAATAAACAATGTCCATCCAAGGAAGTTTACTACAGCTTGCTGACACTGGACAAAAGAGGACGTTTGTATATACTTTCTCATCATCATGAAGGTGCTTGCGAGTCACTGTCCAGTAAAAATCAGGCTGATTTTAGAAGTTGCAGGTAGATGGAAGTACTTGTCCTGATATCCAAGCTATGCACAGTTCTAGAACTCAACAGGAAGACTGAACAACATATATATACAGTGGGCTATAATTAATCACACAAAAATACTGAGAAAAATCCTTTTAATGCACCAGACTATACATTTATGGTGATGCATTTAAACCCATCTTATAAGGACACATTCATTCTGTCAATAATGCACAACATCACCAGGACATAGGTACACTGATGGTACATCTTTAATCTTTCAGATACTCTATTAAATCTAATCTTCACAGGCTTTCATTTATTCCAATCCACTCTTGAGCCAAGGATTTCTTGCTTTGTCTTAGCTTTCATATCTATAAGCCTATACTTCATGAGCTGATTCTCAATGCACATAAAAATCGTTAAAAGCATTTAACCATAATGTACAAAATGCAGCTTCTGTTTGAGCCAGTCACTTATCAGAAGCTCATGGTGACGGCGAATGAGGATGGATTAATGCGCACCCTCGTGAGATTGTAACGCACAACTGCCTTCAATAGCCACACTTGTTTTTGTGGTCTGTAAATAACGAACAGACAGGTCTGCAGGCCTGAAAACTGCTTCATGTTTCTTTTTCAGCTATTACGTCTTACTGAAAATTCCCCCCACTCCATCAATGTCATGCAATGCACTGCCGATCTGAAGTGAGAGGGAGTTTTGTATGAAACCAGGATCTGCAAGCATGCGTTGGTAATAGACCATCACTTCAATCCAAAAAGTCTGCCTGAGCACAGCTGAGAAATTCTATATCTAGGACAATTTATCAAGGATCAAAGTAACAGTGGTCTTTAAAAATTAAATAAAAAATACAAATTAGAGTATCTGATACATTTTTGTGGTAAAATGAATGCCAAATGCAATATTTAGCAAAATGCTGTCCTTTATTACTAAGGTTTAATTGTTATTTAGGTTATTTAGACTTCAAATATTTTCTTTATAGTGATAGACAGATATGTTGGCCAGTATGACCAATATTTGACTATTTTTAGATGTCTATAACTTGTCCAATTAACAAATTAAATGTTTTCCTTCAGTCAGTCTCAACATTGCCGAAAATATTTTTTTAAACAGAGTAAATGGTGTATATAGCCACCGCATAGTTTATCCACATCTATTCCATATTGGATATTTAATGGTTTCTGCTGGCTATTGTAAGGTTAAGATTACTATTGTGATCATCTTGCAAATGATTAAATGGGAAGTGATTTAATATTACAAAGATTTAAGCTCTAAGCTATCTCTTGAAGAGCACTTATAAGAGTGTGTTCCTGCTGTGCATGATAGCAGAGCTGTTTGCTTTTGTGTATAAAAATGAGTTACGTTTATTAATGTTGACATAAATTAATGTTACTTTGAAATGCGCAGTAAATTCTTTTTCAGACCACACAAATGTAATGTCCAACTAATCATTGATATGTACTGGGTTATTACTCACTACACTTTTATTGTCTATGTTTTTCAAGTTTTCTATATTAGAATCCCAGAGGTCTCGCCTCTATTAATATGGACCCTTATTTATAAAAAAAAATTTTTTTCAAATCAGAATATTTCATTTTAACAGATTTCAAAAGGAATATTTATCCATCCTTCATCATGTACATTATAATGTTGTGATGCCTAAAAAACCATGTAGCATTTTTTTTAACAAAGTAAAATAGTTTTTTTCTTTCATAACTCGAAAATAATTGCCAGCCAATCAGTATCAGTCAATATTGGTGCATTAGTTGTTATAAAAAAACAAAAACAAAAATATTGATAGCCCTCTTTTTATATAATTGAGTGTTTTATGGATGTCTAACTACGAAGTAATTACAAAGAACCAGTTCGAAACAACGCTTCATTCACAAAACTGAACATCACCAGTTCAAAGGGCACCAGAAATGAGTCGGTATGACTTAAGAATACGAATACAAATTGGTAATGCAGTTTTTAAAGCTGACTAATAGACCATCAGTCTTACCACAAGTACATCGACATGACAGCCAATCTATTAATTCATCATAGTACTGTCTTTAAATATAATAAATACCACTTTAAAAATCAATTGAAAGTGTACGAACACGAAATGAGATCGATAAGTAACTCCTGGTGCCCTGCGAGAAGTCTGAAAGCTCTGGTCGCGGGCTCTAGGTCATGAGTCAGAAAACCGCGGCACGATTAACGGTGGGCATCCATTGTGGGAACAGACAAGCCACCAGCAGAAACCTGTGGGTCGCAACCTGGAGGCTTCACCGAGACAGAGAGGATTACGCTAGACGACCCCTCGTAAATCCTTACGGTGAGGCGGCAGGTGAGGAGGGAGAGAAGGCCTGGGCGTCTTTCCTCTGTTTTTCCTGTGTTTCCCAGCAGCCAGACTCCCGCCCTCTCTCCCAGGGTCTGCCTGTGCTCCCAAAGGACCAATTATTACAGCAAGTCCTCCACTGAATCACTCTATCAATTAGGAGGTGGTGAGTACATCATCACATATATTACTGCTGAGGCAGGCCTGGCTGTGGGGGTTAGGAGAGAGAGAGAGAGAGAGAGAGAGAGGAAGAGATGGATGGATGGACAGCACACTGATATGCTAGAGTCGGTCGCTGTAATCGGGGCTTCTCGTGGTGCGGGACAACTCCACTTCCAGCCCTGCGGATGTGTGAACACACTGATGGCTGGCACCACGTTCAGAGCAAGAAAGAGGGTTAAATCAATATTTTCAATCTCTCAGGATCAATCCCACATCTGAACACGAAGAGAAACCTGTTAGCAGTCACCAATATGTGTAAATGAAAAGCCAAACTTCATGACCTTGATGGTCCTCGTTTTTAAGTTCCCCGCCTCATCTCCTGCAATGCGAATCTCCAACAAGCCCAAACTCAACTGAAATGTTTCAAGTTTCAAGTGAATTGGGCTCCTGTGCAACACCACCTTCTAGTATCGTCCATCAGAATATAAAAACATTAGATAAAGTGTCTGACCAAAACACGAATTATTTAATATCCATTTAGCAAAGCTTCTGAAATTGTTTAAAAAATGTAATGAGTGCATATAATTATCAATAGTTTTTTTAGTAAATTTAATTATTTTATCTCAATCAAAACCAACTAAATCTATATTTTTTTCCTGTTTGTAAATAAAATAGTACAGAAATATAACAACAGTATGTTAAACAAATAGTATTTTTCACACACACACACACACACACACTTATTGTTTTGCTTCAGAAGACATTGATTTATCAACTGGGATCATAGGAATGACCATTGTATCCCTTTTGCATGGTTTTTGAAGCATCAATTTTGAGGCACTTATCTACTTGCATTAGATGGATTATTTTTATAAAAATCTTTGAGAAGAAAGAGAGTCATATACATCTTGGCATGAGGGTGAGTAAAAGATGAGAGTATTTGGAGTATCCCTTTAAAATCTGCACATTTATGAGCAAGAAAAAAATATATACTTAATTGGTTTTGATTGAGATGAAAAACATATTATTGATTGACAATAAACATAATAAACATATTATAGGTTGATACTATTTTTTTCTCAACCATTCAGTCTTGGTTATGTCATCAGAACAGTAATTTTAAGTCATTTTTATCACATTTTGAAGAAAAATGCTGTGCACAAAAGAAACAGGAACATTTATTAAGATGTTAAATATGATTAATTTTGATTTCACATATCATACCGATTCATCATGATGTCAGGCTGTGTTACAGTATACTGCTAATATACTGCTCTTACTATGTCTGCACTAAACTGTCAATGCTAAGAACATACCCTGCCTTTTCAAAATGTGTAGTATGCAACAAACACACTTCATGGAATATTGTATTCCACAATGCAAAGCGCATTTGACTATACATTTATAATTTGACAAATGATTCCAAAGTTATTACAATTTTAATTTCCTCTTTCCTCTTTTTTAGATCGTACACTAGTATGCCATTATATATAGCCACAATATGTGTTAACCAATGAATGCTGCTTGCAGTACTGCTTCACTCAGACAAAAGCCGCCAACTGGAGAGGTGAAATATGAGACCAGCCTAAGCACTGGCTGATTCTGCTGGATCCGCTCTTCAACAGCGAAGAAGACGGCTCACATGATCAGCACAAATCTCAGCAGTCATGTCCAAAAAATGCAGTCAAATATGTTGAGCGGCTACATTCATTCTTCAAAATGGGATCTTTCAATACCTTAAATATTGGTATGATGTTAAACCTAATGAGGATTGAGTGAAAAAGAACTAAATGGTGACTGACATGTAATTGAAAACAAAAATTAGACCATTGGGTTTAAGTGAATTATTGACATTGCAGACTTATTCTTCTTATTCTGGTATCGTTCAGAATCACAGTCGTTTTGTTCCACACTAGATGAAATTGCTCAAAATTGACCACTACATTTTACGTGGTCTTCAACTTCAAAACAAGCTCTTTGTGCAATCAGAGAAGCTGTCAATGGGATCATGTCACACCGTGGTCAACAAATAGCAAATATGAAATGCCTTGGGCGTTTTGCTTTCAGAATTGGCCAGTCAAGCATGGGATAGACTAGACAACCCAAAGCACTTGTTTTCACCCGGCATGACCGGAGAATGTCTTGACCAGTGGGGACATGCAGCATTGAGACCCCAGGGTCATTTAAACAACTCAGAAGGGGCACATCCTAGCCACGAACACTAGAGATGAGCAAAGAAATCTGAAACCTGCATTGAAAAACAGAGTCAATACAAACAAAATTATGTTAGTTCTCTGACAGATCCATATGTTTACAATGTCAAGGTCCAAAAGAATGAGAAATTCCCCTTTACTCATTGTTAGCACAAAACATCAGGTGCTGACAAGCGCTAACAAGGCCGTCAAGACTAAGCCTTGTTACGTGTGACGCGACCAGGAGGCGTAAGATAAAGTCCACATCCATCACCCAGACAGAAAACATGGTTAAATAGCCTCTGATCTGACATATTGCAGCTGCTTTTGTGTTTTCGGGATCAAACACATGCGTATTTTTGTCACTCCACTGCAAAGCCCCTCTTGCTTATTTTGCAGTCAGGCAGATGGCAGTAATATGAGTTTTAGGGAACACAATAAATGATAATTCAATATGCTTTGTTAGATACCACTACAAATATTTCAGCAAAAATATAAATGTTCCACAGGCACATAGAAAAAAAGGCACAGTTAGTTTGCTAGGTTTGCAATATCCATATAGCAAATCAATGCAGGAACACGTAATTCCGGATGTGGCGTTCAGCAGACTTGTACGCAAATAAAACCCCAGCAAAAAAAAAAAAAAAAGACTAATAATCATTTTCATGGAACAACCCTCATTTGCCTGGCATAAAATGTAACCGGAAATATGTTTCTTGCGGGTGTAAAACCACTGCGGCGTGTCAAAGCTACAATCGTGCACAAACAAAAGCGAGGGATTATATTGGAGGTTTGTGTTAGACTAAAGTTCTCCAGACTCCATTCTGAGCGAATGCAGAAAGCAGGGGCCTGAGCGGATCCCAGAATTCCTCATTATCCTCACAGCGGGTAGCTAGGGTGCGCCAGCGGTGCGAGCGCGAAGCGGGCCGCCACTGAGGCAGGTCTGGGAACAGCGCTCTGACAGCCCCACGGGGGAGGCCAGGCTCGCTCATTAGGCCTAAATGATCCACGGCAGCCCTGCAAACCAAGTGCCACTTAGTGCCCGTCGGAGACGCCAGTCCGGCCTTGATGAGATTGCTGAGCACACTGCATATCTATAATAACACGGTGAACAAAAAAGGCCTTACAATGGTGGAGGTAACTCTGGGAAATGGGTCCAGTAAACGTTTGGCCTATAGCGTGGCAGCGAACTCCCTGAAAATGTCTTTCATCCTTTGGTCAGCGTTGAAATGACACAATACGATAAATGTTTGCCACCTCCAAAGCAAGCAGATGCGCTGTGGGAACCGCGACGGTGGTGAAAAACTGATGCCAGCAAGTGCGACTGTGACTAAAAGCAGCTCGTTGCTCCTGAGACAGATGGTCATTTCACATGTAATAATTACAGCAGCCTCATGCATTCTCACGTCCCTATCACATTGTGAGATTTACACTGCTTTATGGTAATAATCTGACTGATTATACTAATAAATGTCACGGAAACTTTCCCAACACGCATGTCTGAAATCCAGTGCATTCCGGCTATTTTGTCTTCTTGTCAAGTAAAATTATCTAAACATCCTCAAACCAATTGGATAAATTTAACTCTATAAGATATTAAGACTTTAATATACAGTATTTATTCATTTAAATGACCTTGCTTTGAAGATTTTTTTTATATTTGCTAGAAAACAAACAATGTTTTATTGCAGTGTACTAGAATCTTCAAGAAAGATTTATTAAAATTCTGTCATAATCTACTCGCCCTCGTGTTGTTCCATAATTTTGCTGCTTCTGCAAAACACAAAGGATGATACTTTGAAGAATGTTGGTAACCAAACAGTTTTGGTGACAACTGACTTCCATTGTATGGACAATAAATACACATTGATGTTTCTCAAAATGTCTTCTTTTATGTTCCGCAGAAGAAAGAAATATGACAACTTATTTTAGGGTCCAATTCTCACTATTAACCAGTTGCTTATTAGCATCCATATTACTAGGATATTGGCTGTTTATTAGTACTTATATAGTAATGCCTTATTCTGTATGACCATATTCTACATTCCTAATCCTACCCAATACCTAAACTGAACAACTACCTTACTAACTATTAATATGCAGTAATTAGGAGTTTATTGAGGCAGAATTCATAGTTAATAGTAGTGATGGGGACGAGACCGCCTATGCCGAGTCCGAGTCAAGACCGAGTCTTTGAAGGGTCGAGTCCGAGTCGAGACCGAGTCCGTTGTTTTTCAAATACCAGACTGATCTCATGAAATGGCGTATGTATGACACGCCAATTCGTATTTCCATTTTTGGCGTGCTATCAACACGCATAATCGCTTTTCAGCGTGTTTATCAACGCCTTTGACTTAACGTTATATTACTGTATTATGTATATATAAATATATGACCTACCCCAACCCCGTCCCTAAACCTACCCGTCACTGGGGTTAATACCATTTATGAGTCTTCTCCTACCATCCTAGGAAAAGAAATATCGCTCCACAGATGTAGATATAGATTTTGCTTCGTTTCGCTCGGACATTTAACGGCGTACACATACACGCAGAATCACTCGGACATTTAACGGCGTACACATACACGCAGAATCACTCGGACATTTAACGGCGTACACATACACGCAGAATCACTCGGACATTTAACGGCGTACACATACACGCAGAATCACTCGGACATTTAACGGCGTACACATACACGCAGAATCACTCGGACATTTAATGGCGTAGACATACACGCAAAAGATTTCGGCGTGGACATACACGCGGATAGCTCAAAATGCGTATAGATAAGACGCCACTTGAATTGAAAGTGGCGTGTATGTTTACGCAAAGTCATGATGTCATGTTGCAAATACAGTCAAGTCCGAGTCAAGACCGAGTCTTTGAAGGGTCGAGTCCGAGTCGAGACAGAGTCCGTTGTTTTTCAAATACAGTCGAGTCCGAGTCAAGACCGAGTCTTTGAAGGGTCGAGTCCGAGTCGAGACCGAGTCCGTTGGTTTTCAAATACAGTCGAGTCCGAGTCAAGACCGAGTCTTTGAAGGGTCGAGTCCGAGTCGAGACCGAGTCCGTTGGTTTTCAAATACAGTCGAGTCCGAGTCAAGACCGAGTCTTTGAAGGGTCGAGTCTGAGTCGAGACCGAGTCCGTTGGTTTTCAAATACAGTCGAGTCCGAGTCAAGACCGAGTCTTTGAAGGGTCGAGTCTGAGTCGAGACCGAGTCCGTTGTTTTTCAAATACAGTCGAGTCCGAGTCAAGACCGAGTCTTTGAAGGGTCGAGTCTGAGTCGAGACCGAGTCCGTTGTTTTTCAAATACAGTCGAGTCCGAGTCAAGACCGAGTCTTTGAAGGGTCGAGTCTGAGTCGAGACCGAGTCCGTTGGTTTTCAAATGCAGTCGAGTCCGAGTCAAGACCGAGTCTTTGAAGGGTCGAGTCCGAGTCGAGACCGAGTCCGTTGGTTTTCAAATACAGTCGAGTCCGAGTCAAGACCGAGTCTTTGAAGGGTCGAGTCCGAGTCGAGACCGAGTCCGTTGGTTTTCAAATACAGTCAAGTCCGAGTCAAGACCGAGTCTTTGAAGGGTCGAGTCCGAGTCGAGACCGAGTCCGTTGGTTTTCAAATACAGTCGAGTCCGAGTCAAGACCGAGTCTTTGAAGGGTCGAGTCCGAGTCGAGACCGAGTCCGTTGTTTTTCAAATACAGTCGAGTCCGAGTCAAGACCGAGTCTTTGAGGAAGCAAGTCCGAGGCGAGATTTTGTCTCGACGTCAGTTTTGATATTCATGATTTAATATCACCCCAGTTAATAATCAACAGTTAGGCCTACAGACTAAGCTAGATTGGGAATTGTTTAGAGGAGCAGTCTTAACAAGTGATGGGGACGAGACCGCCTATGCCGAGTCCGAGTCAAGACCGAGTCTTTGATGGGTCGAGTCCGAGTCGAGACCGAGTCTTTGAAGGAACAAGTCCGAGACGAGTCCGAGAAAGCAGAAATCGGTCTCGAGACCGGTCTCGGACTCGAGTACTACATCACTAGTTAATAGTGAGAATTGGACCCTAAAGTGTGACCGAAAGAAAGTCTGACAGGGTGAGTAAATTATAATAGAATTTTATTTTTTTATTTTTTTGGGGGGGGGGATTATCCCTTTAAAATGGTGTACTTCAATCCAATGAGACTTCAGTGTGGGCGGGGCTACCCAACGCAACGACCATGGCTGGTTGAGACAATTCATGGAACATGGAAGATATCCATTTTATCACTTGATGCTGTATGCATTAGAATCCATTTTTTTTTAACATGACTTTTCAGTTCGAAGTGCAAATGAAGTTCTTGAAAAAGAAACTGGAAGAAGTTTCTACATAACACACATTACAGATAGCATTGTGCTGTGGCGCATTATTCCTAACAATTTGACTTAAGGCTCTGCTGCGTGCACAATAACATCCATTAAATGCAATTTCTGGGAACTCAATGTCCCATTGTGCGTTTTTTTTTGCCATATTTCACATCTGGTCATGTGTTCATTTATATAATCCAGAGGGTATGTAATCACGCAGGGCGTGCTGAATGGAGGCTCGCAAAGCAGGTGAATTATGTAAGTGCCGCATCTTCGCTTCTTTCTGCTGAAGGGGACCGCCACTTTCTTCCACCTCTTTTCATGCTCCTCTCATCACAAAGCAGCTGTTGTGATGTTTTTCACCGCGGTCACAATTAACCTCTGAGGCTGGGCAGGGAGCCAGCCCCGGCACAACTCAGGGCGCTAGAGAGCCCATCAGGTAAACAGTATGATAAGCTTTGCTGCAAAAATTAGACATTGTTTTGAAGTGAGAGGCAGTTGCTATAGTGACTGTTGCTAATTAACTGCATTCAGCCAGGGGAACAAAGGGCTTAAGGGTACTCAGGACGGCGTCTCTAGCAGAGAGCTATGCGCAGTGAATATGTGCAATCCCGTGGGTCTCTCTGCACCAAAATACCTGCGCCGCTCCTTCTCGTAAGTGCCAGGAGATGCACGGCGGTCGTTTTATCGAGGCTAAAGGCTGCTGGACACCAATTATAGAACTGTGTGAATCTCGATGCCATCAGGTTCTAAGCTGCCCCTAAAACAAAAATAATCATCGAGCCAATCAGGGTGCTTCATCAGCATGGAGGACCTCTCAAAGGAGATCTCATCAGCTCCTGTGGCATTCTGGAGAGTGGCCTGCCAGCTAGTGCATTTCATTAAAGCAATGGTACACAAGAGAGAAGAATCACAGAAACACGAGTCAGAGTGTTGTACGGTCACCGTTCATGTTTGCCCCTGGAAAAAGAAAAAAATGTGCGAACATGAAACTTAACTTAAAGGGTTAAGAAATGTTTACTTGATTATCACTGGATTAAAAAAACAAGACTCGAGTCGTCACTACTAAAAAACATTAGTCTGCGTTTTGACTGAACCCTGATACAATTAAGATGGCTTTTTTTTTTACCAGGGATAGAAATTACATCTAGTCATTAATCACTAGTCAGTTGGATGAATAGATCATTGTGACCTTTCCCTTCTGGTCTTGTTGTGTTTAACATGGGACAATTGTATTTTTCACCATGCTTCCTAAATAACTTGGATCAATCAATCACCAGGCAAACCAAGCTTCACCAACTAAGTTTTGCTAGTCAACCGCATGGTTTTGCTGGTCAACCACTTAGACCATTCACCACACCAGCACTAATTAACATAAACCAGTATGGATTTGTTTTTATTGTTTTTTTACCCTCGTATTAGCTTCAAATACTGGGTACGATTTGATATGGGTGGGGTTAAACTGAATTTAACTGCATTCAATACAATTCACAAAAAAATCACACTATGAAAAACAAAACAAAAAAAATTTAAAAGGTCATGTTTAACACTTACTTATCACACATAAAAAATATAACAAATAAAAGATAAATGTTTAATTGTATGAAACTTAGTATTTATTAAATGTTTTTGATTTCATAGTACTGAAACCATTTTTAGAACATTTTAACATTTTAAACAAAAGAACTATGAAAAGCTTCCCTGAAGCTCAAACAGTAGAGCAAAAGCGCTTGCAACACCAAGATGGGTTCGAATCCCAGCTGAATTAACATGCATGAACAATTAAAAAGGCACGTCTTTGATATAGTGTAAATTTATTCTGATAAAAGTGAAAGCCAAATGCATAAATGTCAATATCCTTACAGGGTAGTTGAGATACTGACATTAAAAAAGTTTTTTAATTTAGGATCAACAGCTGCCTTATCCTCTCCTAGGGTCATTTTGACCCGAAATTCATTTTTTAATAATTGAGTGTTCATCGGAGTGGTCCAAGACCATAGTAATGTTTTCACACTTGAACTTGGTATACACTAAAAAAGTTTGACTGGATTCAATGAGTTTATTGGGTTTTAATAAATATGTTAACTAAATCTTTCCCTCGCGGGTCAATTTGACCCCCATAGGCATGAATGGGAAATGGGGATTTTTTTATTATTTGTCACAAAAAAAAAGAACAAACACACATACAAATGAAGGCATGAGACTCCAGAACATCCCCAATGCAGAACACACTCACATGCATACACACACACACCAAGGAGTTCCCATTTAAATCAATGGGAGGTCACATAAAGTGGGCAATGTTTGTTTGTTTGTTTGTTTTTGATTTTCAATCAGTTCAGTTTTAAAATATCAATCAGTCACAATGTAGACTGCACACAGATATGAAGTGGTTGGATTTGAACACATTTACAATGCAGGGAAGAATTTGCTACAGATACGGGAGGAGAGGATTGTGTGGGTCAAATTGACCCGTAAATCTCATTATTGTAATATAAATTTCATACGCACATTGCTTTGCAGGCATGTTCATCACCCTA
This sequence comes from Rhinichthys klamathensis goyatoka, assembly GCF_029890125.1. NCBI lineage: Eukaryota > Metazoa > Chordata > Actinopteri > Cypriniformes > Leuciscidae > Rhinichthys > Rhinichthys klamathensis. Next base: position 2,010,606 of record NW_026606762.1, read on the forward strand.
AATGAGAAAAAATCACAAAAATTCAAGAAAACTTCAAGAAAAAAAATCTGACTGATCTGCAGATCAGACTGACCGGCAACATAATATATGTTAGCCTTTTTTTCAAAATGGTGTGTTGGCGGAAAAGTCAGAAAATGCTGTTTGTTTAATGCAATTAGGCATAAATGCAAATAAATGTATTTGCAAACTGCAAAATGTGAATGAAAATGAAAGAACTTCAGCTGGATTTCAAGGGGAGAGCCCGTTATGTCTGTTTTGAATATGGGCCACAATAGACGTGCACAACAACCCAAGAGTCAAAATAACCCTGTATAGAAAAACGGCCCATTAACCACATTCAATTCACCAAAAATGCCAATCAAGTCTGTTTCTCTAATTTGTCCCGGAACCCCACTGTCTCTTGTTTTGACAGTTGTAACGGCCCTTGTTAATGGTTGAGTGAGTGAGCGGGTCACAGTTCACGGTGCGATGGCTTTGGCACTAGGACCCAGTGACAGCTGCAGAGCTGAAAGACAAGACTATACAACGACTCTACGCTCAGAGAGAGGGCAGCCGCAATCTGCTGCTTTCAATGTCCCGCCAAACTTTGTGAAAGCCCGAACACTGCCTTTCAGAGATCTGCACAAAATGCAATGCTCAAATCCTTATAGACAAAAGAAAGGGTCTACATTGCCAAAACGTACACATTGTCCAGAATAAAAGACACTTTTTTATCATCTGAAATTTGCTGCAATTTATATTCAAAAGCAACTTATGAAATGCAATTAATGTCAAGCTCGCAAAAAATGCTCACATTTGTATAGCGCATTCCCCACATGCCAGTAGTTTCAGTTTCGCTTTAAATAAATTAGTTTAGGCTTGCCGTTTATAAGAAATGTTGTTTATAATGAATGCCACTACAATTTATGTTTGTTTTATACTTTTCATTCCTGTTCTGGGGTCCGAGATGATTTGACAGACTCCAGGTCTCTGGTTCTCTGGCTAATTTGGTTCTTCAAACGTATTTGTAGATTTGATTAAAATATCTGGATTAAGTTCTCTGATATTACTGCGTGTTCTTGTGTTCATTGGAAAGGGCAGATATATCAATACTTGAAACCATGATTAGCAATTCAGCGATTGGCTGGCGGCAAGACAGGAACATAATGACATATAATTTAAAAAGGAAACAGCCGAGCACAAGCAATTTGTAATTGTTTGTTACATGATTCCAAGATATTTCCATGTTTCATGAATTCTAGGATTTATACAGGCTTTACACTTTTTCAGTGTCAAGAGTAGCCTATTGTTATTAGCAATTCATAACATTTTACGTGTGAGACTCTTTAAGGGTCAATAACATACTTGTAATGGCACAGTAGACAGCATTTTTAGGTTACATTATATATTTTTTCAAGTTATCTGCATCTCCTGCACTGAATCAAGCCACCCGTATAATAGCTGTCACCGTTCAAATGAATGCATGGTTTATACTAACTGTAGGCTATGTAATGTGTCTAAGCAGGGTTTGACATTGACGCTCGCCACAACCTGCCAAATCCGGCTGTATTTCAGCCTCCTTGAATTTAGTATATAATAAATACATTTTTCAATTGTAGTCTTTTAAAAAAGGCATCTGAAATAAGTAATCTGAAAGTAGTGTTGTTAAAAATATCGCTTTTTCAACAGGCATCGATACAAAACTCATTTTCCCCAGAATAGATCCACGATACCAGCTGCGCTTACTCTCTCTCTCATCTCTCCGACAGTGAGTTACACACAAACCCGCGTTACCCGCCCCCTCTCACTTTCCTTTGCGTTTTATGAATATTGTTAGTGTTGAAGGGCTTGAATTTCGGCGTAGGATTGCGTGTATTACGCATTATTTTACTCATTCCCGCAGATTTTGTGCTCACACCCAAAGTGTGCGCACATAAAGCCGCCTCTCAGTACTAAATTGAGTTCTTATTGCGCTTAAACAGTCAAATACACACAAAATAATGGCAAAATGCCGGTATTGGCGAGTATTCATGTAAACACAGTTAGTTTTGTCTTAACCCTCTTATTATCTTCGGGGTCTTTTTGACCCGCAAATGACTTTTGGTCAATTTTTAAAAAATGTTCTCTTTGTCCAAATGGTATGAAACTTTCTACGACTCTTTACACTGTCTAGATCTACTAAAAAAAATATTTTGGAATGATATCTGTTTTTATGTTAGCGTGACAAAAATGCCAACACTCTTTATCTTTGGGGTCCCTGGAGACCCCGCATAGTAAATATACAAAATTCATCATCAAAATCAGAAACAACGAAGAAACAACGCAGATCACATAGACAGAAATAAAGTGGCACACTTCCAACAATGCAAAAAAAACAATGCACACACACACACACACAGTAATACATTTGTAAGGCTATACTATGCATATTGCCTGCAGTGCACTGTAAACGAGACTGTATGAGATGACCACCAATTATTGTTCCTAGTTGTTCGATTTTTTCCACATTCGATGTTTTTTAACTAAATTTTATTTTTTTACTGCTTTATTTGCTCAATTGTTATTGCTGTTCAGTTCATTGCATTTTGATGTTCATGTCATGTATTTTTACTCAATATAACTGTTCGTTTCTGTTCATTTTTTGTTCTGTTACAGTTAGTAAAATTGTAGAATTAAAATTGTAGAATCTTATTAAAAACAGATGATTGAAATAAATGATAAAATCTAAAGAACATTTGGAGTCTTGTTCAGGTTTGATTCTAAGTATAATGCAACATTATTGAAAAACTTTTGTCAGTACAAAAAATGCTAAACTTTTTTATATAATTGTGATTTTATAATATTTAGATATGAATCCAACTGGAAAAACTTGTGAAAAGATATATAGTTTGGTTAATCACATAGCAAATAGCATATAGTGGAGCTCTATAGCCATCTAGTGGTTAAAGTGATTATTTTATTTTTTTTAAACTGCATTTTCCAAAATAATGGGCAAAAATCTTACATTAAATCATTTTAAATGATCCATGTTATCCCCATAAATGAAAGTTAGAAATCTGGGTATTTTATAAAGTAAATTTGACATAAAATTCTGTTTTTTTTTTTGTAAAAAAAGCCTATTTAAATAAATATTTATTTATTTATTTATAGAAATTTAAAAGATATCAAAAATCCTCCCAAAACTGCACAAATGTTGAGTAAAAACATTAATAAACAGAGTAAAATTACATTTGTAAAAAAAAATTATTATACTGTTACAAAATTAAATGTTATTGTCTGGGGTCCCTGGAGACCCCAAAGATAATGAGTGTAGACACAAATGAAGATAACAGAAGGGTTAAGTGAATGTAAACAGTTGAGAAAGAAAACACATGTGTGTAACAGTATAATGGATCTGCGTGTCAGGTGTTAAAGTGACAGCAGCCTAATATTCCTGCTGCCAAATTATGAGATAACATTAAAAATATATGTATGGCAGTTTTTCCCCAATGGTATCGATGTCAAAAATGTGGCCAGTGAAAATGCTTCACAAAATCAGTGCCAAGTAACTTTGGAAAACCACTAGCCACTAGAGTGTTGGTGAGCATAAAAGTCAATGTCAAGCCCTGGGTGTAAGGCTCCAAAATAATTATGATAATTATCCCCTCACGAATAAATCTTTCAATGAGTAAAAATGGCTCTGTCTATTATTATAGACTCAATTGAATTTTAAAATTATTATTATGTGTATAATAACATTTATATTTTGAATTACTAATTACCCAGGTTCAATATGGTGCTCTTTTAAGAAAGTATCAATGGCTGAGACAGATTTTCACCTTTAAAAAGATGCAGTTGAATCCTGTTTACTTGAAATAAGCTGATACGACAGCAACTCCAGGATGAGCTTTAAAGAGCCTAACCATCCTGGATCATGTCAACAGTAAAATCCAGATAACTGAGTAATCCACATACAGAAAATGGGCCCCTGTTCTGAATATCGTTGAATTGAAATGATTTGTTGTGGACTGAAGGGAAGTATACGTTTATAGTGTTTATGTTATGTTTTACTGGTATTTACATTATTTCCGAATGTAATAATAAAATTACTTATACACACCGATGTGACTTTTTTTCTCTTGACAATACAATTTTGACCCTGCGTGACTTAAAGTAGTCAGGTGCAACCTATTTTCCAGAAAATACAGTATACAGATTTATTGTACGTATTAATTTCCACGATTATTAAGTTCTATTTTATATAACTTGCAAAGTTTTGACATTCATTGTGGTGTTTTGCAAAGTGAGGCAAAAAAAATGATGGATGGATATGATGACATGAGGTTAAAACACAGTAATCTTTTGGCAGGTAACTTGATAAAGCAACAAATGATAACCTTTTCCATGACAAAATGTCACGTTTTTTTTATTAACCAGTGATGTGACATTTTGTCAATCACCTGGTTTCTGGCCAAAATCTCATTTGGTTCAAAATGCTGCTCTTTACAACTGTACATCAAACATCAAATATATTCTGATATGCTGAGATTGTGTAATGTCACAGAGAGGCTTTACATGCAGTGTGGACAGACATATTTCTAGTTGCTGAAAATGTTATAACTCATGGTGTAAGATGAACTGGCTGAGTGGACGATCTGTCATCCAGACTGTTGCTTTGGCTTATGTGGAATGTAACGTCCCTTTGCTAGAGCCATTCGAATCAGTTTATTTATACTATTAATTTACTAATATTTATTCATTTACACTGTTATTTCTACCTACATCCTCAACATGATCCCCACATATATTGTAGCCTCCTATTGCTTTGTTATTCGTCTTTTCTCCCAACAGTTCTGTAACAGATTATGAGAAAACACAAAAATCTCCCAAAGACAACAATCCTGAGGTCTTCATTTAAGGAGTAACTGAATCAATATGCTTTTAAAGCATCAAGTCAAAACTTTGTTGGCAGGGATTTGTGTACAAATCTAATTCATCTACAGTATGTGATCATCTGCTTGTAACACGTGTAACAATGCGACCCGTGACTGTGTGCTGCTTCCCTGTTGTCTCTCCCTGTGGTCTGGAGGACTGTGAAACATTACTCCTGAGGCTATGATGGACATCGCTGTTGAGTAAACATGAAACCAGACACCCTGAACAGCTGCTAAAGCTGACCTCTAGTCAATCCCTGCACTCTCAGACAGGTCAGCAACCCCAGCACTGCACACCAGCTCTCCACTGCTTACGTGGTGGTCAGGTGATTTTTTTTCTTGATATCATTTCCTGTTGGATCTATAATGACTCGCATGCTACTTCCTCTGTACAAGAAACTGTAATAGAAAATTCAGCACCGTTTCATTATTCAGCATTGTTTCACTCACTATAAAATTCTCTTCCTGACTGAAAAACTCCTGTTAATCAGTATATTTTTTCTAGTAAAAATTATACCTATATTTAACAACAATAAGCAGAAGCAAAATTGTTTGTCAAGATTTCTTTTGAAAGAACTGTCTTGAATATGGTACAGTATACAGTGGTATTTTGCGGTTTCATCAACTTTTTTGAGCAATAACCTTGAAAAAAAACAATACATTTTATTAATATGGTTTATGCTAAAAACAAGCGACAAATCAGCTAATGCAAAACAACTTTATATATATATATTTACTTTATACATACTTCAAAATGTTGCAAGTACACTCTACCATTCAAAAGTTTGGGATTTTTTTTATCTCCAATGATGCATTTATCTGATCAATTTTAAAATATTACAATTTAAAATAACTGTTGTTTTCTATTTCAATATATATTTTAAAATGCAATTTATTCCTCAGATGGCAAAGCTGAATATCAGCAGCCATTGTTCCAGTCTTCAGTGTCACATGATGGTGTTCACGGTATTCCAAATAGTAAGCAGCAAAAACTATTTTCAACATTGATAATTAGAAATGTATCAAGAGAGGTACCAAATCAGCATATTAGAATAATTTCTGAATGATCCTGTGACATTGAATACTGAAGTAATGATGCTGAAAATTCAGCTTTGATCACATGAATAATAACATTTTAAAATATATTACATAAGAAACTGTTTCTTTAAAATTGTAATCATATTTCAAAATATTACAGTTTTTTCTGTATTGTTCATCAGATAAATTAGCATCTTCTGTGAGCAAAAGAGACTTCGGTAACACTTTAGTTTAGGGTCCAATTCTCACTATTAACTAGTTGCTTATTAGCATGCATATTACTAGGATATTGGCTATCTATTAGTACTTATAAAGCACAAATTAATGTCTACCCAATACCTATATGTAACAGCTACCCTTTTAAAATATTAATAAGCAATAACAGTCACAGTTAATAGCTAATTGGACCGTAATCTTAAGTGTGATCGAGACATCATTCGAAAACATAACGAAATCTTAAATCTTAAAAGATTCCAAACTTTTAAATGGTAGTGTAAAACATTTGGTGCAAAATTTATTGTAATTTAATTACATAATCTGGCTTTAATTTGTTGTTTTTGCATTGACTTATATAACATAATAAACAAATCCGGAAAAAAAATAAACTCTCTTTAAATCAGTCTGAGCAGTAGTGAATGGACTTGGTCATTTAAAACTGGTCAGCCAAACCTATTTCCTTGCTTTAACTCTTAACGGAGGGAGTGAATGAAAGTGAGTTTGAGAGCAGAGGGTGTGCAGGGTGGCCCAAAACACTTTTTGGTAGTGGCAGCTGAGAGGCTTTGCTGCCACTCCTAAACTTTACATTTCATTTGGCCGGAGGGGTCACATGACAGCTGCAAACGAAAGCCCCGAGGGCCTTCTGCTTTCACTTGACACTGACAAGCTGTGAGGGACTCCAACGCCGCAGAAAGAAAATATTCCCTCTTTCCATGACATCACCCAGCCAGGAATGGAGGAAAGGGGGAGGACGGCAGGAGAAGGAGAGGAGAGGAAGAGGAGGAGGGGGTGGCACAGCTGGTGACAGCCGCAGTACCATCTGCTCCTGACTAATAGTTCATGCTGCTTTACTTACACTCCCACTACTCAACAACAACCCAACGAATGGGAAGCCTGCTGCAGAGGCCCGCCAAGACTTCAGAGATTCCTGATTGACAATTATCCTCATCTTCTCCACCCTCGTGCAATTCCTCAGAGCCCTCAGTTTCACTTCTTACTTCTCCAGCGATCACCTCTGGGACCAATCCAAGCAGCCTGAGTGTTGAGGCTACATCGTAAGGGATTCGGGTTGTTACCTTGTCATGTGACATTTACACTGTGTCTTAACCAGATGCAAAGTGACAAGTTTCCAGCAACAAGTCATTTCCCTGTCCACAGAAAAAGTCAAATATATTTCAATGGGAAAACGGTGTTCTGTTCGCAATCCATATTACTCCTATAATGTTAAGTGAAACAGCATATTCAATCAGAAAAAAAATCTGGATCTTGAATAGTGCTGAAATATGAAAAATACGAGGGCCTAGTGACGTCCAGGGGCGTTGCTAGGCCCTTTTTAGGGGGGCTTCAGCCCCCCTAAACTTCTGCCTAGCCCCCCTAAAAATGTGAGATTAATGAAGGCTACACAAATGCGTGCTCGCTTCAATCTTGTTATAATCAGGTTCAGCGCGTTCTTCATCTTCAATCCGCAGCGCGCCGAGCAGAGAGCACGTCAGAAACAGAGGACAGGGTGTGTGTGTTCATGTGTGTGTTCATCTGAGCCTCATTGGTCTGTCACTGCTCGTCAATGTCAGAATATTTGAGATGACCAATCAAATCAAAGTAGGCAGGCTTTATGTTCACAGACGCTGCTGAGCGCGAATTTTAACAGTGCGACTCGACGTGTACGGTCAAGTGCGAGATAAGATGTAAGTAGCTAAACTTAACATTTCATATTTTACTTTTTTTAGGTCATAAATGTTAAACGAATGACAAAAAATAATCAGGCAAACTAATATCGTTTTGTCTAATTTCGCCATTTTGAACTGAAAATAGGCCTATGTAACGTGACATGTAATGTAATAATTAGTTAACAAGAAACATTAACAAAGCCGTTTTCATCATGTTAGGCACAAGATTAATAATGAATGTGTACATATTGAGAATATAATACAAATTGTAGCCTTTAGTAAATTAAAAAAGCTCAGCTTTAGGAGGGGAAAAGAAAGGGATGAAGAGACTGAGAAAAAAAGAAAGAGTGATGGGGATGAGGAGAGAGCAGGTATTGACAAATAATCTACTGCCCACTGACATGGTTTTAAAGCTAATTCTTATCCTTTTTTTTTGGTCTTCAAATGTCTTGAAATGCACATATCAGAGAAATAAAAAATTTGAACCCCCTACCAACCTCAAATTTAGGACCTCTGTGACTAAAGCCCTGTCTACGGCCCTGTATTAGGCATAAGATCAATAATAAATGTGTAGCCTACATATTGTGAATGCATTTAATAAACTTAATTACCTTTAGTAACTTTCAGTAAATAAACGCGTCTGAGAAAATGAATCATAGGCAAAATCAACCTATCAGTTGACCCTATGTTTACTTTCTTCACTGATAGACAAAAATGAAAAGCCTATATCAGTCAAAGCTCAGCTGGGCAAGATAAAAACAAAGAGAAAAAGAGTGTGATGCTGATGAGGAGAGAAAAATAATCAGCTGCCCACTATCCAAGTTTTTTGGCCTTCAGAACATCTTAAAATGCACATATGTAGATCAGAGAAACCAAAATTTTCTCGGGGAGACCCCGAACGCCCCTACTTGCCCTACCTCACATTTGGGACCACAGTTGTTATAAAACCGTGCCTTTGCATGGTAATGAAAATGGTTAATAGTGAGCTTTAGATCCTAAACTAAAGTGTTACCTTTTTTTATAATTTAAAAAAAAAGTCATATTGGGGGCTTAGCCCCCCTAAAATGAAAATCCTAGTGACGCCCCTGGTGACGTCAATTAAAAAAAAAGGAAAGTGGTTTCAGAAAACAAAAAGCAAGTTGCATGTAAAACTATAGCATGCATCAATAACATTTTGTCCACTACCGATAAGCCAATGATTAATAAATTGTGACTTTGTTAGAATGTGACACTATTTTGTCAAAAAAACACAAAAAAAAACATGTAAACACTTATTTAAAAAAAAAAAAGTTATTATATTGTATTGTATTTATTTATTTATTTTATTTTTGGGGGGAGGGGGGTCTAATTGCAATTTTTCTGATAAAAATTTAGATTGCAATTTAAAAAACAGTTTTGTTGTGCTAGTTTGTAGGGTACAATTTGGCCAAAAATGTTTGATAATATATCAATATTGCTATAAAAATAATAATAATAATATAAAAATTACTATTGTAATATGTCACTGTAAAAAAAGAAATAATAATAATATATATATAATATAATTAAAATACTAATACTTAAAGATGTCTTAATTCATTTTCAAACACTAAACCATTCAACTTTTATTTTGACAGCAGGGAGCTTATCTTTTGTTTACAAGTGCTTCTCATTGTATGTGTTATGTATCATGCATCCCAACAGATTTTCCTTTGGAATGACCTGAATTGCGGCCAACAAGACCAGGAACATGAATCACAAAAGTATGATAATTTTCATTTCCTGTTGATTTAATATACAGCCACTGAGCATGATTTTTGACTGACTAGATTTCACCATGGCTGGGGAAATTGGAACCAAGTGATCCTAAATGACTATTGAAGAGATTTAACACATACAACTGGTAAGAACAAGGTGTTATTGTTTGCTACATTATAATTTGTCAACTGAGCCACGCCAAAATCGACACCTTGCATTTTTCTGTCAACTGTTGATTGGTTTTCTGAAGAAACAGAGAGATTGTTTTTGGCCGTATCCTGTACGGTATAGTTTGGAAGAAGCACCGTGTTCTTACCATACATCTTGCCTTCATCCGAGAGGATAATTTTGCGGCGTCCACAGGGCGGGTAGATGGCCAGTGCCTCCTGGAAGCTCTGCTCTATGTCAGGGCTCCACACCCCCTCAGCGTCATTGTCAATGGGCTTGTCGGCTGAGTCGCTCATCCTCTCAATATCCTCGGCAGAGCTTTCACTGCCACTCCAGCTGTTGGGATCAATGGTGGCGGTTGGGACCTCCAAGCCGAAGCCTGGAGCAGACTAGGGTGAATCCTGGAAGAGACAATAAACAAACAGAGTTGTGGTTACTCTCTCCTGCACGAATATCTGCTGGTGAGATTTCAGGTGATGGCATAATTATTCGCTGGTAGTATCATTTTAAACTCAAGCCACTGGTTGAGCCAGAACATAAAAGAACACTCAAACGAAAAGAGGTTTTAAAAAGCTTGCACTCTTAAAGTATTTTAACACTGAGAAAACTTTAGCTTTAACTACATTTCACTTTAAAATGCTATTTTTGTTAAATTGTCAGTCAAAGTGGCAATAAAACTAGTGCTCCCTAAATGACTTTGACTTTTTCGTAGCATTATGACAGCATGAATTTTGAAGACATGCGTCTAAGATTACTGCAACTTAAATCCAATTGCCTGAGGAAATTAAGTTTCTGACTAGAAGGTTTATCCTTAAACATTTCTTAAAACCACCTGGCATTTCCATAAAAAACATCAAATTCATCTGTCAAAAGGAGAACAATCTCAAACTCAGTTGCCCGGTTTCGAGTTGCCCCTCTTTGTCAGAATCCAGGGCAATATTGCCCTCATATGAATGAATGAAAATTAAATAATGACCTACCAACCTAAATAATGATCTACTCTATAAAGTAAATAACCTGAGCAAAATACAATAGTGAAATCTAATTTTTTAAAAACACACACACACACACAAATCAAGTAGAAAAACAAACATGGCCTTCCAAATATGTAGGTCATTTGCCGACGATTTTATCTAAGTGTCTTTCTTGGCCCTTATTGGAAACCCTAAGCCCTCGCGATCTTCCTCCAAGTCCACACTTTCGTGACGCAATGCCGCTTTGACTGTCGGGTAGAAGTCAGCTGGGTTTAGATGTTGTTGTCCCTTTCTCAAGGGCACATTTGTGATGGTGCACTTTTTTAAAAAACCATTGCGCAACCATTTTACCACTGTATCAGAAGTGTGAGTGATTTTCAAGAAGAAAAATGTAGGCTGATATTTGATTTTAAACTCTTGGAAAATATGGTACAAATGTTACCCTTCCAAAATATACACCTTTGTACTTTATTTACCTCTAAAGGGCGGTATATATTTGTACCTAAATTATAAATATTAGCACCTTTTTTGAAAGAGTACCGTCACAGTGACTGCTTTTGTACCTTTTTGTTGTTGTTGTTGTTTTTTTGTTTTTTTTGTTTTTTTGAGGGAGTGTATACAGTACATCAGGAAATGATTGGAGCCTGAATGGAGGTTGGTGAGTGAGGGGTTCAAAAAGTAAAATGGATTTGGGATGTCAGCTGAAAAAGAAAGTCGTTTTCAGATGCAGAGCAAGTTATTACAATATGATAAAGTTCACAAAGACAAACATTTTGTTCTTGGGAATAACGTGCTCTAATGAGTCATGCACGATCAGGATAGGAACATGCATTAACAAAGTAAATAAAGTCCATTTTTAATATCATGTTGACTTTAGAAGGTTTGAACCAGCAACTTCCCATGTACCAGCCCTGAGCTTTGGCCCCTATTCCAAATCACCCCATAAACTGGGGTCATAAAATGTAATTTCCTCTTGAATATTTTATATTCTCCACCCAACTTCACATGAACCACTCAATAGGTCCAACATGCAACACCTTCAAGATCTCTTGAGCATTCTTGAAGACTTCTCCGTGTACCCCTTCCCCCACCCTTCCGACAGCTTCCTCTCTCCGTGCCTTCTTCCATTCAGGCAGCACAAGCTGTTGTGATGTGGACTAGCAGCATATGTTTCTTCTAGAATGTCAGTTCGCGAGGGGGGAAGGGAGCAGGCTGTTGGAAAAAAAAGGGGGGAAACGCTCTGGGAGAGTGGAGAGAGCTTTTACTGAATTCCGTGTTTGTGTGCTGAATGCTGACACTGCAGAACAGACTCACAGACTGATGAGAGAGGAAAAAAAGCCTCCCCTTTCTGACCACTAAATGCTTTGGGCATTCATGCTCTCCCCCCCTCCAACAAAACTGAATAATGAACTACACTGGTAATCACTTCCAGCACTGCTGCAAACATAATGTGGTTGTTCAGAGCAGTGCCTCATCTTGGAAGCGCATTCTCCCCCTCTATCAGATATACAAACTGTTTAAAGATGGCCAGTTTGAGGGGAACGCTCGGGAGCTCAGTATAGATAAACATGTTTACTTCGGCTATCCTTGCAGTGCTGGCTTCCATATGCTAACAGAAAGCCTTCTTGAAAAATGGCTGCCGTTGGTCCCTTGGCCACGTGTGGCCTACTTGAGAGCGGGAGCTAAGGCCAATGTTTCGCCTGATGGAGTTTGACTTCCCTATAGAAAATACCAGTACTGTCGAAGTGACACGAACAATCCCACTTTAACAGGTAGATTTAGTTTTGTATTAGCTGAAAAAAAAAGTGTTGTGTGTCTGATTTGAGCTAAAAAAAAGAACAATCATTGTTGTTTTTATTACTTATTTGGAAGACATGTTATTTAACCCTCTGGGGACGGATTGGGCGGTACCACCCAAAATGGCATACTTTTACAAATGTGTAAATATCTTAAAAACTATTAATGATAGAGAGGTGCAGTCTTTTTTACCGTCTTCCTCAGATTCAGCTGAAAACAGTGATAACTTACCCGGCTTGTAAATATACACACTTCCTTGTTGCGCAATACCACAATGTAAAAGGCCAATGAAATCGATGTTGTTTGGCAGATTCCGCAAGCAACAACCAATGGAAAAATTGCCGATGGAGAAATATTTTTCTTACCCAATCAGAGGAAGGTTACCATGACGTATCTAGCAAATCAGAGGACTCTGTAGCCTTGCAAGGGGTGGTACTATATAGTTAGGGATATGACGCAAACAGCGTTGAATGGAGAGAAGGAGAGAGAGCGAACGGAGGCTTACGGAGCGGATTATCAGAGAAATATGAGAGAGAGACAGAACAATTATAATATATATATATATATATATATATATATATATATATATATATATATATGTACATACAATTATAGCATTATTTATTGTTTTAGCACTTTTATGATGGCAAGCAGTAAACGATTTACGGTGGAACAAGCTCTGGAACAATTACTGGAGAGTAACGAGGAGAAAGCATTGCTTAGAAAATTCTAAGCATTCCTAAGAAAAACGCCTGGGACTATTTGTAAATAAAGTTGCATTTTTCATTGTTCTTTACACATTTTATTTAACAATTACACATGTCTGTCAAGCAAAGGCTTTGACAAATATATTTTTTGTTAAAAAACTGTTCACTATTGTTGTGTGATGTGTGATTTTCAGAAATAAATGACAAAAATCGAATTTCCGTTTTGGAAATTCTCTAGTTTATTTTTTTTCACTCATACTTCCTTTATAAACACATTACATGCATGCTTATGTTAGCTTAGGGTCTTCTGAATCCATGTATACCAAACACATAGTGTTCCATCTCCATTACATATGGTTTATAAGCCCAAATGTAAAAATAGAGAAAACGGACCAAAAAGGGCTTAGTCCCCAGAGGGTTAAATAGAAATGTGCCCCCATATCTGCCTTGAGATTTACCTTAAAATCGCCATAAAAGTCACTGATTTTCAATAGTTGTTTTCCATTTTACATGATGTCTATCCTTTAGTATGCAAGATAAAATGTATTAGTGCACTAATAGAAGTAAGCCAAAGTTGTGTGGATTATGTACTTCAGCTAATATTGCCCACAAACGCTGTGCGTCTATGATAGGTCACTTTTGGCATTTTCTGTAAAGAGTGGCGAAGAAGGCCGGAGCTCCCATAGCAGTTTTTAAAGGTTTAAACCTAAAAGTTAAGAAAGAATTTCGAAATATGCTAACAAGTAAGCATTAACAGTAAGACTTTGGTATCAAGATGCAATTGGCAACACTTTACTTTAAGGTGGCGTAGTTACTACATGTACTTACTATAGTGATAACAGTAAATTATGCATAATTGCAGGTTACTAACCCTAACCAAATCGTAACCGTAACTCTATAGTAAGCACATAGTTAATTAACATTACTCAGTACTCATTTGAGTAGTGCAATGTAAGTAAGTCACAGTATGTCCCAATTCTCCCAAACACTGTATGAACTTTCACCAGAGAAGTGCACACTTTCACTTAATACTACTACTAGTGGTCATTTGAAAATCAGATTTTTTGATAATATTACAAACTCTAAGTAAAGCAGAACCATTTGTCTATTTTAAATGACATATCATCTTTAGCAAATGAGCATATTTTCCAAAGATTATTTAAGCCTTGGTAGTCAAATGCAATAGCAATTAAAGCTTAATTTGCACAAGATGAATGCAAAGTTTAAACCGCACAAGATGAATGCTCAGAATAACACTAGGCCATGGCAATTTCTAACCACTCACTGCTCTGAGTTTTATCACCAGACCAAATGGATCTACTCTGAATTTACATTTCCACTTACATTAATTGGAGGTTATTCTGCCTTTGATGGTAATGGAAAGTGTAGTAGCTGGTTCTAGATAGGCAGCCGCTTTTAGTGGAGAGAAACAGTCAGTCTGATGCAGCGGATCACAGCCATCACCTCTATGGTTGGGTTAAATGTTAGCGACTAAACCATGGGTTGCATCGAAGGCCAGTTACTTCTAAATGTAATATAAGCAATGTTTGCAGTTGCAGATCAAACGTGAAATGAACATGCATTTAGAGAAACAAGTGTTAAAGAAGAAAAATCAATAGCCTAAAAACAGCCTAATCATGCTACATGGCTGAAGTCCCTCGATGATCATTTAGCCTTCGATACGTCAACGTAACTGATTCACCTCTGCCACTATTTCATGCAACATCTCTCATGGGGATCCCAGATCAATGCCGCCTAAAAGATAATGATAATTTCCGCCTTGTTCGAGAGCGCTGCATTATTGGATTACTTCAACATGCACAATAAATGGGAGTATGATTAAAGCAGGATTTTATCTTTTAGCCTTTCCCCCTGCAATTGATAAAGACGTCATTCATCAGATGTGAGCAAGAAAATCCTTCGCAGAGATGTAAAAGGTGTACACTCTTTTGCAAAAGTGAACAACATTTAGGAAGACAACTCTAATAGACTTTGTTTTATATCAGGTCATTTTCTAATTGTAAGTGCTCTCAGAAATATTTCACAGCAAACTGTCAGTTCTTACACGTCTTGTCTAAATAGAGACAAACGATAGGTAAAACGTTTGCTAGAGCTTATTAAATTTACGTCTGAGAGAAACTGAAAATACGAGGACGTTTGGACGTTAAATTCAAAATCTCAGCAAAGAAAGTAGTTTTTACACCTAAATATTATCTAGTGTTGTCACAATAATACAATTTAAGTAGTACCAATACCATTGAAAACAAAGTAAAAATTAATATGCTCTTAAAAAAAAGTTAAATATTGATATAAAAACCAATTTAATTTAATTTAATTCAAATAAAACAATGCCATGTAGCCTTCAAGTATTTTTCAGGTCAATGTTTGCCATAGATTTCACTTCACACAGGATTGTTAGATATACTTCATTACAAAACAGCTTAATTTTGTTATTTGGAATTAAAATTTGATGTGAAGTGTCTTTTTTCTGTTCTTTAACTATGTGGTTGTGTTATCCAGCCAGGGGCTGTGAGATGACTTATCAATATTATTATTTTTTATTAATATTAAGGATGTACTGATATTGATATTCTTGTCAATACTTATTACGTGATGATTATTTGAATGCTTTGGCCAATAAAAATTGCAATATCATAAACTGTACTACTTTTTAAAATTAATTAACTAAATATTCTGTATGCTACAAGGGAAGTATATAGAGAGACAGAAATATAAATATCTCTTTTAAAGTGTATATGATTTATATGATGTATATAATGTATCAATACCTCCGTAAAATGGCATCTTGAACACTTTTGATTCACACATGCAGCCGTTACGGCAAACGCTTTCTTTCGACATCCAGAATCTAATGCAAACGTTTTAATCTTACCTGATGTACTTGATGTAACTCACAGAAAGCAGTAAACTACTGCAAAGATTGCAGAATGACAGACAAAGTGAGATTTCCTCACAGGCACACACAGCCAAAAAGCCTTGACAAATGCATTTTTGGCAAGAGTGAAAAAGCATGGAGCTGGAAGGCTCTCCATTTTGATTCATTAAAAATTACACTATAATGGAGAAACAAGTCCTGCTCTGTGCTCCAACAATGTGAGCACCTGCAAGTTGTGCGGAGTGCACACTTACACACAATACTTAAAGGAAAAAACCTTTTTGCTAATTTTTCCTTGAATATCCAAAGCCAAATTCTGCTTCTCCCAGCCCAAAATTCATTAACTGAGAAGAAAGTGGATCAGATGTTGAAATATTTCAAATTAAATGTTAACATTATAAAATGTGATGAGATTTAGTCCTTGAATGTCCACTTTTTGTTTTCATCTTACTGAAGTATGTAAAACCATTCTGTGAATAAACAGATGCATAAAAAGATGTTTTGAATATAATTATTTTACTGGGAAGCAGAAGATCTTATTGCCTTGAACTGTATCAAGCATGACCTTGTTGGATTTATGGTAATTAATAACACTGCTTCTGATATTATCACATTAAATGAAGAAAAAAAAAACGGTGTAGAATATTGTAGAAATGGCAAGTAACACGTTGAATTAAACATGAAGTAATTTCTTGTAAAACATACTCCAATAATCTTTACTTACAATTTCCAAAAATACTTTTTTACAGTGACAACTGTAGGAAGCAATTCAATAAATATGCTTTTAGTCTGTTAGTCTGTTGTTCAAAACTTGCATGACATGAATGATCATGATTATGATCACACTGTTATTTTAAATTCTTCATACTGTATATGGCAGCTGCCAATCAAGTTGTAGTTCCCTGTAGTGGCCTGAGGCACTGATAACCCTCTGCGCACATTACAGACGTCCACACTCATTCACTGCTCTACCTCTCCATGCAAACATGTGCGTGTATACGTGAGCGCTTTTCTGTTTGTGTGCTCAAGTGTGTCAGCACATTTGTGTTGCATTATAAGTGTGTGCCGCTGAAAATACACCAGCACATCTGAGCCAGGATGAGCCCAAACATGCCTCCTTCACAACTCGATGCCATTATATACTCTCTGCCACAACAACTCCAGAGCTCGGGATACGGAAGAGAGAAAACCTATGAGAGGTGACACAGAGAGCACTGAACATGTCTGTGGGGGCGTTTCATCACTGTCATTAAAGTGAACACATGCCTCCATGGTACGATTATTCGGATTATTTAAAACCAGGGAAAGCGAGAACAACGTATAAACCTGCTTAGTACTACTGTGAGTAAATAGAATTAATGTAATGTGCTTTTCTGCTGGAGTATTGGACATATTGCATTGTTAGCATATGCTAATTCATATATTGGTTAAATAAGGTCTACCTCAAATAATGTTTACAAATGTGCTCTTTACTCTTTTGTGGTGGGAATTTGCATTTCAATAGCATATTTGTGTTTGCGCATCTCTTGTTGTAGTGCTGTGCGCTCTGCTCCGGGTCTTATAAGGTATCACACAGCCATTCTAATCATTTCACAATGTCTAAAACCGAAAACACCAATTTGCATGTTCATTAACTTGTCACTATTACATCAAACTCTTCTGGATAATTAACAGATCCTTTCTGTGGAAGAAATTTAAATATGGTAAAATTCGTTAAATGAAGTTGAGAGTACTACATGAAAGCAAGGGGCAATGGATGCGCAGAACTTTGTCTATGGCGAGGTTATGAATTATGTGGATAACTGCAGAGCTTTCTCTGTTAATTATTGTGGCATGTTTGCTGGGAATTGCGAGGCCCTATTCACTGTAAAGCTGCTTTGAAATAATACATATTCGGAAAAGTGTTATACAAGTCTATTAAATTGAATTTAGTCATTTAAGCAGAAAACATAGCTCGGCCAATTACACAGGGCTTCCTATTAAGACTGATTAGTCAACTAGTCGTTCAGGCAACACACAGGCCATTTACAGCTGGTATTAAGATGCGTTTTGGTCGATCGGATCACAAGCAGACAAGAGAGACACATTCCCGTTTACACCTGGTGTTTTAACCCGTCTCTTTTGTCCACTTTCAACCACTTCTGTCCTGATTTCTTCAAGGGGAGGGTCTATGGGCAGATCTTTCGATCTAAAGGACGAAATAAGCTCACACAATTTAGCTACTTATGAATGCGATCAGAGACGACAGAAAAACATACAGAGAGCATCAGATTTCGTCCCTGCTCTGAAGCCGCAAGACCAGCCGAAGCTGTGAGTGTGTGTTAGAGATCAGGAATGGTGAGAGAACATTGAGCTTGGTACATTTTTCATCTTCAAATCTAACTTGTGTCTTCAGCCGACAAAGTTTAAATCCCGTCTGGCTAACATGCTTCCCATAATGTTCACGCATTAGATCAGAAGACGGAGAGAAGACGGTCTTTTGTGGCTGTTTGAACACATTCGATCACATGAGCGTTTATGAAAGCAATCCGGTCGAATGCATTTTCCACTGCCTCTGGAAGAGGTCGAAAGTGGACAAGCTCAAAACGCTTCAGACCCCGTTTACACCTGTATTTAGCATCGCCCAGTTGTGATCTGGTCTTAATAGCAGGTGCAAACAGGGCCACAGATTAGTCGACTTTAAAAAATAAGCACATTTCTCTGTATCTGAACTTTAAACGCTGGGTTCGGAGGCCGAAGCAACAGCGCAGAACTTTCAGAGGTGCGAGATAAGTGGCTCTCTCCACTAACTTTAGCGAGACCGGCTTCCTACATCTCTGCCTCTGGTCACAAGCCTGTCAAAGCCAAAGTCTAGTGTGCCACAGCCTGTTAGAACACTAATTATCACAGCTTCTAAGAGGCAGGAATGTCACCTGTGGAAACAGTTGCAGCCTTAACAAATAATTGCATGTTCCTATCTGCCTGTCTCCAGCACCATGGAAATGGTCTTATTAGCGAGATAAAGGAGGAAGCAGGCAACAAGTCAATGCCATGGTGAGAGCGGCCCATGGCTGCGACACGCCATGATGGGAGATGACACTTATCGACAGATTACATAAACCACTCAGGTTCTAGCTAAGCAGGAATTTGGCTCCCTAAATGAAGAGAACCAATTTCAGCCATCGCAGAGAGCCGGGGTAATGAAATAGAAGATGAGAGGTCTGAAATGTAATTTTCTGTGTGGACTCCTTTTGTGCCGTTATCTCGGAAGGTGCAATAATGGTTCAGTCAACGACTTTCGCTGACCCTGTAATGACCCGCAGTAGTTCAGGTCTCTGAGCGAAGAACTCTAATTACCATATAATTACTAAATACCGCATATTGTGCATTATTGCTGGGGAATTTTTGTCAAAAATGTCTAAAGTATTTCAAAGTATGCTTGTTTGGAACAAGCAGCGTCAAATTATGCATATTCATAGCAGCAGCGAGACATAACAGAGATTCCACACGCCGCATCCGTCCTCCTAACAAATTCATTATCGCTGGAATGTGTGAAACAACTTTAGTACAACACATGAACCTTGAGAGGTAATTTTACTAATTTTTAAGTCGAAATTGAAAAGGACCATTGGATTTTCATTAACATTGTTTGCATAATAACATATTTTCACAGAAACCAAAGTCTACCGTGATCAAAATCAAATCAAAATGCCAATTTTCAGTTTCCTTGTTGCATGTAACTTACTTATTAGTGTTGCGAAATCTCTTTCTTTAAATATGACCTTTTTTTTGTTTCTTATTAAAACATTTTTTTAATTAAACAGGTATATGAACATCATTAAAAATGCTTTCCCCCCCCCCCCAAGTCTATAAACTCTACAAGAATCTCTGGTTGCGCAGAGAGAAAATCAATTGATCTGTTTTGTACTGGATCTTTCTGCTGGTTTCATGAATAAATCTAAAGTCCTAGAGCGTTGATGAATCAATGACAGAGTCTCTCACGACCAATCTCCTGAAGCAGACAGCAAAGGTCCAGTGGAGTGGACGGCCACTGGCGCTCTCCTGCTGGCAAGACCCAAGCGTTTATTTCATGCCTCTTTAAACCGGCGGGGTGAGATGCGGTGAAACCGTCTGATAGGATCCAACTCAAACCTGAGGCCTGAAGCCTACCGCCTGGTGCTGCAACTACGGGCCGCTTTGGGATCAATTTCTGTTGGGCAGAGAGCTGGATTGATTTACAGGGCCTGTCAAAACAACTTTCTCCACCTGCCTCCAATGCGCCACAATTATGTGCAATGTTTGGCCCATCACACCGATGGCACAAAGAAGGGCAGAGGCAGTGGTCCCATTTCCTGCCTGAGGCTCAAAGTAATATTTTACACAAAAAAATTGCATTTTGTCATCATTTACTCACCCTCATGTCATTCCAAACCCCTATGATTTTCTTTCAACCGTTGTTTTAAAAGAATGTTCATTCTGCTCTTTTTCATACAAGAAAACTGAATGACGATAA
Source organism: Rhinichthys klamathensis goyatoka (assembly GCF_029890125.1). Lineage (NCBI taxonomy): Eukaryota > Metazoa > Chordata > Actinopteri > Cypriniformes > Leuciscidae > Rhinichthys > Rhinichthys klamathensis. The sequence goes on from NW_026606762.1 coordinate 2,031,190, forward strand.
AAAAAAAATGGCACTAAAAAGAAGTCTACGCTTTACAACAGCTTTGTGTAAGGAGGAATACACATAAATGTAATTTGAAATCCTGTTCATGCGACATGAATATGCACATATTACAATACACAATAAACAAGTGGCATGTTCTGATGCACCATATTTGAATAGACAACAATGTAATCATCAAGGATAAACCATGAAAATGTGATTGACAAGCACGAAAATTCATTCTGCTAAATATCTATGTGTGTTCCACAAAAGAAAATAATCAGATTTGGAATGAAATTAAGGGAATAACATAATGTGACCAAAAAAAAATTCAATTATACTTCCAAGCTTCTTTAGGATGCATTGGGTGACCTTATTAAAAAAGCATGTCTATCACAATACGCTTTGAATTCCACCGTCCCAACTTGCGAAGGTGCTAAACAACCAAGTGTGGAAATTGTGCGTATAAAAGCCAGGTAATAAAAGCTGTGAATAAAGCCTGCTTATCATAAGAGATTCCCCAGCCAAAGCCGAGGACACGGGCCGAGCGACATGCGGTGAGGCATGAGGAATGAAATGGCAGTGATGAGCAGAGAGGCCATCTGCATTTCACAAGTCCCAGCATGTCAAAGACAGCGTCTGTTTGGAGTGCACCTCCATCTGTCATAAATCACTTCTTCTCACCACAGCACTAATGGCGGAAAGGTCACATGGAATTTTCTGACACGCTGTTTGTTTGTCATCCATCGGCAAAGGGATGCGGCCGTGTTTATTGGTGCCTCATGAGCAGCGGCGGCCAGATGAGACCCAGCCATGGGCACTGCGCTAACATGCTAGTAAAACCCCCCTGTCTCGTCAGGTTTAACAATGTCATTTCAAAATACTGTTTCAAAAGAGCACAACTTCAAAAAGTTCACAGACAACCAACCCTGACCGTATTACAAAAAAGTTTTTTAAAACCTCTAATATAAGATCAAAGGCCCTGTTTACAGCTGGTATTAAGATGCGTTTTGGTCGATCGGATCACAAGCAGACGAGGGAGACACATTCCTGTTTACACCTGGTGTTTTAATCCGTCTCTTTTGTCCACTTTTAACCACTTCTGTCCTGATTTCTTCGAGGGGAGGGTCTATGGGCGGGTAAATGTACGGGGGTTTTTTTCAGATCTTTTTCAGATCTTTTCAGACCCTGTTTACACCTGTATTTAGCGTCGTCCACTTGTGATCCGATCGACCAAAACGCATCTTAATATCAGATGTAAACAGGGCCAAAATGACAAGAATTTCCTTAAAGGGATAGTTCGCCCAAAAATATGCAGTTAATTTACTCACCGTCAGTCCATTCAAGATACCTGATCGAGAACACTTACAACTGGTTTTGTTGTTGTAAACTTATGTAGTATTTAGGTTGTTTCAATAATGTTAATTCAACAGTATTTTTGAATTCTTGAATTTAGATGTGATCACATGAAGCACAATTTCTAGGATAACAGTTTTAGTGTCATTACTACTATAATGTAGATATACGTTTTAAAATGTATATCATGATGTGTCAAAATACTACATCAAAATCCGTCAGCTGCAAACACTGCAAAATCCCCCCCCCCCCCCCCCCCCCAAAAAGAGTTCATTCAAGTCAAGAACAAAAATGTTTAATCTGGAAAACATTTTTAATGAGTCCAATCAAATAGAAAGAAAATCCTTGAAGAAACATTTGTAGGTTACCACTTTTGTTCTAGTGCACTTCTACATACTATACTTGACTGTTTTTAGCTTAAAAGTGTGTAACGTATATGCTGTATTGCAAAAACTGATTCTGCCTACCATTGTTTGAAAAACAGGAAGTCCCGCCCCCACACTCACGCCATTGGCTGACCCAAAAGTCGACATTTCGAGCTGCTCTAAAACAAACTGAGCAATCTTTAGAAAGCACCACTGTTTACACAAATGCCTTACTATAGGTGTCTCTGCAAATAAAAAATAAAAAGAATACTTGGATATATAGCAGCTATCGCAGACGATTTATGCTTAAATAATTGAGAGAAGCAGAAATCTCTGATCACAATGAAAATACGATTAATCATGCAGCCCTAGAGAATGCTGTCAGCATTTACTCACCCGCATGTAGTTCAAAACCTGTATGAAATTCTTTTTTTTCACAGAACACAAAAGAAGATATGAAGAATGTTGACAGCCAAACAACAATGGAACGCATTGACTGAGATATTTCTCAAAATATCTTATTTTAGAAAGAATTTGGGGAGGAGTTAGCTAAGCTTCACCTTAAAACCAATGGCTGGATAGCATAGTAAATGTTTCCAGCAACTGCAACCTTTATATTAAACAAAAAACCCAACCCCTGGAACTCTTAGTATTTGCATAAGGCATTGGAGAGGTTAAGCGGTGTTTACAAAGCCGAAGGCCGCACTGTAGCAAGATTTCAAACTCATTGAGCAGGTCCACTTTGCATACTAATGTTCAGAGGTATCTTAAAGCCTGTATCTTCCCCCTGTAAACCCAGGCCAGCTCCAAGGCAAAGGGAATCTGCCCGGGCTCCTCCGCTCATGATAACAATGCAGCAGCCATTAATGAAAGGCCTGCTAGGGATTTATTACGACGGAGAAGAACAGAATACGGTGCCAGAGATCCTGGACGCTCGACATTTGAATACAGGCCACAAATTATACACAGTTTCAGTAAATGAAGTGACTGAGTGTTTTTGTTCCACAGGCGTACATCTTCCTATTGCTAGCAAGGAACAGGGCGCACTAACCACTAGCGTGGCCAGCTCTGGGAAAGGAAGTTATTGAAGCCTGGATTTCCTGCTTTCAGCTGTGGCCAAGAACTTGGAGGTTTATGGCGGTTTCAGGAACTGACTCATCTAATGATTCATGGATCTGAGATTGCTTTTCACATGTGTCTGGTCATGGAAAAACTTGCTTGAATAAGAACATACAACATTTAAGTATGCCAAAGACGGCTGAAGGGCACGATATGATTAGATATAAAAGCATATTGTCCTTCGGAATTTTTTTTTTTTTTTTTTAAGATGTTCAGACGCCATTTGTATCAACATTAATTTCTTCCACTGAACTGACTAAGCCCTCCATCTGGTTTGAGTTACAAGGCTTTAACTTTGAAATGTCGTAACTGGTCTCGCTAGTCTTTTCAGGTTTAACAACAAGCAAAAATGCTCTTGAATTGGCAGAAAATTTCTTCTATTACCAATGTTTACTTAGAGAACACTCCAAAATCATGCGACAATCTAATTTCACACTAAAGTGGTCTGTGTTTTCAAATTGCTCTGGAGCATATTAGTCCATCATAATCACCACCACAGTTTACAGTCAGAATGTTTTATGTTGATTTACATTTTTACCAACAGTGGGGGTAAACGTGAATAGCAGAAATGGTCATCAGGAGCAAAGTGTGCTCCTGTCACTGGCAGTCATTTTATGGCAGTTGTCCTGAAGCACATTTACTTACATGACGTCAGTGGCTAAGAGCCAGCTTTTCATTTTGGTGGCAATTTACCTCAGCTTCTTTACAGGCTGGTTATTACAACTAAACAGCAGACCACACTCAGTTATTCCCTTGGAGAATCAATTTACCGTGGGTCATGCTTAGACTCCAGACAACCGGTTTCGCAAAATTATGTAAAAATGCTCGTTGAGCATCCTATTTAACACAGGTGCTTATGGCTTATAGGTGCATTTTTCTTAATTACCGCATGTTGTAAATAGTGGTCGACCGATGTTGTTTTTTTGTGTGGCCGATGCCCGATATAAAGCCGATATTATTTAAAAGTATATATAACATATATCATTTATATTTATTTTAATCAATATTTATAAATTAATATAAAAAAAAAATGCTGAATAAATAACTGTTTGCCTTCTAATCTTTAAAATAAACATGCTTATACTTTAGATGACAACTTCTTGAATCTGCAATCCTACTACAGTATTTTTCACAAATAAAGTAATTGTTTAAAAATACATGAATATGTGAATAAAATGAAGTAAACACTGTGACAAGGCACTTAGTAATCTGGTAATTTTGTGTACACTGGTAACACAATTTTTTTTACATACAGCACACAGTGAAAATGATATGAATATGACCCAGTGGGCAACTGGATAAAGTGCAGCATATTTTACAATTAAGGATTTAAAGTATGTCGATTGCGTCTCCATGAAGCTGAACTCTCCTTTTCGCATTCACTTCGCACGGACACACACAGTAACACGTTCATGCAGGCTACAAAAGCACACTTCACAAGATCTCACAGCTGGATTTAAATGTTAAATCTCACAGCCGAAATTAAATGTTTATTAGATATTCAGAGATTTGTTTAAATTATACAGATGCGTATTTGCTGAATGTTGACAGTAAATGAGAAAGTATCATAGCCTAATAGTTTGCCTTTCTGTTACTAATAACATAAAAGCAAACGCTTTACTTTTTTGCATACCGTTTACTTTCTTTGTCTAACAGTTCTGTCAAATAACGTAGTAGATATGACTGTTAAACAGAGACCATAAACAATGCTGGCGTTCTCAGCTCCGCCAAATAAGCTCTGCTTCAAACACATCGGCCAATCAGAAAAACTAATCGGCCAATGTCAATATAAAAAAAATGCCAAATATCAGCCTTGGCGATATATCAGTCGACCACTAGTTGTAATTACGTGATTTCAACTTGTAAAAAGCGGTCACGTCCTCGTAGAGCTCGTATTTACAGCTTGGGTAATTACGACATGGCATGAATGCAGCGTATCATTATATTGGATCCGTGCATTCGGTCTTAAAGTGACAGCAGCTTAATATACCCTCTGCTGGTGCTATTTTCAAAGATCATTATTTTGTGTATTGGGTGTAATAGAATGTTATCATGCTTTAATGTTAAAAAAATACATTATTTTTCAGATACTGTACATTGTATGTACAGTATGTCCCCTCCTTCTGAGAAGCACAGTGTGCTCTGATTGGTTTAGGGTTAGCTAAACCCAGTGCATTGTGATTGGCCGAACACCTCAAGCATTTGTCGAAAATCTTTTCATCTTTTCACCACAAGTTATAAGCCGAGAAATAGAAATAGCCTTTGTGCACAGTTTAAGAAATATGCATAATAATATAATAAAGTTTATTATTGTGTTACCTTATTCAGGGCTATTAATATTTAACATATAAAAAGATTTTTTGTGTAGTATTGAATTGGTATTGAGAAACTTTCAGCGTTATTGGTATCAGTTTCTCAAATTGTGGTTTGGTATTGTGGAATTTAGTATATTAGTGTGGTGGTTTTTAACTTGACACTTCTCACGGATAATAGATACGGCTTCCTACAAAAACGATGGGAAAGAAAACCAAACTTAAAATACTTTTATGTATAATGAGGAAACAGGGCAAAGGCAGTTGATTTTACACTGTTTAACAATGAATAACAACCCTGATGTGAACTAATATAAACAATTCCAGCACTGAAACATTAAAAACAGATTGACAGTAGTGTTGCATCACCTAAGTTCATTTAGTTTGAAAGACATGCATTTAGTGAACAAAGAACCATACTTGATGGACGCTCATTTGTAAAACGTGTCATTGTAGCATCTGCGGTTTCCATGCACATGGTAGCGAACTGTCAAACTTTAGTAAATTTGATGTTAATAACCAACTTTCAACCAATATGACACACTTCCTTTTTTCTCCATCCAACGTATGCAATTCATTTTCTTCAAAACATTGCATTGTGTTACAAACAAAACCAGAGGATCCATCCGAAGACCATAAAATCGTTATTTACAACAGCTGTTAGCATTAGTGAGAAGAGACAAGAATATTGCTGCCAAACATATCCATCCTTGTATTCACTAAATATAATACAGAATTCCTTTTTAACATGTACGCCTGCTATAATGCCAATCATTAAACCGAGGACCTTCCCTTCCAAGGACCTCACGAATGTATAATATTTTCCATGGCTTTGATTTTTTTTACCCCTCCCGCGATAATCTTGATTCCTGTTTGACCACAGATAGATTCTAATAGGAAATGATGCCTATGAAGAGTAAAACACACAGGACGTGGCTGTTTGTGTTGGTCTGTCTCCCAGCAGAGTTTAGTAGTTCACATTACCCCTGACCACAGAGCACAGCAAAGTGAGTTAGCTGCTTCTAGAAGTGGCAAAGGCACTTTTGTGCGGTTCATTCATATCTGTTTTAGCCTTGTTGAGGTAAACCCTATTTCATATGCGTCGCCATTAGAAACCTATTTGTTCCACGCTGCCTACCGACTGAACATAAATCACATGCAGTCAATAAAAACATCCACATGTGAGAGAACATACGCCAAGAGAGGCTACAATCGCGTGTTTTCAATGTGCCAGGTGTTGATTCAAGAATAACTGCTGCACATGATTCAAAACAACTCTTGAAATGATTCACTAGAATGATGCAGTTTCCAACGGGGGGTAAAAAAGAAGATCGACACCAGTAGACCATATGCTCATGGAAGTCATAAGCTGCAGATTTTGATTTACACAAATTGAAAATCAACAGTTTGTTGTAGTACTACTAAAAATATTTCAATAATATGATTACCATTAGCGTCGCTCGTACACAAAATTCACAACGGACTGTTAGAATAAATCCCACTCGGGAACATAAAAATTACAAACCGAGGAAATGCTATTGTTTGGCGTGCAGGATGTCAGTCAGACTCAGCTCAACTTTTTGATCTTTCATCCTTTTAAAAGAAACAACTTGGAACAAACATGTCAATGCTGGCCGAGAGAAAGTTAGCGACTCAAATATGAAGCGATTTAAAATGCCATTGATAAGCTGAGTGAAGAGATATCTTATCTGAAGCATACATGGGCCATATGGTCCCACGACCGCTGCCGCCTGTTGCTGGCATAACAATAGCCCGACCTAGGCAGCGAATGACGGACACAGTGTTAGCCTGGACTCCCTGAGCGGTAAACGCGAGAGCAAACGTTCATATTTGCATTTTTTTTTTCTTACAGGTGCAGAAAGGGTCTAAACCAGATGTCTGCTTGAGCGCAAAACTGTTTGCCTTCTACAATTCAACAGCCACACACACTCCTCCCCGGCTCAGCAACAGGAAAAACAATAGCTTCTCTCTGTACGCTCCCATTCCCCCACAATCCTCCATTCCCAGAGGTAACCCAATCCACTATGTCTGAGCAATGCACCTATTCTCTTCTCATTTCACAACTGAAAGACTGCTTTCTTCCTGAGCCACGCCGGAGAGCACCACTGAAACAGAAAGTATTGAAATTAATGTTTTTCCCTCCTGATTCAAATTCATTATTTACGGACAGTGATATGCGATTTTCCTTAACAGAGATTGTAGCTTGAAAGGGCAATGCGGTACTTTTGCAAAGCTAAACACGGTTTCAAAGACATTCTCATTCAACAAAAAAAAAACAGTAGTTTAATAACTCATTTAGAGTTTTTGTCAGCCGTGTTCTGATCAATAAATAACTATTTAAAGCTTCATTATGTGTTATACATACTCAATGTGCAATTTATATATTAAAGAGGCAGTACGCAATATAAAGATGACCGGCAGCGCTGGTTTGGCTGAATTCATCTATCAGTGCGGTGATCAAAATGACAATCTGTTCCTCATTCATAAATGATAATAGTACAGTAACAGCACATACCTTACAATGAAACCTACACTCAAGCAACCCGGTTAACACAAATTAGCAATATACTAACAAACAGCCAACTAAAGTAAGGGTTAAGTTTGAAACTTTAGTCTCTGCATCATACAAATATTTCCACTCTTATTTTATGCTTTATGCTTTCCATTTTTATATCCCAATGGATGTGGCTAACTTTGATCAAGTTCTTCTGTTTTCTAACCACATCTGATCAAGAGTCAGATGTTCAACATCAACTGATGGGTTCAGTCAGTGTGAGACAATGTTTCATTCTCTGACTTGAAAATGTCAAGCAAGCGTGTTCAACAGGTCTATGCGCGCACTGCATAACACTGAGCAAAAAAGCACTTATTCCTATGCCTATTTTACACAACAAGCAGATTTGCTTCTCATCACTGTGAGACTGCATGTCAGGGCGTATATCAGATAGAAGTCAATCTGTTTACTGTAGTACATGATAATGCCTCAGTTAGAGGACACAAACAACACATTGTGTCTCTCGGACCCTTCTTTATAAAAGAGACCAATGTGAAATATAAGACAATAATTAACTGCAAGAAAAGAGGTCTTTTCCCAAAACGCACAATAGGGAACTTGTTTTCCTGTAAAGAATTAAAGTCCAGAACAGGACAAGGGTCCGCAGTTTTAAACATGTTGCATTAGAAAGAAAAAGTGAAACAGCTGCTTTGTGTTCTCATAGTACACTGACAAAACGTAAATTAAAAAATCAATACGTTTCCATCAATTCGTAATCTTTTCGATCATTTCTACTCTTGTAAGTATGTGAACTCAAATTTCATCATATGACATTTCAAGTGGCCAAAATAGTAAAATGACATGCAGGCTGTGTCTTTGGCATCACTGATCCTACTTATTTAAGGCAACAATTTGAATAGGTTGACAGTGTGATCTGACCCTTAATAACTTTGAATTAAGTAGCCTACTATAGTCAGCTTGATTCAGTCATATATAGGCCTATATTAATATTATTGACTTGAAAAAAAAATCAATTACAATACAGAGTAAAAGGTAAAAAGGTCACAATTTATTTTAAGGGGACGTTGTTACATTGTAATTACTCAAATAAGTACTGAATAAGATTAATTATCTACACATACATCTACATGTTAACTATAGAGTTACGATTAGGGGTTACACTTTATTCTAAAGTGTCTTTATTACACTGTAATTATACATTTTTGTAATTACTATAGGTTAGAATTAGGGTTTGGTTTAGTTTCATGTAATTATGCATAATTTATCGTTATTACTGTGGTAAGTACACGTAGCAAATGTAACCAGGACACTGTAAAATAAAGTGTTACCGGGTTTGGTTTAGTGTTAGTTACTTGTAATTATAATTTACTGTTTTTCCTAGATATGTCACCTTAAAATAAAGTGTTACCAAATTCAGTTACACTTTAGGTGTAAAGTGTGGGTTAAGGTGTCTTTGTTACACTGTAATTATATATTTAAGTACTGAGTAACATTAACAACAAGTAGGCTACTTACTATAGGGTTAGAGTTTGGTTTGGTTTAGTTGCATGTAATTATGCATAATTTATAGTTATAGTAACTGCATGTAACATATGTAACAATGACACTGTAAAATAAAGTGTTACCCAGAATTTATATTGAAAAGTGAAACTCACAGCTCGTTTTATCTTTGGGATTAAGCAGCTGAAGGTGCGATGCATATGTGATTTCATAACTAATGAATTCACAAATGGAGAGTGAAGCTTTTATAAACGTCAAAGAACAATAATATATGCCATGGAGTAGTTAGTGTGGAGTTGGTAAAGCTAGTCATTGATGAATTGCTAGGCTAAGCTATGCTGTTACTATCGTTACATTCATAGTTTCGTTGCTTGTGATGAAACAGCGTTTCTGAATAAGATACTATAAAACACACACACAGTGTAACTGACACACTCTATTTTAACCGGCATTATCGTTTAAAAAGTCGAAATACAACACGCTGAAGCACGACATTAGTCCATAAGAAACAGGGCGGGCAATCCCAACAAAGGAAATGACAGAGGAATAGCAGCCAGATTCTCAGTAGGAACATTAAAAACAATGTCAACTACTGCTCGAGAATTGTATAGCAGATTTGGACAAACTTTGAAACTGCACAACAGAGAACTAAAGTTCCTCAAGAGTAACTCTGTCAGGTAAAGTGCGAGAACACAGGGTTGTTGTTGTTGATGTTGTTGTTTTTAAAATAAAAGACACAGATATTAAAGCTTATAAGATATGATGTATTTTCCTGTGCGTGTTAAACAAAGAAACAACCATGGTAATACAAGTAAATAAAGAGGCCAAGAGTTCACGTACAGTAAGTCAAATACATAAAGAGGAGAAAAGTCCAAATGTACTTACGGCTGAGATCTGAACAGAAGTTGGAGAATAAACGCCAAAGATGCGCGAGCAACAAGTCTCTCCTCGATATATTTGTGCACCGCTCCGAAATAGCCAACTATGGAGGAGAAAACAGCAACATTTGGATCCGTCATCTTGTCCAAAAATTCTTTTCATGCAATAATCAATGTCCAAAAAACGTTCCCCCAAAACGACGCGTATTGTTTCTGGTGTAAATGTGCAGGACTTACTGCAGAGCGCGAGCGCGCAAGGTCAGCTTCTTTAGCAAAAAAATGTGAAAAATGTCAAAGATTTTCGTGCTATGTCAGACTGAGTCAGTGGACAAAGTGAAAGCAGCACCCTGTTGCTGCAGCGTCGCACTAAAATCCCATTGAAAAGATACTTTGAGCCCGACCCCTCTTGTTACATGCCTATCAATAATCATAATCACGCAACACAGTTTGTATTTGCTCGTCTGCTTTAACTTAATCCATACAATATTAAGCCATTAAGGGCTAATTACCTTAAAACTTACCTTAACGTCCGCTTTCTTTATTTATATCAACATTTAAGTTCGGCCCCTTTGTTTTTGTTCTAGTGTGGGTTTGTATAGTTTTTTTTTTTTTTTTGCAAACTGTGTTTAAAGTTATTCTTGTGTTTTTTGGGGGCCGGCCGGGAATGTGAACGTGAATCTCCGCCGCACCGATAGAGATGCGAAGAATGCTCGGAATGAGAGCAGGAATGAAATGAACGCGAGCATCGAGTTTGCAGCAGGGCGGAGCGTCACTGGCGTCATCCCGCAGCTTCTCCCACATCCATGGGGATGACCTCACAGGACACGTCCGAGAAATCCTCCAATGGGAGACAGCGCTGGCTTGTTTCTACTTTCTAGCCCACTTGTTTGCAACGTATCGATTCAGATCAATGTAATAATAGTTCTTGTTTCGAGGTTTTAATTGTTTACTGTATATCCCTGTAGAACTATTTGTCATATATTGTAATATATAAAAAACATTAATGTTTCCAATTTAATGTACCGGTCAAAAGTTTGGAAACATTAATGTGTTTTAATGTTTTTGAACGTAGTCTTTTAATCTCACTAAAGTTGCATTTATTTGATCAAAAATACAAAAAAAATCACTAATACTGTGAAATATTATTACAATTTAAATTGACTGGCTTCTGTTGTAATATATTTAGTGGTGCTTGCCTATGGCGAAGCAACACTATTGTTATCTCACATACTTATTAGTGGTGCTTGCCTATGGCGAAGCAACACTATTGTTATCTCACATACTTATTATTAGTGGTGCTTGCCTATGGCGAAGCAACACTATTGTTATCTCACATACTTATTATTCTTCTTCTTATTATTCTTCCGGCCACTTTTTGACGCGCTACTCCTCCCGCAGTTTTTGTCACAGACCCATGAATGAGGTGTCAAAACGTGCGGCCTGTTCGGGAATGGTGTGCTATGACTTTTCTAAGAGATCGGGGGTACGATGGTCGCCCCAGGGGCGAAAAACGGCCCAAAAAAATCCCATAGACTTAACATTGCGAAAAACTTTGACGAGTCGTAGCTCGGAACGAGGATGTCGCAGAAACGTGAAATTTGCCACATTTGAAGAGGCTGACAGACTCTGTAAGAACATACCACACAATGGGGTAAAAGTTGCACCCCTGGGGTGCAGGAGCTGCCCAAAGTTTCCCCATTGACTTACTATGGTGTAGGACGGCCCATGAAATGGGCCGTCCTACACCATAGAAACCGCTTTTATATTGAACATAACTCTGGATCACAGTGTCATAGAGACAAGGGGGCGGGCTCATTTTACTCAGACAACCAATCAGTCTCTCAGGATCATTGTGAAGCTATCAAGCCACGCCCTAGCAACCATTTAGAGCACCTTAGCAACAACTCCCATAGACTTCCATTGAAAGAGATCGAAGGGATATCTCTGGACTGAATTGTCATAGAAACATGAGGGTGGTCTCGTTTGACTCGGGCCAGCAAACAGCCAATCATGAATCACCTCAACACTTGCTAGCCACGCCCTAGCAACCATTGTCGAGCACCTTAGCAACCAAAATCCAAAGAGGAATATCGTCCATTCTGAATGTCACAGAGGCATGGGAGTTGGTTTATATCTTTCATAGTGACAAGCAGCCTTTGGAGTTTCATGATTGGCAGCTGCCAAGCCACTCCCTAGCAACCAAACAGAGTACCCTAGCAACCATTTTGCAAAACCAATATCTCTGCATCAGAACATCGTATAGAGATGGGGGTTGGTTTATACATTCACATTGACTTTGGAGCTTCATGATTGGCAGCTGCCAAGCCACTCCCTAGCAACCAAACAGAGTACCCTAGCAACCATTTTGCAAGACCTACATCTCTGCATCAGAACATCGTATAGAGATGGGGGTTGGGTCTTTTGACTCATGCTAGCAAACAGGACTTGCTACATGCTACACATGCTAGCAGTGAATAGCTACATGCTAATATTGATTAGCTAAGTGCTAAATCATGCCAATAAAATGCTACAAACTCAACAGTAACCATCTTTGACAACTACCAACCACCTAGTAACACCATAGCAACCACCCAAATTACCCTAGCAACACCCTAGCAACCACCCAGAACACCCTAGCAACTGCCTAGCAACGCCCTAGCAACCACCCAGAACACCCTAGCAACCGCCTAGCAACCACCCAGAATACCCTAGCAACCGCCTAGCAACACCCTAGCAACCACTCAGAACACCCTAGCAACCGCCTAGCAACACCCTAGCAACCACCCAGAACACCCTAGCAACCGCCTAGCAACACCATAGCAACCAGCCAAAAACCCTAGCAACCGCCTAGCAACGCCCTAGCAACCACCCATAATACCCTAGCAACCACCTAGTAACACCTTAGCAACCATGCTAGCATCATGCTAGCAACATGCTAAACATGCTAGCATCATGCTAGCAATATGCTAATCATGCTAGCATCTACCTAAAACATGTTTGCAACATGCTTATTTTTGCTAGCATCATGCTACCAACATGCTAATCATGCTAGCAACATGCTAGCAACATGCTAATCATGCTAGCATCATGCTAGCAACATGCTAATCATGCTAGCAACATGCTATAAACATGCTAATCATGTTAGCATCATGCTAGCAACATGCTAGCAAAATGCTAATCATGCTAACATCATGCTAGTAAACATGCTAATCATGCTAGTATGTTGGTAGCATGATGCTAACAACATGCTAATCATGCTAGCATGATGCTAACAACATGCTAATCATGCTAGCATCATGCTAGCAACATGCTAATCATGCTAGCAACATGCTAGCAAAATGCTAATCATGCTAGCATCATGCTAGCAACATGCTAATCATCATGCTAGCAACATGCTAATCATGCTACATGCTAATCATGCTAGCAACATGCTAATAATGCTAGCATAATGCTAACAACATGCTAATCATGCTAGCATGATAATAGCAACATGCTAATCTTGCTAGCATCTTGGTAAAAACTAGCTAACCGCACGCTAGCAACCGAGCGGCGAGTTTTGCCACTGCAAGCACCACTTCACATTTTCTTCTGGAAATGTACATTCTAGTTCTTCTTATTCTTCTGGCCACTTTTTGACGCGCTACTCCTCCCGCAGTTTTTGTCACAGACCCATGAATGAGGTGTCAAAACGTGCGGCCTGTTCGGGAATGGTGTGCTATGACTTTTCTAAGAGATCGGGGGTACGATGGTCGCCCCAGGGGCGAAAAACGGCCCAAAAAAATCCCATAGACTTAACATTGCGAAAAACTTTGACGAGTCGTAGCTCGGAACGAGGATGTCGCAGAAATGTGTAATTTACCACATTTGAAGAGGCTGACAGGCTCTGTAAGAACATACCACACAATGGGGTAAAAGTTGCACCCCTGGGGTGCAGGAGCTGCCCAAAGTTTCCCCATTGACTTACTATGGTGTAGGACGGCCCATGAAATGGGCCGTCCTACACCATAGAAACCGCTTTTATATTGAACATAACTCTGGATCACAGTGTCATAGAGACAAGGGGGCGGGCTCATTTTACTCAGACAACCAATCAGTCTCTCAGGATCATTGTGAAGCTATCAAGCCACGCCCTAGCAACCATTTAGAGCACCTTAGCAACAACTCCCATAGACTTCCATTGAAAGAGATCGAAGGGATATCTCTGGACTGAATTGTCATAGAAACATGAGGGTGGTCTCGTTTGACTCGGGCCAGCAAACAGCCAATCATGAATCACCTCAACACTTGCTAGCCACGCCCTAGCAACCATTGTCGAGCACCTTAGCAACCAAAATCCAAAGAGGAATATCGTCCATTCTGAATGTCACAGAGGCATGGGAGTTGGTTTATATCTTTCATAGTGACAAGCAGCCTTTGGAGTTTCATGATTGGCAGCTGCCAAGCCACTCCCTAGCAACCAAACAGAGTACCCTAGCAACCATTTTGCAAAACCAATATCTCTGCATCAGAACATCGTATAGAGATGGGGGTTGGTTTATACATTCACATTGACTTTGGAGCTTCATGATTGGCAGCTGCCAAGCCACTCCCTAGCAACCAAACAGAGTACCCTAGCAACCGTTTTGCAAGACCAATATCTCTGCATCAGAACATCGTATAGAGATGGGGGTTGGCTCTTTTGACTCATGCTAGCAAACAGGACTTGCTACATGCTACACATGCTAGCAGTGAATAGCTACATGCTAATATTGATTAGCTAAGTGCTAAATCATGCCAATAAAATGCTACAAACTCAACATTAACCATCTTTGACAACTACCAACCACCTAGTAACACCATAGCAACCACCCAAATTACCCTAGCAACACCCTAGCAACCACCCAGAACACCCTAGCAACTGCCTAGCAACGCCCTAGCAACCACCCAGAACACCCTAGCAACCGCCTAGCAACCACCCAGGATACCCTAGCAACCACCTAGCAACGCCCTAGCAACAACCCAGATTACCCTAGCAACCGCCTAGCAACGCCCTAGCAACCGCCTAGCAGAGCCCTAGCAACCGCCTAGCAACCACCCAGAACACCCTAGCAACTGCCTAGCAACCACCCAGAACACCCTAGCAACCGCCTAGCAACCGCCCAGGATACCCTAGCAACTACCTAGCAACGCCCTAGCAACCACCCTCGAACACCATAGCAACGGCCTAGCAACACCCTAGCAACCACTCAGAACACCCTAGCAACCACCTAGCAACACCCTAGCAACCACCCAGAACACCCTAGCAACCACCTAGCAACACCCTAGCAACCACCCAGAATACCCTAGCAACCACCTAGCAACACCCTAGCAACCACTCAGAACACCCTAGCAACCACCTAGCAACACCCTAGCAACCACCCAGAACACCCTAGCAACCGCCTAGCAACACCCTAGCAACCACCCAAAACACCCTAGCAACCACCTAGCAACACCCTAGAAACACCCTAGCAACCACCCAGAACACCCTAGAAACCGCCTAGCAACCACCCAAAACACCTTAGCAACCACCCAGAATACCCTAGCAACCGCATAGCAACACCATAGCAACCACCCAGAACACCCTAGCAACTGCCTTGCATCATCATAGCAAACTCCAAGAACACCCTAGCAACCGAGCGGCGAGTTTTGCCACTGCAAGCACCACTTCACATTTTCTTCTGGAAATGTACATTCTAGTTCTTCTTATAATTATTATTATTCTTCTGGCCACTTTTTGACGCGCTACTCCTCCCGCAGTTTTTGTCACAGACCCATGAATGAGGTGTCAAAACGTGCGGCCTGTTCGGGAATGGTGTGCTATGACTTTTCTAAGAGATCGGGGGTACGATGGTCGCCCCAGGGGCGAAAAACGGCCCAAAAAAATCCCATAGACTTAACATTGCGAAAAACTTTGACGAGTCGTAGCTCGGAACGAGGATGTCGCAGAAACGTGAAATTTGCCACATTTGAAGAGGCTGACAGGCTCTGTAAGAACATACCACACAATGGGGTAAAAGTTGCACCCCTGAGGGGCAGGAGGGGCCCAAAGTTGCCCCATTGACTTACTATGGTGTAGGACGGCCCATGAAATGCATGTGTTTTTCCTACTATGGTAAATTGCATAGGGATTTTGTATTGAACATAACTCTGGATCACAGTGTCATAGAGACAAAGGGGCGGGCTCATTTTACTCAGACAGCCAATCAGTCTCTCAGGATCATTGTGAAGCTATCAAGCCACGCCCTAGTAACCATTTAGAGCTCCTTAGCAACAAGTTCCATAGACTTCCATTGAAACAGATCAAAGGGATATCTCAGGATATAAGTGTCATAGAAACATGAGGGTGGGCTCGTTTCACTCGGGCCAGCAAACAGCCAATCCTGAATCACCTCAACACTTACTGGCCACGCCCTAGCAACCATTGTCGAGCACCTTAGCAACCAAAATCCAAACAGGGATATCTTCCATTCTGAATGTCACAGAGGCATGGGAGTTGGTTTATATCATTTATACTGACAAGCAGCCTTTGGAGTTTCATGATTGGCAGCTGCCAAGCCACTCCCTAGCAACCAAACAGAGTACCCTAGCAACCATTTTGCAAGACCTATATCTCTGCATCAAAACATCGTATAGAGATGGGGGTTGGTTTATACATTCACATAACTTTGGAGCTTCATGATTGGCAGCTGCAAAGCCACTCCCTAGCAACCAAACAGAGTACCCTAGCAACCGTTTTGCAAGACCTATATCTTTTTTTTAGAACATCGTATAGAGATGGGGGTTGGCTCTTTTGACTCATGCTAGCAAACAGGACTTGCTACATGCTACACATGCTAGCAGTGAATAGCTACATGCTAATATTGATTAGCTAAGTGCTAAATCATGCCAATAAAATGCTACAAACTCAACAGTAACCATCTTTGACAACTACCAACCACCTAGTAACACCATAGCAACCACACAGATTACCCTAGCAACCACCCAGAACACCCTAGCAACTGCCTAGCAACGCCCTAGCAACCACCCAGAACACCCTAGCAACCGCCTAGCAACCACCCAGGATACCCTAGCAACTGCCTAGCAACACCCTAGCAACCACCCAGAACACCCTAGCAACGCCCTAGCAACCACCCAAATTACCCTAGCAACCGCCTAGCAACCACCCAGGATACCCTAGCAACTGCCTAGCAACGCCCTAGCAACCACCCAGAACACCCTAGCAACCGCCTAGCAACCACCCAGAACACCCTAGCAACCAACCAGAATACCTTAGCAACAACCTAGCAACACCCTAGCAACCACCCTGAACACCCTAGGAATGCCCTAGCAACCACACAAATTACCCTAGCAACCGCTTAGCAACCACCCAGGATACCCTAGCAACTGCCTAGCAACGCCCTAGCAACCACCCAGAACACCCTAGCAACCGCCTAGCAACACCCTAGCAACCACCTAGTAATACCTTAGCAACCATGCTAGCAACATGCTAAACATGCTAGCATCATGCTAGCAACATGCTAATCATGCTAGCATAATGCTAGCAACATGCTAATCATGCTAGCATGATGCTAGAAACATGCTAATCATGCTAGCAACTAGCTACAAACATGCTAGCAACAGGCTAATCATGCTAGCATCATGCTAGCAACATGCTAATCATGCTAGTAACATGGTAGCAACATGCTAATCATGCTACAAATATGCTAGAAACATGCTAATCATGCTAGCATCATGCTAGCAACATGCTAATCATGCTAGCAACATGGTAATCATGCTAGCATCATGCTAGCATCATGCTAGCAACATGCTAATCATGCTAGCAACATGCTAGCAATATGCTAGCAACATGCTAATCATGCTAGCATCATGCTAGCAACATGCTAATCATGCTAGCATCATGCTAGCAACATGCTAGCAACATGCTAAACATGCTAGCATCATGCTAGCAACATGCTAATCATGCTAGCATCATGCTAGCAACATGCTAGCAACATGCTAAACATGCTAGCATCATGCTAGCAAGATGCTAGCAACATGCTAAACATGCTAGCATCATGCTAGCAACATGCTAAACATGCTAGCATGATGCTAGCAATATGCTAATCATGCTAGCATGATGCTAGCAATATGCTAATCATGCTAGCATGATGCTAGCAATATGCTAATCATGCTAGCATGATGCAAATAATGCTAGCATCTAACTAAAACATGTTTGCAACATTCTTATTTTTGCTAGCATCATGCTAGCAACATGCTAGCATAATGGGAGAATCTAACTAAAACATGCTAGTAACATGCTTATAATGCTAGCATGATGCTAGCAACATGCTAATCATGCTAGCATGATGCTAGCAACATGCTAATCATGCTAATCATGCTAGCATCTTGGTAAAAACTAGCTAACCGCACGCTAGCAACCGAGCGGCGAGTTTTGCCACTGCAAGCACCACTTCACATTTTCTTCTGGAAATGTACATTCTAGTTATTCTTCTTCTTCTTCTTCTTCTTATTATTATTCTTCTGGCCACTTTTTGACGCGCTACTCCTCCCGCAGTTTTTGTCACAGACCCATGAATGAGGTGTCAAAACGTGCGGCCTGTTCGGGAATGGTGTGCTATGACTTTTCTAAGAGATCGGGGGTACGATGGTCGCCCCAGGGGCGAAAAACGGCCCAAAAAAATCCCATAGACTTAACATTGCGAAAAACTTTGACGAGCCGTAGCTCGGAACGAGGATGTCGCAGAAACGTGAAATTTGCCACATTTGAAGAGGCTGACAGGCTCTGTAAGAACATACCACACAATGGGGTAAAAGTTGCACCCCTGAGGGGCAGGAGGGGCCCAAAGTTGCCCCATTGACTTACTATGGTGTAGGACGGCCCATGAAATGGGCCGTCCTACACCATAGAAACCGCTTTTGTATTGAACATAACTCTGGATCACAGTGTCATAGAGACAAGAGGGCGGGCTCATTTTACTCAGACAACCAATCAGTCTCTCAGGATCATTGTGAAGCTATTAAGCCACGCCCTAGCAACCATTTAGAGCACCTTAGCAACAACTCCCATAGACTTCCATTGAAAGAGATCGAAGGGATATCTCTGGACTCAATTGTCATAGAAACATGAGGGTGGTCTCGTTTGACTCGGGGCAGCAAACAGCCAATCATGAGTCACCTCAACACTTCCTAGCCACGCCCTAGCAACCATTGTCGAGCACCTTAGCAACCAAAATCCAAAGAGGAATATCGTCCATTCTGAATGTCACAGAGGCATGGGAGTTGGTTTATATCATTCATACTGACAAGCAGCCTTTGGAGTTTCATGATTGGCAGCTGCCAAGCCACTCCCTAGCAACCAAACAGAGTACCCTAGCAACCATTTTGCAAGACCTACATCTCTGCATCAGAACATCGTATAGAGATGGGGGTTGGTTTATACATTCACATTGACTTTGGAGCTTCATGATTGGCAGCTGCCAAGCCACTCCCTAGCAACCAAACAGTGTACCCTAGCAACCGTTTTGCAAGACCGATATCTCTGCATCAGAACATCGTATAGAGATGGGGGTTGGGTCTTTTGACTCATGCTAGCAAACAGGACTTGCTACATGCTACACATGCTAGCAGTGAATAGCTACATGCTAATATTGATTAGCTAAGTGCTAAATCATGCCAATAAAATGCTACAAACTCAACAGTAACCATCTTTGACAACTACCAACCACCTAGTAACACCATAGCAACCACACAGATTACCCTAGCAACCACCCAGAACACCCTAGCAACTGCCTAGCAACGCCCTAGCAACCACCCAGAACACCCTAGCAACCGCCTAGCAACCACCCAGGATACCCTAGCAACTGCCTAGCAACACCCTAGCAACCACCCAGAACACCCTAGCAACGCCCTAGCAACCACCCAAATTACCCTAGCAACCGCCTAGCAACCACCCAGGATACCCTAGCAACTGCCTAGCAACGCCCTAGCAACCACCCAGAACACCCTAGCAACCGCCTAGCAACCACCCAGAACACCCTAGCAACCAACCAGAATACCTTAGCAACAACCTAGCAACACCCTAGCAACCACCCTGAACACCCTAGGAATGCCCTAGCAACCACACAAATTACCCTAGCAACCGCTTAGCAACCACCCAGGATACCCTAGCAACTGCCTAGCAACGCCCTAGCAACCACCCAGAACACCCTAGCAACCGCCTAGCAACACCCTAGCAACCACCTAGTAATACCTTAGCAACCATGCTAGCAACATGCTAAACATGCTAGCATCATGCTAGCAACATGCTAATCATGCTAGCATAATGCTAGCAACATGCTAATCATGCTAGCATGATGCTAGAAACATGCTAATCATGCTAGCAACTAGCTACAAACATGCTAGCAACAGGCTAATCATGCTAGCATCATGATAGCAACATGCTAATCATGCTAGTAACATGGTAGCAACATGCTAATCATGCTACAAATATGCTAGAAACATGCTAATCATGCTAGCATCATGCTAGCAACATGCTAATCATGCTAGCAACATGGTAATCATGCTAGCATCATGCTAGCATCATGCTAGCAACATGCTAATCATGCTAGCAACATGCTAGCAATATGCTAGCAACATGCTAATCATGCTAGCATCATGCTAGCAACATGCTAATCATGCTAGCATCATGCTAGCAACATGCTAGCAACATGCTAAACATGCTAGCATCATGCTAGCAACATGCTAATCATGCTAGCATCATGCTAGCAACATGCTAGCAACATGCTAAACATGCTAGCATCATGCTAGCAAGATGCTAGCAACATGCTAGCAACATGCTAAACATGCTAGCATCATGCTAGCAACATGCTAAACATGCTAGCATGATGCTAGCAATATGCTAATCATGCTAGCATGATGCTAGCAATATGCTAATCATGCTAGCATGATGCAAATAATGCTAGCATCTAACTAAAACATGTTTGCAACATTCTTATTTTTGCTAGCATCATGCTAGCAACATGCTAGCATAATGGGAGAATCTAACTAAAACATGCTAGTAACATGCTTATAATGCTAGCATGATGCTAGCAACATGCTAATCATGCTAGCATGATGCTAGCAACATGCTAATCATGCTAGCATCTTGGTAAAAACTAGCTAACCGCACGCTAGCAACCGAGCGGCGAGTTTTGCCACTGCAAGCACCACTTCACATTTTCTTCTGGAAATGTACATTCTAGTTTAAAATGTAATTTATTTCTGTGACGCAAAGCTGAATTTTCTGCATCATTACTGCAGTCTTCTGTCACATGATCCTTCTTGATCCAAGTGCTTGGAATATCATAAAGAGTCTTAATGCATCTTGCATTATATAAAGGAGATCACTTTTTTATTTAATTTATAATGGGTTTCATACTGTATTTTGTTGGAAACAATGATTACCATGGTATTTTTGGAGTGATATATACATAATGTTTTAGTCAGCAATTGCATTACAGTGAGTGCACTATTCTACTAATATTGTCAATGCTGACAGTTTTTGCTGCTTAATATTTATGTGGAAAATGCATGCATTTTTTCAGGATTCCTCAATAGAAACTTTAAATGAACAGCATTAATTTGAAATATAAATCTTTTCTCTCATTATAAATGTCTGTACTGTCTTTTTTAAAAATTAATTTAATGTGTCCTTGCTGAATACAAGTATTAATTTAAATAAAAAATCTAACTTATCCTAAACTTTTGAATAGTAGTGCATCATGGTCTCCACATAAATATGAAGCAGCACAACTGTTGTAATAATAAGAAGTGCTTCTTGAGCAGCAATGAATGAATTCTAAAGGATAACACTGGAGTTATAAATTACAATATATTAAAATACACAGAGGTTCTTTTATTTCACAATATTACTGTATTTTTAATTAAATAAATGCAGGCATGGTGATGAGCATAGGAAACTATTCAAATTCATTCCAAAATCTTTATTTAGATTGAGATTATTTATAGATATAGATATAAAGATCATTTAGAATTGGGGGACCAAATGTAATAATATTTTCCATTGAGTTTACTTGTCATGCCGTTCATGTGATTGATCCTTTTTTTAAGCATCACACTGCACATGTGCATTAGGCTTCTCTTTGACCATGGTAAAAGTATAGCATTGAATGCAACCTATACATATAATAGCCTCATTGAAGCCCCTAAAGTTTAATTACTAGTGAATAATGACTTTTGCTTAAGTGCAGCGCTTCCCTTTCCCCTGCTATATCTATAAAATCAGCATCATGTCTGCTTTCCAAGGCTTTCTTATCTTATCAGCCGCTTCTCATCTTCGCGAATGGTGTCTGTTCCTTCAGTACCAAACTATTAAGCATCAAAAGGGAAAAGGCTTATCTATGCAAATCCAGCTCGCCCTGGAGGAGCCAGTCTGCCCCTTCGAGCTCCAACACCTGAGTGCAGTGATTCATTCACCGTCATGGGTCATCTGCCAGAAGGGTTTCACAAGCTCCTTGTTAAACATTAGCTCTGTGTATCCAGGAAGCCTCGGCGAAGGATCCCGGCATTATAGAGGACTGTAAATGGCTTCATAGCCTTACATCAGAGCCTGTTTTCATTGCCTTATCTAAGAGCTGAGCTGCCCTAACAGATTGGATTGGTGGAAAGCGGCCATATGAAAATCCCTCCGTGTCTGTGAACCCAGGTGGAAATGTCGTCCGCGAAGGAAGAACAATGCCAAAGCAAATGGTTGCCGGTGAACACAGAGGGTGTACTGTAAATCTCTGAGCCGCTGTGCCGCGGCGTTCTTAGCTAGCGACATTAAAGGCCACATTTGGCCCTTTGAGGAACAAAGTACATCAGTCAATAATGCATTTACAGATTTTTGGCAACACAAAATCCAAGTAAATCAATGCTGGTATTGGCTAAAGTAGCTTTAAATCGCCTCGCCGTAGTGCGGAACGTGGATCTGTCCATGTCGTAGACAATTTAAGAAACACACACACAGCCTAAATGTATGGATGAGATGACATTTTTCATGATGGCATGGTTGAGGTGCACGCAGATAAAATGATAAAGTGGCTCATTTAAGAAACCAATAAGCTCTCCAGCTTCATGCAGCATTCTGCACTCTGATTCAATCAATTTCATACAAGGTACAATTGAGCAATATTCTCGCAATCCCTACGAATGCCCGAGGCTGATCATTCAACCGCAGTTTGATGTATTACAAACAATATGAGAACTTACACAATTTGTTGGAGCCTTGGCCCAGTTATGCAAATGATGACTCACTGTAGCATCTCAACTTTGTAAACTTACACCTGAACGACATTCGTTATGAAAAGACACGATTATGCAGTAACTCAACCAAAGAAGATGAACAATATCTAATTCTGCCGTCCAATTATTTTGGTGGTGACCCGCATCAAGACATATCGCCGAGCACAAAAGAGGACAAATCAGAAGCCTAAAACACGCTCTCAGGTGTCTACCTCACACACACACACACACACACACACAGCCCTCTCCATATATGCTCAAACAGCCAGCACACACAAACAGAGCTCACCTGAGTTAACACTGGGTGTGGCTACAGAACAAAGCGCCTGATGCACAACGCAAATCTGAGAGGTTCTGTTGGGAAAGAAAAGGGAAATAGCATGCTAAACTCAGGAGATTCAATGATTCAACCCTATGTTTTCATTCAAATGGATATAATTGGTCATATAAAGCAATATGGAATTGCTCCTCGGTTTATTTTGGATGCTTTCCGGGTGAAACAAAGATTTGTAGTTTCTGAAGAAAAGTGCTTTCCTGCATAACTTTATCGCTGGGGTGTCGCTGTGTGCCGTTTCTAAGGTGTTCTGTGTGTGTTTTGTTTTGCTCTTGGTGGGCGCTTAGTCTCTACACTGAAAAAAATCATACTTTTTTTGGACCAAAAATATTCCAAATTCATTCATATTTTTATTTATTATTTTTATGGTTTGGTTCAAACCTTGAATTTTGATTTAATATTAATTAAAAGCATACAAAGTGAGAATATTATTTAAACCATATGGGGGGTTATGCAGTAACTCAACCCAAGAAGATAAACGATATCTAATTCTGCCAATATTCTGCCAAATTAGTCCAATATTTAATAAGGGATGCTCGATATAACGGCCACCATATCGATCTCGGCCGATACATGTTCATGTTTAATGTTATTGTTACCGGCCCAATAAGAAAATTAGGCCGATATATATGTCAATAAATAATGTATTATTTCCTTCAGCTGAGAAACTTCAGATGCGCACTGTTCAACATGAAAGCTGAAAGTTTAAAATTGCTTGAAATATGATTGAAATCACTTCAAAAAAGAAAAATACAGTTCAGTGCAACATTTGCAGCGCAAATCTGCCATATAGGCTGCATGAAATTATGATGAGAACATTATAACTGTGTGTTTGGGACATGGCCTTTAATGGTGAGACTTTTGTTTTTGTAATCAGGCTCTCAAAAATTATATACAATTCGGATTTTGATTTATTGGCTAATATGTCGGTTATCGGGTGTCAAATATAAAGAATTATCGGTTATCGGTATATCGGCCAAATTTTTCATATCAGTGCATCCCTACCATATACCAATCAATATTTTTTCTTTAGACAGAAGCAAAAATCTAACTTAATGTAGGTCAACTTAATTTCATCATGAACAGAAGCAAAATTGGATATAAAATAAATACAGAAGTCAAGAAAATATTTGTGTTAGTCAATGTTTAATTTAGTTGCCACTTTCTATAAATAAAGAAACTTTGAATGACCTTAATATTTATTGTGATGTCTTTCTAAACAAGTAATAAAATCAATAATAATTTCTGCAGTCAGTAAAGCGAATCACTGTGTTCTGCACATCAACACTCGGGTGTCAAACCAAAATACTATTTCAACTATTTTATTTATTTTCTTCTATGGGGAGTGTTATGTGCTTTTAGACAATCTGAACAAAACAGGTTTAAAACAGAAACCAGAATTTTCGATAAGACTCTTGAAATAAATGACACAGGCGTTTGACTTTCTTCAGTGCAGTTTGCCCCGACAATCAGTGCGTTTACATGCACATTAAAGTTTGATTTCTGTCAGACTAAAGCTATAATTCATCTTCTGTGCTTTAGTATGACAAAAATAGCAGCAGTATGTTTTTTACAAAGATGTGTGTTGCGAGTCGGCCTTGATATTGTGCACTCACTTGCTCTACAGGGATTCCCAAACATTATTTCCTTTCTTTCTGCCGAACCTGTCTGAAAAATAAAACATTTACTTGAAGTTCCTGAGATGACTGAGATTTGAAGGGAATATTTCAGTAATTCTCACACACACACACAGATTCACAGATTCACATTTCCATGGTTTCCTGATGTCAGTTAATGATCACGACATGCAGGTACACAAATAATTTATTTTAAATTAAATATATAATAATATAAATATATCATATACTGGTACATACAAATATTTAATATAGGCTATATATGATTAATTAGTTATTAATTACCGGCTTTTCGTCAACTTACGTACCCGTTTGGAAAATCCTGCTCTGAAACTCTGTCAACATTGACATTGTTGCAGTTTAATTGATTCCTTAGTTTTTATTTTGGGTTTTTTGTTGGCCCTGATAGTATCTGTGTGTGTGCGTGTGCGTGTGTGCGCGCGCATGTGTGTGTGTGTGTGTGTGACTTTTTATTGTAATTTTAATTTATTTGTTATATTTATGTTTCATCTGCTGATGAAAATTAGCCTTTGGCTAAATCCAGTACAATGCATGAAATGGAAACATGGAAACTGGTCATATTAAAAAATTGTCCATTGTCCATATATATATAAATAAATAAAAGGGGGGGAAATACAGAGGTTATGTTTAATCCTTCAAATATTAGATTATGCATTGTGTCATGTACACTTGGATAGATGAATAAAAACAGTAGCTCAGCTGTTATTATAATGACACTTTTAATTCATCACTCAGGTAATCATTCATGTCTGTAAGACAAACAATGCAGGGAAGATTTGCCTTCCAAAGTTTAATCCTTAACCCTCTGGGGTCTAAGGTGTTTTTGGGGTCCTTGAGATGTTCTGACAAGACCTGACATTTGTGCTTTTTCCAGTTGCTTATAAACATATTAATGGCAAAGGTGTAATTACACTATATTTAGCACAAACAGGGCTACCACTCAAATATGAAAATTCTGTCATCATTTACACACACCCACAACTGAATAACTTGAAGAATTTTGAAGATGGTTCAAACAGGTTTCATACAATTCAATTCAATTCAATTCACATTTATTTGTATAGCGCTTTTCACAATACACGTCATTTCAAAGCAGCTTTACAGAAAATGCATGAGTTACAATTTCTAGTGATCTGTTATCAGAGGTAACGGTCCAAGTTATGTGTTTCAGAAATGTACACATACAAATCCCAGTTAGCTAAAAATGTATTAATTTAAACAATGCAATAATTTAAGGCAGAAACAATGAGCCCATTGAAGTAATGAATACTTGTTTGTGAACAAATGATTGTGACATAGAAACAGGTTTCATACAGGTTTGGACCAATACAGGGGTGACTGAATTTAAATTTCTGGGCAAACTATATCTTTAAGTTTAAAGGGTTTCTTCACAAAATAATGAAAGCATCAGTATATACTCTTCAGGTGATTAGACAGAAGGCAAAATGCTCAGCTGCCGGGCCTTTAACGGACATTAACAAACACGTGAAACAAGCTGTGGCTCCTTTGCTTGATTGAGCATCTTTTCCATGTCCATTATCAGCGGTGTAATCTGATGTGGGCAGATAAAGCCCAAAGGCCTTGTTTGTGTGTGTGCGTGTGTGTGCTCTTTGAAGACTGGAGTGTGTCAGGCTTTTTGCTCCAGGGGGCGAGAGGTGGAGCAAGGTGGTACGGCTCTGGTTTAGTTTATACTCCGCTGTTGCCCTGTGACCTCACGTAATCAGGGGCCCATGCGAGGCCAGGTGCACAGCAGACCCGGCCCTAGAGCTGAGATAAGGGCCAGAACATTCACTGATAACAACACAGAGCTTCATTTCAATCAAAGCATGGAGAGAGAGAGAGAGAGAGAGAGAGAGAGAGAGAGAGAGAGAGAGAGAGAGAGAGAGAGAGAGAGAGAGAGAGAGAGAGAGAGAGAGAGAGAGAGAGAGAGAGAGAGAGAGAGAGAGAGAGAGAGAGAGAGAGAGAGAGAGAGAGAGACCTACAATCAAAGCCACCACGTAGGGCTTTTTTCCATCAGATTTTTGGTATGTCTCTTTAATGGTAATGACTTTGAAATTAAGCACTTTCAATTAAACGAAAACACAGCAGCGACTTAAAGAAGATGCCAGCGTGCAAAATTCGTTTTAAACTGCATCCAGCTGGGCGCGAATTGCACGTTGAATTAAAATGCGTTTTGATAGCATGCCTGCATGGACAAAAGAGCTTCAGTTTGGACGCATTCCAGCTGTGGTTAAATATGAGAATGAGTGCTGTTTATACATGGAGTCGCCATCTTGTGGTCAATGCTGAGGCTTCACGGGTCACGCTGTAGTGAAGGAGACATCTATAACACTATTTTTGAGAATAATAAACTAAAAATAAAAGGCGGAAGGAATGTGTTTGGCACTGGTCAACAATTAATTCGGTGGAATTAATCAGAGGGACGGTGCGTACACATGCCGCTGCTACTTTAGACAAAGAGTTCATTAGTGAGAAATGTTGATTAAATGCCTGATATTGTCGCTGTTGCTTTTCATCAGATTCCTCCGCTGAACACCTGAGTAATAATTGACATTCAAAGTTGCTGTGGAAATAATGTTATCAAAATTTAATTAAAATCATTTTGGTGAAAAACAAAAGCATAGGCCTATATCTTGACGCCTGGCAGATTCTTTGAATTCTGTGGTATGGGAATTGAATGTTACATAGAATAGCAGAAGCTATTCATGAAACAAATAAACCAGATTTTTATATCCTCTAAAGTAAACGTAGTCCTCGCTGGCACAATATTCAGATGTTCTGGATGGTTGCAACACTCTTAAAAAATAAAGGTCCATAGAATAACTATTTTGGGGTTCCCCAAAGAAGTTTCAGTGAACAGTTCGGCATGAAACAGAAGTCGCAATCATCTTTTGACGCACATCCATATGAAATGGCTTCTTGAACAAGAAAAAATGTAGGTTTGTTTGCTATTGGTCGATCTCACATGAGTGACAGGTTGTCCTGCCCTCATGCCGGTGAACATGTCATCAGAGAAGAGTGTTGTTTCCAAAATCACAAACTGTACATTTGGTTTAAAACTTACTTTGCGGCTGTTAAAAACTATGTTCTATATAGTGTGAATGTGAATGTAATCCGGACGTACTACATCCGCCATGTTGTCACTGTCATGTGACCTATGGAGTCAGATGCGTTGCCTCTCCTTTGGCATCATGGGATCGTGATGCGTCCATTGAATTCCACCTACAGAATCTCACCAGAAGTAGTAGGTCATCCGGGAACTACTGTTTTATGAATTATATGAATTTGGACATGCCACTCGTCTTTTTCGCCTACTGTTTATATGGAAGTAGGGATATTCGGACTCAGCGGAAATGTCGTGGCAAGAGGGAGGGGAAGTAATTTGGTAACACTTTATTTTGATGGTCCCTTTTGAACATTCTGTTGACTATAAGTAACTTTGTAACTGCATGTCAACTAACTCTTATTAGAGTATCAGGATTATGATTTCCATTACACGAGAGTAGATGTTAAAACTTCATGCTGATTTGTACTCGGCTTTCGCCAAGATAAGCAAAACTAAGACGTAGCTTTACAGTAAACTATGCTTCTCCATCCATTTACGCTTCTTTCCATAAGGTAGTGTGACTCCCCTTCTGTCCGGCGTTAACGGCAGCAGTGTACTTGGCGCGTTAGCGCGCGCGATGGCTGCAACTACAGGACCAGCACGACAACCGTCTGGATTGAACCGAGTAGGGGACATCTCTAGGGTCTTCAAGTGGGCACCTTCCGTCCTCAGTGTTTCGTCGACTAGCCCATGACACCTCAAGAGGGCTCGACAGTGACTCTGGCGTCCCAGAGTCACCCCCCTCCGTCCCCCACTCAACTCAGCCCAGCTTACTGACCTCTACATCCCTCCTGCTGCTGAGACCTAACCACAATATCACAATCTCTCCGCGACCCAACCAAACGCGCCAACCCGTTGACTAAGGCTGTCGAGCCCCACTGGTGCGTTAATATGCAGTTTCAGTGGACAACGGTTCCGTATGGCATACCACCTACCGCAAAACACAATATCTACCCAACCACCCGTCATTCACGCAATATCCACAGGAACGTATACAAACAAACCAACAGACTCTTCAAGTTTTCAAGAACTCTACGAAACCGTAGCGTGACGGCCTGTACACAGCCAGCTTTAATCTTTCCGTCTCAACCACAGCCAGTTGCTGCTCCTTTCTGCTGCTTCAGATAAGTTCTTTACTGTGCGACGCAACTCTTGGCCACTGAATCCGACGTCTCTGAGGAACCGGGTTGTAGAGTGTGCCACAAAACCTCGACAACCCACTTCCACTGGATAAACCTGGACTCTCCATCCTCGCTGTTCTGCTTCAGTGGCCAGATGAGCATACCGCAGTTTCTTCCTCTCATATGCCTCATCTACCGCATCCTCCCATGGCACTGTTAACTCTATCAGTTGAACAATGCGTGCTGATCCAGACCACAAAACAATATCTGGTCGTAGGTTGGTGGTGGCAATCTCAGGTGGAAAAATAAGCCGTTGGTCAAGATCAGCCAGCATCTTCCAGTCCCTAGCAGCTTCCAGTTGTCCTGGGCGAGAATTGGTGTTAACACCTTTTCTTGGTGGTTGCTCGCCTGGGCGGAGGAATATTGTCTTCTGCGTGTAATGTTTTGCTAGAACAGGTGGCAACTTATTGGTCATGTTACGCTTGGCTTCTAATGCTAAAGCCAAACATCGCAGTACTTGGTCATGGCGCCAAGTAAACCGACCTTGGCTAAGAGCCACCTTACATCCTGTCAAAATGTGCCTTAATGTGGCAGGTGATGAACACAAAGGACAAGAGGGATCCTCTCCTACCCAGAGGTTTAGGTTCTGCGGTGATGGGAGAACATCATATGTTGACCTAATAAGGAAACTGATCCTACTCTCTTCCATTGACCAAAGGTCTTGCCAGCCCATCTTACGTTGTTCCACACTCTCCCATCTCATCCACTCTCCCTGCTTGGCCTGTGAAATGGCCTTTATACACCTCATCCTCTCCTCCTGCTGTCGCACCTCGTTGACTACCAGCTTCCTCCTTTGAGCTGGGCCTGCCTTGTGCCATTTAGGAGGAGCTAAACTGAGCCCAAAACCCCCTCTTCCATGCTGTACCTGTCCCACGATATCCCTAATTTGAAGGGCAGCCTTTGCCTCTACTACAGATTTCTTTGCTGACCACTTTCTACCTGTTTTTAACACAGGGGCTGCCTCCCTTACACATTTGTCGCGTGACTCTACTAAGGTCATTTCCAGTCTGACCTTGGCACACTTGAACTCCTCAGTTAAAGCAGAGACTGGCAGCTGCAATATTCCTTTACTATAAAGTCCTACTCTGCTGAGGCAGCGTGGAACTCCCAACCATTTCCTGATGTATGAACTTACCAACGCTTCCAGCTTATCCACTGTTGTCAAAGAAACCTCGTACACGGTCAGTGGCCACAGCAACCTCGGCAGTAGACCAAACTGAAAGCACCAGAGTTTTAGTTTACCAGGTAGAGCACAGCTGTTTATGCTCTTCAACCCTTCCACTGCTTGTCGTCTAACTTCTCCCACCCGAACTGTGTCCTTTAGATCCCCATCGTACCATCTCCCAAGACTCTTCACTGGCTTCTCAGAAACTGTTGGTATTGCCTCACCATTAATGAAGAATGTTTTATCTACTACCTTTCCTTTAACTATCGAGATGCTCCTTGATTTAGAGGGCTTAAATTTCATTCGTGCCCATTCAATATTATCTGTTAACTTCCCCAATAACCGATTAGTGCAGGCTACTGTTGTAGTCATGGTTGTCATGTCATCCATGTATGCTCTGATTGGTGGTAGTCGCATCCCAGAAGCCAAGCGCTCTCCTCCTACTACCCATCTTGATGCCCTCATGATTACTTCCATCGCCATGGTAAAAGCCAGTGGAGAAATGGTGCATCCTGCCATTATTCCAACCTCTAGGCATTGCCATGCAGTGCTGAATTTTGGAGTTGAGAAACTGAATTGCAAATCTCCAAAATAGGCTTTCACTAAATTTGTTATTGACATTGGTACTCTGAAAAAATCAAATGCTGCCCAAAGAAGCTCATGTGGCACTGAACCATATGCATTAGCCAAATCCAGGAATGTCACATGGAGCTCCTTCCTCTCCTTTTTAGCTGACTGAATTCGTTGCCAGATAACATTGATGTGTTCTAAGCATCCTGAGAACCCTGGAATACCCGCTTTTTGAACTGAGGTGTCAATGAAGCCATTCTTTAACAGGTAGGTGGACAATCTCTGGGCAACAATGCTGAAGAAAATCTTACCCTCAACGTTTAATAGTGAAATAGGACGAAACTGACTGATGCTTGTAGCATCTTTTTCTTTAGGTATAAAGACTCCACCTGCTCTGCGCCATGCTCTAGGTACAACCTGTTTTTCCCATGCCACTTTTATCAATTTCCACAGAATTCGCAGAACTCCTGAAGCACTCTTGTACACTCTGTACGGAACTCCATTAGGCCCTGGAGATGATGAAGCCCTTGCCTTTCTCACAGCCTGCTCTACCTCTTTCCACTTAGGTGCACAGACCTCCATTTGGTATTCCGGTGGGTTGATAGGTGGTATGTCTGATGGAATTGACATAGGCTCATGCCTTTTTTCATCTGTATGCGTGTCCTCCAAATATCTCTCTAGCTCAATCCTAGATGTTTTTAAAGTGCCATTCTTCTCACTGGTGAATAACTTCTTTACGAATTTGAATGGGTCTTTATAGAAATTAGCCCTCGCACGTTCCTTCTTTTTGTAGCGTTTCCGTAGGCGCTCAGCTCTGCGTAATGTTGCCAGCTTATCTTTTATGGCCCTTTGTAAGAGATTGAGTCCCTCCTTCTGACTTTGTTCTGCTCTTTTCCATTGCTTCCTCAGCTGTCTCCTTTCTCTAACTAACCCTTCAATTTTCTGCTGCCGTCTAGACATTCCAGGAGTAGTTTGTACTTTTTCCTTCCTTTTTTCCACACCAAACCTCTCACTTCCATATGCGTAAATGATGTCCCCAAATTTATCCAGCTTCTTTTCAACTGTACCAGTTAATCTTTCCAATGCAAAGCATAGATCTGTGTTTACCGTGTCCCATGCAGTTTTCTCACAAGCTCTTGGCCATCTAACTCCAGGCCTATACCCGTTGAGGTTCTTTTCTCTCTTATGCTGGTTAGCCTGACCGGGTTCACAAGTATGAATATGTTCATCACTAACTGTGCAAGCCCTCCTTTCGTCAATGACAGGGGTGCTGATATCCTGCGAGCTGTGGTTTGCTTCCTGTCGCTGGATTTCAGTAGGATGAATGCTTATATCTGCTAACTCTTTATCGTGATGCTCCCCAACAGACATTCTACAGACTATAAGTAGCTTTCCAACTACATGTCAACTTATTTTAACCAGAACCCTACCAGTCTACTAATACTCTACTAACACTCTAATGAGAGTTGGTAGACTTGTAGGTGCAATGTTTCTTAAAGTCAACATATTGTCAGAGAATGTCTAATAAGGGGAGAACTTTCACTCTCAGTAAACTTCCGGCTTCTGAACTGGTCGCAGTTCCACTCTAGTTCCATATGAGGGCGCTCACAGGACGAGTGCAGAATGAATGGAGGTCTATGGAGCTATACCCCTCAAAATCCACTTTTCTCGGGATATAATTTTTTGTCTAGTAATTTGAATGTTGTATTAGAAAGGAGATGCAAAGAAATTACACATTGCTGGGTGTTAGATTTTTTAGAGTCACTTATTTGCTTTAAAAAGTCTTTTAAAATGTCAATGACGTCATATTGTACGACCAGAGATACTGCTTTACGGCAATCCTTCAGTCACTTTGGTGCTTTCGCGCTCTGCACTTTTTTTTCCTCTCGAGTCATCGACAACACAGCTGGCACGTGCTAGAAGAGTTTTTGTTAAACTAAATTTCTTAACATTCTGGTCCCGCTTCGGATGCCATCAAGCGGTATCTCTGGTCGTAATCAGTCCTTCACTGACCAACCAGCGTTCATTAGCAGAATACTAGCGTGTTATGGGCAATAACAACTCAACCTGTAAGAAATCGAAAGGACATAAGTACTCGTTCATTCAACTTTCGACTTATAACCCATGTTGAACTTGCAAAACCTACAATAAAATCTGAAATTTCTCAACGGCAATCGGGTGAAAGAAACTAATTTAGCCGTCTAGCTCCATAGACTCCCATTTTGCACTCGGGCGATCGCCCCCAGTGGAACTCTAGTGGAACTACAACCAAAATTCGGTACAATAGGACTTAATTAATAGGGAGTGGCCAGGCTCTCCTTAGACAGGCTCTGATATTGTTTTAAAGGGACCATCAAAATAAAGTGAAACCAGTCATTTTGATTAAGTATTACAAGCGTACATGCATTAAAAAAAACATCAAAAAAATGATGTGCATGGATAAATAGTTTATAAAAAATACTTCAATATTCCATAAAAAATAAGAATTGTCCATTTTTATTTCATGGTGACTTTCAAAATTAGCTTTTTGTGTGTGTGTGTGTGTGTGTGTGTGTGTGTGAAGAACATTTTAATTATATAAAGAACGTTTTTACACTAAAGAACCATTTGAGCATTTGAAAGGTTCCATAAATGTAAGGGTTGCTTCTGGTCAAAAGTAAAAACAGCTAATCATCAATCATCAAGCACCTAGATGTGACCTGAAGCCTCCCTTCAATTTCAGCAATACTAGTCAGCTGGAAAAGTAGTGACGCACCTCTCCTCAACACGGCGCAATCTGAGTCAAAATACATGTTGATAATAAAGCATTTAATAGTGGCGCAAAATAAACAAAAAAAACCATTTGAATGCGTCCTCTGAGGTTTCAGATGTCACAGTGTTACAGTACCATCCCCGGCTGCTGTGTTCTGGCTGAGAACCAGGAAGAGCACTAGTCTCCAGGCAACAGCTGAGGTTTTTGATGTCCAAATGTTTGTGGACTAAATGTCTCTTTAATTCAATTCTGTAATGCAGTGTTTGAAGATATGGATCAATGGCTACGGCCTTTGATGGTCCTCCTGGTACTCAGAGGCATGTCACTGTGACAATCCCACACTGCAGGGACGCAACAAATAAAGCTATGATCATATTCCGCTGCTGATGTTGCTCTAAGAGAGAAAAGAAGGGGGGTTTAATAGCCAATCCTTGCCAGAAAAGGATTAGCCACACATGCTATACGACAGACCAGCACGCCGAAAAGGGGAACATCATAGTGTTCTTTTGTGTTGTCCCTATTTCTGAGAGCATGCTATTAGTTTAATGTAAGAGGAGCAAAGTGAAATGTGGAAGAGTGAGATTTCCACCTAATGACAGTCCATTCATCAGTGCCACTTTACATTTATTTAAACATTGAAAGTCGCACTAAGACATACAGCACATCAATTTGGCAAGAAATGATTTAATTAAGCAACTTATTTCCATTTCATATTCCCAAACCCTCAACGGTGAGGCTCAGAATGAGTTTTCATAAACAAACAGGATCTGTCAAGGCGATCTTAAACTGGGAATAGCTTCTGGCACAACTTATCCATTAAATATGATTAAAACCAGATGTGAGGGCTGATTAGATCAGTGACACAAGGCTACAAAAATGGCACGAAGTGAGTTTTAGCGACTACATTAACCAGAGCAGTGGCAAAATGATCAAAATGAATTTATCATGCATGTAATTACAAGTGTTTCATGTGTTAAAAGGAACATATTTTACAAGCAATAAACACAAGAGGATGTGCTTTATTGTGAATATGGTCACGTTTAAAGGGGTACTTCATCGTCGGAAAATGGGTTTTCAATAAAAGGTATTTTGAAATCAGTTCTACCCGACTAAAGAAAACAGAGAGACAAGTAAGACATGCTGCGGCTGTACAATATAGCGTACATGAATTACCGGTTGCAGATCTATACAGGTGGAGCTGGGGAAGGTGGAGGGTTTCTGAGTAAATATGGAGAGAACACCGAGTAGCCAACTTTAGTGATTCAGGATAAGACAAAAACACGGTTTGGAAGATGGATTCATTACGTACAAATTAAACATTATTTTTTTACATTTTGAACATAAAAAGTTACATAGTGTACCTTTAATCAAGTTACAAAAAATGCTAACTACCTAAACCACATGCCCACAGTCCGGTTAATAACTGTTTCATACTAAACTGCTTTCTCGAAGAACAAAAGTCAAAGTCTGATTGGCTGATAACATGATTAACACAATGAGGCTGTAAAAGTGGATTTGTGTAGAGATGAGTTTCCCTGTTTGGCGACATGGCTTTTAATGTCTCTGACAAACTCTGTCGTCCATTTAGCCACTTGTTAGCAATGCATTTTTTTTACGAGATAAGTACGTTTTTAAAAACAATCAAAATGGAGTACTGATGTACACTCACCTAAAGGATTATTAGGAACACCATACTAATACTCTGTTTGACCCCTTTTTCGCCTTCAGAACTGCCTTAATTCTAGGTGGCATTGATTCAACAAGGTGCTGAAAGAAATGTTGGCCCATATTGATAGGATAGCATCTTCCAGTTGATGGAGATTTGTGGGATGCACATCCAGGGCACGAAGCTCCCGTTCCACCACATCCCAAAGATGCTTTATTGGGTTGAGATCTGGTGACTGTGGGGGCCATTTTAGTACAGTGAACTCATTGTCATGTTCAAGAAACCAATTTGAAATGATTCGAGCTTTGTGACATGGTGCATTATCCTGCTGTAAGTAGCCATCAGAGGATGGGTACATGGTGGCCATAAAGGGATGGACATGGTCAGAAATAATGCTCAGGTAGGCCGTGGCATTTAAACGATGCCCAATTGGCACTAAGGGGCCTAAAGTGTGCCAAGAAAACATCCCCCACACCATTACACCACCACCACCAGCCTGCACAGTGGTAACAAGGCATGATGGATCCATGTTCTCATTCTGTTTACGCCAAATTCTGACTCTACCATCTGAATGTCTCAACAGAAATCAAGACTCATCAGACCAGGCAACATTTTTCCAGTCTTCAACTGTCCAATTTTGGTGAGGTCTTGCAAATTGTAGCCTCTTTTTCCTATTTGTAGTGGAGATGAGTGGTACCCGGTGGGGTCTTCTGCTGTTGTAGCCCATCCGCCTCAAGGTTGTGGGTGTTGTGGCT
Source organism: Rhinichthys klamathensis goyatoka (assembly GCF_029890125.1). Lineage (NCBI taxonomy): Eukaryota > Metazoa > Chordata > Actinopteri > Cypriniformes > Leuciscidae > Rhinichthys > Rhinichthys klamathensis. The sequence continues at coordinate 2,067,724 of NW_026606762.1, forward strand.
TCACAAATGCTTTGCTTCATACCTCGGTTGTAACGAGTGGTTATTTCAGTCAAAGTTGCTCTTCTATCAGCTTGAATCAGTCGGCCCATTCTCCTCTGACCTCTAGCATCAACAAGGCATTTTCGCCCACAGGACTGCCGCATACTGGATGTTTTTCCCTTTTCACACCATTCTTTGTAAACCCTAGAAATGGTTGTGCGTGAAAATCCCAGTAACTGAGCAGATTGTGAAATACTCAGACCGGCCCGTCTGGCACCAACAACCATGCCACGCTCAAAATTGCTTAAATCACCTTTCTTTCCCATTCTGACATTCAGTTTGGAGTTCAGGAGATTGTCTTGACCAGGACCACACCCCTAAATGCATTGAAGCAACTGCCATGTGATTGGTTGATTAGATAATTGCATTAATGAGAAATTGAAAAGAGTGCACCTAATAATCCTTTAGGTGAGTGTATTTTAGACCACAGAACCTATTTTAGCAAAAACCCATTGATCTCATGAACGATGGTACCAGAAATGCTAAAATGTTGACCTACAAAAATACCTTATCCCAGCAGCACTCAACAGAGCCAAGGCCTTCAGTAATAAAGGTTGTGTTACACAAGGCTACCTAAATCACCAAACAGAACCTAAACTAACCATTTTATAAAAATAAAAAAAATGTAAACACTAGCCCATTGCAATTTCTATTCTACCAACACAAGCCTTTGCTAATAAAACGTAACATGTAAAAAGCTTCAAAAGCACTCTCTGGTGGGAATAAATGCCAGAGGCATTCTAATAATTCTCTAAAGACACTGCTTAGATGCTGGAATCAATTACTCGTAATGACCAGGATCTTTAGCACAAATCAATAGAAGCTCAGATCAGATGCTTGGCCAGTGAGAGTCAAGCATTTAGCAGCTATTTCCGTGGCTCCTCGCCTCACCCCTTTGTATTTGTGAGTAAACAGCGGTTCTGGCTCGGTGAAGCAGAAACGCTCTCATGGTCTTGTTTGATATTATGAAGGGAGGGATAAGAAGGAAACTCGGGGGAAGGTAATTGCAGCGGGTTGCTAATGGTGGGGACACCACAATTCAGGACACCTTCGCGCAGGACGCTCGATTGCACAGGTGTTCTTCTCTGTTATTTCTGCTCTCAAAGGCTCTTCTGTGATGAAGACACACTTGCCACTAAATCCCCTACCTCTCGTGATAATGGGGCGGCAGAGAATGCGTCAGAACAAAGGTTTATCGAAAGGCAATTGTTGCAGACTCTACTAAACACACGTTTCGTATTAAACACCAGCACTTAACACCAGCCAAAGTACATGATAGGGAGAACTAAAAAAAAAAAAAAAACACTTCATATGCCCGGACAGACTGTAATGCGGGTCTGCAATTTAGTAGCTTCACGAAAAAAGGGACCAACAGACAGACAACCTAAAATTTTTAGGACTGATACGTTACTTTTGTGCTTGTCAGTACTATGAGACTTTCTGTGAAATTATTGCACTGGACCTTTCTTTCTCTCCACTCATAAGGCTCGTACACACCGGGACGAATATCGGCGCGCGTTATTCGGCAGCGTTTTTCAACGCGTTTTTTGTGTTCACACCCAAGCGATTTTCGCTGACGATGAGCCGAGTGAACATGCAAATTCATTCCCTGACATTAGATGGCGCCCATTTGCTCTGCAATACCACTCCATAACATTGTCTTTTATCAAGATTTTTGTAGTCGCTGTCGCGTTTGTCATATAGTTCTTTATGTTCCGACACCAACGAGACCAGCAGCTCTACATTCATCTTGCCTTGCATCTTCCTCGTCTTATTTCTTCCTGGCAGTGTAGACGCAACTTGGCGTATATCTTCTTTGCCGTTACGTATGTGTGCTCGGCAAGACCGTTTTGTGTTTGAGCGCCCCCAAGTTGTGTTTTACTGTAACTTCAGATGCTCCAGACACGTGAGCAGAAGCGCCAATCTCATTGGTCGGATAGTTTTTGACGCAGCGCGTCAAATCAAAAAAACGAACCCGAGGCGTTTTTTAAAAAATGACGCTTTTACGCGTGGCGTTTCTCGTGTCGGTGTGCACACTCACATAGGCACCCTTTGTTTAGTCACGAGGCGTTAAACGTCGGCGAATAACGCGCGCGAAATTCGTCCCGGTGTGAACAGGCCTATACACTGTTAAAAGTGGTAACATGCAATCGTTACCCTAAACCAATCAAGCCATTACTGTAAGGCCCTGTCCACACGGACACGGGTATTTATATAACCGTGACTTTTTTTACGCGGTTCGACCGTTCGTCCACAGGAAAACGCACTGAAACCGAACATTTTTGAAAACCCCTGCCAGGGTGAGGATTTTCAGAAACGCCGGTTACAGTGTTGTCGTGTAGACAGTGAAACCGGGGTTTTTGCCTTGCGACGTCAGAGTGTGCGCCGTTATCCGCTGTGTTTGACGTCAGATTTGCGCTTCTGATTGGCCAACGTGGCTTTACGGTTAAGGTTTATATCGCCGCCTGCTGGCGTGGCATGCTCTTGACCGCGCTTGATAGCGTGTTTTTGCGTTTTCATGTAGACGGAGACCGAGCATGTGTGGACGGGATTTTTTTTTTAAACGCTGTAGGAAAAACTCCGGTTATAAAAATACCCGTGTCCGTGTGGACAAGGCCTTAATTTGGTGAAAAAATTCCCATGTTCAACTTCACGGTCACACGAATTTGCTGCATTGATCAACAGAAAGTTGCTTGAAAACAGAAAGTGGCTTTTGTGTGAGCTGTGCTTTTTTATAAACCGCCACTTTATATCGACAAATGACCTTTTTTGACCTTTTCGAGACTTTGCTGAAATATCGCTAATGTGACCGCCTGAATGTATACAGCTGAATATTGAAATTAATTGAAAACATTGACAATAAATGTTTGTATGCTTTTGTTTTTTAATTGTTGTGGGTTCAATATAATATTTAATACACAGTTCAATCATGAAACTCTTAACAAGTTACACACACTGATTGGTTCTTCCAACGCCAATCAGAAGTATTTCATGTAACCATACAGCAGATCTCGTCCATCAAAATCAAGCTTATGTATCCGTGCCCCGTGCCAATAAATGAGGTTTGAAATAATTCAATTCAAGAGTTGTCATGACTGAAAGAACTATTATGATGTTTGAAGGTCAAACTGACCCAAATTGATTTTAAAACAATTAAATTCCAAAAATCACACTTATAAAAATAGTAAAAAGTAACCATTGCAAATAGTAAAAATATCAAAACCGTTTAAAACGTTACAAAAACATATAACAAAAAGAACATATGATACAGTGGTGTGAATAAGTTATTACCCCCATGCTAAAGTTACCTAAAAAGAGGAATAAAAAATCATCTTTTGGAAATTGATCTTAATGCCTTAATTAGAAAAATGCGGAAAAATCCAACCTTTAAGGACACCAATTTTCTTTGTGTATGAATAATGTATCATAAATAAATAAATGTTCTTCCTTAAAATACAGGGTGCATAAGTCAGGCCCCCCCTATGTTAAATTCCCATAGAGTCAGGCAGATTTTTATTTTTAAAAGCCAGTTATTTCATGGATCCAGGATAATATGCATCCTGATAAAGTTCCCTTGGCCTTTGGAATTAAAATATCCCCACATCATCACATTCCCTTCACCATACCTAGAGATTGGCATGGTGTTATTTCAGTTAGCCTAATAGCTGGTTTGATTTGCATTGAAAGATGATCTTATGGAAAGTACCCCATGCCAATCTCTAGGTGTGGTGAAGGGTGTGTGATGATGTGGGTCTATTTTAATTCCAAAGGCCAAGGGAACTTTATCAGGATGCATATTATCCTGGATCCATGAAATAACTGGCCTTTAAAAATAAAAATCTGCCTGACTCTATGGGAATTTAACATAGGGGGGCTTATGCACCCTGTATTTTAAGGAAGAACATTTATTTATTTATGATACATTATTCATACACAAAGAAAATTGGTGTCCTTAAAGTTTGGATTTTTCCGCATTTTTCTAATTAAGGCATTAAGATCAATTTCCAAAAGATGATTTTTTATTCCTCTTTTTAGGCAACTTTAGCATGGGGGTAATAACTTATTCACACCACTGTAAATAAAACTGTATTAACCATTATTTTTAACATTTTTAAATAAAATGTACCATTTTCTTTTCACAAACTGTGACTATACTGTACAAACAGCTTTAAAAAAAAGTTACTTTATGTTTATCCTTTTGGAAATTGATCTTTAGGCCTACTAATCCTAATTTAGCTCATTATTTTGTATTTTAGACTTATTCAACGCTGTAAAAACAAAGAAAGAAAAGTTGCTGCCTTCGATTTTTAAATACAATCAACTTGGATGTTTAAGTCATTTCAACCTAAATTACATTAAACTGCCTTTAAAAAAAAATAGTTGAATCTTGTATAACTTATAAAGAAAAAGTTGAAAATTGCTTAACTTATTTTGAAGAGTTAAAGCACTGTAAAAACATGTTGTCAGAACTATAATTGTTTACAGTAAATGTATGTGCTTTTTGCAAATGTAATTGTTTAGTTGATTTTTTTATTTTTTATTTTTTTTTTTATTCATATTGTGGTTTTGTTTCACTTCTCGAACAAAAAAAAAATGTAGGACGGGACTTGATTGTGTCCATTGGGGAATTGATTGGATGGTTGTGGTTTGCTATTGGTGGATCTCATGTGAGTGACAGGTTGCCCCGCCCTCGTCATCAGAGAAGAGAAGAGATGCTGCAAGAGGGAGGGAAGTTATTATGATTCAAAATTATGAGGAAACATAAGTAAATGTTTAAATGTTTAATAATAAAAACTACATATTCCATAAAAATATAAAAATGGTCCAATTTGATTTCATGGTGACTTTAAACCTCTACAGTGCAAAAACAATTTCAGCGTCCTTTTAATTGAATCTATTTTAATTGAATGCCCATGCTACTTTCTTAATCTAGCAAACATCTTCATGCACCAATATAAATCTCCCACAGCCTAATTGTTCTAAATCCATTTTAAAAGAATAGGTTACATTTCTATTATATCTTGTATCTGCTATCATAAAAAGAAAATACTTCATATATTTAAATGCATTTGATAGATGAAGCCAAATAATCCAAAGTGACTCTTGACAACAAACAAAATACATTTACAGTATCACAGTATTGTGCATTATTTCCATATGTCCATTGCCATATTCATCATAAAATATTATATTAATATTATATAAATAGGTCAACGGAATGTGATTGTTAAATATCTTTCAGACTGAATAAATATACGTATATGCTCAATTTCAAACATAAAAGAAATAGAAAAAAAATACAACAGCAATATAATACTGATAAGGATGTGATGTACTGAGCATTTTGGCTTTATTAAATCAAGCCGTTTCGCTGCTTCTCTGTCACTACACATTCCTGTACTTGGTGAAGAGATTGTAGAGGACCCTCAACGTGGACTTGAGGTCACAGTTGACAATGTCTGAGGAGACACATAAAAGATCTGAACATGACTGAGGTATGACTGTTCATTTCAATATAAAACATAATCTTTCCTCTCTCTCAACATACCTGACACCTCAACTGCTAATGGCAAGTGTTGCTTCTAAAATGAATGATTTTCACTCTAGAGTAATGCAAACAATGCAATAAAAACGACAAAAAAAATTTCATTTGACATTGCACTTTATAAGTGTATTATGTAACGTGGTCAAGAAAGTATACTCTCTTTAAGTACACTACATGTGCACATTCAATACAATTAAGCACACTTGTACACAAGGGATGCTAAGTGGTTGTTAGGGTGTTGCTAAGTAAAAAAAGCCCACACCCACATCAATATCATGTCCTGGTCACAAGCTATATATTAATCTCTCACCCTGCAATGAAAAATAAATATGCTTGCCTTAGAAATCACCACTAATAATGAACAGCAACACATTTCATGGTGTCAATGTATTTTGCATTAAACCTCATTTAGTAACAGCCGCCCATAAGGCATATTCTCAGTTAGATCGTCTGCGCCACATTAACCAGATGTTGTTTAAGCCTTGTGATTACACAGAGGAACTCCGTTGCAGTGAAATGAAAATGCAATTGTGAATGCAGCATGCGATTGAGGCATTAAACAAAGCCTTCGAGTAAAGCAACCACAGCACAACTCCAGCCCCATCTGTTGATTAGCTTCTCATTCAAGTAGTTCAACAGCAACAGTAGAGGAGATCAATTCAACTGATACACATGGCAACTCTTCTACAATAAACTCCTGCAATCAGGCATCATGTCATGACTGTTCCTTAGAAATCAAGCAGCGTGGAGCATATTATTCATTACAAGGATTGCAAGACGCTGAGAGAAAACTTTAATCTCACCTTCTGGCCTGGGCTTTGGCTTCTCCAAATCGCCATCTTGCATCAGTTCAAAGGAAAATGAAACATTGTGCACCTACATTACATGCAAAACAATGCTGTAAGTGACATTGAGAAATCAACTATTTTAAAACAAATAGTGGCATTAAAAGACCAAACTGACCTTTTTTTGTTAATGCATTTTACTGGTCTTATTGTGAACGATTCATTAGTGTATATAATTTGTTTGACCTTGTAATCTTTAAAGCAGGGACGTGCACAGGAATTTTGTGGGGCAGTTGCTCTGACCTGAAAAAAGGGCACTACCCCCAAAACTCACGGGCTATATGAAGGAATATATTCAGTTGAATTTTGCCCATACAAATTGCCTTATCTGATCGTGTTTATGTCCAAACGCAATGCCTCATATTATGGTCTTATTATTATTTATAAAGATTGCAAACGTCAAAGATGACAGGTTTATGATATACAACTTTGTAAACAGTATACAAAATGTATTAACAATATGTTAAATGTCACCAAAATACACATGAGAAAAAGAGTTCCTCATATTATTGTTTATTGTTTTTTAATTATTATTATTATTATTTTTATTTTTTTTAAATAAATAATCTGGATTGAATTGACAGATGCGGAAAAACTCGCTTCTAATAAAAATAAAAAAAACGCTTAGATTTCGGAAAAAATACAATCCTTTTTTAACCTTTTGGCTTCCCGTACAGTCAATTGTGCTTTTTGCTCATCTGGGCGACTACGCATGATTTGTAGTATGATTGCGTAAAGGGAACAGGAATTCCAGTAAGGAACAGAATCGACTGCTACACCCAGTGCCGATCCTGACCTCCCTGGGGCCCTAAGCAAAATTCTGCTAAGGGGCCCTCTACTGACCTGTGATGTCGTGAGCTATGTAAACCATTTGCCATTGCCACAGTCACACCTGACACTTCAGCGCTCCCAATACAATCCTCCCTCCTTTAAACAAAACAGTCAAAGAATAAGTACAACAATATAGAACAGAATGAGGTTCAAACACACAATATTTATTGAATAGAGTATTTTCTATAGAATGTTAAGATAATAAGTGAATATTATTAAGTAAGTGAATATTAACGTAAACATAAATAAGAAGAAAATAATAAATTATAACCCTGAGCTTTGGCTTTTGGGATTAACTTTGGTTCTTTCTACAGCCTGGGCATTTTCGGCATCAGTATGATTTTTTAATTTTTTATTATGCATGTTGAAGCAATTCTTGATTTATGGTTATTATTTACTGAGGGATGTGCATCCATATTGACCAGTATGTCCAGCTAATCAACATTTTTAATTCAATATAGCCTATAAATCAATAGTCAATCAATGTCAAATTGTCAATACATTGCTTTCTATCTTGCATAATTAGTGCAGTTGTTTAGAGTTTTTAACTACACTGAGACTAGATAATCAGTGTCTTGTTTTAAAAGTATAATGTGTACTTTGATTGGGAGTGCCATCATTCACGTGCATGTATTGTACAGTATGTCTGGTCTCCACATATTTCTGCTTGAAAAATGCGAGTTTCATTTCGTGCACGCGCATTTGAACGCACGATAACACACACGACGTGGTTATGTTTTCCGAGCTGCAGTAAACAAACACCGTTGCACTTTGTCGTTTATCAAAATCAAACGTAATAAATAATTGTATTTTACTCTCACTTTTGTCAGGCACAAAGTGATGCAAGAGATGCACTGCCTGCCCAGCTAGGTTAGCAAGACCGAAAAACATCAAACTTTGCTGACATCAAACTTAGAGAGGAGAGAACACAAGTTTACCTGATTGTTGTTCCCGCAATTCACTCTCATGGTTTTTTTCTTCTTCCTCTTTTCGTGACCAGAAGGATAGTTTCGCTTCATTTTGTCGTGGATGTTGTAGCTACACATTTGACGGCGCGCTATGACTATGACACGAGATGGAGGCGTGGCCTTAAGTAATTTGCGTGGCCCTACGCCGGTTGCGTGCAGTCTATGGTCGCGTGCAGCGTTTGCCCTTCATACTGACTTTCACTTTCGGTGCCCGAATGGAAGTGAATGAGGCTTTGCGATTTTTTTTTTAATCTAGGCCTACGTGAAATTCTGCATCCATTGTACGATTTAATTTTTTTCTCGGAAGGGCAACTTGAGTGAGAAGGGCATATGGGCAGTTGCCCGGGCAACCTGAGCAACCCCCCTGTGCACGTCCCTGCTTTAAAGGTACACTATGTCTAGCAGTTAAAAAGACTGCATGCATTTTGCGTAAGAACATTGTTTTGGGTGTGCTTTGGCTCTATGTGACTGTACGGATGAATATGACCGTTCATAATAGATAATGTTTAACAATGAACTCTGTTAGAGCACATATGGCAATCTATATGTTCAATAAAATACCTTACTAACCTGTAGAGTAATAAAAACGGCATCATCTCCGCATCGCTTTTACAACATTTTAAATCCCTCAGTTCTCGACATCCCTGAAAAGCCAAGCCGATGTTGATTCTTGTTTTATTACGAGCTCTGTTAAGTGATTAAAACGGGTGATTTTCCGGAGGTTGGAGATTTAGTGGCTCCATGTCAACCTTATGTTACGTATTGTACCTTTAATAACACTGTCCCTCCATTGACAAGCTTCAAAAAGTAATTGTAAAAGTAATCCATATGAATCAAATAGTTTCATCCAAGTCTTCTGAAGAGACTGTTGTATAATATGATTAACCGATTTTTTTTTTTTCATTTGTTCACATATAAACATTGATCAACACCTTCAAAAATAGAAAATTAAAGTGCAAACATTCTTGCTTGAGGTTCGTTATTGCATGTCATGCAAGCATGTTGATGCTGCCATTAACCATATTTGATGTGCTGTATGTACATTTATAGAAGACTTAATCCGCACGATTCATATGGATTACTTTGACAATGCTTTTTGAAGCTTGAAAATTTTGGTGGATCGTTAAAATACAGTGCCTCCCCAGTCCCTACATTGTTTTCTTGTCCAATAAGCCATTTTTACTCAGAATTATGTCTCAAAACAGAGGTCAGTAGTAATTTACACTCACCTAAAGGATTATTAGGAACACCATACTAATACTGTGTTTGACCCCCTTTCGCCTTCAGAACTGCCTTAATTCTACGTGGCATTGATTCAACAAGGTGCTGAAAGCATTCTTTAGAAATGTTGGCCCATATTGATAGGATAGCATCTTGCAGTTGATGGAGATTTGTGGGATGCACATCCAGGGCACGAAGCTCCCGTTCCACCACATCCCAAAGATGCTCTATTGCAGGGGTGTCCAAACTCGGTCCTGGAGGGCCACTGTCCTGCAGAGTTTAGTTCCAACTTGTCTCCAACTTGCCTCAACACACCTGTTTGCAACAACACACAAGTTTTTAGCATGCCTAATGACCTTCAACAGCTAATCAAGATCTTGATTAGCTGTTTCAGGTGAATTTAATTGGGGTTAGAGCTAAACTCTGCAGGACAGTGGCCCTCCAGGACTGAGTTTGGACACCCCTGCTCTATTGGGTTGAGATCTGGTGACTGTGGGGGCCATTTTAGTACAGTGAACTCATTGTCATGTTCAAGAAACCAATTTGAAATGATTCGAGCTTTGTGACATGGTGCATTATCCTGCTTGGAAGTAGCCATCAGAGGATGGGTACATGGTGGCCATAAAGGGATGGACATGGTCAGAAACAATGCTCAGGTAGGCCGTGGCATTTAAACGATGCCCAATTGGCACTAAGGGGCCTAAAGTGTATCAAGAAAACATCCCCCACACCATTACACCACCACCACCAGCCTGCACAGTGGTAACAAGGCATGATGGATCCATGTTCTCATTCTGTTTACGCCAAATTCTGACTCTACCATCTGAATGTCTCAACAGAAATCGAGACTCATCAGACCAGGCAACATTTTTCCAGTCTTCAACTGTCCAATTTTGGTGAGCTCTTGCAAATTGTAGCCTCTTTTTCCTATTTGTAGTGGAGATGAGTGGTACCCGGTGGGGTCTTCTGCTGTTGTAGCCCATCCGCCTCAAGGTTGTGCGTGTTGTGGCTTCACAAATGCTTTGCTGCATACCTCGGTTGTAACGAGTGGTTATTTCAGTCAAAGTTGCTCTTCTATCAGCTTGAAACAGTCGGCCCATTCTCCTCTGACCTCTAGCATCAACAAGGCATTTTCGCCCACAGGACTGCCGCATACTGGATGTTTTTCCCTTTTCACACCATTCTTTGTAAACCCTAGAAATGGTTGTGCGTGAAAATCCCAGTAACTGAGCAGATTGTGAAATACTCAGACCGGCCCGTCTGGCACCAACAACCATGCCACGCTCAAAATTGCTTAAATCACCTTTCTTTCCCATTCTGACATTCAGTTTGGAGTTCAGGAGATTGTCTTGACCAGGACCACACCCCGAAATGCATTGAAGCAACTGCCATGTGATTGGTTGATTAGATAATTGCATTAATGAGAAATTGAACAGGTGTTCCTAATAATCCTTTAGGTGAGTGTATATTTAATCCCTATTTTAATCATATAATTATTAACTATAGTGTCACAGTAATTTACCTTATGATCAAAATTTTCAGGGATGAGGAAGAAGTTATAGAGGGGCACAAAGTATCCTTCTAGGAGTCCCATCAGTAAGACCAGGTACACGCCATCTGCAAACTGGAGGGAATCGCAAAACATTAAGATTTCAGTTTTTTGGATATGCACATACATGTCTGTCTGTGATATTCTGTGAGTCAAAATCATGTTACCTGCGTTTCCAGCTCCGACACATCCAGATTCAACTTGTTTAAGTGCTTGTTCACAAATGTGTTAAGAGTCTGAAAAAAAGAGAGACCAAAAGTTCAGAGTCAAGAGTCAAAGCTCTCAGTGTGTAAAACCTCTCGAGAAATAGTGTGATGTGCACTTGCCTTTTTCACTACATCCAGCTTATCTGGCGCATGGTCAAAAAGGGTATCAAAGGCGTCTCGCTCTGTTAGAGTAAAATATGACACGATTGCTCATTTCCAGGGAGGCATTAGAAAACATATACAGTCTAATTTTATTTTTGAGGGTTAGTACATCACATCAACTATGAACTTTTGACAACAAAGTGTCCAAATACTTCTTACAGGTTCATTTTAGAAAAGCCCTTTTTACTAATTCTGCTATTCTGCATTGCTACTCAAACCACTTAATTTTTTTCATGTCCATTTAAAGTTTAATTTTATATATTTTGGATATAATACTATTAGTGTACTACATATTTAATGTTACTTTAAAGTCCCCCTGTGGTGAAAATCAAGTTTTAATGTTATTTTTATGTCTATGTGGTGTTTTAATATGCTTTAAGAAAAAACATGTGCAAATTCATGTCGACAGCATTGCTGAGTATTTTCTTCTTAAAACTGCAGTGAATCAAAGACAGTCTGAAAAACACGGTTTGAAATCGCTGGTGTTTCTGACGTCACAAACTACCTTGTAATCAATCAGATCAACGTGTGATCGTCAACGAGTGGATCTCTGAGCTGGAGTGAGTGAGTGGAGGCGGGGCTCATTTGCATATTCATAGAACCATGTATATTAAATGAGGCAAGGGTGTAGAGTTACATTCAAGCTACTTTATGACATGAAGACTTTTTTCAAGGAAAAAACGTTTAAAAATGTTATTTTGGTGATCAAAGATGAGTTTTAAGGGATAAAATGATTAACTACAGGGGGAATTTAACTGAATCATTTTTCTTTTCAAAAATGTCTCATTTTATTAGAAAAAAATATTCTATTTAAAAAAATCTATCTAATACAGATGCATTCATACATTGTTCAAAATGTTATTCAGGCCACTGTAAATACATTTCAATATAAGCAAACATAATAATACTCACCATATCTTCCAGACAATGCCCTTTGGGGAAGGAAAAAAAAGGATTATTATTTCAATAATAATTTGAGCAACAAAAGAGACCCACAATCTATTTATCTTTGACTGAAAGGGTTTTACACAAACAGTCACTAAATGGCAAAATAACAAGCAAAATCAGAGGGTCGTATCAAGAGTGCCAGGATGAAAGGCAAACAAAAAGATTAGGGGGGAAGGGGATGCTCCGGTCCCAGGAGCGGGCTGATCAAACAGAACTGGGTTCCAGGATATTGGCCTAGTGGACGTGTGCCCAGCAGCGGCTCGACTCTGCCGGGGCAGAGGCATGTCTCAGCAGCTGCTGCCCGAGGAGCTGCTCTCTGCCTTATCTCGAGCCCGCTGGACCAATGATAATCAGCAGCAGCAGTGGAGAACTGGCAGAGCAACCTCTACAACACTGCAAATCACACACACACCCAGTACACCACTGCTACATGACTCTCATGTCACCAGCCACCAGATGCCTGATCATATTTTAACATGTAAACCAAATGTTAAACAATACGACAGACACTCTTGTTCTCTGCCTTGTTCATTTTCTCCATTTTTTTGTCCTGCAAAAGGGAATTAGGCCCCGATATACTCAAGGCGAAGTTCTTTTCGTTCTTTGCTTAGGGGTAAAAAGAAATCGAAATACACGACCAGCAGTAAACTGTTAGCGAGCATCCAGATGACACCCACACTGCTGAGAGCAACGCTTTGATGAATACGTGCTCTCAATAACAAAATAAACACAACAAAAATGACAGCGGTGAGAAAACAGAAGTTAAGAAAGCATCTGATATCGCGATGTGGATGTTTGTACCAGCTCTGCAATTCGGCACTCCAGTTAAGTCACGTCAGGTTAATTTATATAGGACTTTATACAGTAGATACAGCAGCTTTACAGTATTAAAGGGGTCATATAATGCCATTTTTGTACAAGCTAGTATGATTCTTTAGGGTCTAAATTAAAAGTTTGTGATATACTTTAATTAAAAATTCTCATTAGTATTGTAAGAAAACACTTATTTTACTTGGTCAAAAACAACTCTGTTTTCAGCACGCCGTTTCAGTGCATATGACTTTAAATGATAATGAGCTTTGCTGACTCCGCCTCTCTGTTCTGTGCGTACACACCATTTGTAACTCAATAACACAATAACCATAACGCGTTGTTCAGTATAAACGTGGGATTATGAATTATATTGAGAACATCATACATAGAAAACATGCCGTAATGCACCCTAAGTGTAAACCTTAGCATTCATTGTGAAGTGTGCAGGTAGCGATTTGCAAAGATTAATATAAATATAAATAGTAATATAAAGTTTAATAAAACGTTACACTCACTTCAGTTGTTCTAGAGGTTCAGCAGGAACACGAATAGCTGGTACCGATCTTTTTTCAGGAGCAGTTTCTTAGCAAATCCAGCTTTATACTGACCCTCGTTTATAAAGCAGTCTGGTGGTGAGAAATGATTCGCGCAAACATGAGAGCATTGACGTTGCTCGTGGGGAATATTCCCTTCGAAAACAAACTCAGCCACTGCGTCTTCAGCGGTTCGGATTTAGGAACACTAAAATGACTGTGTTCGTTATTACACCCAAGAGCAGAACACCACAATCGCTTAGACGCCATTCTGCTCATAGACAGTGCTCCAGCATATCAACAATGACCGCGCCGGTCCACGCAGACTATGATTGACAGCTCTCACGAGCGAGGGCGGGTCTGTGTTGAAACGATGCTGTCAATCAACAATCGTGGGAGGGGTTTCCGAGCGTGTGACGTCACAAAATCGAACGGCTCAATTTGAGGCAGGGGAAAACATATAAGGAGATTAAAACAAAAACACTGGATGGATTTTTATCATTTTATGATGGTTGTGTACAGGCACTGCCAACACACATTTCAGTACAATCAACTTGTAAAAGTGCATGTACCATTATATGACCCCTTTAAACATGAAAAACAGGGTCAGTGACTTGTATGTTTTCACTCACAGACATCAGACCTCGACGTGGATCACACTCTCAGCTGATCCACGTCTACCTATAGGAATACGACGCCTATAACAGCATCCATATAGAGAGCCTCCGCTTCCGGCTCATGGGACCTTATTTCGGAAAAATTATGTATGTCAATGGCGAGAGACAACTTATCTTTTTATTCCGTCTGAACTGTGCCCTGAATTACACATATGATGTTTGTCAATTTAAAAGATAATTATGAAAGTCAAGAAAGTCGCAGTTTGTCATGAAACAGAAGAGTAACATTTAGTTTTATGTGAAAATCGATCAATGAAATACATCTCCCGGGAAGCGAAACAACGAGCGAGATCCACTGCTCGTGTGTGTGCAGTCTGGTACAAAACACTCAGGCATGACGGCGTAACGTTACGATTATAACGTAAGACTATAGAAGAAATGACAGACGTTAGCTTCAGTAAAGTTAGCTTCATTTATTGAGAGAAAATGTGCGCCTTTTTTGGGTTTGTAGTCTTTGTAATTACGTATTTTCACAGTCTTATACCTCAACAGTTTTACATCAAACAGCGACTTTCTTGACTTTAAAATGTATCTTTTAAATTGCCAAACATCATATGTGTAATTCAGGGCACAATTCAAACGAGATCAAAATATTTGTTGTCTCTCGCCATTGACTACCATACAATATTTTTCCGAAATAAGGTCCCATGGTGGTCGACCGGAAGGGGAGGGACTTAGGCTCTCTATATAAGCTACTTCAGTATTACCAGCAGATATCGCGTTTCTCAGGAGCGAATTACCCTCCTCCATCCCCAGCTCCTCCTCTCGTCTCGTCAGTCAGTGTGGCATTCTGATTCCCCTTTGAATCAGACTCAATTCTCGAATTATGTTGTACATTAAAATATTGAATTAATGATATCTGCAATACATTCATGTTGGTTCTGTTCTGTTTACCCTAAGGGGGGTTATTGCTGCTCTGCCTGCTCTTATCCATGCTAGGCAGTTCTTGCCCTGAACCATACCTCCAATCGGTCACCGTGATTTTGCCAAGTAAGACATGGTCCTGGATCAACATATTTTGTTGATCCTGGATCAACATTCCTGTCCCAAAATGTAGTCCTTACCCAATCCCTACCCCTAAACCTAACCCTACCCTTAACTTTTCCCTAAAATCAGAGGGTAATGATAGGTGAATAACACTGATGTTTAAGTACTTCACCATGGTTCTAAGCCTAAACTTGACATAAACTGTAAACTTGTCCCTCAAATCTGATTGGTTGATTGGGACATGGAACATGTGGTACTTGATGAAATCACGTTTACCACCTCCAATCCAAACTGTATGCTAATTGTCAATCGCATTGACGATAGTGGTCCTGACAGAACTTAGTGTTGGCCTGATTTTGTTCGAAATTACGTCACACAGGTTCGTTCTGCGATTTCACGTGAAGTATATCAGGGCTTTTAGCATTATAAATGCATTTATAGCATATAAAGGTTTTTTTATAGATCAACATTAGTGCATTATCATATACTAAGAATAAAGAGTAGCCTATTTTATACTATTTTATCTTGGTTAATTCCAGCTGGCATTCGACTGACATTAAACGTTTAAATGTGGTTGAAATAATGTCAGTTTATGAAAAAAACATTAATTCAACGTTAAAACAACGTTGAACACCAAATAGTTGAAGTTGTGTTGTTGACTCACTACGGATTCAAGAAATATCAAAATTTTTTGAGTTGTACGTCAAATCAACATTATTTTTACAATCATGACTTTTAAACATTTTGTTGAAATATATCAGTAGAAAAATAACGTTGTTCCAAAATCCAATTTGCAATCTGATTTACAAAATCTAAACAAAATTCAACGGTTATCCAACACTGGCACCTGACGTTGATTCAACAGTGACTCGACGTTAAAATGCCAGCTGGGATGTTTATAAAATATATTGTTGGTCACCGTTAGTTCAGTGCATTTACTAATGCTAACTATTGTGCTAATGTTAACATGTCGTACTGTAAAGTGTTACTCTTTTATTTGCAAGTTCTGTTATGAATTAAAAATAAAAACATACTCTATGTTGCCTGTAATTTCCTCCTGAATCTGCCGAGACTGAAGTATTCCCTCTCGTTTCTGTTGGGATAGAGAAACGTTTTATTAAATAATGTAAAAAGCAAGGAAAAGTTTATAACCTTTTTCAGAAATTCACCATGGCAAACAAAGCTTCAGCTATTGTGATTACTGTAACATCACAATAAAATAAGATACCAAGTTAAAACAGTATTACTATGGTATGTGTATGGTCAAAGGTTATTTAAAAACGAGTTCTTTATAATCATTGTAGCTCATTCATGAAACGCCAAAAAAATTAAAATTATTCAGTCAATAAGTCAATTGCCATTTTGCGACAATATGGATTTAAAAGAACATTTACACAGAACTTTTACAAAGGTTGTTGCTCATGTTTTCATTCAGGTCCATTGCGACAAGACCCTTAAATGTGAGTAAAACAATATAGCAGCTGAGAAGCTTTAAGCTAATGAATTGGCTATGTGAACAGAGAAATAAAAGCACCTGGACCACGACTACTTGAATGGACACATGGTCTGGCAGTCTGATAGGGGCCCGGAAATGCTGAGAAAGAGCCACAAGCAGGTGAAGAATGGCCACAATGTTCTTCGCATGAACCGCTGAGAAAAACACAACAGAATAAACAGCAGAAGCAACAACAGGAGGGATCTAATGCTTTCAAAACTAGCTTGCTATTGCTAGCCGCTCCTAAATTGCCAACCCTACCTTTAAGCCTTTAACTTTATTCTAGAGGTGCCATAAAGCCAAAACAATCTGTTACTTTAATTTCCTATTATCACTGTAAAGCCGATTTGGAACAATCTACATTGATAAAAGCGCTACATAAATGAAGATGACTTGACTTAAAGGGATAGTTCACTTTGAAATTAATTTTTGGTATGTTTTAGCTTACCTCAAGGGCATCCAAGACCAAGGTGTCTTTGTTTCCGCAGTAGTTTCAATTTTGATATTTTTAGGTCAAACCGTTCTTGTCTGTCAGTCATATAATGCAGGTCTATGGTCACTTCCTCAAAGAGCATGCACAGAGAAGTCCAAATTAAACATGATTTAATGACTCGTAAATGTAAGTACACATTGATGGCCGAAGACCGAAACGAGCGGTTTGTGTGAGAAAACGAACAGTATTTATATCGTTTTTACCTCTTGTAAACACAGCCACGTCCAAGTGATCTGAGGGCGCGGGCGCTTCGGTCTGCGCAAGCGCCGGAAAGCGCCGGAAGTGATCTCTCGCGCGGTTGCGAAAAAAATTCAACGTTGTCTGTTGATATATCGAAATCGTCTTCCATTGCGATTTTCTGTATATCTAAATATGTTTAGATCTTCACAGTGAAAGGTAACACTTCCGAAATCTCTGTGTAAACAATGAGTGACGTACACGCGCGAGAGATCACTTCCAGCGCTTTCCGGCGCTTGCGCAGACCGAAGCGCCCGCGCCCTCAGATCACTTGGACGTGGCTGTGGTTACAAGAGGTAAAAACGATATAAATACTGTTCGTTTTCTCACACAAACCGCTCGTTTCGTGTCTTATGCCATCAATGTGTACTTACATTTACGAGTCATTAAATCATGTTTAATTTGGACTTCTCTGTGCATGCTCTTTGAGGTGGTGACCGTAGACCTGCATTATATGACTGACAGACAAGAACGGTTTGACCTAAAAATATCAAAATTGAAACTACTGTGGAAACAAAGACACCTACATCTTGGATGCCCTTGAGATAAGCTAAAACATACCAAAAATTAATTTCAAAGTGAACTATCCCTTTAAGCAGAATCAGTGAAATACCCAGTGACCACAATTGGTGGCTGAGTGATGAACAGTATAATATAGCGTGCCAAAGAGAAAAAAGCTACAGTACACACAGTCAACAGTCCATTTAATGTTCCTGGAGGAAACTTTGAGGGTGTCATTGATCTTTTCCAGAACCGTCTGCAGCTTCTGTTTCTGAGCGATCTCACACTGAGTCATCTCAGCCACATTCAGCTTCTCTCCCTCCAGTTTCTCTGGGAATAGATACACAATATTTATACTGGGTCTTAATGGAACAACAATATAGGCTCTTTTCCAGAACTGATTCCTCACCGAAGAGTTTTTGAAGAACCTGTCCATCATAGAGGTCTTCAGCTAGATCCTTAACAATGATTCTCTCTCCCACCAACACATCATTGATCCAATCAATGAGCACCTGTCATGAAACACCAGAGAAGTGGGATCATTGAATATGTATGTTAAAAGACTACCTTACCTCAAAACTACCCTTATGAGTTACAATCATCCATGCATCCCAAAGTAGCTTGGGGGTCTATTATTAGTTAGTGAATGTCTTCAAATAATGTTTCACATTATTCTAAGGATGATATACTGTACAATTATAAATATACATACTGTAGTTTGATTTATTTTTATATATATAATTTATGTTGTGAATACCAATGTGATCTTTTGAGTCTGTATTTTACTTTGATGTACACTCTAAAATAACAATTATTTATTGGCATCAATGGTTCCATAAAGGACCTTTAATGTCCATGGAATATTTCCGTTCCACAAACTTCTTTATAGTAGATAAAGAAGTGTTTTTTGCACAAAGAAAAATTAAGAATTTTTCATCTTTTGTTTATTCGGGGGAAACAAAAATGGTTCTTTTATGGCATAAAATTAGATCAGGATTTGAACATGAGTCTCTTTGCATGATAGATGACAACTGTCCCACTAGACTAACTTGTTTAGAGAGTTGCAAGTCAAGAGAGTGAACGAAAAAGGCCAAAGCTCTCGAAGAAGAACAGTTGATTTACCTTCATCAGCTCTTGGAGTTTGGGATCAAAGGCCAAAGCTCTCGAAGAAGAACAGTTGATTTACCTTCATCAGCTCTTGGAGTTTGGGATCATTCCTTGAGTTGGGATCAACCATGGTACGGACTTCATTCTCGTCTTTTGAGAGAAATGGGAAATAAGCTTTTAGAGGCTTACAGAGGCTGTGTGGTTGAACTCTGAATTAGTAATGTTGAGAGATTTTACCAAGCATGGTGTCTTCAGGGTCCAGCTCAAAGGGTGTGGGGCTGAGGGGCAGGTTAATCGCATTCATCCCCTCCTCCTGTAGCTCAGACACTATGAAAAGATGACACAACACAACACAACACAACGCATAAAAAAGATTTTCTCTTGAACCACTTCATGCTGCATGTCATAAACAACTTAATTTGCCTTCACAAGATCTCAATCTACGATGAAATATACAGTAAGTTTCAGAACTCTGACCTCATGACCTTTCATTGAAGCTGAACCTCTACAACTTTCTGATGTCAAACAGATTAATTAACATCTTTATATGTCAGCCAAGCCTTGTCTGTTCATAAACTTGGTTCATTAGTCACACCCAGGTAAAAAAAAGGAGAAGAAAAATTACTTCAGATATTAAGTCTTGTTATTGAAAAATCATCAGTGTTTTGATGCAAGAAACCTTGAGTAGCTTAATATTTTCGCTCAAACTATTATAATATTGTATGATATGACCTCATCAATTGTAGCATCATCTAGCAGCAATACTCAAAGAAGTGGCAGAGCTGAACACACAGCTCTTTTTAAGCTGTGCCTCTCATCACTGGAGGTCAGTTATGCAGTATTAGCCTCACTGGGGAGGGGGCTACTCAAAGCCTCTCATTTAATGCTATGCATTCATCCCTGAACACGCTCAGATTAACAAAAGAACTACAATTCAGACCTTCAATCAATACAGCAATATTTGCCAAAATGAAGAATGTTCAGAAACCAGTACAAAATATCTAAAATCCCATTTCAACATTATTTTGAAGGTGAAGAGTGTATTTTTAGAGAATTTTAACATAAAAAAAAATTCTAGCATAATTTTTTTTATAAATCCTGTTTTTGCAAAGTTAGACGCGCCCCTGGGTCAACATGTTTTGTTGATCCTGAAACAACATTCCTGTCTGAAAATTTTATAAAATAAAATAATATAAATTTAATAAAATTTAAGTTTAACCCTATCCCACACCTAAACCCAACCCTACAATGAATGAATGAATGAATGAATGAATAGACTAATGAACAAACAAACGCATTAATGAATGAATAAAAGAACGAATGAATGAATGAATGAATGAATGAATGAATGAATGAATGAATGAATGAATGAATGAATGAATGAATGAATGAACAAATGAACACACAAATAAATGAATGAATGAATGAATTTTTGAACGAATGGATGAACAAATGAATGAATGAATGAATGAACAAACGAACGAATGAGGCATTTATATAGTGCTTTACAATGGACTACTGTAAGCACTTTACAATCATATCAGGGATCTCTCCTCACCAACCAGTGTTCAGTCTCCAAACGTATGATACGACGGCACCAGTGTGCTCACACACACACGCACACACCAGCTATCGGTGGAGAGGAGAGAGAGTGATAGAGCCATGGCTTTAATGGATAGGGATTATTGAGAGGCCATGATTGAAAAGAGCCAATGAAGGGAATCTGTCCAGGATACACCCCTAATCTCTACGAGAAGTGCCATGGGATTTTTAATGACCACAGAGAGTCAGTACCTCGGTTTAACGTCTCATCCGAAGGACGGAGGTGAATAACACTGATGTAGAGGCACCTAACTGGTTGAAAGCCTAAATTTGACATAAACTGTAAACTTCTCCCTCAAATCTGATGGTTGATTACTGTATATGATCTGACTGTATATCTCGCAATTCTGACTTTATAACTCACAATTACGACTTTATATCACGCAATTCTGACTATATCTCGCAATTCTGACTTTATATCTCACAATTGTAACTTTATATCACGCAATTCTGACTTTATATCTCACAATTCTGACTTTATTTCTCACAATTCTGACTTTATATCTCACAATTATGACTTTATATCTCACAATTCTGACTTTATATCTCACAATTATGATTTTATATCTCGCAATTGTAACTTTATATCACGCAATTCTGACTTTATATCTCACAATTCTGACTTTATATCTCACAATTCTGACTTTATTTCTCACAATTCTGACTTTATATCTCACAATTCTGACTTTATTTCTCACAATTCTGACTTTATATCTCACAATTCTGACTTTATTTCTCACAATTCTGACTTTATATCTCACAATTATGATTTTATATCTCGCAATTGTAACTTTATATCACGCAATTCTGACTTTATATCTCACAATTCTGACTTTATATCTCACAATTCTGACTTTATTTCTCACAATTCTGACTTTATTTCTCACAATTATGACTTTATATCTCACAATTATGACTTTATATCTCGCAATTGTAACTTTATATCTCGCAATTGTAACTTTTATATCTCGCAATTCTGACTTTATTTCTCACAATTGTAACTTTATATCACGCAATTCTGACTTTATATCTCACAATTCTGACTTTATATCTCACAATTCTGACTTTATTTCTCACAATTCTGACTTTATATCTCACAATTCTGACTTTATATCTCACAATTCTGACTTTATTTCTCACAATTCTGACTTTATATCTCACAATTGCGACTTTATATCTCACAATTCTGACTTTATTTCTCACAATTGCGACTTTATATCTCACAATTCTGACTTTATTTCTCACAATTGTAACTTTATATCTCGCAATTGTAACTTTATATCTCACAATTCTGACTTTATATCTCACAATTCTGACTTTATATCTCACAATTCTGACTTTATATCTCGCAACTGTAACTTTATATCTCGCAATTGTAACTTTATATCTTACAATTCTGACTTTATATCTCGCAATTGTAACTTTATATCTCGCAATTCTGACTTTATATCTCACAATTCTGACTTTATATCTCGCAATTGTAACTTTATATCTCGCAATTGCCACTTTATATCTCACAATTCTGACTTTATATCTCGCAATTCAGACTTTATATCTCGCAATTGTAACTTTATATCTCGCAATTCTGACTTTATATCTCGCAATTGCGACTTTATATCACGCAATTCTGACTTTATTTCTCACAATTATGAATATCTCGCAATTGCAACTTAATATCTCTCAATTCTGACTATATCTTGCAATTACGACTTTATATCTCGCAATTCTGACTTTATAACTTACAATTACGACTTTATATCTCACAATAACGACTATATCTCGCAATTCTGACTTTATATCTCGCAATTCTGACTTTATATCTCACAATTGTAACTTTATATCTCGCAATTCTGACTTTATTTCTCACAATTCTGACTTTATATCTCACAATTCTGACTTTATATCTCGCAATTGCGACTTTATATCACGCAATTCTGACTTTATTTCTCACAATTATGAATATCTCGCAATTGCAACTTAATATCTCTCAATTCTGACTCTATATCTTGCAATTACGACTTTATATCTCGCAATTCTGACTTTATAACTTACAATTACGACTTTATATCTCACAATAACGACTATATCTCGCAATTCTGACTTTATATCTCGCAATTCTGACTTTATATCTCACAATTGTAACTTTATATCTCGCAATTCTGACTTTATTTCTCACAATTCTGACTTTATATCTCACAATTCTGACTTTATATCTCGCAATTGTAACTTTACATCTCACAATTCTGACTTTATATCTCGCAATTGCAACTTAATATCTCTCTATTCTGACTCTATATCTTGCAATTACGACTTTATATCTCGCAATTCTGACTTTATTTCTTGCAATTGTGAGAAAAAAGTCAGAATTAGAAGATGTAAACTCGCAATTGTGAGAAAAAAAAAGTCAGAATTGTGAGATAAAAAGTCGCAATTATTTTTTAATTGTGTTATTCCCTGGTGGAAGCAAGCTTTCATAATTATCTGCTAGTAGTTGTTTTGTTAAATATTTTTAAGATCTTAAGTACACTTCAGGTGCACATTCTACACAATTAATCACACTTCTTTTTCAAAAGGGATTGCAATTCGCATGACATGACATGAATATGCCGTCAGTGGGGAATTGCTAGTTAGCTTGCTATTGTTATAGTGGACATTGGACGTGTAACTCTCAAACCTATTAACAGATTAGTGTTAGTTAATGCTTATAGATTAAGCCTCTGAATCTTGCTGTTCCATTGAATCTCTCATTTAATTGACCCTGTCTGCCTTCCTGTGAATCAGCACATGGTGTCTCGAGCAGGTGATCTTTTAAACACCCTCTCTGTCTCCATCTGCCCAGTGGCCCGTCGATACTGGCCGATCACTAAAGCAATGCTGGAGCACATCTCTGTGAGAGGCAGTCCAGAAGAAGAATCGGTACAGATCCCTAGAGATATCGACATCCTGTTTTTAATCAACGCCGAATCCTGCCATCACTGCTGCTTCTAACAGCGGAGGGCAAGGAGAAGCAACTTCCCAATGAACTCAGAGGTTTAGAACGTATCCATAACAGCAGATTTACCGCTTGTAAATGAACTTTTGACAAGATTTTTCATTTCTCTCGGGGTGCCAGATGGTACTTCCTGTTGTGGCTTGTGGTTCTTTCTCTCGGTGAAAATCTAAACCCACAAATAAACATACCAGCTAACTAAATATGTCTCTGCCACATGGGACAAAAAAAACAAGACAAACAATTCCATCACTCCTATGCTGTGTGTGTATATATATACGTATATATATATATATATATATATATATATATATATATATATATATATATATATATATATATATATATGAAATGAATGTCAAAGGATCTGCAGTGACATTCTGAATGAGCAATGGATGTCAGCATAACAGGATGATTATATTCATAACATAAATTAGTTACTCTTTATTTTAAGGTGTCCTTTTTACAGTGAAATTATACATTAAGTACCGAGTAATAATAATTAGCTACATGTAGTTACTAAAGGGTTAGGGTAGGGATGGTATAAGGTTAGTTGCATGCAATTATGCCTATTATAGATATTGCTACAGTACATGTAACATGTGTAACAAGGACACTGTAAAATGAAGTGTTACCCAGAATGCTTAAAGTGAAAATAGGCAATAATTTTCTCATGCATATCCTTTACATATTTACCCCAAATCTCACAATGAGTATTTAAAACAGCCACTTCTCTTCCTTATATGGTCACAGCAGAGACGGGCAGCCTTTTGTAAACACTCACATTGTTAAGTATAATATCAACAACAGTGTAATAGTTACAATTTACATGGTCAGAATTAAACAAGTAACAGAAAGAAAGAAAGAAAGAAAGAAAGAAAGAAAGAAAGAAAGAAAGAAAGAAAGAAAGAAAGAAAGAAAGAAAGAAAGAAAGAAAGAAAGAAAGAAAGAAAGAAAGAAAGAAAGAAAGAAAGAAAGATTTTTCTGAGATAAAAAGCACATTTTAAAATATCTTAACTTATGGTAAAAATAGTATTATATTATTAGCCTATAACTTATATAATATTGCACTACTGCACTACTTTTTGTTTCAAAAATAAAATGAAACAAACATAGTGCATGTGTTCATAACTATATACAGTACAGCAGACAGATCCATGCCTTAACATCAGTGAGCTTTAGAGAGATTTATTTGACATGCATAGAATGAAATATAAGAGAGCCTAATATCAGAGACAGCGGCTATCCGTGCAGTTAAGTTGAATTCACACCTTCTTTTGCCCTTTTTCTTCTTGCTAAAGTTCCACCAAGTTTTCCAAGAAAAGACTCATCTTTTTTCCTGGAGCAAGGCGACTTCGGAGTGGGAGCTTTCGGCGAGGACGGTGATTTCTGCGGTGAAGAAGCCATTTGATAAGCAAAACAGTAAATGTGGATGTGCCTCTTATCTGGACGTGCGGGATTAAAGTTGTGGAGAATTATTGAATTCCACTGAACGGAAGCGGAATTCCAAAAATTAGTGTAATGACTCTGTTGCTTCCCTGCAGCGCGAGCGCGTTTCCCAGACCCGCCCTGACTGACTGACTGACTGACTGACTGACCGATACTTTCGCGATACTTGTGTATAAACTATTTAAGTTAGTTTTCAACATCACAATTAATCTAACATGGGATGAATACATTTTGTGGCTGTAGCTATACGTTCTAACATGACGAACTGGCGATTTATTACAAAAAATGTCATGTGTTTATCAATTCCTTTCTCTAATAGAAATAAAATCACTTTAAGGACAAGAAATGACATCGTCCTACAGGAAGTGACATCCTTTTAGTGGATGTAAACATGGTTTGAATTAGCAGTAGACTAAACATGGTTTGAATACCATATAATTGGAATTCTTTCAATTTTTTAAAAATCTGGTAGCCTATTTTTTTGTCTTATGAAAAATGTATGTCTGGATAATTTCCCCTTACCCTTTAAAGAATATTATGCAGTGCTCAACTTGTAAAATGTCATTTAAGTTTTAGTAAGAGTGACACCAAAGAACCTGATTTGATCTTAGATGGAATAAGAATATAGCCTATTTATCGGAAAAAAATATATATAATAATAATAATAAGCTTATTCGACAAATTCTTCCTAATAAAAAAAAATTACTGTTCCTAAAGGCAAATTTTACTGGGCATCTCTTACTGAGTTTATAGACTGAAAAGAAGCCTGGTTGTTATTGCACTCCCAATAACATTCAAAAAGTTCATTTTAAGATCTTACATAAAATATATCCTGTGATATACACTCACCTAAAGGATTATTAGGAACACCATACTAATACTCTGTTTGACCCCCTTTCGCCTTCAGAACTGCCTTAATTCTACATGGCATTGATTCAACAAGGTGCTGAAAGCATTCTTTAGAAATGTTGGCCCATATTGATAGGATAGCATCTTGCAGTTGATGGAGATTTGTGGGATGCACATCCAGGGCACGAAGCTCCCGTTCCACCACATCCCAAAGATGCTCTATTGGGTTGAGATCTGGTGACTGTGGGGGCCATTTTAGTACAGTGAACTCATTGTCATGTTCAAGAAACCAATTTGAAATGATTCGAGCTTTGTGACATGGTGCATTATCCTGCTGGAAGTAGCCATCAGAAGATGGGTACATGGTGGCCATAAAGGGATGGACATGGTCAGAAACAATGATCAGGTAGGCCGTGGCATTTAAACGATGCCCAATTGGCACTAAGGGGCCTAAAGTGTGCCAAGAAAACATCCCCCACACCATTACACCACCACCACCAGCCTGCACAGTGGTAACAAGGCATGATGGATCCATGTTCTCATTCTGTTTACACCACATTCTGACTCTATCATCTGAATGTCTCAACAGAAATCGAGACTCATCAGACCAGGCAACATTTTTCCAGTCTTCAACTGTCCAATTTTGGTGAGCTCTTGCAAATTGTAGCCTCTTTTTCCTATTTGTAGTGGAGATGAGTGGTACCCGGTGGGGTCCTCTGCTGTTGTAGCCCATCCGCCTCAAGGTTGTGCGTGTTGTGGCTTCACAAATGCTTTGCTGCATACCTCGGTTGTAACGAGTGGTTATTTCAGTCAAAGTTGCTCTTCTACCAGCTTGAATCAGTCGGCCCATTCTCCTCTGACCTCTAGCATCAACAAGGCATTTTCGCCCACAGGACTGCCGCACACTGGATGTTTTTCCCTTTTCACACCATTCTTTGTAAACCCTAGAAATGGTTGTGCGTGAAAATCCCAGTAACTGAGCAGAATATGAAATACTCAGACCGGCCTGTCTGGCACCAACAACCATGCCACGCTCAAAATTGCTTAAATCACCTTTCTTTCCCATTCTGACATTCAGTTTGGAGTTCAGGAGATTGTCTTGACCAGGACCACACCCCTAAATGCATTGAAGCAACTGCCATGTGATTGGTTGATTAGATAATTGCATTAATGAGAAATTGAACAGGTGTTCCTAATAATCCCTTAGGTGAGTGTATATACTGTGGCAATATACCTGTCACAAACTGCTCTGAGACACGAAGGTTGAGGATCCAAATGCAGTATTTATTTAAAAGGATATCCACAATCGTAATCCAAATCCAGGCAAGGGCCATACACAAACAAACAATCCAAACAATCACAACAATCACATCACAACCATCACAACAACACGGGCAAAAGAGTAATCCACGGAAGAGGCAAGAAATCCAAGAGACATGAAACTATGGAGAATGCTCAGGATTGCAGAGTAACACTAAACAAGACTTCGCAGATAATGAATGAGAAAACCAGGGTTATATGGGGTGAGCTAAACAAGATAATGAGACACAGGTGAATGTGATAATGGATGAAGAGTCCGAGGGCCCTATCTTGCACTCGGCGCAAATGACTTTGTACACTGACGCATATATCATTCCTATTTTGCACCCGCACAAAGCGGGTTTTTCCCTCCACAGACGCACGTCGGTTAACTAAGAAATACACTTGCGCTCCCCGGGGCGGTTCAGCGCAAAGAGGAGGCGTGTTCCGGCGCAAACTTTCCCTCATGCTATTTTGCTGTTCTATAAAACAATTGCGCCACTGACCAGAAAAAAACTAGTCTAAAGTCAGTGGCGCGTTGCGCGTTGTTCATTATGCTATTTTAAGGGCGCATGCTTGGCCATAATCAATGTAGCGTGTGCACAACGCGCATACACGTTGATTCTCTCATCTAAGCAGCAGTTTTCATTTTTGCAAATCATACATTATTACGATAGATAGATAGATAGATAGATAGATAGATAGATAGATAGATAGATAGATAGATAGATAGATAGATAGATAGATAGATAGATAGATAGATAGATATATAGATAGATAGATAGATAGATAGATAGATAGATAGATAGATAGATAGATAGATAGATAGATAGATAGATAGATAGATAGATAGATAGATAGATAGATAGATAGATAGAAAGACAATTTATTATAAAAGCATGTTACACATTTACCCAAATTTTCATACGCCTGTTTAACAGAAGTTAATTTGGGTGGGTTTCTCCATCCCCAATGTCACTTCTCTGACGAGAACGCTGCTCTCCTCGGCTGTGAACCGCTCCTGGCGCGCGCCTGGCAAATCCGCCGTTATAATAGGAATCCGCTTTAGAAGAATGATAACCGCAGCACCCGAGACGCGCTCTCTGCTCCTCACCACGGCTCGTCTGATGTGCTGCGGTTATCACTCCGCCCAAGTAGCAGTGCTTCGCCTTCAGAGAATATAGTTCCCAGTATTTATACGGTTAAAATATGTCTGTGTCTCATGTGACTTTGTTTTTTGTACACTCTGTGACTATACAAATCACAACATGTAAATAGGAAAATGTTTGTGTTATTTTGTCACTTATTTGGATTAGTATGCTAGCTGCAACCATTTACATCCAGTCTTTGTGCTAAGCTAGGCTAGCGGTGGG
This sequence comes from Rhinichthys klamathensis goyatoka, assembly GCF_029890125.1. Lineage (NCBI taxonomy): Eukaryota > Metazoa > Chordata > Actinopteri > Cypriniformes > Leuciscidae > Rhinichthys > Rhinichthys klamathensis. The sequence continues at coordinate 2,096,442 of NW_026606762.1, forward strand.
TGCGTCAAACAGACTTATAGCACGCACGGAGATGAAAAAGGTATGTATGGACTTATCTAACTCTGGGGGATAAGGTGAATAGGCTAAAGTCCCAAAAAGTCGGAGTGTTCCTTTAAAGGGAATGTGAGATGACGCTCTGATTGGTTTATTTCACGTTACGCCCAAACCACACCTATGAATAATGAAGCTACTTCAGGCCAACCCCTTTTAGATTTGCGCCAGGCGCAAGAGGCATTTATCCCGCCGGGAAAATAGCAACAGCGCCGGGATCCGCCCACAAAGTTACTTGCGCTTTACGCTTTGACACTTGCGTTTCAGATCGTTAAAATAGGGCCCCGAGAGTTATGGGAGATGTAGTTTGTAAGGGAATGACAATAGTCTGATGTGGAGTGCCCTCTGGTGGCTCAAGGGCACTCCAGCTGGTGACCACTACAATACCTGAAACAATTATCCATTTATTTTTTTCAATGAGAAAAAAACCCCTCAAAACTTTTGGAATAGTTTATATCTTCATATAGGTAAGCACCTTGATTCTTCCAGATCCTTGTTAAAATGTATAAGCTGTTACTACTTAAAGGTATTGTAGGTAGAAATTCTATAAAAAAAAACTTTTTTCCAAATTTGTTTAAACTTTCTATATATATCAATGCATAATTAAAATGTAAGTACTCTGATAAAAAGAGTATAAAAATCGAGTGACTCTAGACCGTTTAATCTGCACTAAACACAGCTCTGTGTGGCAACCACCCTTTTGCCACACAGGACCTGCCCACTTGCGCGTACCTGTTTGATTTGAGGAATTCAAGAGGCACGGAACCTAGGAATAGCAAAACAATGGTAGAGAAAGACCAATCAAAATTCACATATGCAGTTGGCGAAGGCAAACCAGCCAAAAAAAGGAAGAGAGTAACGTTACTAGAAAAGGTAATGAACAAAAAGTCTTTCGATAAACAACGATTTATCTGTCCTCGAGCTGACGATGCGGTACTTGTCTCTGGAGTGTAGTCCTCATCAGAGTCAACAATGCTTTCATCATGGAAACTCTTACATGCAGAACACCATATATGTTATGAATGTTACACGAAATTCATCTTAATCACAGTGTAAATGATGGCAATGGAAAAACGTGTATCATGCAACCTGTTTTTAGCTTTGCCTTATAGATAACTAGCTCGTTAGCGAATCAATAAATATATATTTTAAACTTTACCGATATCAATATGCTAGCTTGATAGTGAGTACAAAAATACATCTTATTTGTTTATCTTCATAATGATAAAGTTAGATTTTTTTTATTACATGTGATTCTGACATGATGTCACTACATGCACTGCGCTCCTTCCTCTCCGCTCGTCTTCAGCTCAGCGGTCGGGAGTCGCGAGTTCATGTGTTTTGGGGGCGTGGCTTTGGAAGGTGCCCAGAAGGGAGGGGGTGGAGTGAATGGAAATAATGAGCTGTCTTTAAAACAGTTGTGAGAGGTCTACAAACATTCGATTTTTATACTTTCTTTTTCAGAGTACTTACATTTTAATTATGCATTGATACAGAAAGTTTAAACAAATTTGGAAAAGATTTTTTTTTATAAAATTCCTACCTACAATACCTTTAATAAAGGTACAACTAATACTCCAATAAATTACATTGTTCGTTTTTAAATTTTGGATCGACATTTTTTTAATTCATAATGTGTTGGTAATACCACTGATGCATAATGTGTTTTTCAGGAGTTCACACTTACAAATAAGTCAGATAGAATAAATGCATATTTGGCGTGCTGTCCGAGGAGAGGGCTCCGGGCTCGGTATGCGGCTCGAACCCATAGTACTCCCCCCGTTCCTGACTGTGGAAGAATGAGCAAGGAGTGAGGAGTTGGGGTGGTGGAGGGATGCTGAAACTGTCAAGGAATGTTAGGTGAGTTGACAGTGGATATGCTTCCTCTCGTGCTGATAGGGTAGACATGTAATAGTTTGGTGACGAGTTGATTGGAATGATTTATTTGAACGTGCTCCTCCCGAACCTTGTTTATAAAACATCATTTCACGAGTTCACACTTACAAATAAGTCAGATAGAATAAATGCATATTTGGCGTGCTGTCCGAGGAGAGGGCTCCGGGCTCGGTATGCGGCCCGAACCCATAGTACTCCCCCAAAAACTGTGAAATAAAATGCAGGACAGCCGCCAGAATGATGCTGATGACCCCCCAAAAACTTGTGAAATGTAAAGCTTAAGATATCAGCTGCGGGAAGAGGTGGTTGCTGGGAGGTTTCTTTTAACGTAGGACGGGAGTAGGTTGACTTGGAGTTGGATGGGTGTGCCTCTTGGGTGGAAGGTTGTAAATGGTGCAGGGACGGAGGAGGATGGTATGGCTGATACGGTGGAAATGAGGTGGATGGAAAAGAAGGAGAAGACACCGCTGCGGCAGTGGATCGGACTTCTTTGGTAAACGGAACTCCTGCGGGAGAGGAGTGCACGACACTGCTGCGGCAGTGGACCAGACTTGCTTTAAGTTAATGGAGCTCCTGCGGGAGCGGAGTAGATGGCACTGCTGCGGCAGTGGACCAAGCTGGATGGAGTAACAGACCTCATGCGGGAGCGGGGTGCACGACACTGCTGCGGTAGTGGACCAACCTTGCTTTAGGTAACTGGAGCTCCTGCGGGAGCGGAGTAGATGACACTGCTGCGGCAGTGAAGCAAGTTGGATGGAGTAACGGAGCTCCTGCGGGAGCGGAGTGTACGACACTGCTGCGGCAGTGGACCAGACTTGCTTTAGGTTGGTGGAGCTCCTGCGGGAGCGTAGTAGATGGTACTGCTGCGGCAGTGGAGCAAGCTGGATGGAGTAACAGAGCTCCTGCGGGAGCGGAGTGCACGACACTGCTGCGGCAGTGGACCAGACTTGCTTTAAGTTAATGGAGCTCCTGCGGGAGCGGAGTAGATGGTACTGCTGCGGCAGTGGAGCAAGCTGGATGGAGTAACAGAGCTCCTGCGGGTGCGGAGTGCACGACACTGCTGCGGCAGTGGACCAGACTTGCTTGAAATAATGGGGCTCCTGCGGGAGTGGAGTAGATGACACTGCTGAGGCAGTGGAGCCAGTTGGATGGAGTAATGGAGCTCCTGCGGGAGCGGGGTAGATGACACTGCTGCGGCAGTGGATCAGACATTGGTCGAGTTAATGGAGTTCCTGCGGGCGGAGTAGAGGGTGCTGCTGCAACGATAGATGGACTTGCCTTTGGCTTGCTTCCTGGGATCCTATGGTAGGTTGAGAGGACGTTTAGCTGAGTAGGGATCGTTGGGCTTCTTTGGTATGGAGGTGGTTAGAACGGATGTAACTCTTAAAGGCCTCCGACGACCAGCGGCCGAGCTCTTGGATTTGCTGCTGGGAAAGGCCTTTTTGGGCAGCTGTGGTTGCTGCACCTATGCGGAATGAATGGCTGGAAAAATTATTTGCTGGGATGTTTGCTTGGAGTAAGATGGATTTGAGATGTTTTTGGAACCAGAAACGTGTAACGGGGCGATTGAAATCGTCGGTGAAGAGTGGGTCGGAAGGGGACTTGGTCTGAGAGTTTCTGAATTGTGAGTACGCGAAGAGAGTTTGGTATGGTTGGATTGGTGATTGGAGATTGAAGATGTATATGAAGTGGCCTTTTTTCATTTGGTCTGTCTTGCTTTGTTTGATGAAGTAAGAGATGGTTTCGTTGTCTAATACTGAAAGATCTGAGATTGTGGGATGGACTTTAGGGTTGAAGTTGGAAGTGATGGTGAGTTCTGAGCATCTGAGGAAACCGAAGAAAGCCAATATGAACATGGCATCCAGTGTGCGGGCGGTGTTGGTGGAGTGGTAGCCTCGGCGGAGGGTAGAGATACATTTGGTGAGTATGTCCAAGGTTATTGGTTGTCTGGCATCTGGACGGGTTGGTTGGGTTTTTTGGATGCCTTTGATAAGCATTGATGTCTGGGAATTTGCTATGTCTGCGGAGGGTGAACCAAAAAGGAGTTTGTGGAAGAATTGGATTCCACTTAGATAGCCCTTGATGGAGCGGGCTTTGAGGTTCTTGGTGCTGTCCAGATAGGATATAAATGAAGTGATGTTGAGCAGAGAAAAACTGGGAAAAGGCTGGTTGAATGTGAAGTGGAAAGACTTAAAACACTTCCATGCGGTTAGGTAGGATTGGAGTGTGCTGGGTGAAACGGCTTGCAGAATGGAGTTAAGAGAGGTATCTAGAAGTGGTTTCAATGGATGGTTTAAGGGAATATTAACTCTGAATAGTGAGGTACTGGGGTTGGGCATGGGTCCGCCTCTGGTGCCAACAGCCTGAATTTCTGGAAAGCAAAACGAGAGAGAGAGTCAGCTATTTGATTTTTGGACCCAGGAACATGTTTTGCAGTTAAGATGAACTGGTCGCAAGCTACGATCCAAATGAGGCGTCTTAGGAGAGGCATTAAAGCGGGGGAATTTGAGCGGCCTTTGTTGATGCAATGCACGGTTGCTTCATTATCACAGTGTACCATGATGCTGTTAGTCGACCATTCTTTGCCCCACAAGAAGGCTGCTACCACTAAAGGATACAACTCGAATAATGCTGAGGATGTTAGTGATTGTGGTAAATCTAACAACTGGGCTGGCCATGTAGACGCGAACCAACGACCTTGGTAGAAACCTCCGAAACCAACGGAAGGAGCTGCATCTGTGAACAGTTGGATATCCGTAGGGAGAGAAATCAGATTATTATAGAAAAAAGACCATTGTTTAAGGAATGTTATCCATAAACTGCGCTTGTTGCTACATGAAGTAGTTAGGGAGATTTGGTCCTCTAGCTCGTGAACTGATGATGCAAGGAAGAGGAGATGTGAGATGAAAGGGCGACCTTGTGGGATAATGCGCATCGCAAAGTTTAAATGGCCGAGCAGAGATAGAAGCTCTCGTTTAGAGCAATTTGGATTTTCTAGAAGGGTGGATGCGACCAGAATAATCCTGTCGATTTTTTCCTTGGGTAGTGAGGCCTGGAAGTTGATTGTGTCCAACTTAATGCCCAGGAATTCGATGGATGTGGCTGGACCCATGGTTTTTTCTTGGGCGATTGGAATCCCGAGCTCGCTGAAGACTTTTTAGACTGTGAGAAGATGTGCGGCTGGGATGGATTCAGGCGGAGAGATGATCAGGAAATCGTCTAGCAAGTGGATTAGGTAGGGTATCGAGTAGTTATTGGAAAGAATCCAACAAATAGCCTCTGATAGCATGTCGAAAATTTTGGGGCTACTTTTGCTGCCGAAAGTTAAACGGACAGAAAAATAAAATTTTCCTTGCCATCGTACGCCGAACAAATGCCACGAATCCGGGTGGATGGGCATCACTTTAAAGGCAGAGGTGATGTCAACTTTAGCAAGCCAAGCGCCGTAACCTGCGTCTTTAATCAATGTTATGGCTTGATCAATGGTGTGGTAATGAAGAGAAAATTGTTCGAGCGAGATGAGGCTGTTAATGCTTGGAAACGGAGAATTATGGGGGGCTGAAAGATCGATTATAAGGCGTTTTTTGCCTGAAAATTTCCTGGTGGCCACTCCAATTGGGCTGATACGGAAATGTTCAAAAGGAGGAATGTCAAAAGGACCAATCATAAAGCCCGATTCGATTTCTTTTTTAATCAGGGTGTCGACTGTGTCAGGTTCGGCGAAAGCAGATTGGAGATTATCACATATGATACTCTGTGTGGGGAGGCTTTCGACGCCCGGATTAAAGCCATGCTCGAGACCAGACAGTAAATAGTCCTTAAAATCAGTGTTAGGGTGGTGGGATAATTCAGAAGACAGACGGGAAAAATTCACAGGAGTCGATAAGTAGTTTTTTTAATCTTTATTTACGGACCTTTTGACAGGGCATATAGTGCGCGCGTGCGCGCCGCCACAGTAGCTGCAAATATGTAAAAACCGCATTGAAATTATTGCAGGCTTGGTTGTTGGATGGGAATGAGATTTTTCTTCTTTGGGAATCCGTAGCTGAGTCGTCGGGATTAAAGTTTGCTGGTCGCGGGACATAACTGGTTGATTTTCCAGCTGCTGAATCTGGGCGGGGAGGATTTTCGGGGTTAATCAAAGGACAAGCTGTGGTGGAATGAGAGACGGATCTGCAAACTGCGCAGGATATGTTGCGGCAGCCTAAGAACACTCTGTTGTGTAGCTCTGTGTCAAGGGCTCCCCAGTAAGGGCACTGGTTCCACTGAGCTACACGGACGGCGCATTTTGCTGAGAACAATTTGTGGTAAGTGTAAAAATGTGTTCCTCCATATGACAACGCGAGCTCTGCAATTATCGCGAGATAGTCGTTCAGTTCTCGTCTTCTGTGGGGGAGTGCGGCGCAAATGATTTCGCTATACCGGCTGAAAGCAATTGCGAATTCGGAAAATGACAGGATGCGGGATGAATTGTGAACTGGGTTTTTCAAGGTGACTGCAAAATCGCCGCAATCGATTTGCCTATTTGAAACAGAGGAAGGGAGGATAGATAGAAGAGAGGATAAATCAATATCCGCACCTGTGAGTATCTGGGCTCTGATGTTGTTGGTCACGAGGGGCGGTTCCATGGCTGTAGCGTTCGGCGGGATGGGCATCGGCGTTGCGGAAAATAGGGTGAAAGAAGAATGGTTTTGGGGAAAAGTATTAGGAGGGAAAAAGCCTGAGACCGAAGCCGTTTGTGGAGGCAACCTCACACTTGGGTCGGTCCCTAAAGCTTGGGGGGGAGCTGGAAAAGTTGGGAGAGAAGAGAGCTGGAGAGGTAGGAAGTGTGAGTGGGCCTGCGGCTCTAGCTGAGGCAACCTCGCGCTAGAGACTGACGGTGGGACTGCAGGCCAGGGACAGGGAAAAGGGTTGGAAAAAGTTACGGGAGGATGGTGGGGTGGTTGGGCTTGAAGCGTTGGCATACTCACGTTTAAAGAGCGGCCTGTTTCGCATGAAACTGGCAAAGTAGCGTGAGGTGCGGTGCTGGAAAACGCCGCGGTCTGTAGCTCAGCAGAGCGGAGAGAGGAGTGGGGCCTGGCGGCGGCGGAATCTGGGGCGCGGCCCAGGCTAGCTGAAGGCCTGCTGTGGCCTGGCGCTCGCGTAGAACTGGGCCCTGCGGCGTCGGGAGAAGGAGTTTTCTGAAAACGTGAGTTTGATGTTTTGTTACTTGCCTTTTTTGCTGTTTTTGAAGGTGGAGTGGATTTCGGAGAAGGGAAAGCTGCCTGGAGAGAAACATACAAGTTGTACAGTTGCGATTTGTTCATCCTCCTAGAAAAATGAACGTCAGCGCTGATTAGCGCTTGTCTCAGCCCCAGCACTGTCTATTTCTCGATTGCCGGAATATTGGGTTGTGCTGAGGTGTAGGAGGAAGCTGGAGATGGTGGAGGTCTTGATGGTGGAGGTGAGGGCAAACCACGGCGCCTCGGGGTACGAGAGGCGGCTCGGCTAGGCCGGCGGCCGCGCCGTGAAGCTGGAGGTTCGGGAGCGGTATCCTGTTGAGCCTGGGAACTCGTAGCGGTGATAGGGAGCTGAGATGGAGCCTGGCTGATGAAGGAGTCGTCATCGGAAGGGTAGAGTTCGATCTCTGACATTGTGGCAAAAGGGCGGGACCAAATGCTGAAACTGTCAAGGAATGTTAGGTGAGTTGACAGTGGATATTTATATATGCTTCCTCTCGTGCTGATAGGGTAGACATGTAATAGTTTGGTGACGAGTTGATTGGAATGATTTATTTGAACGTGCTCCTCCCGAACCTTGTTTATAAAACATCATATAATGTTATCTTTTTTTGTGTGTTATGAAACTTTACATGAAGATTTGATGTAATTTCATTCCTGTAGAGGTTCTATCAGTCCTGTCTTTTCTATCTGTTTATTGTTTAATGCATTATAATAATAATAAAAAGCTATTAGCAGTAAATTTGATCAATTCTGTGATTCAAGTTATACTTAATAAAGCTAAAGATTTACCTATACAGATATACTTCCTTAAAATATCTAAATTACAGCTATTTAATTTATTTAAATATTTCTCTACCAGACTTATTCTTACTCTTATTCTGTTTGCTTCTGTGACATTTGTCGAAAAGATGTTTTCAGCAACTTGTCCAAGTTGCCTCCTCAAGACATCTAATAATTAATTTACACTTTATTCTGTTTATTTACATCTTTGCTGTCTCTGAAGTGCTACATGTGTTGTCATTTTGTGTTAGACCATGTTTCTTTATAAGTGTGGTTGTGTACCACCTTAGCGGAAGTAATCATTATGCTTTTCGCTCATCATTTAGCCATGACTGGCTACTTACTCCTCTAAAACTCATTTAGTACAATGAGAAGCTTGGCCTAACAAAGACCCCATTCAGTTTGTAAGCTTTTTCTCCCTCCCTCTGATACAATTATCTCCACAAAGCCATGTAAACAAGAAGCACAATAGACACAGCCTTGCCCTGGGCTGTCATTACAGCAGATTTTCCATGCAGTTATGCTCTAAAATCTTATGCACGGCCCTTTCGGAGACTGGGAGGAGCCCATGTTGGGTATAACTCTTTCATTGCAAAACAAGGCCACCGCTCTGCCTTGACACATGGCCTGACCTTTTTTCCTAGGACACAGCTTTTATCACAGAGACGAGATGAGTCACACACACAGACATGAATTTGAATGGATAATGAAGTCTAATATGAATGCACAATAAAATAATTGTGTAGATTTGTGTTATGTTTACCAATGATTTCTGGGGATGAGAGAATGTAACGTTCTTATTATTTTAATTAGGTTTTTCTGTGCCCGCCTTTGCAAAAATAAACTGTGGTGCAGCTTTAAAGATTAACTGATGTTAAATGGACCTATATGCTTTTTGTATTACAAAGGAAGTTATTCTCTTTATCAGTCTTAAGTTTTCTTCCAGGAATGCAAACGCCACAATATTCCTAAATAATTCCCGCCCAAGGCATACGTAAAATTAGTTAGTTGTGTGTTGAAATTTGCGGTTATGCTAGGGGAGTGACATTTCCCAAACATGCTTGAAAAGGTTGACCAATCACAACACACGGACCCAGCCGGCCAATCAGAGCCCATTGCGCTTTTTGGAAGGAGGGGCTTCATAGAGACAGGAACTAAACAGAGCGTTACTGACAGACTGGGAAGAGAGAGGAGCTGCAACAATGTCAAATATGTGGAAAAATAATGTGTTTTTTGAACATTCAAGCATGAAAACCTATTCTAGAAGAGACTAGAAAAATCAAGACTTTGAAAAAGGGCACAATAGGTCCTCTTTAAATTATGATTGTGTGTTTCTTTCTGCCCCAACTTGATGTCCGCCTCATCATACGATGCAATTTCAACTTCATTTCATTTTTTAAATGCAAATAGTTGTGCTGTGCATGTCGTATATATATTTTCACCTAGGACTATTCAAGTGAAAACATGAAAATCTCCCCGGATCCATCTTCAGATGTAATGTACTATACAAGAGAGGACAAAAGCAAGGAAACAACCAGGACTATTGACCTCTGGAGCAGCTTCTACTTACGCTACACAACAAGCTTCCCTCGCTATTTTCAGTGCGGCGAATGACAGCATGAGGTCAGACTGTGTGCTCTTGACACCTTCACTGTGAGGTCAATACTTCACTCTTCCACATGCCATTTTCTGCCACAGTGAAGAGGATGAAAGAGGCCGCATGGACCCTGTTTCATATATATACTCCATATGTCATGAGTCACACTTGTCTCTGGGGATATGATGAAGATATTGTTGCACAGACAAACTTGTGGAGGATGAAATAACTGTACATAGTGAATCCACACCTGGACAAACACAACACAGCTGTCAGGATTTTGTTTATAACCCTTCATTCTCATTGAACACTAATTCCATGCAAGCAGGTCTTAACGCTGCTTTATCCTCCAACTGGAGTTGGGATATCATGAAATAAGGCGAAGAGATGATACAGGAAACAAATGGCTGATTGGACAGACTCCTGTATTTTTAAAGTCGACATGTTGCAATAGTCGTGATAGTCTTTTCTATCTTCTCTATTGTGACATATATCTGGGTGAAATGGCTTCTTGAACAAGAAAAAAAGACTTGATTTTGTCCAATGGGAATTGATTGGATGGTTGTGGTTTGCTATTGGTCGATCTCGTGTGAGTGACAGGTTGCCCCGCCCTCACGCCAGTAAACACATCATCAGAGAAGAGAAAGGAGGGGAAGTTATTTTGATTAAAGATTATGAGGGCAAAAAAAAAAAAATTATTAAAAAATACTACAATATTTCATAAAAAAAAACAAGAATTGTTTGATCAGAAATTATTTTGATTTCACGGTGACTTTAATTCTTCTGTTTATGGAGTTGTCATTTTTGTTTATAGCTACACATATGGCTTCCTAACCAAAGGTGCTTTGAAGCAATATTTTGTGATGCCCTTTAATAATAAATAAGTAAGTTTGAGCTTCCACTAACCATTTTTGATGTGCTCTGTGTGTGCGTTGATCGATGTTTATATGTGAATAAAAGCCTAATTAAATATGTTCACCACCAGTTTACAAACATCAATTACAACGAACAATAAAATTTATTACACTTTTTATAATTTGTGTTTATTAATTAGAGCCTTTTTATTAACCTACTTTAACCTAGATTAATAAATGCTGTGAAGAAAAGACACGCTGCTGTGAGTAAGTAAGACATGCTGCTGCTGCTTTACAATATACATGAATTACCCGTAGCAGATCTAAACAGGTGGAGCTGGGGAAGGTGGAGGGTTTCTGAAAGTGATGGACACCCTGCTGCGTTGTCGTGGGAACATCCAAGGTGAAAATAATGAGGAAATTTTGTCTTTCGTTGCTCCCTTCAGCAAGTGCGTTCCAAACGGCTACATGATAATAATAATAATAATAAAAATGATTTAAAAATGAAATAAATAATCATTATTATTATTATTAAGTGTGTTCCAAACGGCTACATGATGGCACACAAGTGCCCTGCTCACTCCAAAGTCCCACTTCAAGGGTTCTGCCGTCTGCCCTTCGAAGGGAGTAGGACATAGGGATGCCCACGAGCAATAAGCATGTCCCAGCCGAGTTCGTCACTTATTGGGGTCACCTGGAAACGTTTCCGTTGTGGTCTGTGCTATTTGCCCCACCTCCACTCTCTCTCAATTTATCGATTTCAAACCGCGTTTTTGAGACTGCAGGAGAAAATAATCAGCAATGGTGTTGACTTATGAATTTGCACATGGTTTGTCTTAAAGCACATTAAACACCAAACACATTAAACACCACATAGACATAATATTATTTAAACAACATAAAAATGGATTGATTTTCACTAGAGGGGGACTTTAAATGTAAACTTTGAGAGAAGACTGTCAGAATGTTAAGAACATTAAAGCAGCACTGAGTAGGAATTCCGTTTTTGTCAAACAGCGACCCCTAGAGTCGCTGTGGAGTACTTGTACTGTCGTGAATAGCACTCACGCAGAGATGGCTCGCACTCACGGCCGGATCCCCTCCCCCTGTACACCGGTACCTGTTCAGTAGGATGGATGCTGTAACGAGTGGAAATAAGGTATGGCCCCTTTAAGAGCTGCGCGCGCCCTGTTTAACTGTCGGCAGTCTGTATTGTATGTGCGCCTCGAACACCACATGTATACGGCGCCGGGTTATTTCTGTTTGATGCTCATTTTATCAGAATTTTATCAGATCTGTTTTTTACCGTAAAGCTATTCGTTACCTCGCGAGACCTGATATCACACGATACTTCCTAACACTGAGGCCGGCGGCCCGCCCGCCCAAAGTTGCAAGGGTGGTTTTGCGGCTCACAGGCACCAGGGGGGTGCGAGACGAACACCATTCAACACGAAATCAGTAATATAAACATTACAATGACTCCAAAGCTGTTCGGTTAAGGTAAAAAAGTTACTTAGTTCACCTTTAATATCAAATGTCAGGTGGGTATGGAAGCTTTGCATGGACAAACACATAATCTTCAGAATAGTTAAAACCAACATGTTTGATCAAATGTTTTAGCATTATACATTTACATATAAATGTATTATTTGTAAGAATAACAGTTTTTCGCCAACACCTTTCGCACCTTTAAAGGAGGAGGTTAGCCCATTGAAGAGTCCAGTCTTTGAGAGTGCTGCAGGATATGATTGGTATGTTTGAAACACTGTATTTTTGGTCCTCCAGAGGCCTTTGTAGATGTGTTTGATCTGCTATTTTCTCCCTCCACTTCAGTGGGATCCTGCAGAGCCGCGCAGTCAGAGCAGCTCACCAGAGAGAGGAGGGTTAGTGCTTTCACTCACATCCCGGATTAGGGCTTCCGGCCGCCCATGAGCCTCTCACTGCATCCCCGCTGAGGTCACTCTGGCCCAGGTCAGGAACAGAAAAACACCTCCTGACACTACAGTCTCTCTCTCTCCCTTTCTGGGTCTGTGCCATCTACGCCTGCTGTGGAAAAGCAGTGTACGGACCTCAATATCAACTCCAGCGTTCCCAGACAAAGTCCCTGAACGCTGCGCTCTAGCTGAGCCAGTCTGAACTAACAGCATGTCCCTGTGTGGAGCATGAAATGAGAGTAAAGTGTTCCGATTTTTGACAACCTATTTTAAGAAAGAATTCACTCAAAAGGAACATTTCAGTCATCTTTTATAGATTCGCCATCAGGTCCTTCTGAACCCATTCTTCTGTGGAACACAATAGGAGATATTAGGCAGAATGTTCATGCTGCTTTTTTTTTTCATGCAATGAAAACGAAAGAGAATGAATAAATGCTGTTGAGTTCCAACGCTGCAGAAAAGTATAGTCGATAAATATAGACTCGTACACAAAACTTATTTCAAAATGTCTCATTTTCGTTTAGTTTATCTTGATTTACTAAAATAACTAAAACTGAAATAAAATGAATAAAAACTGTGGACTTGTTTAAAAACAAAACAAAAAAAGACTAAAATTAAAATGAAAACAGATTTTTGTCATTCTTAAAGTGATCCAGCATCCATACACATTTGCTTTCACTGTGCAGAAAAGACAGTGATAGACAGTATTTTCTATCAAAAAAAAGTATTGTGTTTCACTGAAGAAAGAACGTTTGAATCTGGATGTGAAGGACAGCTGTAAAACACACTCAAAAACACACACGCACATCATTCACAAATATCCACGCACAGTCATAAAAGTTCCCAGAGCTTGTATAATTGTATATCGTTGACCTTTTTTCTCTCCAGTCTCCAGGCATGTAACGCTGCACGACTCACACACCACTTACCCAAAGCAAAAGAGATCATCTGCCCAACATTATTGGGCTAAATGCTTTTCGACTGGATATCTATTTTCAGGAATTGCGTAAGCAAAGAGTGTTCTGTTTTAAATGCTTCTGTAACGTATGCCCTCGTATCGCATAATTGAATTGAACAGCACATGTTGGTGGAAGGACATGAAACCAATCCTCAGCGTACGCAATCTGCTGTAGAGAACTGAGCCCAGGCAAGATTACATAAGACATGGAGGCGTGGAAACTAGGTAAAGAAAGAAAGCATGAATTAGATGAGTAGATAAACAAAGAAGTGGAAGAGGGAAATAGTAAGAAAAGCTCAACCAAAACAACATTTCAGTTTTGACCTTTTGACATCTATATTATGTTGACATCAGTAGTGAGATGTTCATAACCTTTTGATTGTGTGGATGACATAAAGAGATAACCTTCTGCTTTGGAACGTCTGCTTCTTCTCCGTCTTATCTGCGGAGTTCAGAAAGGGCTGTAGATAAAGATTCAGGCCTTCACTTTTATTTGCTTCACTTTTCCGAAGGGATACTGGAACACACTTTGCTTGGAATATGGATAAATGCTTTACACTTTGATGTTCGGTTTGTACAAAAAAAGATTTCTAATTTACATCAATTCTTATTTGCAAAAATGTAACAGGTAATCTTGTGTGTGTGTGTGTGTGTGTGTGTGTGTGTGTGTGTGTGTGTGTGTGTGTGTGTGTGTGTGTGTGTGTGTGTGTGTGTGTGTGTGTGTGTGTGTGTGTGTGTGTGTGTGTGTGTGTGTGTGTGTGTGTGTGTGTGTGTGTGTGTGTGTTTGAAAAGGCTAATGCAGAAACCAGCCTCACAATAAAGATTGTAAAGATATCATGGCATAAAAAAGCTGAGCAGCAGCAACAAAAACAAACAAGTAAAGACCTGAAATACAGTTTAAATCAAGCAAGCAAACACAACAGGTTTATCTTTGACTTGCTAAACAGCCGTACACATTAATATCAGTCATATTTTGTGGTTTATGGTGGTCAAAATCGCCCTCTGGTGGTCAGAACTGTCTACAGACACTCTCGGTACACTGAGAAATGTTTATAAATGCTGAACGTCTTTTGACGTTTTTATCGAAATATCGAAATAATAAACAAACAAAAGCATTTGATTCAAATAAATAACATTTGTAAAATAAACAGAATTTGATTGAATAAAAGGGTACATATTACTACAGAAAATAGAGAAAAACACAATGTAACGTAATCAACTGTATCGACTCATCCACTGTATTAATTGGGTCTTTATACTTGAAATATATAACTGTCTTTTGCATTTTCGGATGAGGGTCCCTCGACCATGTTAAAGATTGAAAACCCCTGACCCAGATTACTGTAATTCATACTAGCTAAACATATTTAAGATTGACAGGACAATTAGCATTTGATTATTATTATAAATAATTATTATTTAAGCCATGTAGATTTACAAATACAGAATGTAGGCTACAAGAACAATGGCAGCAAGAAAAAATGGCAGTCCAAGTTTTAAGGCAATGTGATATGTGTGTACTGAAAATCTTCGGCTGCTAGCCTATTCTTTGCTGAAACAAGCAATAAACTATGAGCAATTAACTATAAACTATCTAATCTCCTATAGGCCAGAAAGCAATAGCATTTAGATCAAACCTGTTTGAGGACACAGTGCAATCATATACATAATGAACACAATACGATACGGTGATGCAGTTTGATATCACTTTCTAGGTCAAAACGTGGAAGCGAGTTAGTATTATAGCACTTCCCATCGTCCCGAAGTTAATGCGTTTTTTGAATGGTTTCGGTTAAATGTCTGAAACAAAAGTCTGTGGTGAACACAAGCTCAAGACACGTTCACGTTTTATTCTATGATATACAATTCATCAATATTACCACACTGTTACGTGTCTTGAAAAAGGCGGCCGCTAACAAGTAGCCTAGCTAAATGTGACAACAGACGCTGTCGAGGAGATTAAACATCATCACGCTGAACAGGTAAACTCAGTCCACTTTTACAGCATTATTATGCTTATAATCGTGCTTATACACTATTCTAACTCAAACTTGCAGGGAAAATGTTTTTAGATAAAAACAGAGATAGTTGTCGGAAGCTTAGTGATGGTGACCTGTGTTGGGGAAAGTTACTTCGAAAAGTAATGCATTACAATTAGTGCTGTCAAACGATTAAAATATTTAATCGCGATTAATCGCATTAATGTCATAGTTAACTCGCGATTAATCGCAATTAATCGCACATTTTTATCTATTCTAAATGTCTCTTGATTTCTTTTTGTCCCATTATTTTTTTCTCATTTTAATGCTCTTATCAACATGGAAAAGTGGATCGGCTTGCTTTGTGCAAATGTTTTTTATTGAAAACAACATTGGCATACTGTGTTCAATTTCACACTAACATTCTCACGTGGAGCAAATAATCTCTCACACAATGTAACACTGTCCATCAATAAAAGGGTGAAAGAAATACTGACGAGGTCCTGATATTTACGAGGGGGCGGAGAATTCGCATCAGCTGTGTGTATGCTTGACCATCAGTATTTCAGACTGGACGTGCTAGCCTGCGATGATGATAGCTCAGTTCACAAAGACAAAACACACAGATCACTTTGGTCTTGTCAATGGGACCATTTGGCAACTTTTTAAAAGTAAACTATCAATTCAGAATCGTCATCCACTCAAAACGTAACGTACCTACTATTGGCCGGCCGCAAGCCCAAACAAGTGTGTGCAGCGTGCCTGTTGTTTTGTTTCCGGTCTAGCTAGATCCGCTTGCGCTTTGGTCGACGAAGCAACAAAACGTCCTCGCGCAGCGCAAGCCATTGAAATGAATGGGTTTCATAGCGCAGCGCCTGCTGCAAAAGCATCAAACTACAAAGTTCGCTAGGCCAAAAAGACTGTTAATCACGCAATAAAAAAATTCATGCCGTTAAAATGGGTTTGCGTTAACGCCGTTTATAACGTGTTTAACTGACAGCCCTAATTACAATATTGCGTTACTCCCTTAAAAAGTAGCTAATTGCGTTACTTAGTTACTTTTTTTAGAAAAGGAATGCGCTGCGTTACTTTTGTGTTGTTATTTTTTTCCACCAGGGCTGGGCTTGTTTTTTAATAACAAAAAGTTATATTTTTGGGCAAATGTAAAGACCCATTCACACCAAAAGTGGAATAATAATAATCAAACTGAAGGAAATGCAGATTCACTCCTGCTGTTATTCTGGATAACAGAAGAAGAGGATGCAGGAGAGAAAAGTTTTACCACTTTACCAACAAAAAGAAAAAAATCTATAGCCATTTCTGCTTATGGTTTAACGGAATCATCGGTCAGAAGCAACATTAGTCAATGAAGTGAGAAAACACATATTTAGTTATTGGAGGTTTGCGTAGTATTCTGAGTCTGCATTTCACTGATTTTATTCATTTTGAGGAATATTGAATCTTTTTTTTTTTGTGCAAGTGAGATGAGTAAATGTGTGTGACAACAGATGCCCGACTCTGCACTTCCATTTGTCTCAACATTGGGGACAAGAGAGCTGTCAGTCAATAAATGGGAAAACAAAGTAACTTCCATTACTTATTTGAAAAAGTAACTCAGATATTTTGTTCTAAATGTTAAAAGTAATGTGTTACTTTACTAGTTACTTGAACAAGTAATCAGATTACGTAACTCGAGTTACTAATACCCCCAACACTGATGGTGACGCTGAAGTCACGTGACCGTGGTGTAGTTCGTTAATAGCCTACCTTTAGCTTTTTACTTCTGGCGACTGCATTAAGGCTTCCAAAATTCATAAAAGTTGTGTTCATCTGTGAAACATTATCTTTATGGACAAAACGTGTAAGTATCATAAACTTTTGTTGATCACAGAGCTTGTTTTTTTTGCGACTTGGAAAAATCCTATTGAGCTTTTATCGAAGGAACCAGTGAGGTGCTAACTGCTGATTGGCCTAAAAAGTGACATCATACCATACAATGGCATACAAACATGCACACAAACAAGACCAAGAAGAGAAGAAACACTGGGGATTAAATACACAAGGGCAGAACAGGTGTGAGTGATTGATTAGTTGCTAAGATAACAAATGAGGGTAACTATAGTAACTAACAAAGCAGGCAAAGGAAACAGGAACTAAACACAGGAAGTCAAACAACAGGAACAATAATACACTTCAAAATAGGAGTCCAAAACACAAGATAGGAATCATGAGAATATAAAAGGATGGGATGTTCAGGTGCTGGACTAAAGCAGTGATGTCTGAGATACCAAGTTCCAATTACCATCTATCACACCAAATTTGAAGACAGGTAGAGGTGGATGTCTCTATCAGTTTATCACACGCCACATGAGAGGATGCCAGGGTCGACCTAAGGGACTTTAAAGGGATACTCTACTGGTGTGATAGAGTGCGATGCTCTGAAGGGATAATACTGGTCTGACAGTTTCTTTTGACAGGGCTCCGGTCAAGGAGAAGGGCACGGAGAAATTATTCCAGCAAACTTTTTAATTATTGAAGTTTGAGTACAGGCATCAGTGTACAAACAGTAATATGTATTTGTGTGGTCTATAAAGAAACAAAGAATAAAATAATATTAATCATAATGTACAAAAGTATAAAATATGTACAAAATGTATACAGTGATATCCAATATAATAGTAAACATTGAATCAGAATACTAAAAGATATTAATTTGGTCAAATAAGTCGGAAAGAGCCACAAATAACTAATATACAAGCATACGAAGGGATTAATGGGCAAAGTATACACTCACCGGCCACTTTATTAGGTACCCCATGCTAGTAACGGGTTGGACCCCCTTTTGCCTTCAGAACTGCCTCAATTCTTCGTGGCATAGATTCAACAAGGTGCTGGAAGCATTCCTCAGGGAGTTTGGTCCATATTGACATGATGGCATCACACAGTTGCCGCAGATTTGTCGGCTGCACATCCATGATGCGAATCTCCCGTTCCACCACATCCCAAAGATGCTCTATTGGGTTGAGATCTGGTGACTGTGGAGGCCATTTTAGTACAGTGAACTCATTGTCATGTTCAAGAAACCAATTTGAAATGATTAGAGCTTTGTGACATGGTGGAAGTAGCCATCAGAGGATGGGTACATGGTGGCCATAAAGGGATGGACATGGTCAGAAACAATGCTCAGGTAGGCCGTGGCATTTAAACGATGCCCAATTGGCACTAAGGGGCCTAAAGTGTGCCAGGAAAACATCCCCCACACCATTACACCACCACCATCAGCCTGCACAGTGGTAACAAGGCATGATGGTTCCATGTTCTCATTCTGTTTACGCCAAATTCTGACTCTAACATCTGACTGTCTCAACAGAAATCGAGACTCATCAGACCAGGCAACATTTTTCCAGTCTTCAACTGTTCAATTTTGGTGAGCTCTTGCAAATTGTAGCCTCTTTTTCCTATTTGTAGTGGAGATGAGTGGTACCCGGTGGAGTCTTCTGCTGTTGTAGCCCATCCGCCTCAAGGTTGTGCGTGTTGTGGCTTCACAAATGCTTTGCTGCATACCTCGGTTGTAACGAGTGGTTATTTCAGTCACTGTTGCCCTTCTATCAGCTCGAACCAGTCTGGCCATTCTCCTCTGACCTCTGGCATCAACAAGGCATTTCCGCCCACAGAACTGCCGCTCACTGGATGTTTTTTCTTTTTCGGACCATTCTCTGTAAACCCTAGAGATGGTTGTGCGTGAAAATCCCAGTAGATTAGCAGTTTCTGAAATACTCAGACCAGCCCTTCTGGCACCAACAATCATGCCACGTTCAAAGTCACTCAAATCAACTTTCTTCCCCATACTGATGCTCGGTTTGAACTGCAGGAGATTGTCTTGACCATGTCTACATGCCTAAATGCACTGAGTTGCCGCCATGTGATTGGCTGCTTAGAAATTAAGTGTTAACGAGCAGTTGGACAGGTGTACCTAATAAAGTGGCCGGTGAGTGTATATTCTAAATGGATTTGGTGTTCTTTACTTCCCTCTAGTGGAAGCGAACGCAACTGCACCCCATGCGCTCAACACGTGAGGGGCTTATAGCGGGAGTGCCGAACTACACTCTAAGCGCGCCTAAAGACGACACAGAGGCTAAACACGATTTAACTGTAGGACTAAAGGACATAACTGAAATATAGCACTCGAGAATACAGCTAAAGCTGAAATAGTGTAAAGGAAACAATCTCCAGTCTAATATGTCTTATAACAGTCCCATAATACCTATTAACTAACAAAATACATACAAAAGTATGCATGTAAGAGACTTAACAGAAAAACAGATAAAAGTAAACAATATCTAAACAAGTCCGATGGCAATATTTGTATCTTATTACTGAATGAAACTTACTTTCGCTTAGATTACGCACACGAGGGCTACCATCCCACAGAATGCAGAGTCGGTAATAAGGAAATGACGCACTCAGAAAGGAAATGATATCACTACAGTTTCAAAATAAAACGACAGGAAATAAAAGACTTTCTGACATAGCCGCCCCCAAATTTAGCAATAAATTTGAATCCCCAAAGAAAGTCTACTTAGTTGGAGTCGTCTTCATCCTCCCAGGCTGGCAACCGCACAAGGCGCACAACTGGCCGTAGGTAAGTCTGTCCCTTGATCTTGATTTCAGCTGCCCTGACTCGTCCATCCATGCCGGAACGGGTATTCACCACTCTCCCGATGGGCCACTGGGCTCTGGGTAGCTGTGAATCCACCACCATCACCACCTGGCCAACAGTCAGATTATCTGTGTCCTTGTGCCACTTCGACCGCTTCTGAAGATCCGGGAGATGGCGACGGATGAAGTTGGACCAGAAGTGGTCTGCCAGGATCTGGCTGTGGCGCCATCTTCTTCTGCCGAGAAGGTCGCTAGATGCATAGACAGCCTGTGGGAGTGATGCATCACGGCGTCCCATCAACAGCAGATTTGGTGTAACGGGATTCGGGTCCGCAGCATCGGATGAGATATACCCTAGCGGTTTAGCGTTGAGCATTCCCTCCACTTCAATCAGGACAGTTTGCAGCACAGGTTCGGCAACGGTGTGGTCCTGAAGGATGACTTGGAGAGCTGACTTAATCGACTTGATCTCTCGTTCCCACGTTCCTCCAAAGTGTGGAGACCCAGGGGGATTGAAACGGAACTCGATTTGCTGCTTGGCCAGCTGCTCTTGGAGAGGACCTTCTAAAGCGGCGAAGCTAGCTTGCAGCTCCGCAGCTCCACCTCGGAAATTGGTTCCTCTGTCAGACAGGATCTCAAATGGCTTGCCTCGGCGGGCGATGAACCGGCGGAGAGCCATCAAGAAAGCATCAGTGTCTATGCTCTCCAGTAGGTCAAGATGTACACAACTTGTCGTCATACACTTGAAAATCAGACCCCACCGCTTCTCGGTACGCCGGCCTATCTTGACGTTGTAGGGCCCGAAACAATCGACCCCAGTCGACCAGAAAGGTGGCTTGTATAAGCGGAGCCTGGCAGGGGGTAGGTCTGCCATCTGAGGTACCAACGGAGTAGCACGCCATTTCTGACATTCAACACAGCTGTGTTGATGACGCTTAATAGACTCTCTTCCTCGGAGGATCCAATATCTTCTCCTCATCTCGGCGAAAACCCGCTCGGGACCAGGGTGTAGCAGTTCACAGTCATACTTCTTAATAAGCAGCTTTGTGACATGAGATTTGGGATCAAGGATGATAGGATGTATTGCATCTGGGTCAAGATCTTCTGCCCTGCGTAGTCTACCTCCCACCCTCACTAGGCCAACAGCTTCATCATACTCGGGAGCAAGCATGAGCAGGCGACTCAGTCTCGAGATGGGCTTACCAGCAGCCAGAGCTTCCACCTCTTCAGGGAAGGACTCACTCTGAGCTTGTCTGAGGACATGTAGTTCTACCGTTTGGACGTCAGCTGCTGTCATGGTAGGGCTACTCTGGTCATCAGCCGCCCGTGAAGGCTCTCATGGGTAGCCTTGAGAAGACTGTCCCAATTGTCTATATCAGACATAAGTGTCGTGGTCGGAGAGCAAGTGGTGACTCCACAGAACAATGTCTTCCGAAGTTCATCCTCGTCAGCTTCTTGGGCTTCTGTTACCTGAAGCACTGGCCAGGAGTCTGGATGTTGTCGGAGAAATGGTGGACCTTGGCTCCACCGGTTCGGCTGGCTGAGCTCGAGCAAGGGTTTACCACGAGTAAGGTCATCTGCTGGATTGTCAGTGGTGTTGACGTACCGCCAGGTCGAGTTTTCAGTGTGTTCCTGAATTTCTGCGACTCTAGTTCCTACAAAGACCTTGTAGCGACACGAGTCGGAATTGAGCCACGTCAAAACTGTCATCGCATCAGTCCAGAGAGTAACTTGCTGTGAAGGGAGTGACAGTTCTGTCATAATGACTTTAGCCAGCTGGGCTCCGGCTAAAGCAGCACACAGTTCAAGGCGTGGTATAGATAGTTGTTTGCGAGGGCTCACTCGTGACCGAGCCATCACAAAGGCAATGTGCACTTCACCTTGATTGTCTTGGGTGCGGAGGTAAGCGACGGCCCCGTAGGCTCTTTCAGAGGCATCGCAGAAGATGTGTGCCTCTCGTCTGGGTGACCCTATGCCTGCTACTGATGGGACATAACATCGAGGAATTTCCACTTGTGGAAGATGGACTAGTTCACTCTCCCATTTTGTCCAGATATCCAGCAGAGCCTCTGGTCTGATCGGTTCATCCCAACCAACTCCCACTCTCCACAGGTCTTGAATCAGGATCTTCGCTCTTGTGGTGAATGGAATCAAGTATCCTAGGGGATCATATTGTGTTGCCATCACCTTGTAGACGTTCCTCAGAGTGGGCTGTGAATAGTCTACTGGTCTGTGGCGGTACCCAAGACGATCGGTAAGGCAGTTCCAGCGAAGGCCTAAAGCTGGCTCTTCGGGATCCTGTCGAGGTTGAGATAGCCACAACTCAGTGCTAGCTGCTCTCGCTTCCAAGGGAAGATGCTCAACAACTGTGGGGATGTTACTGGCCCACTGCCTGATGTCAAAGCCTCCAGCTGAGAGCAGTTTACGCATCCGGTTAACAATGTTCTTGGCTTCATCAGCGTTAGTGACACTGGTCAAACAGTTGTCGACGTAAAAGGCAGTCTCCACAAGGTGTAAGATGTCCTCATAACCGCTGCTGTTATCCTTCACATGTCGCTGAAGGGCATACATGGCACAGCAGGGGCTGCATGTCGTCCCGAATGGCAAAACCTGCCACTCATATACCGTTGGTTCCTCCTCCCTCTTCATACCTCTCCAGAGAAAACGGAGAAGGGGCTTATCTTCTGGTAACAGTCGAACTTGATGAAACATCGCTTTGATGTCACCACTGATAGCCACACTGTGTTCTCGGAACCGGAGAAGTACACCGAGGAGAGTGGGACCTAAGGTCGGACCGGGCAACAGTTGACTATTGAGACTCTGGCCGTTGTGCTGATAGGACCAGTTGTAGACAATCCTAGCCTTGCCATTATGGTGGACAACGTGGTGTGGCAGATACCAGGACTCTGTGGAGCTGTCTACTGTGTCAGGAGGTAGAGGTTCGGCATAACCCAACTGTTCAAGCTTCTGTATTTCTTGACAGTAGGTGTTAGTTAAAGCAGTGTCTTTGGCTAGACGACGTTCTATGCTCCGTAGCTGTGGGAGCAATGTATGCTTTGGAGCCCAGAGTTTAGGTCTAGCTTTGCGCCTCAGCAGTGGAGCAGCATACCTTGTTACTCCATCCACTTCTACCTTGACGGTGCCCTGTTCTAGCAGTTCTAGGGCCTGCTGATCTTCTTTGGAGCGAATCACAGTCTTGGCGTTGGCATACGGGTTTATGTCAACTTCCCACAGTCGTTCAAGGTGCCGCTGCAGCTCTGAATTAGGAGACATGGTGAAGTAACAGTGTGAATGCTCACCAGTGAGGTTGAAGTTAGCGGGGCCTTGCAATGTCCAACCAAGAGCAGTACGCACAGCCACAGGGCTCCCAGGAGGACCTGCTCGGATCGGTTGTTTGGGAAGCAGCAGATGTGGGAAGTCAGAGCCTATCAGCAGAAGCGGTTGGACCTTGTCAACATTCGGCAGAGGAAGACCTTGCAGGTGGGAGTATCTACGCATGAGCGACTTGACAGGATAGCTGTGCTCAGACAAGCTCAGCTCACCAGCAGTGAAGGCATGAAAGATGTTGTACCTTTGTTTGGGAGAATGAGCTGGGGAGATGTCGAACGAGACAGCTGCTCCTTGTAGATGGATCACCTCATGGCGGACAGTACGCAAAGGCAAGCTCTCAGGCTCTTTGTCTAAATGGAGATGCCGGACTGCTGAGGGAAGGATGAGGGATCTCTCTGATCCGTCGTCCAGGATAGCAAAACCTTCCAGAGAGTGCTCGGCATTGTACAGACGCACCTTAACTAGCTTCAACATGACTTTATGCGGACGACTAGGACGGTCAACGAATATAGTGTTGGGAGCAGCACTGACCATTAACACTTTCTTAGCCTCTTGGGAACACACTTCGTGGAGCACGGTCAGGTGTTGCTGTTTGCACACTTGGCAAGGCTTCTTGAGAGTACATGCCTCAGGTTTATGGTTTCTGCCACACCTCCAACAGCCTCTATCTTTAATCCAGGTGGAAATCTCTGATGGAGTGAGCGTTTTAAATTTGGGGCATAAGCTGAGGTAATGCTCACGGGCGTCGCAGTACGGGCAGTAAGGCTTCATACTAGGTTTACCTTTGGGTGACTTTGTGCTACGAACAGGATCTGGAAGAGCTACCTTAGCTTGGCTCTCAGTGTTGTAAAACACATTCGATGAAGGACCCTGGGATTTCCTTTGGCCCTTAACTGACTTAGGCTGGTCTTGGAACATCAGAGCTGCTCGAGATGAAATGCGCTTGGCTTGTGACTTTAACTGAAGCCAAACAGAGAAGTCTTCAAGCGTATAGGTCTGATCAGTGCCAGTCCTCAGGATGCCGCGGTTTATGCTGTACTCCACAAACCCATCTCGATAGTTAGTAGGCAATTTGCTGAGCAGCCTGTCGACATGGGAGCCGCATCGTAGTTCATAGCCATTTTCACCCTCAAGGGAGCGGAGCATGCCAACGAGACCTTGTACTGATAGGGCAAAATTATCAAACGCCTCTGGATCTCCAGATCTTACGGGAGGTGAGTTTAAGATAGTACCAAGCTCACTCTGCACAAGCTGACGCGGTTGCCCATATTTGTCTTGGAGAGCCTGGAGGGCTGAGGTGTATGGCTTGGGATCGTGCATGTAGGCTTGGGCTAGCTTATGGGCGCTTGGCAATTTCAAATGGTCGAGGAGGACTTGATATTTGAACTGCTCTGTAAGGTGAGCATGTGTATTGAGCAGATTATCCAAAGCCATCTTGAGCAGGGCAAAGTCTGACTCTTTACCTGAGGTGAAGTAAGGTAGAGTAGGTCTAGGAAGGCCATAAGAGGTAGCAACTCGGAGCTCCATGAGGTCTGTGCCTGGTGCTGCCCTGTAGTTTAAAGGTGCTGTGCCCGGTCGTGCCAAAGGTGTAACATCAGGGTAAGGATAGGACAGCGTGTTGGCAACTGATAGCACTGGTTGTAAAGGTGTAACAGGTGGAGGCACATGTTGGGTCTGGGCTTGGTTATAGACCCTCTGTGGCTGGCGAAATAGACCCATACTCTGTTCTACTGACAGTGGCGGAGCACGTGAGGTAACAGCACTTACGGCTGGTCTAGGAGCCAACTGCGAAGCTGGATTGATGATTGCAGGAGGAGGAGGAAGCATGGTAATATACGTAGGCTGCGGCTGGGCGAGTATACTAGTAGTAGTATAAGCACTCACTTGTGGAGCGGGCTGGACTGATGGAGGACTGGTCGAGTCAGGTGGACTAATGACTGCACTGGAGACTGGTGTCAGAATATGAATAGACGGAGTAGAATGGAGTGGTCCATATGCACCTGATGAGTCGAGTAGGGGAAGCTGAGCTTCTGATGATGACCTTAGGTTGTACTCACATTCACTGAGGGGCCTGGAGGAACGGGAACTCTCACTTCCTTCTTCCTTCAGGAAAGACGTGATCAGAGCTGCTTGCGCCAATTCCATCTCTTTCTCTTTCAGTCGCCGTCGCAGCATCTGATGCCTGGTGATAGCCTCTCTATTCTTGTATGCCATCTCTGCTTTCTCCTCCAGTCGACGTCTATGCCGTTCTTGTTCTCTGAGAAGTTCCTCCTTCTCATCGATGGCATCTCTGGCTTCTTTGTCCAAAAGAGTACACTGCTCGTCCACTAGAGTCTGCTCCATAATCTGCCGCTGTGCTTCTGCTAATTCCATCCGCTTGACCTGTTCCTCCAGCATGGCACTCTGTAGCGCGGATAGCCCTTCTGCAACAGACCTCTTAGCTGATAAGGCCTCACTGACTTGAGATCTCGGTCTGCTACGATGAGAAGATACCAAGGATCGACATGACTCTGCTCTTACAAATGGCAGTGAAGGTGGATCAAGGATCGGGATGTTGTGAGCTGGGGCTGCTGCTCCGAGTTCCTCAGCTTCGGTGGAAGGAAGTACTCTGACTCTCGGTCTGTACCCAACTTCATAGTTTGCAAGGGATGCTGGTAACTGTATCTCCCGCTGGGGTCGAGAACGCACTGCTGGATCTGCAGATGGTTGTCCTGGCTCCATATTGTCTCCGGAAAGCTGTCAGATCCGGCTCGAAGGACCATGTGATAGAGTGTGATGCTCTGAAGGGATAATACTGGTCTGACAGTTTCTTTTGACAGGGCTCCGGTCAAGGAGAAGGGCACGGAGAAATTATTCCAGCAAACTTTTTAATTATTGAAGTTTGAGTACAGGCATCAGTGTACAAACAGTAATATATGTATTTGTGTGGTCTATAAAGAAACAAAGAATAAAATAATATTAATCATAATGTACAAAAGTATAAAATATGTACAAAATGTATACAGTGATATCCAATATAATAGTAAACATTGAATCAGAATACTAAAAGATATTAATTTGGTCAAATAAGTCGGAAAGAGCCATAAATAACTAATATACAAGCATACGAAGGGATTAATGGGCAAAGTATATATTCTAAATGGATTTGGTGTTCTTTACTTCCCTCTAGTGGAAGCGAACGCAACTGCACCCCATGCGCTCAACATGTGAGGGGCTTATAGCGGGAGTGCCGAACTACACTCTAAGCGCGCCTAAAGACGACACAGAGGCTAAACACGATTTAACTGTAGGACTAAAGGACATAACTGAAATATAGCACTCGAGAATACAGCTAAAGCTGAAATAGTGTAAAGGAAACAATCTCCAGTCTAATACGTCTTATAACAGTCCCATAATACCTATTAACTAACAAAATACATACAAAAGTATGCATGTTAGAGACTTAACAGGAAAACAGATAAAAGTAAACAATATCTAAACAAGTCCGATGGTAATATTTGTATCTTATTACTGAATGAAACTTACTTTCGCTTAGATTACGCACACGAGGGCTACCATCCCACAGAATGCAGAGTCGGTAATAAGGAAATGACGCACTCAGAAAGGAAATGATATCACTACAGTTTCAAAATAAAACGACAGGAAATAAAAGACTTTCTGACAACTGGTTTTTCATATTAAACTATGTTATTCCCTTAACGAAGACGAGTTGATACCTCTCTCGTCTCAGTGCGTGCACTACATCCGACTACATCGCTGTCTTGCGGCGAAACTTCGACTCGGCGCAGTAATACCATCACTCGTGAAAAGTCCTCTCCCCCCCTCTCCTCCTCCCTCTCATTTCAACGGGAGCGGACTTTTCACGAGAGATGATATTACTGCGCCGAGTCGAAGTGCTCCCAAGCACTTGCTATGGTATTCTGCCATACAATATAGTTATCCATTTTACACGCTTAGAAAAGCGCAACGTTTTATTTTGTGTCACCGTCCTAGGTCGAGTTACACTACTCGTGTAACTGTATTTAAATAGGGAAAACGCGGAGGTGTTTGGTCGCTTCTCTTCTGGGCACGTATTGAATGAACAGGGCTGAGATAAGATCTAACAAAGTTTCGCCGCAAGACAGCGATGTAGTGCACGCACTGAGACGAGAGAGGTATGTATCAACTCGTCTTAGTTAAGGGAATAACATAGTTTAATATGAAGAACCAGTAGAGTATCCCTTTAAGCACAAAGCTCTTCTATGCACACAGTCGGTTCAGCAATCAAGTTGGATGTATACATCGCATATTGATCACATCTACTCATTCCTATAGAGAAGGAAAATAATATAAAGAACAAAAAGAGAGCAAGCAACACAACATCCACACATCTAACTTTTCCAGGTCAGCATTACATTAGCACCAGAAGGCACATTCATTCTGCAACCTGTAAGAGAGTAGACTTTTTATGAAGCCATCCTGTAAAGAAAATGAGGTCATTAGTTACAAAGCAACATTTCATGTCATTTTAGCTTATTATCTTACCTTAGCAGTGAGTATTTTTGGAGTTAGTAGAGCAAGAAGGAAAAAGTGTAGTTTGTGTGAGATGCATCCATCGAGACAAGTCTGGCTCGATTTCAGCAGGTACTGAGGTTGAGGCTGTCAGTTGCGCTGAAGTCTATACCTTATGTTGCATTATGTGACAGATCTTTTGTGTTCTGAGGGCAGAGTCATGTACTAATCTAGCCTGGTTAAAACCAGACCATTCTCAGTTGTAACTGAGTTAGGGTCTGGCAAAGCTTCATAGACAAATCATTTCCAAAGGGGCGTCACCAACGGACGTAGCTCAAATGCATCTGGGCGCAATTGGATAGACCTACAACCAATCAGAGCGATGAAGAAGATGACGTATGCAGAGCGACGTTGGTTCGTCTGTTATAGAACAACTTGCTGACACTGATTAGCTACTTGCTCTACGTTTATTTAAAATGAACAGCAAGACAACTGGAAGTGAATGTGCTTTCCATTAAATAAATCACACACCGTAAACAAAACCTTAATAAAAAAAACTTTGCAATTTAGACGCGCAAACTGGTTGCCGGTGCTGTGAGACGTACGGCTCGGGCACATTCGGCTTGAAGTCGTTCATCCTCGGATGCTGCGCCGCGCGCGCTGTTACAAAAAACCTGTGCACACAGGCAAGCGAAATGGGGTCTTGCCGGTCTTGCGCATCGAACGCGTCATTTTTGCCCCGCGCACCTTCGCGCTCGTGCGGACGAGTCGAGTTAAACAAGGCTTTACTCCATGTCAGCGCGCGCTCTGACCGGTAAAGGGGGACAGACCTCTCCCGAATCATCTCCAGCAGTAGCAGTCTCCGATCGCACCACTAACTCCGCCTCCGTTTCCCTTGTAAGCCGATATTAGTATTTAAACATTCTCTATGATAAATGTTTGTGAAAAATATATTTTAATAACATGGTTTTGGCGGTTATAGAGTTCTAATGACGGTGTTCAACTATAACCGTCACACATAGTTTCGCGGCGGCATCCATCTTTGTAAATGTACAAAATCTGCTTCACCGTCGCTGTGCTATCGTCATCGTGTAAAGCCCGCCCCAACGTTTCTGATTGGTGCCGTGATTTCTGCGGACTGGAAATGGGTTTCAATGAGCTCTTTGCCAGACTAACTTTCAGAGCAAATCTAAATTTGCCGGAAGTTGTCTGGGTTTATCCCAAGGGGGTAATCCATCGACCGGAAGTTGAAGCCGGCCGGGTGCCGCCATGTTGTTGCAGAACTTCACTTGCGTTAGCATTTCCATTGACTCCCATTCATTTTGGCGTCACTTTGACAGCGAATAACTTTACATCTGAGGCGTTTAAAGACTCCATTTGTCCATTATTTATTTCTAAAGAAACACGACAATGTATAAAGGGCTCCATTACCGTCTATGTTACATTATGGCCCCGTAGAAACCGATTTAGTAAAAATAGGCTAACGATTGTGTCATAACCACTCGAATCTCTGTCGCGCTGTACAGAAATTACCGTACAGACAGGAGGAGAAGCTCGCAGGCAATCGGGGGGACGTCCCGTCAAGAGAGAAGCCCATAGATAATGAGTCCATAAAAGCAACGGAATACTTACTCCTGCTCACTCACGCCAAAGAACTCTTTGCTCAAGTTCCCCGTCTCTGCAAGATTAACGTTGGCAATTTTCACGCACAGCTACTAGAAGATTAACGTCTGTCAGACAGGTTGCTCACGTCATCAAGCTTAGGTTGAGTCGGTTTGAGTCTGCGCGTCAGGAACGGAAGTGCTCAAAAATCGCTAAAAATGGGCTTCAACTGTCTCAACTGAGTTCCAATGAGATGGCTCTATCCACTTCTTATACTGTCTATGGTTTTCCCAGGCTAGTACTAATCTAGGTGAAGGATTGAATTACTCATAAAGTGAGTCACTTGTCGCCACCTACTGGTCTAACGATGTAACATGTAGGAAGACTCACTAAAAACCCCACCACTGATGCAGACATTCACAGCATTAGTTGAGGGATTTTTTTTTTCCTTGAGAAAAACTGACGTACTGTTCCTTATTATATCTCAGCAAATGAATCAATATCGAATGCAAAGTTGTGAGTCCGAATCAAATCGTGACATTTGTGTGTGAATACCCAACAGACCTCCACGGTCAGCCACAAACTCTGGCTTTTGCGAAACACTCAGTAAAGCAACAAAAGAGTCGTTTGCATGCTGTTTTATTGTTGTTTTTGCACACCAGACCCTAATGCGCTGAACTGAGTTAGTGTATTGATTGTCATTTCATTCGCATTCGCCGGGTGCGTTGGTTGGTTGAATAGAAATTTACCAGAATAGTTAGGCGGGCATATTCACACACACACAGTGTAAACCTCTTAATGGTCAACCAATTTGCTTACAGCTATCAATAAACAATTCCAGACATCAGAATTTGGATCATTTGATTTCATTGTAGGGAAAGTTGTTATAGGCTATATTATGCATATTTCCTCACAGGCATCGCTTTGGAAACAATCGGTTGTCCTGTAGCCAATAGAACATCAAGATCCAATATTCATTTAGTCATCATGTTTGGCTGTCATATTTTCCTTTTAATAGACCTACTCGTTAATCATATTTATTCATGATATGTTTTTATAATTTTAGGCTGGCATAGGCTACTCGTGTATTTTCTTATCTAGGTCGTTTTTGGTCTAAAAAACTTTTTCCCAAATTTGTTTAAACTTTCTATATATATCAATGCATAATTAAAATGTAAGTACTCTGATAAAAAGAGTATAAAAATCGAGTGACTCTAGACCGTTTAATCTGCACTAAACACAGCTCATTATTTCCTTCCGGGACGAAACAATGGATTGGCTTAGGCGACTGTCACTCTCTCGCAACCATGGCGACACCCCCGCTGCTACATGCGCTGCCCACATGCGCGCACTCGTTTGACTCGAGGAGGGTAAGAGACTAGTAAGAGACACAATTACATGCAAAACACGGCGTATATGTTATGAATCTTACACGAAATTCACCTTCATCACAGTGTAACTGATTGTAATGGGAAAACGTGTATCAATGCAACCTGTTTTTAGCTTTGCTTTATGTTACTAGCTCGTTAACGAATCAAACTCAATATATTTTAAACTTTACCAGTATCGATATGCTAGCTTGATAGTGAGTACTAACAGCCATGTTAGTTGTTTATATTCATAATGATAAAGTTAGGTATTTTATTACATGTGAGTCTGACATGATGTCACTACCCAGCAAACATTTGGACGTGTAATGACCGTTGAAAAGACGTCCGTCCGACACGTCCCGTCATGGTTGAAAAATAGTTCCAAAATGAAAGTTGAACCGACGTCTTTGACGTCATCTGGCCGTGAATTCCACGTCTCTTCTGGCCGTGAATTCCACGTCTCTTCAGCGCGTCCCTGGACGTCTAAATGCGTCGTCATTTGTGTGTTTAAATGTGTTGCTGCATAATTAAGTGTATATAAGCCTGCATTTAAAATAATCACACACATATTGTGTAACATCGTGAAAGGCAATCAAGTCTTGAAGTTTACACATCTTGACAAAGGTTCTAAAAAGGTCCAAAATTGGTCTAGTCAGACCTGACCGTCAATAAAACGTTTTAATCACGTGTACATCACAAACAAGAACACATTATTTGTGGACATAAGAAAAAAAGAAGCATGTTCTGATTTAGCACATTTTATTGATCTTGAACAGTAAAAATGTCTCTTAATATTTTTTCAATGTTTAACATTTGTTAACCAAACTAAAATACCAATTACAAAATACTGAATTATTATATAAAGGGATAGTTCACCCAAAAATGAAAATTCAATGAAGAAAGGTATACAGGTTTGAAACATGAGGTTGAGTAAATGATGACAATTTTCATTTTTGGGGAAACTATCCGTTTAAAAACACATTGTTTGGCTCAGTTTTTGTATCCACCAGCTGTTCCTGGAGCGTGTTTCAGGTGTTCTGCCATTGCTGCATCAATTTCTGTAGTCTGTAGCATTTGGGCTCCACCTCTTCACAGCATCTAAGGGAAGAGAATATATATATATTTAAATAAATACAATTATTATTAAATTAAAATTTTAGGTAAATGAAATGCACTTATTTTCAAAATATTTTTATGGTCTACAGGTAAATTAAAAAAAAACATGGAACAACATGAATGAATCATGAATGACACATTAGAAAAAGGTAATCAACATGCATTACATTTTATTTTATTGTATAAAATATGTTCTGCTTTTATTTTTAAAGCAGTTACTGAAAACATACATGTTAAAATCCAGCTAAACATTTCATTCCATTTCAGATAATTTACTTTCTGAAAGAAACTCTCAAAAGGCTACATTAATAAGTTACAGTAATGACTGTATCATTAAACAATATACTTGGTATAACGTTACCGTTGTTGTATACGTTCAAAGTTACTTTTAGCCTACTGGCTAATTTTAGCCAAACTCAGTAAATTTCAGTTGACAATGTGGGCATAATTTCTTTCGGTTCATTCATGTCACACAAGTAAAACTCAAGCACGTTAATCTAATACAAAATGTAGGCCTACTTACCCAACAGTAGATTTTTAATAATATCGACACAACTCCCTCCTCTCCTCGTGTTTGTTCACAGTTCCAGAATCTATGGGGAGAACGCGTTAACATCTCGCGAGATAATCCCATCGCATGATTTTGTAATATCGCGAGATCTTTTGTTACTACATCTTGGCAGCACAGTTTACCCAGCAAACATTGGTCCGACGGCAACGTCGTGTCCATGGCCAAAAATAGTTGCGGCCAGGACGTCATAAATCGGTAAAAAATGTAACACAGAACATTTCCTAAAAACGCATTCAGATACATTTGTACATGTCTACAGTTGCATGTATAATTGTTATTTTAACTTTTAGCTCGTGTAGTTATGTTTAGTGTATCGGGTGAGAGGACGTCACCTGGCGACGTCTTTTACACGTGCATTTATAGTCCATCATGACCCTCTATGAAATCCTTGTTAAATATGCAAAAGCTGCGCTTAATCCTCGCATGGTTAATACTGCAATAATTAATGTAGTTGCCCATGAAGTTTTTAAGAGGTTGTGAAGAAGACGTCCACTGGCGTCCTTTACACGTCTAGTCAGGCTGTGAATAATAACGTCCACTGACGTCTTTTGCACGTCTAGTCTAGCAAGACAGAAAAAAATTATCAGGATTTATAATTCTTTATAAAATACACGATTTATATACAAATAAATATATATTTACTTTATCTTGTTTTTATAAATTATAATCACAAAATGCACAGTATAGTCAAGTGATTGCAAATGCAAAGCCACTGCATTTTAGTCATTATTTTAACCTGTTGTACTTGATGTATTCGTTGTTATTTTTTTATGGAATGTATATACATGTAAAACAGAAATATACCCGGTCACCATTTATGTCTGAGTTGGATGTAATTACCCAAACCCTCTGCCCAAACCATAAACTGTGCTGCTAAGATGTAGTAACAAAAGGTCTCGCGATATTACAAAATCATGCGATGGGATTATCTCGCGAGATGTTAACGCGTTCTCCCCATAGATTTTGGAACTTTGAACAAACACGAGGAGAGGACGGAGTTGTGTCGATATTATTATTAAAAATCTACTGTTGGGTAAGTACATTTTGTATTAGATTAACGTGCTTGAGTTTTACTTGTGTGACATGAATGAACCGAAAGAAATTATGCCCACATTGTCAACTGAAATTTACTGAGTTTGGCTAAAATTAGCCAGTAGGCTAAAAGTAACTTTGAACGTATACAACAACGGTAACGTTATACCAAGTATATTGTTTAATGATACAGTCATTACTGTAACTTATTAATGAAGCCTTTTGAGAGTTTCTTTCAGACAGTAAATTATCTGAAATGGAATGAAATGTTTAGCTGGATTTTAACATGTATGTTTTCAGTAACTGCTTTAAAAATAAAAGCAGAACATATTTTATACAATAAAATAAAATGTAATGCATGTTGATTACCTTTTTCTAATGTGTCATTCATGATTCATTCATCTTGTTCCATGTTTTTTTTTAATTTAGCTGTAGACCATAAAAATATTTTGAAAATAAGTGCATATCATTTACCTCAAATTTTAATTTAATAATAATTTTATTTATTTAAATATATATATCTATATTATCTTCCCTTAGATGCTGTGAAGAGGTGGAGCCCAAATGCTACAGACTCTGAAATTGATGCAGCAATGGCAGAACAGAACACCTGAAACAAGCTCCAGGAACAGCTGGTGGATACAAAAACTGAGCCAAACAATGTGTTTTTAAACGGATAGTTTCCCCAAAAATGAAAATTGTCATCATTTACTCAACCTCATGTTTCAAACCTGTATACCTTTCTTCATTGAATTTTCATTTTTGGGTGAACTATCCCTTTATATAATAATTCAGTATTTTGTAATTGGTATTTTAGTTTGGTTAACAAATGTTAAACATTGAAAAAAT
Source organism: Rhinichthys klamathensis goyatoka (assembly GCF_029890125.1). NCBI lineage: Eukaryota > Metazoa > Chordata > Actinopteri > Cypriniformes > Leuciscidae > Rhinichthys > Rhinichthys klamathensis. The sequence goes on from NW_026606762.1 coordinate 2,130,733, forward strand.
ATTAAGATACATTTTGGCTGTTCAAGATCAATAAAATGTGCTAAATCAGAACATGCTTCTTTTTTTCTTATGTCCACAAATAATGTGTTCTTGTTTGTGATGTACACGTGATTAAAACGTTTTATTGACGGTCAGGTCTGACTAGACCAATTTTGGACCTTTTTAGAACCTTTGTCAAGATGTGTAAACTTCAAGACTTGATTGCCTTTCACGATGTTACACAATATGTGTGTGATTATTTTAAATGCAGGCTTATATACACTTAAATTATGCAGCAACACATTTAAACACACAAATGACGACGCATTTAGACGTCCAGGGACGCGCTGAAGAGACGTGGAATTCACGGCCAGAAGAGACGTGGAATTCACGGCCAGATGACGTCAAAGACGTCGGTTCAACTTTCATTTTGGAACTATTTTTCAACCATGACGGGACGTGTCGGACGGACGTCTTTTCAACGGTCATTACACGTCCAAATGTTTGCTGGGTATGGTTTGGGCAGAGGGTTTGGGTAATTACATCCAACTCAGACATAAATGGTGACCGGGTATATTTCTGTTTTACATGCACATACATTCCATAAAAAAATAACAACGAATACATCAGGTACAACAGGTTAAAATAATGATTAAAAGGCAGTGGCTTTGCAATCACTTGACTATACTGGGCATTGTGATTATAATTTATAAAAACAAGATAAAGTAAATATATATTCATTTGTATATAAATCGTGTATTTTATAAAGAATTATAAATCCTGATAATTTTTTTCTGTCTTGCTAGACTAGACGTGCAAAAGACGCCAGTGGACGTATAGTATTCACAGACTAGACGTGTAAAGGACGCCAGTGGACGTCTTCTTCACAACCTCTTAAAAACTTAATGGGCAACTACATTAATTATTGCAGTATTAACCATGCGAGGATTAAGCGTAGCTTTTGCATATTTAACAAGGATTTCATAGAGGGTCATGATGGACTATAAATGCACGTGGAAAAGACGTCGCCAGGTGACGTCCTCTCACCCGATACACTAAACATAACTACACGAGCTAAAAGTTAAAATAACAATTATACATGCAACTGTAGACATGTACAAATGTATCTGAATGCAATTTTAGGAAATGTTTTGTGTTACATTTTTTACCGATTTATGACGTCCTGGCCGCAACTATTTTTGGCCAGGGACACGACGTTGCCGTCGGACCAATGTTTGCTGGGTACATGCACTGCTCCTCTCCGCTGGGCGCTGGTAAGCGCGTCCTCCAGCTGTGAGCTGTCGGCATCGCGCGTTCATGTGTTTTGGGGGCGTGGTTTTGGAAGGAGCCCAGAATGGAGGGGGTGGAAGTGAATGGAGATAAGTAGCTGTGTTTATTACAGCCCTGAGAGGACTACAGACACTCGATTTTTATACTCTCTTTTCCAGAGTACTTATATTTTAATTATGCATTGATATATATAGAAAGTTTAAACAAATTTGGCAAAAAGTTTTTAAAAAAATTCCTACCTACAATACCTTTAAGGACGGGTGTTCCTCCTGTTCCCGGTTGTGTAACAGGTTGTCCTGCTCTTGTTAAACCACTCGAGGGCGTAAATGGACCATTATTTACTCTCTCCTGTTTTTGGCTGAAAGCTCTAAAACACTAAACACGAGGCTTCAGTGAATATGGTTTTTATTTATTAATTGTTTTTTATTAATAAATGTGTCATTCATTTATGTAATCAAATTGTTCAGCCATGGACATGACAATCAGCTAATAGGCTAACACATCCGGATAAATAAACAGAAAAATGTTTTAATTCTGAACTGAATGATCATGCAAGCATATTTTTTTTGTGTATGTTGATTTTACTGAAAAACTGGAATGTGCACTCTAGTGTTATTTGCAGTCATTACATTTAAAAACAGATTTTAACAACAAACACACAGTCACCAAAAATATGAAGTAGCCTATTTATGTTTTGTGTGATGATGGTGTTCATATGCACCACAAGACTGTAACTATGGAGTCAGATAATGCACTGATGAAGAGCACACATTAAGGCTTATTAAAGTGTGTGTGACGCAGCATGTCGGCCTTGACCTCACCCACAACACCCTTATCTGTGTAACGTCCAGCTAGACAGAAGGTCTCACTCTGAACACTTATCAGCTCTCACAGGTCAGGGTCTCGAAAGCTTTTTTCTCACCCACTTGAATCTAGTTATGGAAAGAATTTTAGAGTTCAATCTAGAGCAATCAGGAATATGTATGTTTTACCATACTAAGAAGAGTTCTGTGATTATGTAAAACAATGTGTGAATTTATTCATGATCATTAATCAGTAGCCTAGTAGAAAAAAGAAATATGGAAGCCAATGGGTGCCGTCAACTGTCTGGTTACCAACATTATTTAAAATATCTTCTTTTGTGTTCAACAGGAGAAAGAAACCCATGCAGGTTTGGAGCAACATGAGGGTGAGTAAATGATGACAGAATTTTCATTTTTAGGTGAACTAACCCTTTAAGGCAAAACCATTGGTTTTTCATTCACTGAGCTATTATGCTTCCATTACATGCTTCTTTTTATTACGCTTTGTAACGGATAAAAACATACATGAAAATTCCCCTCTGAAATCAACTCTATCTCTGAATAAATCAAGAACTTTGAACCTGGTTTTATCCCATGTTCAGATTTCTGTTCTGAGCATTTATTCAAATTACTGCATATTAATTATAATGCCTCCTTTGAATATTTTAACCTAACATTTTAGAAAACTTATAATACATACAAATTGTCTTATTATACTGTGATTCACACAAAAATTGCCATGTACTGTACCTGATATATCTTGCGAGTCCGAATCAAATGGTGAAATTTGTGTGAATACCCATGCAGCCCTAACCACTAATGAGAATATGTTTAGGATATCATATGCATGTATGTAACCACTAATGAGAATATGTTTAGGATATCATATGCATGTATGTAACAGATGGCTATGCAAAAATGACACAACCTTTTATCTTTTTTTATTGCAAGAGTGTGGCTTAAGATAAATAAGGCAACAAATGTTTCAAATGGAAAACATACAGCAAGAAACTCTTTAAACAGTTTTACAACATGTCCAATAAAGGTGCAACTTTAACTAAAGGCCATTTAGGGAACTAGTGACCTGCTTTCATTGGCACAAGGGCGCCCGGCCCGCGTGTGGGTTTCTGAAACGTAAGCCACCTCTGAAACAAAGAAATGAAGAAAAGACAGAGACAGCATAAGCAAATAATTAGCAGGCCTTGAAGAAAGACAGAAAAGAGAAACATGTCAGACGTGACGTGCAGATGAAAGAATCAGACGCAGGCGGTTAGTGTCATGCGTTTCCACAGCTGTGAAACACGTGGCTTTCCACAGCCATAACAGAAGCTGAAAGACACTACAAGTCAAGAAGAGACCTTGCATCAGTCCACAGACGCAGTGAAAAAGACTACAAGTGAATGAAACAAAGGAGAAATATACATGAGAAGTGAATCACAACGCAGCCTGTAAACAGTGTCCTGAAACAAGCGGCTAATGCACAAAAATGGATTCAACTTTAATATATCCATGCACGTCATTTGATGATCAATCTGCAATCGCCATCCATACCAATAAACATCACACTCTAACAATCACCTTCCAGTGTCAACAAAAAAAGTCTTTTTCAAATTATTAATACTCCTGACTGGGGAAAAACTGTAACTGTAGATGTGTTACTGTAAAATATAGAAGTACAGTATTACCCTGCACTCACACATTACATTATAGGTAGCAAATGACATCCAAAGAAACCACAGTAATAGTCCAGTGAATCAGATGAAGGGGTAAAAGTAGTGTTTCTGTGTTTTGCATGATTCATAATCTTTCATTTGAATATGGCTGGTTTTCCATAGTGTAAATTTGATCACTAACAAACATCCTGGTAAACAGAGGCACTTATACATGTGCATTTGGAACTGTTCAGTGGCTCTCCATGAGAACTATACAACTAAGCCTGAGAACAAAGTATAATGCATGCATATTTGCTCTTGTTGCATACAGGGATGCACAATACATCAGTGGTCATGTTGAAAATGTAAATGTGACTTTTTAATGTGATCTGTATCAGTCTACGTAAAATAAACAGATATATTTAAATGATAAATTTAGCCAAATGATATGGAGGCGTGGTTCCGCCACGGAATACAACAATTTAAAAGATCCTTTCTACTTTTTATCTCACTTTTCTTCTCAGATGTGTGAGATATAAAGTTGCAATTGCGTGTTATAAAGTCAGAATTGCGAAATTCTGACTTTATAACTCGCAACTGTGAGAAAAATAGTCCGAATTGTGAGATAAAAAGTAGCAATTATCTTTTTTATTTTATAAAATTATCATAGGACCCCTAATTAAAAATAAAATAATCAATATATATATATTTTTATTTCTTATTATTTTTAGGGCTGTCAAATGATTAATCATGATTAATCACATCCAAAATAAAAGTTTTTTTTACATAATATATGTGGGTGCACTGTGTATAATTATTTTGTATATATATAAATACACACACATGCATGTGTATTTAAGAAAAAAATATTATTTATATATAAAATATTTATATTTATATATAATATAAATTATATATAAATCTATATACAGTATATACATGAAAATATTTCTTAAATATATACAAGCATGTGTGTGTATTTATATATATAAAATAATTATACACAGTGCACCCACATATATTATGTAAAAAAAACTTTTATTTTGGGTGTGATTAATCACGATTAATCATTTGACAGCCCTAATTATTTTGTTATATATATATATATATATTGTATAATGTATTTATTCCAATGGATCATAGTAGGTCAATTTGTTAAAAGATTGTAAAAAAAAAAACAATAATCATTGTTTTGAAAAAAAAAAAGTGTTCTGTTGTTGCACTTGTTTTAAATCTGGATTTTTAAGGTGGCCATTTTTTTGTAATCAATCTCACAAAATGTAGTTTGATATGTAATATCAGCCAATATGTATATTTTGCTTCAAAATGTCCATATCGACGCATCCCTAGTTACATATACACAACACGTGTAAGAGCAAAGACAGTCTTTAAAGCTTAAAGTTAAACTTTAAGTTAATCTCTATGGGCAACATCTGTGAAATACTGTTTAACAGAGATAATAATTGCAAAAACCAAACAAATATTATATTTACAGTAATGCACTTTCAATGGAACTATATAGAACAAGATATTAAATTGTTTTGAATGTACAACCCATTATGTTAACTAGTGTGCTAAAACCGCATAAAATGTTTGATAGCTGGTTTGTTTTAAAGAATTACTATAAGCGGTTTGATAAAAACATACTGTATAAGTATGTACAGTATAAGTAATATCTTGTCCCCTAGACTTCCACTGTAATACAGATACTATTATCTGAAGGAAGAGTCGCAGTCATTTTCTGTGGTAATGGACATTTCACAGATGATGTCAATAGATTAGCTTGTGTTGAACCCGGCATTCCTTCACAGCTATGCAGTATGATTGATTTTCATAAGAAGTGTAAACATACGAGAAGAATGTGACTTCAACGTTTATGAATGGTTAACCGAGTGAACGAGACGGTGTTTGCAGCTTGATCAGTCAGGTTTTGTAAACTTGCAGTCAAGACAAAGAAAGTCCATTAATAATTAAAAGCAGAACGTCTCCTTTAATCGTGCTCATGAAGGCAGCTCACTCATTAAAGTGCTTAAAGTTCACTCCGTGTTTGACACTTTTTTCTCTTTTTACTCAATTTGCACACACTCCAAACCAAGCCGTTTAATTTCCACCCTCTGAATAAGTCGATGTGCCAACATCTCAAGTTCAGACCGTTTTGTTCATGAAAACGTCTCAAGGTTGTGTTTTTCAGTTCTGAACGAATGTCCACTTAAAGGGACGCGACGTTGCCTGATGACGTTTCTCTCACGCCGAGACCCAGTGGCCCACGTGTTCTTCCAGCCAGTGCTGTAGAGGCTGTAGATCGAGCGGTTCGGTCTCTGCGTACATCTGGACAAGCTGTTCGTGGAGAACGGCGAGCAGAGGCAGACTCACGCTGAGCAGCTCGTACAGAAAAGCGTAATCCCCAGCGTTATCCATCAGGTGAACACCTGCCGCCCACACTTTACCATGCAGCCAGTTAAACACACCACGGGGCACAGAACACACACACTGGCTCACGTGCAGCGGCCAACGCAGGCTTCTCCTCAGAGAGGACATGATACCTGGAGACTCGGCCTGAAGATGAGTCTCGCGTTCCTCTGGACTCCAGCTAGAGCGGTCGGGGGATCCGTTAGTACATGTCTGAGGGAGAAATATTAAGAGGGATGTACTGTAAGACAACTATTGAGGAATTACGAAACATATGACTGGCTGAAGTGTGTTTTTACCGTGTGGAGATTTTGTGATCTTCCATTCGTCACTAAGGATTTCCGTTGAGCAAAGTGGAGTTTGCAGTACAACTTTCCTATAGGAGGAGAAGAAACCGTTAGTGTAAACGTGTGGTCACATCCGACACTGCTCGGAGAAATTGTGCGGGTAAAATCGAGTCGGAATCTGCGTGTTCTGGAGTTTCGAAAAAGTTCAAATCCTAAAATAAATCTGTTCATCATATAAAGCGATCGAGTCTCTTCAGGAGATCTGGATTAAACCGCTCAATTAGGGCTGGACGATTAATCGAAAAATAATCGAAACCGAAATTCAGAGCCTATAACCGACGTAATTTTACCATGCCGGTTATTTCGTTTTTTTAATCCTATTAATATTTCCGCCCACTGTGTGTTAATGTACTTTCCCCTTAAAACATATTACCGCATCACGTAACTCCACCCCGTCCAGTCTCCGATATTGAAGCAACATGAGCCCCTTTCACACAGCGCGTTGATCCCCGGAAATTGCCAGAACAAAAACACCTTCAGTGTGAACGCAAACACGACCCGGGACTGATGCCAGGTTGGGGACATAGTAACATTGCCGTGTTCAGTCCCGGAACGCGCGCTGTGTGAACAAAAGCCGTAATCAATGCCGTGTCGTAATGATGGTGCTTAAGCCGGGATCGTTCGCCAGCATGAAACGGTACGTAATGCGCTAGTTTATGATCGAATCAGAGAAAAAAAAATGCACAAGCGTGGAGAGAGAGAGAAATCGCAGCTCACAAGCAAACTATAGACGCCGCTGAGATATGACACGTGTCTTTGCGGGTTGTGTGTGAACGCACTCTCTGATTCCGGAAAATCACTGGCAGTGTGAATGAACCAAAGTCAAATGAACCCGGGTCACTTTATCCGTGTATTTTCCGGAATCTCTGTGTGAAAGGGAACTCAAACACTGAGTCAACTCAGCAACAGGAGCCACTTGTACCAAAGAAACACGCGAAAAAAAGAGAGAGATTGACAAACACCCAGCAACAAGTGCCTCCACACTCCACAAAGCAGGTTTCGATAAGCATTTACAAATGCTACACATTATGAAAAGTAGGGATGGCCCGATACCGATACTGGCATCGGGGATCGGGTCGATACTGTCCTAATATACTCGTACTCGTACTCATAAAAATTCGCCGATACCACGCACCGATACCACATACATTTTGCAAAACGAAACTGGCCGCCGCGAGTGCTTTGTCGAGGTGAACTGAGGCATAGGAAAGTATAATGTCGGCGGTTTGGGCTCATTTCAAGATAAGGGGTGATGACAACAGCAAGGCAGACTGTGAGTTATGTTCAGCTAAGGTGTCGAGAGGAGGGAAAGAAAGTACATCGTTTAACACCAGCAATCTAATTAAACATCTGAAGACGCATCATCTGATGGCCGAGCGCGCGCGCGGGCGGTAATGCACTCACTCTGTGTGTGCGGTTTACGGGAGAATAAAACGATTCGCGGGACTCCCGCAAACTAGAAATATCTATGAATAAAACATAAAAACTAAAAGATTTTTATTCATCTCTTGCAGAAAAGCAACAACAAAATAGAAACGATTTACAGGACAGAGTTTCTATTCATAACATGGTTACAGCGTTGAGCGATGTAGCCAATCACAGACATATGTGTTGATTTCTTGAACGCAATGGCCAATCAGAAGCATTTAAGATAGACTACCCTCACCGCTCAAAACGGACTTTTTTGTTCAGTGCTGAATTCTGTATGCTGGCAAATCCTCTAATTATAACAAACAAAGTGTGGATATTATGAAAGATTGATTGTGCAGTCAGCTTCATTGATAATAACAGAGATGTGTGAGATCGCGAGGAACTGTCAGCTTTTAGGATTTATTAAGGGAGCGCACTTTGCGCGCATTCAGTCATGCCAGACCATGAACGCAGTAGCCTGCTTGCTTTTATGTTAAATTAACAGTGGTTTGTGTGTTAATACATTTATTATTTTACTCATTTTTATTTATTTTTAGACTTGTTAAAACAAGCAGAGAAGAAAAGAACCTTGTCTTCTAACCTGTGTTCTAAAATAGTCGTCTTCTTTTCTGGGAGCCTATTACTTTTGCGGTAGAAATATCGGTATCGGTCCTCGGTATCGGCAAGTACACAAATGTAAATACTCGTACTCGTATCGGTTTGAAAAAAAATGGTATCGGGCCATCCCTAATGAAAAGGATTGTTTTTTTGGTTTTATACAAGTTATATTTTACTTTTAAGTTGGCAATATTTACAATAATTTATTTTGTCTACAAAAAGAACTATTTTCTAAAAATTTTGGAAACTTTAAAGAAAAAAATATTAAAATAATCGTTCAATAATCGTAATCGAGGTAACTTGTTCGATTAATCGCGATTATGATTTTAGCCAAAATCGTCCAGCCCTACGCTCAATTCATATGGATTCGTTTTACGATTTTCCACTTTTTGAGGCGTCAAAGTGGTAGTTGCGTAGCTGTCAATGGAGGGACAGAAAACTCTCAGATTTCATCAAAAAGATTCCGAAGATGAACTTAAGTCTTACGGGAATGACATGAGAGTGAGTAATTAATGACAGAATTTTCCTTTTTACGTGAACTATCCCTTTAATAAACTTAGATGCCAACTAGCGTTTCTGATGTGGATCTCGTTGTGATTCTCCGTGTGATTATCACAAAGACCTGACCTATTTTTGCAACGTAAGAGACAAATGCTTGAATTTAAATGGATACAGTAAAGAGAGATTTTTTTTTTTTAATAATAAAAAATAAAATAAAGGGATACAGTAGTTCACCCCAAAATTAAATGGTTTTCACATCATCTGATGTCTGTTTGTTACACAAAGCTATCAAATGGTTTTAGAAGACTTGGAATATAGTACAGCTTCATGATTTTTTGTTTAAGAGAGAGATCACGACTCTCCCATGATTATGAATAGACTAAACAAAATAACATGTCTTACAAGAGGTTCTGACAAAATGTTAATTGTTGGAGTCTATTTAAAATATTTAACGAATATGAATTCCTTATTATTATCATTTTAACAATCGGTTTGAATGAATGATTCAATAGCCATGTTTCCATCCACTTGTCAATCGAATTATCTGAAGTTCGGTAAAAAACCTCATGTGAATAAAGCTGGTGAAAGTGTGTTTCCATCCAACGGCTTTAAAGCTTTAAAAACCTGTGCGTAATGACGTCACATGCTGTTTTGCGATCGAATTGGTATATCGAATTGATTTGAGACATGTTAAGGTGTTTCCATTCATTTTCTCACCGAATTTCACAACATTCAAGCCAACATTTGCGAACAAAGTTTTACTAGGCAAAATGGATCGCGCCATAATAACGTTTCCATCCGCGTTTATCGCATAAGCCGTATATCGATCAAGATAAAATCCGATGAGACCGATCGTATTTCATTTGAGTCGATATTCATGAAATTCAATCGAATTTTACTGTTTCCATAAGGCATTTTTCATTCGATATCACTTAATGCGGATAAAAACGTGTGGATGAAACATAGCTAATGACTCACTTATAAAGACTTCACTTGTTTCATCGCTGGATGAATCAGCATTTTTGAACAAATCTCTTGAACGAATGATACATTTGTAACAGTCACTTGACGCCACCTACTGGTGTAACTAATTGATAGTCTTTAATTGAAGCGTCAAGTCACTTTCAAAAGGTGATTTACTCGATTTTGATCACTACAGTAGACATCAGTGTTTATATCCGAACTATAAAGTTTCATCTCAGTACTCGGGTTTGAGCGACATGACAGTGAGTAAATGATGATTTCATGTTCATTCAGTACCTTCCACCGAATCGAAGGAATGTCCTCCCTGGCGCAGCGGAGCTCTGCATGTGTCGCAGCGGAAGCATTCCCTGTGGAAGTGGAATCCCTCAGCGCTGAGCCTCTCCACTACAAACACACGCTTCTTACACGCGTGACACACATCACCCAGACTCTGAGGAAATTCTCTTTTTAAGGAAGGCTAGGGGATACAAAAAAAAAAGACAAAATCTGGTCAAGATAGTGTGAATTAAAGTATGCTGAAAATAACCCTGAGACTAAACATCCAGACTGTGGAAGGGGTCATACTTAGGCTATGTTTACACGTAAACGATCTGAAGAGAAAACGCAAAAGTGGCGTTGCGTTATCACTTTTTATTCTGCGTTTATACGAGCGTTATGGGTGGGAAATCCGCGTGCATATGGTGACGCAAAAGTGTGTGAAATTCGATGTAGTATGCACTCCAGGCGGCTAGGTGGCAATGTGAAGCACTGCCACACAACACCACCACCGTGAGCAGATTTGCGTTTTTACCGTTTAGACGGGAACGCGACGGTGGAGCTTTTTTAAGATTTCCACTCTGGAGGGTGGCTTCACTTTTTTGCGTTTTTAAGCCACCAAAACGCAGTTGCCGTGTAAACGAAAGGCACATCCGATAAAATATTTTTACGTTTTCACCCGGAATCGTTCTTGTGTAAACGGGCCCTTAAAGTATATAAATAAATAAAAACATAATGTGATGAAAGCATTGACAAGTGCAGATTCATTCACAAAACATTGCCTTCTTTTATGACCAATCACTATGATAAATACCAGGAAAATAGTATGTTTTTTTTTGCAGCATACATTGTGCATCGAAGGATGAACAACTGCAATCGCCAACATTTAAATAACATTTATTTCTGAAATTATAATAGATGCTAAATGTACATGACATTTGATGTGGGGTTGCATTTCTTCACCATTACCATTTTCATAAAGTAGTAGGCAGTATACGGTATATACTGTGTAGTATGCAAATCTGTATGACATTTTTGGTTGCACTTTATTTGACATTTTGTGCACTTACAGCATCTTACCTAAGAAAATACTGGTAATATAAGGTAACTACATGGGTTAAGGTGAGGTTTAGGGGTAGATTCAGTACCTAGTTTAGCCTGGTTAAAACCAGATCATTCTCAGTTGTAACTGAGTTATGGTCTGGCAAAGCGTCATAGACAAATCATTTCCAGAGGGGCGTCACCAACGGACGTCGCGGATAGACCTAAACCCAATCAGAGCGATGAAGGAGATGACGTATGCAGAGCGGCGGAGAAACATCTCCGAGTGTTGTTCTTTACTCGGTTTTTAACAAAAAGGAAACGTTCAAATCGCTTAAAACAGACGCAATAGCTGATTGGAACGAGTGATGTTCGACGGCGGCATCCATCTTTGTAATGTAGGCTACAAAATCTGCTTCAAAATCCCAGCGCTGTCGTCATCGTGTAAAGCCCGCCCCAACGTTTCTGATTGGTGCCTCGATTACGACGGATTGGAAATGGGCTTGAATGAGCTCTTTGCCAGACTAACTTTCAGAGCAAATCTAAATTTGCCGGAAGTTGTCTGGGTTTTCCCAGGCTATACCTAGTTATTACCCAGTTATTGCAATAATATGTTCATGTGGAACAGGACTGTAAAAATAAAATGCTGCCAAATTTTACATCTAATTGCTCAATTTCGATGAGTAAACATTGTAACATTTTTGGAGCTTGATAGTACCAGTCCCCATTCACTTTCATTGCATAGAAAAAAGCAGCTTGGACATGTCTCCTAACATCTCCTGTGTTCCAGGAAAGTAAGAATATCATACAAATGAGGGTGAGTAAATGATGACAGAATTATTAACGTGAACTGAAATGCACGAGATGACCACATGATTTCATAAAAATCCCTTTTGTTCTGGTTTAAACAATTATCTGAACAGTTGATCTGAGGCTTACCGGAGTGCCTGAGCTGCTTGGCTGAGGCCTGTGATCATTCTCGCAGAGCGTAACCAGAGCGTCACCTCTAGCGCCCACTAGAGACACTCTGCCTACTGTGCGCTAACAGCCAATGGGACAGAAAGTGGAGGAAAGAGAATGAAACAGAAGGACAAAGCAATTATAAGGCGAAGCATGAGAAGACATGCTGGGGAAAATCTGAGAGAAAAGAATCCAGAACACCTCATTTTAGGCAAATTTGAACGCAGTATTTTTGCCTAATCTTATTGCATTGCTTGTCCATGGCAGTTTCAAAGTGACGTCCTATGACTGGCGTGTTAAACAGTTAAAAACATGACTTTTGCAACATTTTATGTTGTTTAATGCATGTATCACGCATTAAACTGTTAAAATTGCGTTTGAAACTTACTCCCCCTTTTACTAAACTCTACCATAATCCTAACTGATAATGTGAGCAAAAACAAATCAGATGAAAATGCATTTGCTGAAGCAACCATGCCATTTTAGCTTCCTTCTGCGAAGCTTTGAGCTCTTTTGTGGAGTGTCCAGACTTGTGTTGGACCCAAGCGGCCCGGATCACATGTGCAATGCTGTACCAGGTGAGCTACCGAGCAAGTTTACTGCGTCAGAAAAGCCATACATATGGAGCTGGTTATGTGATGCAAATGTCAAAATGTATTAGTTTACAAAGCATGCACTGTGGTAAGACATAACATTGGTGTTTTACTGCCTTTACTGTTCATTTCTGCTGGAAACTGCAGTAAAATATATGTATAGGTACGTTTTTGGAGTTCTGCAGCAATGTAGAGTCACATATTTTTCACTTACGCCTGGGTTGGGTTTATAGTATGTAGGTGCCTCCCCATGTTTTGGAACAGAACCCGTGTCTTTTAGCTCAAAATGAGGGTTGTCAGTCAATCTTGAGAAGCTAAAACTCCACAAACTCCTATGATCCAGTAACTCCGAACCGTTCAGTTAGAGTTTCAGGTCAAGCATCTGGCAATGGAAGAGAGGAATGCTCTCTCTCCCTGTGGTCAGCTGGAATGTGAGGATGCTTACAGCCAAGTGTGTGTGTGTTGTATTGGCACGTTCTCATTACAAAACCAACCATGTGAAGAGAGACAGTCCATCAAGGAGAGCTGGGGCACTGATCAGTGCTCTCCAGTCCTGCCTACAACATGCCAACAATCTCACGCAAGACTCTCGATCCAGCCAGAACGCATATCATGCAAGTCCTGGGAGATTGTGGATAAGCCTCATTCCACTGGTCATGTACCTGTTTGGGAGCATATGGGTCTCCATTTGATTGAAGAATGTCTGTTTGTTTTCTTACAGTAAAGCCTCGCTCACACTACAGGAGTTTTAAAATCCTAACCGATTTTGAAATCTGGTTGCAGCTCACACTTTAGGAGAATCTTTGCAGATTTTCTTACCTCAAATCTTAAACATGCTCACACTACAAGATTTGAAAATCGTGGCGCATCACACACTACACAATGTTATTAAGATTCGTGCCAGAGAAAGCGCCTCACGTGATCTCACGCAACAGATCGGAAGCGGAAAGGTGGATGTAAACAAAATATCTGTCCTTCATATCAATTCATATTCGTGAAAAGGTTGCCGTGTGACCAAGGAAAGCGAAATCTTAAAAAAAAAATCATCCTTTTAATAAGGATATTTCTAATGAATGGCGTCAGCTCTGTTCAATACAAGGAATCAATGCCATAGATCTCTATAAGGTAAAGCATCAGCAGCGTTGCTCAATGCCCATTGCTGCTCAGCTGAGCATTGTAAAGTGGAGCTCAAAGTTCAAATTAAAATAATTAACAGCTTGTTTCATTTAACCTATCTTTGAATGAATATAACTTTATAATGAATATAAATATTTTATAATGAAAATATTTTTGTGTAGGCCTAGGCCTAATTCTGTGAATTACACTGTGCAAACCAAAGTAATAGCCTACAGTAGATACTACCCACCGGATGAAGAAAGGGCTCTCAGTCTCCACAGAACATAAAATATTCATATTATTTTATTTTTCGTGTTGGCATTTGAGGAAAAAACAATGTTACGGACATGACCGCTCTAATCGACTTTAAAATATGCTTTAAAACTTTCACAAAGACATCAAACAGAAAGCACAAAACCTTTCTTTAAATCGAATTTCGTTTTGTATTAATTGTATCTTAATTTTAAACAATGTTTCATCAACCAATTGCCTGGATTTTTATAAATAAGAAGTAAATATAGCAGACGATAGATAATCACGAAACGGAGGCGTCGGCGATACTTCATAAATGAACCGAAACTCAGCGTATAAGATAGCCTACTTGCCTCACAGACATGTCTACTTTTAAACAGAACAATTCAAAACGAAAGAAAACAGACAACAGACTGCTCTCTGCTTATGTAATCCGTATGAAATGTGCATTTCTCTCTGGCGCGTTCACTACTGAAGATCGCGTGCATCCTGCGGAAGACGGAAGAGTTGCAGATGGTTCAGGGTCGATTTCGAAAAATCTATATTTTTTACAACACTAGATTGTAGGCTACTTAGTTTATTATTTCAGATGCCTTTATTATGCATTTAGTATTTTATTATTATTTATTATACTGTATTGTGCTTATTTATTTAGCAATAAATGGATAAATGGAGATAATGCGCGCATCGCGCTGATGAGTCACTCAAAATTACCTCAATGGAAATTCCTTCACCATGACAGCCCTACTACTTATTGGCTATTGTGACAGTACTGACGTAATCACAATCTTGCTCATCCCGATAAATATCAAACATGTTTGATATGATCGGGGCGAGCCCGATTTGTGTAAGAGCAGATCGGGAGGTGCAAGATTCGATCTGTGAATGCCTCACATTACCTGATAATCTGTGCCGAACATCGGAACCGATCGAGGTCCTCGACAAGATTTTTTCTCCGATTCTCGGGAGGGGAAAATCGGGCATAAATCGGCCTAAAACTCCTGTAGTGTGAGCCAGGCTTAAAGGATGTTGTGCTACTGCTGGTGTCAGACTGAAAATCATGTAGATTTGAGAGTTTATTGAAGCAAATGTTGTGATCCTCTTTGGCTAAGTTAAAGGAAAAGTTGACCCAAAAATGTAAATTATATCATAATTCACTCATCCTAATTCTGCTCCAAACTTGTGTGACTTTCTTTTTGCCAAGGATCCCAAAAGGAAAAAGTCAGCAGAATGCCCAAGCTGCTCTTTTCCAAGAAAGCATTCTTGTTTAATTTGGGCTTTCAAGCTCCAAAAATGATAATACCAAAAATACCTAAATTTGTGAATAAAACAAAGATAATTGGAGTATGTTAAATTCTACTTTAGTCTTTCTACTTCAAAATTGCCTTGGTAACACTTTTTAAACTCTAGTTTAGGGTCCAATTCTCACTATTAACTAGTTGCTTATTAGCATGCATATTACTAGGATATTGGCTGTTTATTAGTACTTATAAAGCACAAATGAATGCCTTATTCTGCAAGACCTTGCTCTCCATTTCTAATCCTACCCAATACCTAAACTTAACAACTACCTTATTAACTATTAATAAGCAGTAATTAGAAGTTTACTGAGGCAGAAGTCATAGTTAATAGTGAGAATTGGACTCTAAACTAAAGTGTGACTATTACGTGTAATGCAATGGGTTACTTGACGTTTCTTTGTTATTATTTGTGTTACCAGCGATTTCTGATGAAAATTGTAAAGTACACCAGATTTACTTCAGTGTATAAACTAAGGTCATTCTTCACTGAAAATCTCAAATCTCATTTGAACATCCACATATTAAACTAGACATGTGGCATTCAATTATTAAGACGTGAGATATTTCTTCTATGGAAGAAAGAAGTTACAAAGGTTTGAATCAACAATATGAGTAAATAATGATAGCATTTTCATTTTTGGGTGAATGACAAACACTCACCATTTGTGAGATATTCTTTGCTTCTCCTTGCATGTTTATGCCATAAATAATTTCTGGTTTTGATTTACAGCTTTAAAAGGCACATGGGAAGAGTGAAACGAAATAGTACGTTAAAAAGAAACGACTCTGAAAGGCATAAGAACCATTGAGGACATAGGAAGTATGTTGAAGGTGAAATCACGTCTTTACCTTAATGAGAAAGCAGAGGAGAAGGTAAAGGAAAGATGGAGAGGAGCAGAGCATTCTGGGATGGGGTGAAATATTATGGAGTTAGAACGATGAGGATTGACAGCGGAAGAACTGGTCTGTTAAGAGCAGAGATAGAGAGATCAGACAAGAGCTGATGCCTTTGATGGTGTGTTATACAGAACAGCATTAAACTGCATTTTAAAGCTGGGGATTTTTCAAAGCGCTCTAAAATTATTAAAGGATCAATAAGTAATTTTTGCTCACTGGGCTTGGACTTTATACTGACACTTACTGACACTTGGTGGATGCAGTCATTGATGCCATTGTAAATTAATTTCCTATTCACAGGCACATTTTTGTTACTAACGGCATTACTTTTTCCAGTAACGAGTAATCTAATTGATTACTCTTCTCATCTTAATAACGCCGTTACCGTTACTGCCAAAAAATGCGGCGCGTTACTATAACTGATGAAGCTGGGGTTTTTTTATCAGACCAACTAGATTTGCGAGAGGCAAATACTTGTTTTACTGTTCTTCCTTGGTTAGTGGGCAGAGCACGAGACAAGTGTATAAATGCGGACGATTGGCTAAGGTAGAGTAAAATGTCATTGTAAGCCAATCAGAGGTAGAGTTGGGCGGGTGTTCGAAAGCACGCATAGTAGTGATGGGCATTCGGCTCTTTTGACTCAGCTCACTGAGCCGGCTCTTTTGGCTCACAAACGGCTCTTTAAATGACTTTGACTATAATATTTCAATTTTTATTACATAATTATTTAATTTCTATAGGCTAAATTTGTAAAAATAGAGTCGGCTTTTCAGATATGCGAGCCAGCTCCCAGCGTTCACCTAAAAGAGCCGGCTCTTAGAGTCGTCTCATTCGCGAACGACCCATCAAAAGCTCATTCGCGAACGAGTCGATCCATCATCACTAACGGCTAACGCTCATGAATTGCGAACGACCCATCATAACGCATAGTCGGACAGGGTAGAGGTGGGGTCACATTTGAGCATTTAAAATGTAATTTTACTTGAAAGTAACGCAATAGTTACTTTCTTAAGTAACTAGTTACTTTTAAAATTTGTAACTGAGTAACTAATTTAGTTACTTTTTGGAAGGAGTAACTAGTAACTGTAACTAATTACTTTTTAAAAGTAACTTGCCCAACACTGTTGTTTATCAAGATTCATTTACTTGGGATCTGACAAGTTAGGAGTAACTGATGACAGACTGTAGAATTATTGGACATTAATGCTTACACAAAATGGTAATGCCACTATACCTCAAGTGTGTATTGGTTTTCAATAATTTAATCGTCTGGAGTCAATTATTACCCTGGCTGACACGCGTACATATATCTATCTCAAGACATTTTTGACAACATTTGTTCAAGACAAGTGTTTGGCATGGTAACGGATATGACTATGTTGGTATGTTTGGTCTTAGTGAAATATATCTGCTACGCTGCTGCTGCAGAGCAAGTAAGATATGCGGCTGCAATAGCGTAAATTAATTATAGATTGCAGATCTATACAGGTGGAGCTGGGGAAGGTGGAGGGTTTCTGAAAGCGTGCAGCAACAACTACAGCAAATGCTGGCCAACTATTTGAAGTTTGAGCTGCGAGCTCATTGGCTACTGATACAGCAGGAACCAATCAGCTGTGGCCTATAACAATGTGATTGCAAGGAGATTGAGTTAAGTTAAGTTATCAGCCTGCGCTATCTAGAGTTTCATGACAGTACTTTGTATGTCTAGAATTCACTAATGTGTAGAACTTCCCTATACCACCAATTAAGTAATTTAAACTGCATATTTTTCAAAAGTAAAACTTTTTACAGTGGAAAAATATACTTGCCATACCTTGAAATAAGAGCCTGTCTATATAACACTTTCTATATAACATGCAAACATGTTGGTTTAGCTATCTAAATGGGTTTCATTTGTACAGAACAGGACGTTTTAGATGGTGCCATAATACCTTATCATGGACTTTAAAATTTCTGTTTTCCTTTGACTGGGGGATCTCTGTTTCGTCTCGATGGCTAAAATGAGACGTTCTGCCACTGCTTAACTGTAACCACAAATTAAAGCCCATTAAATATGTCATAAAGCTGCACTCCAAACATACAATAATGATATCTAACCTACAATTAATCAGATTGACTAAGCTGGTTACCTCCAGCATGCCAGATGTCAAAACACTTGTAAATCTCCCTCTACTGTAATTATGTTTCCTAACTTAGCTGAGCGATGAGGAAACACTCACCAGATGGGACAGACTCCCTGTTTCTCCCTGTATCTCCTGTTTAAAATCCTGCATGTGTAACGGTTTGGGTCTAGACATCTTAACCAAATGGATGTCGATGGAAGAGGAGAAAAGGATAGAATTAGACTCAGCGGACTGGGACAGTGCGAAAAAAAGTTTGCATGCACAATTACCTGCTGAGAGGGACAGGAGGAAGTGAGGGGACGAGGACAGGAAGTAGCAGTGCATTGTGGGAGACACAATTCATGAAGAGAGAGAGAGAGAGAGAGAGAGCAATTTGGATTAGTAGCAGAATGGATGGGTTGAGGAAGATCACTCTCTAGAGTTTGGTTTCCTTTCGTAGAGGACTCAACTAAACTGCTTTGACAACTAAAATCATAAAACAAAGGTTCATGTTGGATCAATGATCAGTGTCACACTTGCAACCTGATCTTGTCATTTGGTTGTCAATAAAGCTCATTAATGGAACTGTCACTTATTGTCTGGTTATTTTTATTATTATTGTTGTATTATTATTATAATTGTTATCTTTGCATATTAGGGGTGTGACGAGATCTCGTGCCACGAGATCCCGCGAGACTAAAATGTGACGAGATTTCTCGCAGAGTAAAAATATCGCCATGACGGAGCGTGAGGGTGAAATTAACATAGAATATGCCACCGCTACATTACGGTGCCCACCGCGTCACCACCTCCACTGTCGTTTCGCTGTTTTTATAAAAATAAAAACCATTGTAAACTACTGTAAACGTCTGCTCTGCTCACCGTCGCACACAGTGCAGCAGAAATCACAGTTCACTGATCGCGTGATGATGGCAGATGATTCGTTGCGCAACAGAGATAAACGTCTGATAAATGCCTTATCTTGTAGAATGCGCGTGTTTAGCACTTCCGCTCCCTATACACGGAGTGCGCACGATCACGAATTTGAAAGTAAAAGTAAAAAACGAGCTCCCTTATGCGCGCAAATTAGACGGCATACAATACAATAGTATGTGTGATGATGCAGCAAGGAAGAAGCGGAGAGAGAATCCAAATACAAGCACTTTAATCAAATAAACAGGTAATCCAAAGGAACTCAGGACAGGGACAAGAACAGCAAACAACTTCACCAACCGACAGCCAACAACTGAAACACAGGGGTTTAAATACACAGACAAACAAGCTAAACAAGATAACAAGGGGGCGTGGTAAATTAGAAACACATGGGGAGACTAATCAAAACGGGGAACAGCTGAACATGAAACAAGACACATGGCAGGATAACATGACAAACAGGGAATCACATGACAGACAAGAACAAGGAACAAAACACAAAACCCACACCGTGACATAGCCCCTCCCCTATGGGCGGCTCCCGACGCCCCTTAGTACAAAAAAAACAAAACAAAAAAACCCAAAATAAAATAGTTCAGGAGGGTGGTGAAGCGGAGGTGGTCTTGGGGGAGGGAAGGAGGGTCAAGTCTGTGCAGGGGGCAAGGCAGTTCAGGCGGCCAGGGCGGTGACAGTCCATCGGGCGGCCAGGGCGGAGACGACTCCTCGGGCGGCCAGGGCGGTGAAGACCCTTCGGGCGGCCAGGGCGGTGAAGACCCCTCGGGCGGCCACGGCGGTGAAGACCCCTTGGGCGGCCACGGCGGAGAAGACCCCTCGGGCGGCCACGGCGGAGAAGACCCCTCGGGCGGCCACGGCGGAGAAGACCCCTCGGGCGGCCACGGCGGTGAAGACCCCTCGGGCGGCCACGACGGTGAAGACCCTTCGGACGGCCACGGCGGTGAAGACCTCTCAGGCGGCCACGGCGGTGAAGACCCCTCGGGTGACCACGGCAACTCGGGAACAGATAACACACACACTTGCTCGGGAACAGACAAAACACTCACTGGCTCGGGAACAGACCACACACTCACTGGCTCGGGAACAGACATCACACACACTGGTTCGGGGACAGACAACACACACACTGGCTCGGGAACAGACAACACAGACTCTGGCTCGGGAAC
Organism: Rhinichthys klamathensis goyatoka; assembly: GCF_029890125.1. Classification (NCBI taxonomy): domain Eukaryota; kingdom Metazoa; phylum Chordata; class Actinopteri; order Cypriniformes; family Leuciscidae; genus Rhinichthys; species Rhinichthys klamathensis. Next base: position 2,151,357 of record NW_026606762.1, read on the forward strand.
CGACAACACAGACTCTGGCTCGGGAACCGGAACAGACAACACACTCACTGGCTCGGGAACAGACATCACACACACTGGTTCGAGTGTGTGCGCAGCCCACTCACACCACATGGCTGTGGCCATAATGGCCAGTGTTGCGGTCACTGAGGGCTCAGGCATAGCAGTGGCCATATCTGCTGAGGGCTCAAGCGGCGCACATGTGGCATGAACAGTCTCTGGCTGAGCTGACGTGACGAGAACAGTCTCTGGCTGGGCAGACGTGACGAGAACAGTCTTTGGCTGGGCAGACGTGACGTGAACAGTCTCTGGCTGGGCAGACGTGACGAGAACAGTCTTTGGCTGGGCAGACGTGACGTGAACAGTCTCTGGCTGGGCAGACGTGACGTGAACAGTCTCTGGCTGCGCAGACGTGACGTGAACAGTCTCTGGCTGGGCAGACGTGACGTGAACAGTCTCTGGCTGGGCAGACGTGACGTGAACGGTCTCTGGCTGGGCGGTCTCTGGCTGGACGGTCTCTGGCTGGACGGTCTCTGGCTGGACGGTCTCTGGCTGGACGGTCTCTGGCTGGACGGTCTCTGGCTGGACGGTCTCTGGCTGGACGGTCTCTGGCTGGACGGTCTCTGGCTGGACGGTCTCTGGCTGGACGGTCTCTGGCTGGACGGTCTCTGGCTGGACGGTCTCTGGCTGGACGGTCTCTGGCTGGACGGTCTCTGGCTGGACGGTCTCTGGCTGGACGGTCTCTGGCTGGACGGTCTCTGGCTGGACGGTCTCTGGCTGGACGGTCTCTGGCTGGACGGTCCCTGGCTGGACGGTCCCTGGCTGGACGGTCCCTGGCTGGACGGTCTCTGGCTGGACGTGGCTGACGTGAAGCTCTGGCTGGACGTGGCTGACGTGAAGCTCTGGCTGGACGTGGCTGACGTGAAGCTCTGGCTGGACGTGAAAATCCAGCTGGGCGTGGAGGTCAGATGATGACCTGGCGTACCGTGGGAGGAAGCTCTCCAGACATCGGGAGAGTGCCTCTCTCCAGTCCAGACCAGAGATATTGGGAAGCTCCCTCGGGTTGACCTCCTTAGCCCCCAGCCGGTAACACAATTTAATTGCCTCGTCTCCGAGGGAGCAGGAAGAAGCAATAGGAATAAATCCCCACGTAAACTGAAATAAATCGGTGCTATCCAGGGCCAAGGCTGCGATCTGACCCGCGAATTCCCGGCTCATGCTGGGGAGATCAGACGAGGTCCGTGCTGCTGGATTCATCTTTGGTCGGTTGTTCTGTGATGATGCAGCAAGGAAGAAGCGGAGAGAGAATCCAAATACAAGCACTTTAATCAAATAAACAGGTAATCCAAAGGAACTCAGGACAGGGACAAGAACAGCAAACAACTTCACCAACCGACAGCCAACAACTGAAACACAGGGGTTTAAATACACAGACAAACAAGCTAAACAAGATAACAAGGGGGCGTGGTAAATTAGAAACACATGGGGAGACTAATCAAAACGGGGAACAGCTGAACATGAAACAAGACACATGGCAGGATAACATGACAAACAGGGAATCACATGACAGACAAGAACAAGGAACAAAACACAAAACCCACACCGTGACAGTATGTCTCCCAATATCAAGCCTATCTCTGGACTGTGTAGTTGCGGCTCTGGTGACTGGTCTCTGTTTGCACTTTGAATATGCTGTAACATCTGAAGAACGTTAATAAAAATACAATAAAACAACAACAATTTCACAACAATTATTAAGAGTTTGTGCACTACAGTAGGCCTACTTTGATTATGGTTGCACTTGAACTTATTATTTTTTGTTATTTATACTGTTTTTATTTCTATGTTCAATTTGTGGAAAGGAGTTCCATTAGGAGGTAACACACAGCCTCAATCAGAAGTTCTGGAAGCTCATAATTCATGTACAGTTAGGTCTGAAGAGACTCATGTTAAATCATACAGGAGAGAAGCCAGTCAGTTGAGTTTGTGGCAAAACCTTTTACAGTGCTTGTATATTATTGTCTTTCAATACATTTGATAATTCATACTCGAGTAGAAATGACATTCATTACAAGATGATTAGTTCAAACATTTCAAAATGCACCTGCAGCCTATTTTTCCAGTCATGAATTTTGTCATTGAGGATTTCTATAGAATATTGTGCAAAAATCTCATCTCGTTCTCGTGAACCCAATCTCGTGTCTCGTCTCGTGAGATAAGCGTCTCGTCACACCCCTACTGCATATATGTATATTTTTGTAGATAGCAATAATGTCTATTGCATTCATTCTCTGAGAAGAATCAAAGTAATATTTTTAGTTTTTAAAGTAGATATTTTGCAATAAACTTAAAATATATTGCTTCTATAAATAGAATAAACAACTGTAAATAAATAGTTTTATATTTCTTGTATATGATTCATAATGCTTAATGGGATTGCAAGCCATTAATCACACAATCTTGTACCATTGAATTTTTTCTGCATTTTTCAAACACTTCTTTGCTTCAAAACAAAGTTTGTAATGTTATGATGCACTTCATAGCTGGTCGGCTTGGTTCATGGGTTATAAAGCTTTAACAAGGACTATTTTAAAAACCCATGTGGGAAAAAATTAAATGGAAAAAAAATCTTTCGGAAACTTCCAGAACAAACTGAAAAAGTGGGCATGTCTCAGGAACAAATGTCACTCAGCACCTGTGAGCTTTTCGCTGATTCTCTCTTCTCTTCACAAAGCTGCATGTCTAGCTGCCCAGTCGGAGATCTATCCGTCTTATTAGGAATGGGGGAAAAAAGAGCAGGAGAAGGGCATGAGATGATAATGATTCATTAAAGACAAATGGGAAAGCAGTATTAGAAGTGTTAAACTGTATTAGAGATGGACAGAAGTGGATGTATAAGTAATGGCAAGCACTGTCAGAGGACAGGAGACAAGATTAGGAAAGGACATGGGAGGACGTATACTGTGGAAAGCAGCAATGCATTCTGGGATTGGGTGTGGTGGGGTTAATGTGGATATGGACTGGAAGGCCAGACAGCAGAGGAGTCAGTCTGTCCAGAACAGAGATAACTTGAACATTCAATATGAACTGAGAAACATAGATTACAGGGTATTGCACAGAGGTTGCTCTTTAATAGCGCAGGAGGCGTAATGGAGTTCTTAGTTATGTTTAACTGAAAGTAAAGAATTATCTCGGATATATATCCTGAAATTCTATCCTAAAAAACACACAAAAAGACATAGTATAGAGCTATAATTAATATGGATAGCAGCTTAGTTGAAAAATAACATCTTATCATTCCTCTTCATATAACAACTTTGCATTTGTGGGAAGCAAGCCATTCTGCAATATTCTCCTGTATTCCGGAGCATTAAATGACTTTTCACAGGTAAGTAGCTCACCAATACCAGCAGCTAAACAGGCTCTCCACACTATAGCCCCTTTCACACAGTGCGTTGATCTCGGGAAATTGCCGTAAAATTGCTAGAGTGCCTTCTGTGCGAACGCAAAATCATCCCGGGATTGATGCCGGGACCTAGTAACATCAGTCCTGGAACGTGTCCTGTGTGAACAAAAGCCAGGACCAATGCCTTAAGGGGTGTGTCGCACGGGTGAACGTGATTTCATTAAGTACCACATGTTCCTGGATCAACATCTTTGTTGATCCTGGAATACCTTTCCAATCAACCAATCAGATTTGAGGGACAAGTTTACAGTTTATGTCAAGTTTAGGCTTAGAACCAGGGTGAAGTACTTAAACATCAGTGTTATTCACCTATCATTACCCTCTGATTTTAGGGAAAAGTTATGGGTAGGGATTGGGTAAGGACTACATTTGGGGACAGGAATGTTGATCCAGGAAAATGTCTTACGGCCTGTTCACACAGGGACGAATTTCGCGTGCGATATTCGCCGTCGTTTAACGCCTCCTGACTAAGCAATGGGCGCCAATGTGAGTGTGCACACCGACGCGTAAAAGCGTCATTTTTTAATAAACGCCTCGGGTTCGTTTTTTTGGTTTGACGCGCCGCGTCAAAAACTATCCGACCAATGAGATTGGCGCTTTTGCTCACGTGTCTGGAGCTTCTGAAGTTACAGTAAAACACAACTTGGGGGCGCTCAAACACAAAACGGTCTTGCCGAGCACACATACGTAACGGCGAAGAAGATATACAGCGTCTACACTCTGCCGGGAAGAAATAAGAAGAGGAAGATGCAAGGCAAGATGAATGTAGAGCTGCTGGTCTTGTTGGTGTCTTTATAAAGAGACACCAACGACAATAAAGAACTATATGACAAACGCGACAAACTTGCTCTCTTCTTCTGAGTGACAAGCGAGTGTCAGAAGCGTAGTTGCGCAGCGCCACAGTGGACCGGGGTATTTCTGTTTTACATTAAGCGCCATCTAATGTCAGGGAATGAATTTGCATGTTCACTCGGCTCATCGTCAGCGAAAATCGCTTGGGTGTGAACACAAAAAACGCGTTGAAAAACGCTGACGAATAACGCGAGTTATTACTTGGCAGAATCACGGTGACCGTGTCGCACGTGCCATCGCACCGGCCTTTTTATCCACCTTATTCCTACGCCCCATGACGCTTTGCGCGAATTATGGGTGTAACTTCCGTTAAGCTGTAAACAATCAGTGAAAGGCTCGCTCTATGAACGCAATACGTTAAAAAAGTGTCACAATGAGATGACATTAATTGACTCACCCTTCAACCATCGAACATTAAAATGACATTTAAAAGTTTAAAAGAATCAAAGTTAGCCTACTTTCAACAGACCAAAAATAGCCCCAAAAGCGCGAGTCTTTGGTTAAATATCACTGTAGTAGGCAAATATATCTCTGTATTGTATAACAAGCCTTAATCAAAAATGTTCATTAACTTCAGCATTACGTGACACTATATCAAAGTGATTTCCGTCATTTTGACAGATATAAATTGCATTTACCTGTGAAAACAAACCTGGAAAGAGACGTGAGGATTTGAGGAGAATAACGAGAGATTCTTCGTGCATTCCAGTGAATTATTAATGGAATATCGTAAAATACGGGACAACAGACCACAAATGTGCCGTATTTGTTGTCCTTTTCCATGCTTTTACAGCGGATTGCAAAGGAAAAAATAAAAATCATCATCAGGAAAAGAAAGCAGCGACTGAAAAGAGCTCTTGCCATAGATATTCTTGTTATAACATTACGTCACTTGTCACGTTAAAATACCAAGTATAACGTTATTCTCATGATGTCTGAAAATAAATCATGAAGGAAAACTGACGGATCAGCTTTATTTGTAGGGCAACCTTATGATTTGAAATAATTCGTTTTAGCCTTTTTGAATGGAAGTTCCCCAAACCGGAAGTGCCACCCATAATTCAAAACGCAGTAAGGTCGTCAGGAATAAGGTGCGCTACAGCATAAGGGGAACGAGCCACTCGGCAAACCCAGTGGCGCTACTGGGGAGTATGGACTCGTCTTCGTGTAGAAATGACGAAGAGGAGTTATCAGCAGAACTGACATCTGACAGGAGTTATCACATCCTGACGTCACGTGTCTTTACGGGATGTGTGAGAACGCACTCACAGATTCCAGAAAATCACTGGCAGTGTGAATGAACCATAATCAAACGATCCCGGGACACATTATCCGTGTATTTTCCGGAATCTCTGTGTGAAAGGGGCTTATGACACTCTTCCTTCATGCTTCAATGTGGTAGAAATGCATTAATTATTATATTTCTCAGCAGATGTTCGAAGTCACTGCTCTGGAGCATCACCATGCAACCCGTGCTTCATTGTGATTCATCACTGCACACACAACTCATTTTCTGACCAATAACTTGTGGTTAAGACAATTAAAAGCTTAGTGTTTAGCCATTTTGGGCACGGCCCAGGAGTGTATACTCCGATGGGTTGTAGAAATTACAAGGAGGAGCATCTGGCCTACACTTTAATGACAGATGTCAAAACCCAGAACAAGCGTGTTACATATGAAGCCAGAGAGATGCACGCATTCACACACACACACACGCTGAGAGACGTGCTAGCATTATTTCTTGCAGATGCTGCTAAGTTCTATTTTGATTTTCATATTTACATTTGATAGGCAAAATTAAAGGTAATAGGTAATAAAATTGATTCAAATTATATTTATATTTAAAACAGGAAAAATATCTGTCAGTGGGGTCACTTTATTAAAGTGCCGCCATTATGCTTTTTCGAGTATTACCATTCATGCAATGTGTAATATAGCTGTCTGCGAAGTTGTTAAAGACCCACTCCAATGAAAATAATGTTTTTCTAGGTGTTAACATGTTCTTGTGGCATTTTTCTGATGTTAGAGGACATATCTTGAGAAAAATCAGCTCAAAGTTGTATTTCTGAGTATTTCTACATTCAAATGGCTGTGAATCAGTAGCAGACGCTAAAATGCCGGCTAAAATCGACTGGAGTTGTGACGTAGTAACTCCACTGGGCGTCTCCACACGCGACGTCTTGGAGTGAAATAATGATCGGTGATCGGTGATAACTTTGATTAACTTCGGATAATAATAATTAGCGTGTATATAATACTGTTGCCCCACCGGTATTGGGGATGTAAGCTAGCGGGAGAGACAGAGCTCTCAGCAACGGGCAGGGGGAGGGTCGTCTCCGTGCCAACGGCTCCGCCCACAACACAGAGGCGAATTGCTAATGAGCTACTGCCGCTCTGCTGAAGCGAAGTCTCAGAAAACGGCACAGGTTTTGTGATTTTGGCTAAAAATGGCATAATCATAATTTAAAGACCACTGGGAATGTTTAAAAATAGCTCAAAATATGATCGGAGTGGGACTTTAAGTCGAAAGTGCCCGATAAATAAAGTCATTGTCTCCCAAAAGAAAGGAAATATAATAAATGCACAGAGAATGAGAATGTCTGAATCATCTGTGGACACCTGGACTGATTGTTTCTCCTGATGTGAGCAGTAAAAAAGCACAAAAAAAATTCTCTTCCAGTCCGAGAGATCAATTTACATGCTTACAGGAGCCCTGAGCAGCCCAAGACCCCTTTATAGAACCAAGAGAGTCATGCGAGAGTCAGCAAGCCCCTCTTGGTTCTTCTCACATGCTTATATAAGCTCATAAAAGAATAGAGAGAAAACATTTATTCCAACTATTCTTTCAAATCCCACCTAATATGTTTTTACTGGCATATATGCTTTGAGAGTTATGATGTCCACTGGCATTCATTGACTTTATTAACTCTTTTGAAAGTCGTTTGAATGTACCGAGCACTAGTGTGTCCTCAACCGACCCACATCTGCTCTGCTAGAGATTATTAACCAATTATGGCGGAGCGGGTGTGCGGGGAATTCATTACTCAGAAAGCGATGATATCTGCAAAGACTGCAGGTGCATGAAATGATGCTCAGTCACTCAGTGATCAGAGGCCAGAACCGCAGGGCATGCAACAGCAGCGGAGTGAGGAAAGCCGACACACGCAGGAATATAGTCACCTGATGCGGAGAGGAGGCCTCGCCAGAGAACAGAGCGCTCAAATGCACAGCCTTCTCCTTTATGCTTTTTTTATGAAACTCCCTGGCCTTTTGAGTCTGGGCTTTCCTCTGAGTGAGGCCGGCAGAAAGAAAACAGCAAGAAAAAGGGGGGGAAGAGATTAAAGATTGAGCCGGCGGTGAACAGGAAAATCAGTTGTTAGATCGTTTTCCAGTAGAATGACATTTTTTTACTTATAATTAGGGCTATCAATTACGAAAGCCCTAAACCGCAACGTAAAAAAAAAAAAAAAAAAGCGGTAAAAAAAATAAATCAAATCTAGCATTTCGAGATTAAAGTCGAAACATTTCAAGATTAAAGTCAAAACATTTTGAGAATGAAGTCGAAACATTACGATAATACAGTCTTCCATAGAAGTGTGTGCATTCATAAAAGTGCGCGTCCACTGGCTCAGAGCGTGTGTGTGTGTGCGTGCGTGCGTGCGTGCGTGCGTGCGTGCGTGCGTGCGTGCGTGCGTGCGTGCGTGCGTGCGTGTGTGTGTGTGTGTGTAAAGAAATGCACTTGTGAAGTCGAACTGCCATGGATCAACACAAAATAGTAGCTTTTTACTTTTATCTGGGCTTTCAACAAAATTCTACACAGGTGCTTATCTACCAACAAGAATTACACAGACTCCACCGGAGTAGGAATCACAATCTGGTCCAAACTTTATGTGACAGTGTTTTTGAGGTGTTTTCGTGCTCGTCCAGGCAACACTATCTGGGTCGAGAACACAACAGTAACCGTTCTGTCTCCCTCTTCACCGTAAATACGTTCTGGATACATTTTAAGTGCATCATTCTGTATCCAATCATTTGGCCGGATCCCGAGATTTCCTCAGATTTAATAACCACTAATGGTGGTTTAGGAGAGATTCTCTGATATGATTGTGAAGCGCTTTGAGTGTAGGCCTAGTAGACATATGAAAGCGCTATATAAATGCCACATTCATTCATTCATTCATTCATAAAGCTGGATATCTCCATCCAGTCTGAAAAGTGTTTTCCGGGTTGGTTTTCCTATAGGCTAAAGTCTATTCCGGCGCAGTATATTTTATAACGTCCTATAATGGTAGCCTAATGCTGGTAGATTGGCACCTGTTGAATTTCCTTTTGTTGAAACAAAACACACACACACACACACAGAGTGTGAAACACTCGCTATGCACCAGAATGCCTGTGTGTCCGGCAATGTGAAACAATGGCAAGCACACACGCAACTTCTACGGAAGACTGTATTCTCGTACTCTCGAAATGTTTCGACTTTAATCTCGAAATGCTAGATTTTTTTTTTTTTACGTTGCGGTTCAGGGCTTCCCGTAATCAATAGATATTGTTTGATATTGTTTGATATTGTTTTTTTTAATGCCGTTAACCTGATTAATCTGTTTGAGTGGGTTGAAATTTTTATTCAAACATACATATTTGTTTATACATTAATACGTTTAACCTGAACCTGATTGGTTCCTGATACAGCAGGAACCAATCAGCTGTGGCCTAGATAATGATGTGATTGCAAGCAAATTGAGTTAATGACCTATCAGCCTGTGTCATCTAGAGTTTCATGACAGAACTTTGTATTTAATTTTTTTTATTTTTGTTAAAGGTCCCACCTGGAATTTATTTATAAATACATTTTCTATTAAGAAGACTTTAAGAACATTCGTTCATAGCTCTTTACAAAGAGGACAGAACAATTTTGAATGCCAAAATGGTGCATGTTCTACTTCGAAAAGATTATTTAAATACATTAAACATTCTATATAGACATTCTAAAAGTGCTAATAAATTGCATTGTGCTATTTTAGCCAAAAAGTATATATAACAAAAACTTAATATAGGTTGGAAAATGACTATTCCTTTTGAAAAGAGCAGAGTTAATTGTAACAGGGTTGACTTTTTTACACTTTTTTCATTTATAGCCTTGTGATCATATTCATGACACAGCAAGGTGCTTATTAAAATAGAATTTAATTTCTATAAATATCCCTTTTTCAATAATCAATTCTTGACTGTAAAAAATCATGGTAATAGGGTGGATATTTTAACACACTTTTGTGTTTAAAAGGAGATATTTACTACTGTATAAGACAATAATGTCATTATGAACAGCTTGTTATTTTAATAAGAGATGGTAAGATCGAAATCCGTGAAAACAACTTAAGTATTTTAAATAATATATTGTTAATTAAAATAGACACAAGTACTAGCTTTTATGTCCATGTTAATGAGGGACAAACGTGGCACCCATTTTGGAGAATGACCCAACTGCATTACATTAATGTACAGATTAAATATAATATCTGAGCATGTTTAATTTATATAAAAAGTTGGCACTTTAACTATAGGAGCCCTGCTTATAATACAGATATTAGAGCAGAGAGAAGATGTTGGTGGGTCACCTGGCTAATCTCATCCTCCACCCTCTGGAGGCGCTGGAGCATTGCTGTCATGGCCAGCACTGCCGAGTGACCCGAGCCTGAGCCGGCTGTGTTCTCTGCCTCTGAGTGTGTGTGAGTGTGTGTGTGAGTCGGGTGAAGTGGTTTCCTCTGTGGATTCAGAGGACTGGAATGAAGCGAGGGGAAGAGAGGAGCCGAGGGTGGAAACTGTGAACACACGGCACATGTGGGCAGCGCTGGATATAGACTGTTGTACTGATAATACACAAACTTATTGGGGACATTTTTAAGTTTTTAAAGAGGACCTATTCTGCTTTTTTACATGTTCAACTTTCTTTAGTGTGTAATGTTTCTGTAAAATGTCTGCAAAGTTACAAAGCGCAAAGTCAAAGGGAGTTATTCTCTATATTAGTGTCACTGTTTCTGAACTCCCTGAAACGCCTCCATTGTAGTCTGGAGTTTTCTTCCGGGAACGAACACATCACAATATTCCTCATTTTAAATAATTCCCTCCCATGGCATACGCCAAAATTAAAGGGGCGTGGCCTGGTTGATTGTGCTAGTGTGTTGTTGCCATGTTATGGTAAGGGGCGTGACATTTCCCAAACATGCTTGAAGCGGTTGACCAATTGCAACTGGTCGAGCTGACCAATCAGAGCACATTGCTCTTTCCAGAAGGAGGGGCTTCATAGAGACAGGAACTAAACAGAGCGTTACTGACAGACTGGGAAAAGAGGAGCTGCAACAATGGAGAATATGGGAAAAAGCATGAAAGCCTATTTCAGTGGACCCCAAAAAACCCAAAGACTTTGTAAAAGGGCATAAAAGGTCCTCTTTAAAAGGTATAAAAAGTCAAATATCACCAATATATATAACAGCTAATACGAGGTACTGAATGGTACTTTTTGGGGGGGGTGTAGACTAACTTTGGAGGTTCTACCTGTTTTTTAGGGGGTGGGGGTGGAGGAACTTTCTTCCTGATAATGTTAAAGAGGGGGCTATCAGTCATATCGAGCGATGGGGGTCTTGGAGGCCTCTCGCCATTACAGTCAGACTGAGATCATTATACCAGGAGCAGTTTCAGAGAAAGGAAGCCAGGGTCAGAAGCACAGGAAGAAGAAAAGAGAAAGAAGAGATTAACTCGACACAGAAATACTCAGATCAGCCCTAGTAAAGTGATTCTGCAGAGCCAAAGTTTGAGATCATTGTTTAAAAGAATAGTTAACCCCAACATCTTTTATGTCGTTTAAAAAACTAGGGTTGCACAATATTGGATTTTTTTGGATTAATATTGCGATATGAAAACAACTTCACCGGATGACTTGAGAAACGATTAACTTGCGTTAAATATCAAGAAGTAACATTTCAATGTTTGTGAAAAAGAGCAAATAAAATGTAATTCTGTTACAAAAACAAATTGTATGGCTTCAGACAGCTTGGAATATATAGAAATCATTATCCTTATAATATCTTCCCACCTTATAGTCGCATTTAGCAGATTAGAGCTGGATGATAATACAGTTTATTTTTGTAACAGAATTCAATTTGATTTGCTCTAAAATCTTTGCTCTTTTTCACAAACATTGAAATGTTACGTCATGATATTTAGCGCAAGTTAATAGTTATTCAAGTCATCCGGTGAAGTTGTTTTCATATCGCAATATTAATAGCAGGAAAAAAAAAAAGAGCAAAGATTTTAGAGCAAATAAAATTTAATTCTGTTACAAAAATAAATTGTATGGCTTCACACAGCTTGGAATATATAGAAATCATTATGCTTAGAGCTGGATTATAATACAGTTTTCATTTTGCAACAATATAAGCAATCATGCATCAGAGATTTGCGCTATTGTATATACCGCTTTATGTGAGTATAATGCGTATCTTCAGCGGTCTTTACCTGCCGGCGAATAGAACAGCTTGCTGTGCTGTCCTCAAATTTTGCTAGAAGTTGAGTGGCCATAAACTTGACCTTGTTTTCCTTCAGTTCCCGTCCCTCACTGGATACAGAAGAACTCTGATTGAAGGATTTGGCTGTCTGGAAGAGAAATTGACCAATCAGAAATCAGCTACAGTTTCCCATGCCCGTAACCTCAGTTTAACATTACTATAAACTATCATACTGTAATACTGACCTCTTCTAAGTAACTGATTTTCCTTCTTCTCTTGTAAATTGCATCATCGTCTTCAGACTTTTGTTCATTCTAAGAAGCACAGGAATTGATTATTCACATTTCATATCACATTTTGTTATGCCTGATTAATTATAATTAAAAAATATATATATGTAAGTTTTGAAACAATAAGTTACATTTATATTTCAAACTTGTGGACTTTTTTTTGTTTTTTTGTTAAAGGTCCCAAATGGAATTAATTTATAAATCCATAAAAATATTCATTTATTATAAAACTATTTGGTAACACTTTACTTGAAGGGGTGTGCATAAGACTGACATGACACCTTCATAATCATGACATGACACATGTCATGAATATGAAGAAGGTTTTATGCATGTTTATGACAACTGTCATTGAGTGTCATTCGCTCAATTATCACATTTTTGATGCAAATATGACATTGTTTGAGATGTCCTTGTTATGACACCTTGACATTACTAAGACAACACAACCTATCATAAATATGTCATAAACATGACATAGCAGATTAATTATCAAACTTAAGATACCACTTAGCTTTATGTTGTCATATGTCATGAATATGAAGGAGGTTTTATGCATGTTTATGACAACTGTCATTGAGTGTCATTCGCTCAATTATGACATTTTTGATGCAAATATGACATTGTTTGAGATGTCTTTGTTATGACACCTTGACATAAACCAATACATCATAACCTGTCAGTGTCTTTGTCATGACAACTTGACATTACTAAGACAACAAAACCTATCATAAATATGTCATAAACATGACATAGCAGATTAATTATCAAACTAAAGAAACCACTTAGCTTTATCTTGTCATATGTCGTGAATATGAAGGAGGTTTTATGCATGTTTGTGTCATGTCATGATTATAAAGGTGTCATGTCAGTCTTATGCACACCCCTTCAAGTAAAGTGTTGCCAAATTTTTTAATCTGCTTTAGATCTGCAAATTTTAAACTTGATGGCATGAACAAAAATAAAGTCCACCAAACACAAACCGTAAAAGCGCTTGTAATAGATCAAACCCATTGTATACTACCTTGGGTATGCGTTTACGAGGCTGATGTAAACTCAGGGATCTGTAAACAGGTCTGGAAGCTGTAGGACATTTTTCCTTATTTGCATCACCATCTCGCTTTGAATCTACAATAAACCACATGATAGAAATTTGCATGACATTTAACACTAAACAACTACAACAAGCATTGCAACCAAACTCGCATCTCTTTGTAAAATAAAAGCCTCATATTGCAGCTTGATTGAGCCATCTGAATCAAACATGCTTCTGCTGTATCGCAGGTATGACATTTAACTTTATATAATGTGGCATATTTCTGGCCTCCTCCAGTGCGGTGATGTGCAGATCTGTAGGGCGGAAACCTGGTCTCAGACAGACATGCATTCCTGGCATGACTGAAGGAATTGTGTAACACAAATGTACTAGTGCGAAAGGCCAGATAAAATTCTCCTCTTTAGGGACTTTCCATGAAAGCACTGTATGTTTCCTTAATGGACACACCTTATGCAAACTCAAACTAGATGAAAGACACGCTCAAAGTGGTCTTGTGTCGATGTGACGATGACTTGACAATGTTTGAAGTGGAATACACGCCTACTGTATACAACACAGTATACACTGCATATACTAGTATGCTAGATTGTTGTCAAGTGCCATCCAATTAATTCCCACTATTAACTAGTTGCTTATTAGCATGCATATTACTAGGATATTGGTTGTTTATTAGTACTTATAAAGCACATATTAATGCCTTATTCTGTATGACCATATTCTACATCCCTAATCCTAGCCAATACCTAAACTTAGCAACTACCTCATTACTTATTAATAAGCAGTAATTAGGAGTTTATTGAGGCAAAGTCATAGTTAATAGTTAGTGAATGGGGAAAATCGGACCCTAAACTAAAGTTTTTGTATAGTAAGATGTAGTTTGCCTTTTTTCCAAATAATTTTGTCAGAGAAATACCTCAAACAAGCAATAATAATAATAATAATAATGAGAAATCACCATATTAGAATGATTTCTGAAGGATAATGCGACAATGAAGACTGGAGTAATGATGCAGAAAATTCTGTTTTGAACACAGGAATAAATTACTGTGTGTTCTGTGTTCTAGGACTTTTATTTTGAAGTGTATTCTCTGTTCACTTCCTGTGGTTTGTTCCCGTTTTCCTTTCTTTCTATAGTTAGCCTTGTTTGCATGACAATTCATTACCCACACCTGTGCCTTGTCAAGCCTCTTGTTCTCCAGTGTATATAGTATACCCCTGTGTTTCAGTAGTCTGTCATTGTTTTTGGTAAAGCTGTTGCGTTTCCGTTCACCAATGGATTATTATCTTGTTGTTTCTAGTTTGGATTATTGTCTTCCCTGTTTGAATGATCATTCATTTAAAAAGAAAAAATCAATGAGATCAAATAAATGCAGACTTTAAAAAAAATCTTTTGTGATTCTGATGATTGCAAGTATGCTATTCCAAACAATGTCAGTGATCCTTAATGAACTGTAATGAAAGAGTTCACGATGTACCTGAAGGAGGTAGAGGCGTTCCCCGGAAAAGCTCATAGAATTTGGAGAGGTATGTGCTCATGCTGGTCTTGTCCGGCTCCGGTCCTGACGCCAGCTCTTTCCCTGTCATGAACGGCTTGATGCCAAACTCCTTCTCGGACACATCAAATGCCAGCTGAAGATTTTTGGCACAGTCTTGCTCATTCAGAGAGTCGTAATCGCTACAGGAAACAATACGATAACAGCAGAGAGCATGAATTAAACAAGCTGACCTCTTGACATGTGTGCTGTGAAAGGACAATCGCAAGTTATGAAAGTTCTCTGGTTTCCTTCAGCTACTTTTGACAATCTCAGATGACAGACTTGAAAAATGGCTCCTGATAAAGTGTGTGAAACGTTGCAACATGGTTCAAACTCTTTCTCGGCCAAGAACGCTCAAGTTTAAGTCACAGTTTTGATGAATAAGTAAGAAGCTGTAAGACGGGAAAATGGTTTCTCAAGAGGTCAAAGTGCATTTCACATGTCCGGCTCATGTTTAGGCTTACACAGTAACTAACTGTGCGGAGGAAAACGCTAATAAACACACGAGAGTTGACTGGATGTGTTGCCAACACAGAACAGGATTTGTAGGCATGTCAGGAAGCAGACCAAATATTTATGAAATGTGCTTATGACGTAATTCCATTGCTTATGTTTTACTCATCAGATGAACATTATCAAAGTGTCACGTAATCTACTGTTTTACTAGAGACTGCCATATTCATTCTTTATAATGGGCAATATTAACATGTATTATGAGTTTCATTTTTTTAGTTATGTATTTTTTCTGGATATGGTAATACCATTGTTTTCAGACATGTGCTATGCTTTTTTTTTTTTTTTTTTTTTTTGATATAGTACCATGGTAATACTATGGGTTTTCTTAGACTTGGTACCATGTTAATGCCATGTACCATATTTACTTGTACATGACACCTAGGCAGTGGCGTAGGTTTGATTTTTAAATTGGTGGGGACGGGGACATCAATATTTAATATATTTAATGTTTTGATCGAAAATATTGCTAGGGATATATCAGTGTCACTGGATATTGGTAGGGACACGTCCCTAGCGTCCCTACTAAATTCTACGCCCCTGCTGACCTAGGTAAGACTATGTATGTATTTTTAGTAACACTTTATTTCACAGTGCCCTTGTTTAGCATTTTACACGTAGTTACTATAGTAATAAGTATACATTATGCATAATTACATGCACCTAACCCTAAACCAAACCCTAACCCTATAGTAAGTACATGTTAATCATTATTACTCAGTACTTAAATGTATAATTACACTGCCGGTGATTCTACCGATCAGGATATTAGATACAGATTTTTAATTGTAAAAGATAAAGACAATGCGGATGAGAGACGATGTAAAGAATCTCACATGATCTGCGGTCTGAAGTGATGAATGAGAGCACAGAGAGCCAGGCCACTGCTCCAACAGGAAGTGAGGTCAGTCACATTCACACCCCTGTAGCCCTGCGTCTGCTTCTGACACCACGTCAGTAACCGACTCGGCCTGATCTCAGACTCTGTTAAACACACAAACACAAGCAGAGGGAAATGTTATTTTGAAACTGATCAACACGAACAAATATACAAGGGTTGATCGGGACTGAAAGTCGAGGTGACGTCTCTGTCAGGTATCTGAACTTGACTCATTAATCCTCTTACGCAACACACTATTTATTAATGTTTCACAGTAGTGTTTCACCCTGACAGCTAACAACTGTTTTTAGGAGCACTAAAGCCATGTGTCAACAAGCACAGTTGACCAGCAAGAGCTGAAAGGATTTATTGTGATTGATTTGAGGAAACAGCAGCATGAACAGAGACTAAAGAAATGTGATATTGCTGTTTTTGCCTCTTGTTCCATTTCCTCTTAAAGAGGCAAATTTAGCCAAGGAAAGAGGAAGTTGTGCAGAAAACTCCATGCACAGCACATTTTTAATTGATGTACAGAACCACTTAAATGTTTGGAATAATTCAGATTTTATTCAGTCTCTTTTGTATGGAAGCTTGTTTCCGCCACTGAATTAAAAAAAATATATATAATAATTGCGACTTTTTATCTCACAATTGCGAGATATGAAGTCAGAATTGTGAGAAAGTTGCAATTGCGAGATATAAAGTCGCAATTCTGAGAAATAAAGTCGCAATTGCAAGAAAAAAAGACAGAATTTTGAATTTTTATCTCACAATTCGGACTTTTTCTCACAATTGCGAGTTTACATCTCGCAATTCTGACTTTATAACACCTAATTGCGAGTTAATATCTCAAAATTCTGACATCTTTTGCGAGCAATTGCGAGTTATCAGGCCAATTCTAAGGAAAAATAAAAGACTAACTTTTTTCCTCTCAGAATAGATTATATCTCACAATTCTGACTTTATAACACGCAATTTAGACTTTATATCATGCATTTTTGACTTTATAACACGCAATTGCGACTTTATATCAATCAATTCTGACTTTATATCTCGCAATTCTGACTTTATATCTCGCAATTCTGACTTTATAACACGCAATTGCGACTGATATCACGCAATTCTGACTTTATATCTCGCAATTCTGAGAAATAAAGTCAGAATTGCGAGATGTAAACTCGCAATTGTAAAAAAAAAAAATTCAGAATTGTGAGATAAAAAGTCGCAATTACCTTTTTTATTTTTCATTCTGTGGCGGAAACAAGCTTCCATACTTTTGCTCACCAATTAAGGCTGCATTTATTTGATCGAAAATAAAATAAAAACAGTAATATTGTGAAATATTACGATTTAAAATGACAGTTTTATGTTTTAATATATTTTAAACTAATTTATTCCTGTGATGGCTAATCTGTATTTTCAGCATCGTTACTACAGTCTTCAGTGTCACATGATCCTTCAGAAATCTTGATGATATGCTGATTTGCTGCTCAAGAAACATTTCTGATTATTATCAATGTTGAAAACAGCTTTTGCTGTTTAAAGGAATAGTTCACCCAAAAATTTAAATTATCCTATTATTTACTCACCCTCAAGCCATCCTAGGTGTATATGACTTTCTTCTTCCAGCCAAACACAATCTGATTTATATATATATATATATATATATATATATATACCGGTTTATATATATAAATATCCTGGCTCTTCCCAGCTTTATAATGGGAGTGAGTAGAGCCTGAGATTTTGAAAACCAAAAAAGTGCATCATAAAAGTAATCCATATGGCCATAAAGTGGATTAATAAATGCCTTGCGTAGTGAAGTGATGGGTTTTTGTAAGAAAAATATCCATATTAAAACTTTATAAACTATAATCACTGGCTTCCGGTAGAGTTGAAGGATGAACTCTGACCCGACGTACGTATGAAGTAGTAATAATGCATTAAATTGATAAAAGTGATGAATGAATGAAAGGAACAGCATGAACATTCTTCAAAATGTCTAGTTTTAAGTTTCACGGAATATTTCACAAGTTTGAAACAACATGAGGTAAATAATGAATTTCCATTTTTTCGGGTGAACTACTCCTTTGGCAGCATGGCGTTCCTGACGGCAGATTTGTTTAGGGTAACAGTCTTCTCACTTTGGCTCTGCTGGTAATAACAAATCTCAGTCTGGATCGAATTCCCTCGGCAGAAATAAATTCTGCTTCCCCCTGAACCTGCCACATGTTGGGAGGAGTGCAGTCGCTCTGCTGTTTTGAGATCGTTCCTAAAACAGGAGCTGGCTGTTACTGTATCTGCTGGATGCAGGAATGCTGTAAACACATCTGAGCTGCTCGCCTTTTCTCAGTGTCTGTGGTTATCATATGCAAGTCTCAGCCCTCATATACAGTACTAGCCTGGCGGCAACTCTTGGGGAACTGGACGCTCCACTCAAAAGTAAAAGAGCAGAGGATAATTATAGACACGTGTTAGACTGATTAGCAGGATCTTCTGACCTCGCCTGGCCAAGTTGACAGGACGGCGTATCGTGGCGGCCCGTTCCAGAGAGCACGGCTTCATCTCTCCACAGATATAGTTGTTCCGGACCTGCAAAGGAGAAAAATAAACAGAGATCATTTCAATGAGAGTAAATGATTCTCATTAGATGAGCCATGTTAAACAAAAAATGGCACATGGTAAAATCGCTATAACACAGCTTCAATGAGGTTATTGCTTTCAAAAAACAGTGACAGCATAAATACTGGAAAATGTGTGTTCAACAAATGGTTTAATTTATTAATAATAATAGTTTAAATGTTTGTAATAAATATATAGTTCAGTAGTCTGTAGGCATTTGTGGTTGCAAAGCAACTTTGTCTATTACTGTACTATGAGCTTGGCAACTATATGTTGGGCTACTTTATTATATTATTTATTTGTTGTGTTTATATACGCTACTGATTAAAAGTTTGGAATAATAATAATAAAATGTTTTTGAAAGATGTCTGCATTCATTGAATCAAAAATAGGCTACGGTAAAACATTCATAAATACTAATATAATGTGAAAGGTTTTCTATTTTGATATATTTACATAAGAAATGTATTCCTGTGATCAAAGCTAAATTTTCAGCATCATTACTCCAGTTTTCAGTGTCACATGATCCTTCAGAAATCATTCTACTATAATGATTTGCTGCTCAGTTATGATCAATTATTATTGGTGCTCAATTATTAATATCGACTCTTCTTCTTATAATTGCTGATTAATATATTTGTGGAAACCTTGAAATAGGTTTTTCAGGATTCCTTGATGAACAGAAAATTAAAAAGAACAGCAATTATTTGAAATATAAATATTTGTAACACAAATGTATTTACTGTCACTTTTGATCAAATGAATGCATCTTTGCTGAATTAAAGTATTTATTTTCTTCTTTTTTTACTCCGGTTTCCACAAAAATATTATTTATATTTAATCATTATGCAGCAAAAACAGTTTTCAACATTGATAATAATCAGAAATGTTTCTTGAGCAGCAGATCAGCATATCATCAAGATTTCTGAAGGATCATGTGACACTGAAGACTGGAGTAATGATGCTGAAAATGTAGCTTTACATCAAAGGAATAAATTACATTTTAAAAATATATTAAAAGAGAAAACAGTTCTTTTAAATTGTAATAATATTTCACAATATTACTGTTTTTACTGTATTTTTAATCAATTAAATACAGCCTTGGTGAGCATAAGTGAGCACATTTTTAAAAATCTTAATTATTACAAACTTTTAACAGGTATAGTGTATTAGTTTATTTATGGTGATTGTCATAGGTGTTTTATAAAAGCAATAAGTCGCTTGAGCTTGTGAATTGCAGTGATTTTTGTAGTGATAGTTTATTGTGCACAAATAGAAATGCCATCTCACCTGGTGTGGCCTCACACAGTTTGAATTAAGGTTTGGATAGCGTGTTCCTGGATCTATGGTGTACAAATCAAAGTTTTTGCCAATGTTTTCAGGTTTTGTCTGAGGTAGCAATCGGTACAGACTCTCCCTAGAAAAACAACAACGAAGCAACTACATAAACAAGCTATTAATGGTTTTATAAGTGCCTATTAAAGGTGCTCTATGTAGCTTTTCTTCTAAAATGAATCCTTTTTTTATTGCCTGTTTGTGAAGGGGTTGTAATCACACATTACAATGATCCACTTGTCTGGTTTTGCTATTACCTCTGAAGGCCAATATTCATATTTTTATGTGAAGTCTCCGGGTCGGATTTACCGCGAAATCCAACGGATGTGACGTGCATGCGCGCTCCCGAGCCTCTCTCCTTTTTATATACAGTCTATGCGTCGGCACTGCAGCTGACGACATGGAGTCTGATAACACCCAAAAACGACCTGCCTCCAGCACAACACAAACTCCACAAATATATAAAAAACAAAAAAAAAGTTTTATCTGCTGAAGCTCGTCAGGCCAAACGTGATTCTGATCGACTCAGGACGAAAACACGGATCAACATCGGCAGAGCTTTTGAATTATTAGTAAACTCAAATGAAATAGCAAGGTAAACTAAAGGAGACATGAAATTAATACAAAAGACTGTTCCAGGATAAGAAAAAGTAGGTGCTTTAGGATGTATACTTGTTTTATGTACTAGATCTACTGTCTAACGTCACTCATCCCACTACTATCATATTGTTTATAATAAACATTTCCAGCACGTTCAGTACAGTAATGTTACTTCCTACTGTCTTACTGTTACACTGACATTGTTCAGTCTAGTTCACCGTTTTCGTTATCATATTATACATTCACCTATGTTGACATTGCTGATTGTGAAAGATACACGAATAGTTAGTGAAATGCCTTATGCTAGATAACACCACATTGTCGGCTAAATGCAGTCAATGTAACGTTATCATGGTACGAGCATGGAGCATTAGTTCAACGTCAAGCTGATAAAAGTAGCCTATTATTGTAACGTTGCAGTGGGCGTTTACATGAGTTTCCAGCATGTTGTGTGATGCTTTCGCCGTTGCATTGAAAGTCTCTGTGTGGCCGGTAGTGAATGCTCGCTCTTGAGATCGCACACGCACACGAGCACGAGCACGAGCGCTCTTGTTGCAATCTGAAACATCACCACTAGAGGCCGCTAAAAAATACATAGAGCACCTTTAAGGCTTTCACTTCAGTATTCATCTAGAGCTGTATGTGGCATTCATTGTTTGTGCATGTGAATTGTGACCTTCACTGACCTCTCTGCCAGCACCTCGAGTGGATTTCTACCCTGCGCCCAACTTTTTACCATCCAAGCCGTGTCAAAGGCTGCCAGGAACCCGCGGGCACAGCCTGTCCCCATAGGCCAGAAGGGCTACAGTTACACAGACAACCATCAAAATCTAACATAATAATCATACATATCAAGCTCAAAAAAGATGATGATGATTTAGTCATAACTGCACAGTAGTGTAATCTCCTCACCTCTAGAAGGCTGTCTCCCACTAGTGCCACCAGTACACTATGACCAAACCTCTCCCTGACCAGAGCAGCGTTCTCTGAGGCGTACATGCTGGTGAAGTCAAACATGGCCACATCAGGCTGCCCGCAGTGGTTGATGGCGTAGTCCAGCGTGGGCAGCTGGTAGTGTGTGGCGTAGTCGGCTGCCTCTCGAGCATACGCCAGCAAAGCCTCTTGATTCACATTCTCGCTGTTCAGCAGCGCCTCAGTGTCGATATAATCCTGGCGAATACACAAAATGAGGTTACTACACCAAACACAATGTGTAAGCGAGCTGTGATAACTCATTCTTTAACTGCTATAAAGTCAACATGAAACGACATTTACTTCTGACATGTGCAATAGTGAAATACAGTATTCTGAGAAAAAAATACATTATGAAATATGAAGAATTAAATCCTGAAAAGTGATTCTTTCATACAACAATATTAAAACAATAGAGCCAGCCCTGAAAGAGTTTACAGTTTACTCCTGAAGCACACGTGTAACATGATAGTCATTTTTTTCCATTGATCTATTTTTCCAAATTAAATTCAAATGTATGCAAGATTTAAGCCTCGATACAAGGATTACATTCGTGTGTCATAATCTTCTTATTATGTATTTTTTAAAGAAAAATTAAGCATTGAAGCAGTTTTGTTAAAATATTAAAAAATGTTGAGTCTCATAGTGTGACCAACATGCATTTACATTTATTGTCAAAGTCGGTGAGTCTTACAATATTAAATAAAGGTTCAGGTTGTAAAATTACTAATTTCAGTTCAGGCTGTAAAATGTCCAATTAAATTTGATAAATTTAATTGTAAAATTGAGGTACAAAACCCTCAAAAAGTATAGTGTTGATGTATTATATATATATAATATATATATATATAAAATGATGATGTACTCTGTTGCCAGATATCGATTACAGAAAACCATCTAAATGCAGTTCATGCCAAACTAACCAACTAAATCCAATCAAATTAACAAACATTGAACCACAACATATATTTTCATGGTTTTCCTCAAACAAAAGAATTTGTCAAAAATCTGGGAGAATATTTTTTCTATACATTTTTTTACTGAGTAAAGGCTACATTATCTGGCAACATGCTTTAACAACGTTGCTAACGTAAACATTACGAACAAGATTCGGGGAATGAATTTCATCTACAAATGAATTACAGGAAGATGGGCATACATTTAAATATATACCCGCCGTGGTGTTTCGTGTTTGTCATCCCTAGTTTGGAAAAAATGCAAAAATGCCTTAAAAAATGCCTTTAAAAAATGAATCCATGCACGTTGGGTTGGGGTAAGAAGTGATTGGGGTAGATTCGGGTCGAGTACGGATCTCAGGACCAGAGACACACTCAGTTCTAGCACTGTTGACTCACTGTATTAAAGGTGCTCTAAGCGATGTCACGCGTTTTTTAGGCCAAAACATTTTTTGTCACATACAGCAAACATCTCCTCACTATCCGCTGGCTGCCTGTCCCCTGAACACACTGTAAAGAAACGCGATCTCTGTAGACAGCCCAGGCTCCACAAACAGCAACAAAAACAAACTGCGGCGACCCGCTCCCCGAAACATAACAAACAGTTCCAGCCAATCACCGACAAGAAGGGTTTGGGGGTGTGGTTTGGGGGGTTAGTGTGTGGATGAGGAGGAGGGAGGGTCTAGCTAGCCTCCGTTTTGTTTGACAATAGTTCGAAC
Source organism: Rhinichthys klamathensis goyatoka (assembly GCF_029890125.1). Lineage (NCBI taxonomy): Eukaryota > Metazoa > Chordata > Actinopteri > Cypriniformes > Leuciscidae > Rhinichthys > Rhinichthys klamathensis. The sequence continues at coordinate 2,174,656 of NW_026606762.1, forward strand.
GTCAACAAGAAGTGACGTCACCCAGAATCGCTTAGAGAACCTTTAATAAATCAGATCAGCACGGACTGTGCCAACACTAATGTACGTCAATGATGATGAGGCATAAGTACTGAGACTGACACAGAGCGCTTGTGACTGTGCTTCTTTCCCAGATGAATGTGTTACTTAAAGTTGTTTATAAGCCTCTGGACTCATTAGCTATGTTTCCATTCAAAGCTGCTAATTTAACTTATGTGGAAAATTGGAACATCGAATAAAACATTCGCAAATAAAAAACTGCTTCACTTCGAGGGAAACTAGCAGCAAAATATATCTAATAAAAATGGAAGTTGCTGCAATTGGGGAAGAAACTCTGGCTCTTTTTTTCATACATCATAAACAACTTGAGCAACCGATGAGACGCAATAAACGCTGTCATATTATCTTGCGTTCGGAAGCACAATTCTGCGTGGTCATTATACCCAACAATTTTGATGACAGACATTGGCTCAGGCCTTTCAGAAAGACCTAACCAATATTAGAGACGTTGTGCAATGAAACTGGTCCGCCAGTTAGTCCAGTTATCCAATCACATCCTCTGTTGAGGCAAAGTTTTTTGTTGCACATTAAGGGATTTATTCAGTAAATGTGTTTCCATATTCTTATCGGATAAATATGATCCGCCTCAATTGAGCGCATACGTTTTTTATGCACATCTTTGTGTTTCTATCCAGCGTTTTTTATGCGATATCCCAATATTTGCATAAAAATAGGTGGATGGAAACATAGCTTTTGATGTATTTTTAAAGAGTTCACTCAACACGTGCCAAACTCACATGAACGATGACACCCTTGTCCAGCAGGCTCTGCTTCTTAGCTGTCATGACAAAGTAGTGTGTGTTGTCTTTGTAGTAAACGATGTTCTCAAGATCAATCCCTGCGAAAGAGACAAAATCGTGGTCTTACTGTACATGAATCTGTCTCATAGACTCACCTGTAACATTTTCTTGCCTGTAATATGACAGTCTTTTGAGGTCAGTGTGAGTTTAAGACAGGATTTTAAAGGAATTCAGTTTCAAAGGGGTGCGAGTCACGACAGGTACACAAAGCATACGTATGTTTTTGGAGGGAGGAAGCCCATAATCCCCTGGAGGATAAACATTTACGTGACAAATCAGAGCAAGAGGATGATAACTGATACATGGGCGCTCCTCACAGCAGATAACACTGACACGCTAACGGAAAACATTGCGGGAAATACCGGGATGAGGTGAAAGTTCATAGCTGAGATGGTTGGGAGATATTTCTTTATTATCCATGGAGCTGGATGCCTAGTTCAGAGTAAAATGGTGTATTTTTAGTGCTTAATGTGTCATATTTTGCTCACCGGTTTCCTGTTTGAGATCTTGAAAGAATTTCTGGTTGAAGATGAAGGCAACTCCACTTATCTCCTCAACCTTTGCCTCAGCTGTGGTGTTTCTGTTGATGAAGTTTGCCGTTATGGCGATGGCCAGTTTGCCACGAAATTCCTTCCTCCTGAACCCTGAGAATGAGAGGAAGGAAAAAAAGTGATGTTCTGGTCCCTACATAATGTCCCTCCTACAATGTTGCAAAATTTCTAAAGCAATAATGTTCCTGTTTGACAGAGGTCCACTAATGAAGCGAAAATATGCCACTCTGTCCATTATTTTAGGCTCAAAGACACTCAATCTAACCAACGTTTCCAGGGACAAACAGTTTGCGTGTCCATGCCAAATACTGCCCAGATATTTTAGGGTTTAAAAGACCATTTATATTCTGTAATATTATTGATTTTACTGCACTGACACTAACTGAACTGAATCGAATCAACACTGAAAACTGACTTGAGCTGAAAAATTACACTATTGTCTTCTGTAGACCTGCTTTTATTGCTGAAATCCAATTTGTTGTATAATTGATCAATGTTATTTTCCTGTTATTACTAATGTAAAGCTGCTTTGAAAGTTCTACTGTATATAAATAAATGTGATTTGACTTGACCAGGGTTATTATCATTTCCTAAACCAAAAACTAAAACCATACTGTAAAAAAAAAACATTACTTTCATTAAGTTAAATAAACATTAACTGAAAATAAAATACAAAAAACCTAAAACTCGACATTTCTTATTTTTTAGTTTAAGTTAAAGTACTAAAAGAACTAAAGCTAAATAAAAACTATTAGTTAATAAAAATGACATATCAACAATGAAATTACTCAACATTTTAACTAAAATTAAAACAGAAAATTTGACACTGAAATCTAATTCAACATATTAACCAAAAATGTAACAGTATATCAATGACACTAAAATAACACTGGATTTGACTTGAAGATATTTGATGTTTAATGAACAGCAGAATTTTGGACCATTGAGATTTCACAGTGGCCGTAGCCCTGCCCACACGAATACAATGTTTTCTCAACATTTTGACCTCCCTCCACACGTTAGCAGCGTTTTAGGTTTTTGAAAACACCTTCCAAAGTGAGGGCAGCATTTTCTCTAATGCATATGGACAGGTGGAATAAAGATTTGGTGACATCATGAACAATTTAAATTTTTGGGGTGAACTATCCTTTTAATCATTACACCGCTATATGGCAGAGTCTGGGAAGTAAATCTCTCCGTCTGCAAATCCCTATAATATTCATCTGTGGCTTTTAAAGCACGTTGGCATTTTTGTATCAATGGTGTGATTTCTTAAAGGGATACTCCATCCAAAAATGAAAATTCTGTCATCATTTACTCGCCCTCAAGTTGTTGCAAACCTGTATGAGTTTCTTTCTTCTGCTGAACACAAAGGAAGATATTTTGAAGAACGATTGGAACTTTGGCACCATTGACTTCCATAGTATTTTTTTTTTTTTCTACTATGGAAGTCAATGGGGTCCAACAACTGTTTGGTTCCAATCGTTCTTCAAAATATCTTCCTTTGTGTTCAGCAAAAGAAAGAAACTCATACAGGTTTGCAACAACTTGAGGGTGAGTAAATGATGACAGAATTTTCATTTTTGGGTGGAGTATCCCTTTAAGACACTGTTGGCGTGCAGAAACAAAATGGAAGGCAAAAACTGCACATGAGGACAATCCCACAAGATCAACAAACTCATCTCATCGTTTTGTTACTCATCACTCGGAAGAGATAGCTTTCAATAAAAGTGCCTTGTTAGGAAGTGTTGTGCCTGCTTGCGATTTCGTCAATCCTATAAGATCATTACAAATCACACTGTACGACATGGATCTTATAAACTTGGGTACGACATGAATGTAGACTGTACGATGATGACACCTATTGAATCGTAGGCTACGACGCAAGAATAAAATGTCATCAGCATGCGCTGGTGGTAAACAAATAGAGCAAGATGAATAGCACTTTGGCAGTTGTGGATTTTATGTGCACTGAAAAAAAGAGGAGGAAGCGAAAGAGGAGAATATGGATGCGGTCTTGGCTAGAGAAAAGAGGCCAAGTCGGCATGCCAATTTTGTAAATGGATCTTGAGGAAAGTAGGTTTAAGTTTTAGCGCCATGTCGCGTTGATCAATACGCTTTGGCTAGACAGTAGACGTAGGTCGTAGCAGCAAACACACTGTGAGATGATCATGCTAAATTTCTGACACTGACAATTCGCCTTTGGCTAAGCCACACCCTAGAATGTAGATTGACCAATCACAGCGCAGCCAAGAACGAGCTCCCACAGAGGTCCGACACTTTTTAACAGCGCTCCATTGACTTAAACACAGGCGTCTCATATTTTTGGTCTCGGCCGGCTATTACCGTCGTAGTTTTATCAAAAATATGCTAAACGTTGTGCCTGGGGCATTTGTAACACAGATACGCGTTTCCCAGAGAGGTTGGAGGGGGGTGTGCGTTTTTTTCCCTTCCCAAAACCGAAGTCAAATCCTGACAAGTTATACTCGCGTAGTCCGTTTGCTTTGTAATAACGATTATAGAAGTGAATAGAGACCTACCCAGCTTTGCATGAACAGTGTTGCTCCTTGATATTGTTAGTCCCAGCCTCCGTCTCGATTAGTAGGATATGCGGTGGTTCATTTTTTGACTGTGACCGGTATGCTTTTGCCTCTATTTGGATCCCTTGTTGTTCCTTGCGTTTCACATGTATGTCGTGAATATAGCCTTCGAACGTATATTGCAGCCCTTTTGCCTACTTCTATCGGACACTTTATTTGCTGCTTTATAAAAGTTTGATAAAATTCCAGCAGGAAGAGCTGTCACAGCATAAGCCATGTTGATACCAGAGCCCAGATGAAGTTTGTTTGTCGGACGTAGCAACAGTAACTAAGGGGGGCGGAGCTTAGCCAAAGGCGAATTATTGCAGGCTATCATTGGTCGCAAGACCGAGACGAAGGCCGCATTTGAACCTCTCACTGAATGACGTAGGACCCCCGTTTAAGAGCCACAACCACAGAAATCGTCACGATTGGGCATTCGATGCTCAGTTATGAAAGTAGAAGGAACTTAAAGTGGCTTTTAATTAGAACTAAACACTAATGGCAAATAAGTCCATCCTTTCCTGGCAAACTTGACAAAAATGGCACAAGCTATTAATTTTCATAGATGTTGAGTGGGTTGGCTTGGCTGTAGTTTCTCAATCCTGCAAAATGAGAGTCTACAGAGCTCCTCTACGAACAGACACACATTTGATTAAGAGCCAGAACTGTTCCATTACTGCCATGTTGTTAACTTGCTAAGACATCAACTCTCCTCTTCATCATCTGCGTTACTCTCACCAAATGTAGCTGTTTTCGTCTGACCGCTGCTCTGCCTCAGATTGGGATAAATTTAACATTCCCTAGATGTCCTGAACTAGCTCACGTAAATGTCCAAAACAAGCTTGGGTTCTTTTTCCCTAAGGTTACTCATAATTGGGCAATGAGCTAACATCTCATAGTTTGGAGGGCCCCACAAATGCCCTTTTTTGGAAAAAGCATCTGATTAGGGATAAGCGCAAAGACGACGAACCTGGAAAACAGAGTCCAACGGACACACATCATCAACTGAAACGTGTTCAAAAACCCTGAGAGCTCCTCAAGAGCACATGCTGATTCGCTGAACTCATTTGTAACCGGTGGGCGGCTGGTGACATCATGCGGTATCGCTTTTCACAGCACAACTCGATTTTATGGCTTAATAACCTTCTTGGATGAAACAAATCATTCTCGGGACTTCAGCCAAGAGCTCAGGACAAATTTTAAGAGTGGCTGAGATAGGAGAAGCGTAACAACGAGAGGTTTTGGGTTATATCTGAAGAAGTTTTATTAATGCTGTTTAAGGCTAAGGCTAGCACCAGTTTTGCTTGTATTTAGCATTAGAGATTTGAGAAAAAGTTCAACTTCGGTATGTAATCCATCCTGCACCATTTGTGCTGCAGATGTGAAGGATACCTCAAATTGAGTGTGCTATTAGACCATATGACATGCTATTTTAATGTACATGCTCTCATATTTTAGGTAGGTACAAATTTAGTTACAGCTAGAACAGTTTGTAATCATAGAGCAAAGATTATTATAGCCTCTTAGTTACTGTGCAAACAGAGAGGGCTGCATGTGTGTTTATTTTAGTGGACATAATATGTAATTCAGCATTTCAAATCTGAACCGTTTTTTAATGGCATCTAAGCAGCAATTCCATCATCCTCAGTCATCCGAGTTCATACCTTCTAAAGAGTTTCGTCTCCCATCGGCTCCCACCACCACATCAAAGTCGAAGTCGGCCACGGGATGATCCGCGGGCCGGATCTCTGCCCTCCAGCCCGGCCCTGCAGAAACACACAAATTCATTCAGCCTGAGAAATACAAATGACAAATCACAAATGAAGCCGTCCTTAAAGGAGTAGTTCACTTAAAAAGAAAAATTAGCCCATGATTTACTCACCTCAAGCCATCCTAGGTGTATATGACTTTCTTCTTTCAGACGAATACAAAAAAACTTTACAAAGTAAAATAACAAGCTTACATTCAAGCGAACATACGGATTCCACTAAAGTATAAGCGCAACTTATGTGAGTAATGCGACTGCTGATATTTACGCTACGCCATGACGCACTACGCTACTTCTGACGTCATAAGTTGCGCTTTAAACTGCGTATGGCCGTTTGGCCGAAAGCTAGAATTTGACTTTGTAGCGTGTTAAATGTGAATATTTTTCTTACACAAACTCATCGCTTCGCTTCAGAAGGCCTTTATTAAACCCCCGGAGCCATGAGGAGCGCTTTTATGATGGATAGATTCACTTTTTTGAGCTTCAATCTGATGGTGCAATCCACTGTCATTATAAAGCTTGGAAGCGTCAGGGTGTTTATTAATATAACTCAGATTGTATTCGTCTGAAGGAAGATCGTCATATACACCTAGGATGGCTTGAGGGTGAGTAAATCATGGGCTAATTTTCATTTTAATCTCCCCTTAATAATTCCTATAGTGCAATGAGGTCAAATGAAGAGCAACGTGTCACGCTTTTCAGATGTTTTCACTGAGAAAACAAACCTATATAATCTCCACGTGTTTCAGAAGAGATCTCAACAATGTCATTCAGCAAAAGTCTGAATCTTAAAGGGGTCATATAATGGTACATGCACTTTTACAAGTTGATTGTACTGAAATGTGTGTTGGCAGTGCCTGTACACAACCATCATAAAATGATAAAAATCCATCCAGTGTTTTTGTTTTAATCTCCTTATATGTTTTCCCCTGCCTCAAATCAAGCCGTTCGACCGTGTGACGTCACACGGTCGGAAGCCCCTCCCACGATTGTTGATTGACAGCATCGTTTCAACACAGACCCGCCCTCACTCGTGAGCGAGCTGTCAATCATAGTCTGCGCGGACCGGCGCGGTCATTGTTGATATGCTGGAGCACTGTCTATGAGCAGAATGGCGTCTAAGCGATTGTGGTGTTCTGTTCTTGGGTGTAATAACGAACACAGTCATTTTAGTGTTCCTAAATCCGAACCGCTGAAGACGCAGTGGCTGAGTTTGTTTTCGAAGGGAATATTCCCCACGAGCAACGTCAATGCTCTCATGTTTGCGCGAATCATTTCTCACCAGACTGCTTTATAGACGAGGATCAGTATAAAGCTGGTTTTGCTAAGAAGCTACTCATGAAAAAAGGATCGGTACCAGATATTCGTGTTCCTGCTGAACCTCCAGAAGAACTGAAGTGAGTGTAACGTTTTATTAAACTTTATATTAATATATTAATCTTTGCAAATCGCTAGCTGCACGCTTCACAATGTTTAACGTCTAAGGTTTACACTCAGGGTTCATTACGGCATGTTATCTATGTATGACGTTCTCAATATAATTCATAATCCCACGTTTATACTGAACAACGCGTTATGGTTATTGTGTTATTGAGTTACAAATGGTGTACGCACAGAACAGAGAGGCAGAGTCAGCAAAGCTCATTATCATTTAAAGTCATATACACTGAAACGGCGTGCTGAAAACAGAGCTGTTTTTGACCAGGTAAAATAAGTGTTTTCTTACAATACTAATGAGAATTTTTAATTAAAGTATATTACAAACTTTTAATTTAGACCCTAAAGAATCATATTAGCTTGTACAAAAATGGCATTATATGACCCCTTTAAACATGAACTCAAACATTTCTCATTATCTATATACACTCTTACCGCATACCAACAATTTATTTATTTGTTTCTATTTTTATTTCACCCAAAGAACTTTAGAAGAAGCATCTGAGAGTTGATACAAAACTGGGAAGTCTCCCAAGCTGTGAAAGAGAAACATCTGAGCAATATTTTTTTTCCTCAGGGGAGGACAGGAGCTGGGTGGAGCAACAGTACAATAAATACAAATATGAAAATATTTCAAAACGCTTTATCCAAGTTCACATCTGAGGGACCGTTCCTCGCTGTAAGTGAACCGTAGGTTGTTTTAAATAAAAATAATCTGCTAAATGGAAACAGATTTTTTGGAAACAGCTACATATTTCAACAAGACTAGCTAATGTTATTCATGTAAGCATTATGCAATCTTGCCTAGAACACTATGCATTCCAAAAACATATAGTCACAGCCAGCCATTCAGCTATTATTAATAAAAGCCAACCATCAATGTCACATGTTCAGAGTACAACTTAAGGGCAAATAAACCAGGACTGTCTAACGAATACAAGATCCAACTGAACTGTATCCAGGATCATGAGTAGCACTTCAAGGCCACAGTACAGGGTCACACCAAGCACTCATTCTTAATTTAGAAAGCTCTTTTGTTTTTATCAGCGTGCTGTCATTGCTTCTGAAGGGAGAGAGATGGATCGCTAATGGTCTAGAAGTTTAGAGGTCCAATCACAAGCTTGTTGACCGAAGCGCCCACATATGGAAACACGCTACCTCACAAAAGCCCTGGACCGATGAGATCTGTTTCTAATTACCACGATCAACTAATTGTTTCTTCATTTCTCTGATCTCTGTGTCGTTAAATGAGATTATGTTATGAGTGAACGCCATCCAAGCCCTGGAGTCATAAAATGACTACTTGGATGCGGGAGAGGAGAGTGATGTGGATTTGAACACTTTTCCATGGGCATTAAAATTGCATTAACAGCTCTGCAGGTGTTGTTTGGTTGTCATGGAAGCAGTTATTATATTGAGGCAGGAAGAACTCAATTCGTTCATCTTCCTGGTAATGACAGATTGGCCCTAAAAACCTTAAACCGCTCTGAAGAAAATGCTGTAACGCAGAGACAACAAAATCAAAAGAGCCAGAATACATCAACATTTCAATATGAAGCTTCAGGGACTTAATTTGTTACAATGTTGCATTTTCTTCTTGGTCCCATTCGCTTTCACAAGGCAACATTTCAAAGCGTACCAAATTGTGGTTATGCGAGTCACATGTGAGGAAAAACTGTCCTCTTATTTGTCAGAGTTTCCTCTGCATCATCCATCAAGACAGATTGACAAATCTGCCGAAGAGCTTATAGACTTTATCTGTAGTCTTATATGAATGTAGCCGTCATTCATGCTCTAACTGATAAATTATATATATTTATTATTTAAAATTATATATTGATAGTGGCTCCTTGACGCCCACAAGCTATATACAAGATAAATTACCCAACTATATAAAAGCATTCAAATATATTGTATATACTTCCATCTCATACTTTTTTCCATCACCATGTCCCTTTAGGGGCTCCGTAGAATGCTTAATTTCCTTTCTGAATATAGTATTCGGCTTTGGGCACATTCCTAATATATATATACTGTATACATATACACTCACCGGCCACTTTATTAGGTACACCTGTCCAACTGCTCGTTAACACTTAATTTCTAAGCAGCCAATCACATGGCGGCAACTCAGTGCATTTAGGCATGTAGACATGGTCAAGACAATCTCCTGCAGTTCAAACCGAGCATCAGTATGGGGAAGAAAGGTGATTTGAGTGACTTTGAACGTGGCATGATTGTTGGTGCCAGAAGGGCTGGTCTGAGTATTTCAGAAACTGCTAATCTACTGGGATTTTCACGCACAACCATCTCTAGGGTTTACAGAGAATGGTCCGAAAAAGAAAAAACATCCAGTGAGCGGCAGTTCTGTGGGCGGAAATGCCTTGTTGATGCCAGAGGTCAGAGGAGAATGGCCAGACTGGTTCGAGCTGATAGAAGGGCAACAGTGACTGAAATAACCACTCGTTACAACCGAGGTATGCAGCAAAGCATTTGTGAAGCCACAACACGCACAACCTTGAGGCGGATGGGCTACAACAGCAGAAGACTCCACCGGGTACCACTCATCTCCACTACAAATAGGAAAAAGAGGCTACAATTTGCAAGAGCTCACCAAAATTGAACAGTTGAAGACTGGAAAAATGTTGCCTGGTCTGATGAGTCTCGATTTCTGTTGAGACATTCAGATGTTAGAGTCAGAATTTGGCGTAAACAGAATGAGAACATGGAACCATCATGCCTTGTTACCACTGTGCAGGCTGGTGGTGGTGGTGTAATGGTGTGGGGGATGTTTTCCTGGCACACTTTAGGCCCCTTAGTGCCAATTGGGCATCGTTTAAATGCCACGGCCTACCTGAGCATTGTTTCTGACCATGTCCATCCCTTTATGGCCACCATGTACCCATCCTCTGATGGCTACTTCCACCATGTCACAAAGCTCTAATCATTTCAAATTGGTTTCTTGAACATGACAATGAGTTCACTGTACTAAAATGGCCTCCACAGTCACCAGATCTCAACCCAATAGAGCATCTTTGGGATGTGGTGGAACGGGAGATTCGCATCATGGATGTGCAGCCGACAAATCTGCGGCAACTGTGTGATGCCATCATGTCAATATGGACCAAACTCCCTGAGGAATGCTTCCAGCACCTTGTTGAATCTATGCCACGAAGAATTGAGGCAGTTCTGAAGGCAAAAGGGGGTCCAACCCGTTACTAGCATGGGGTACCTAATAAAGTGGCCGGTGAGTGTATATATATATATATATATTAGTGCTGTCAAACGATTAAAATATTTAATCGCATTAATGTCATAGTTAACTCGCGATTAATCGCAATTAATCGCAAATTTTTATCTATTCTAAATGTCTCTTGATTTCTTTTTGTCCCATTATTTTTTCTCATTTTAATGCTCTTATCAACATGGAAAAGTGGATCGGCTTGCTTTGTGCAAATGTTTTTTATTGAAAACAACATCGACATATTCTGTGTTCAATTTCACACAAACATTCTCACTTGGAGCAAATAATCTCTCACACAATGTAACACTGTCCATCAATAAAAGGCTGAAAGAAATACTGACGAGTTCCTGATATTGACGAGGGGGCGGAGAATTCGCATCAGCTGTGTGTGTGTGTGCTTGGCCATCATCAAGTGTTATTTCAGACTGGACGTGCTGCGATGATGATAGCTCAGTTCACAACGACAAAACACAGAGATCACTTTGGTCTTGTCAATGGAACCATTTTCTTATTGGCATCCATTTCGGCGTCTCGTGCTCGTCTTCCACTCAAAACGTAACGTTAACCAGCCTGTTGTTTTGTTTCCGGTCTAGCTAGATCCACTTGCCCTTTGGTCGACGAAGCAACAAAACGTCCTCGCGCGGCGCAAAGCCATTGAAATGAATGGGTTTCATAGCGCAGCGCCGCACATGCCGCGTCCTGTTGCAAAAGCATGTGAAAAAACTACAAAGTTTGCTAGGCCAAAAAGACCGTTAATCGTGCGATAAAAAAATTATACGTTGTTAATAACGCGTTTAACTGACAACCCTAATATATATATATATATTAGTGCTGTCAAAATTAACACGTTAACGCGTGCGTTTAATTTTTTTCGTTTAACGTGTTAATATATGTGTCATACTGTATGTATGTATATATACACTGAAGAAGCTAAAACATTAAATAGTTTTGTTAAAACATTTCTTGATCGCTGCATAATTCCCATACTTCCATTCATGTTATTTTATAGTTTTAATGACTTCTCTAGAATGTGTGAATAAACAATGAGAAGGGTGTGTCCAAACTTTCGACTGGCTCTAAACGACTGACTGCTAGTCGTGAGAACGATTGGTCTGGATCTGGGGTCCTCAGTCTCACCCTCATTCTCCTGGTCCTCTGGAGGCTCCACCAGCTTGACGAACTCCACATTAACGTGAAACTCCACACCGAGGAGCAGAGCAATCTTCAGGAGCATGAGCTGGAGCTGCCGAATGCCTGCCAAACCCAGCCAGAGCAAGAACCATTAGCCTCACAGTCACGCTAACACGGCATCGCTTACAAAAACACCAACCAGTAAAACTAACAGATGTGAGAACAGAAATATCATCATCGGAGTGGCAGGAGAGTCTTTTCACTTAGAGATTCATCCAAAAATGAACTTTCTATCATCGTCTCTGTTCCATACAGTGAAAATGGATTATGACTGGGGCTGTCAAAGTCTTAAAAGGACAAAAAGCAACATAAAAGTATTCCATATATGACTTATGTGCTATATTCTGAATCCTGAAAAGCCATTCGATAGCTTTGCGTGAGGAACAAAACTGAAATGTAAGACTTGACGACCACTGGTCATCATCCACTTTCACTGTATGGAAAGAGCAGCCTGGACATTCTTCTCTTCTTTTGTATTTCAGAAAAAGAAAAAGATATATTTTGCATTTGAGTGACAGTGAGAATGAGTACAACTATTTTGTTCATTGATGAAATATATGTTATAGCTTACCTCAAGGGCATCCAAGATGTAGGTGTCTTTGTTTCCGCAGTAGTTTCAATTTTGATATTTTTAGGTCAAACCGTTCTTGTCTGTCAGTCATATAATGCAGGTCTATGGTCACCACCTCAAAGAGCATGCACAGAGAAGTCCAAATTAAACATGATTTAATGACTCGTAAATGTAAGTACACATTGATGGCCTAAGACACAAAACGAGCGGTTTGTGTGAGAAAACGAACAGTATTTATATCGTTTTTACCTCTTGTAACCACAGCCACGTCCAAGTGATCTGAGGGCGCGGGCGCTTCGGTCTGTGCGTTACAAGAGGTAAAAACGATATAAATACTGTTCGTTTTCTCACACAAACCGCTCGTTTTGTGTCGTAGGCCATCAATGTGTACTTACATTTACGAGTCATTAAATCATGTTTAATTTGGACTTCTCTGTGCATGCTCTTTGAGGTGGTGACCATAGACCTGCATTATATGACTGACAGACAAGAACGGTTTGACCTAAAAATATCAAAATTGAAACTACTGTGGAAACAAAGACACCTACATCTTGGATGCCCTTGAGGTAAGCTAAAACATATCAAAAATTAATTTCAAAGTGAACTATCCCTTTAACTACAATAACCTTGCTGAGTTGTTCTTCAAATCATCAACCTATTAGGATTAAACAGTATAGATGTTATTTCTCTGTAAAAAACTTCGCACAATAGTCACATATCCTTCATGTGTAGATAAAGGAAGGGCTGTCAAAAAATGAAAAGGAGAACTAAGGAGGACTTCTGCTTTACACAAGGAAGTTTTGATAGGTTGCTTATAATTTGTTTAAATGAGCATAGAGAATGAGAAGCTGGTTCAGAACTCACTGATGTGGTCTATCGCTCCAGCACAGAACTTTCCATAGAATTTCTTGGCTCCTAAGCCCCTGAGGTCATGAATGGTGTAGGGCCAAAGATGCAGGACGTTGTTCCTGGAGAATGTATCTCTCTTCTCGATCACCACCACTTTGGCTCCGAGGAGAGCTAACTCGATGGCAGTCCGCACGCCACACGGGCCCCCGCCAATTATCAAGCACTGAAAGTTACATTTAGAGATTGAGAGAATTAGCAGGGCAAGAATTTAACCAAGTCACTATTTTCTTTCTTTTTTGAACATGAACATCAGTCAGGGAAAAAAAAGAAATTTGTAACAGTGACATATTTTGGTTTTTACCCCTTACCCCAACTTAATCAATCAGCCCTTTAAAAATTAAAGTAATAATAATAATTATAAATAATTTTTTTAAATATATATATATATATATATATATATATAAGTGCATGAATAATAATTAAAAAATAAATTAATTGCACAATGTAGAATAAAATGTATAAAACAGCACAGATAAAAGGAAAAATGACATAAATACATAGAATAAAGAGTTGAAAAAGAAAAGAAAAATTGAAATTTTCAGAAATAGCAGGTAACAACAACACAGAGATATAGGACATATTTGAGTTTTTTCCTCTTTTACACTCTCAGTCAGGGAGAGACAGGGACTCTAAACACATTATGACGACCTGAGGCTCTAAATATTACACGTTCATAACTAGCAATATTTGACTGAATGAGAATGAGATCCATTCAAGGTCACTATTTTCATTTAAAAACGGGGCGAGGTACGGGACAAAGGGGAGAAGATTTTGTTTTCACTGCATGCCTTTCAAATTCCACACAAGAAGGGAATAAAGATGTCTAAGACATTTCTTCCTCTATTAGACCTTTGTGCACTTTTTAATACCGTGAGTATTATTCTTAAACTCAAGGAGCCTATTTTACTCTACAGTGAGCAAACACTCTTTCAGGAAGTATCCTTGAAAGAGAAAATCTTAGCAAACAAGCTCAAAGAAAATGAAGCGCTAATGCAAATGTTTATCCAAACAACAGTGCCAATAACTGGAGGCGCGTGTGTGATTTCATCAACATTAAATCATAATTACAGTTCCGTCATATCAAAGGCATGATTCATGCATCAGGCTTGTACAGATGCGAGAAGTCAAGACGTCAGCTTCCAGGACGTGTCTGGGAATGCCTGCTGTGGGTATGACTTCATCCCCTCTGGTTTGGTGATGAAAGATCACTTTTTATGTGGAGAGATGATCTTCACACAAGACTAGTCACAGAAGAGAGCCACGTCTTAGACTTGCACTCGTGCAAAGCTTTACCTCATTTTTAATCCAGATGGTACAATGTGACCTTTTTTCTTCTAGATCTTTTCATTTCCCACGCACAGAGTCAAACACGACTTCAGGATGGTTAGTTGACCTCAAAATAAGGAAGCAATAGTGAATGCTTCCTGTCACAGTGTGTGTACAGTAAAGACTCTCAGCATGTGCTGTGATCAATATTGTGATACACTCGGGTTTCAGCCCCTCCTGATCCAGGAGCTTATCATGTTTTTATAGACCTCGATGTCTGTGTGTCCGTGGTGGCTATTTATAGATCCCAGCTTGCTAGAAGCACAGAAAATGTCATTAAAAGGCCTTCAGCTTACATTAATACAAAGTAAGACCGCTTTTGTTTGTTTGTTTGTGTGTGTGTGTACTTGTACAACTATCTTTGTGAGGACCAGTTTGAGTTTTAGACCATTGGAGTGAGGACAAAGAGAGTAAAGTGAGGACATTTTGGCCGGTCATCACTTTCTGAGACCCCTTTAAAGGCCTGTTTGAGGGTCAAGACTTGGTTTTAGGGATAAGGTTATAATTAGGATAAGGGTAGGTTTAGGGTAAGGGTTCGGGTTAAGCACTTAGTTGTGATGAGTAAGGTTAGGGTAAGCGGCTTGAGATTGAATTGTGTCAATGAATGTCCTCATAAAGATAGATGTACAAGAGTGTGTGTGTGTGTGTGTGTCCACCAAATGTCCCCACAAGGATAGTAATACCAGTACATTTTGATCTCACCGGAACATTTTCAGGTCCCCAATGAGGAAAACAGCTTATAAAACACACTAAATGAAGTGCAGAAGTCTTAATCTGACATCCCCCTGGGGACAGCAAAAAAGATGCAATGATTCATAGACTAATTTTTATTCTAAAAGTGCAAACAAATGTTAATCAGCTTTAACTAATACAATAAAAGGGCATCTATCTCATTCATATAGCTATGTATTAATGTGTATTTGTGTCTTTGTAAATAACATGGTTGAAAGTATCAATAGCAGTATGTGTCTTTTAGTTTAGACATGTAAATTTAGGTATGTCCTCAAGATGGAAAGTGTACTGTGAGTTACAGAATTGAAAGCATTAATGTGTGTGTTGAGAGTATCATCAGGAGTCTACAGTATGTATATTTGTAGATAACAGGACAAAATGTACCAATAGCACTGTGTAACAGAGTTGAAAGTATCAATAGAAATTGTGTATTTTTAATAAACCATATTAGCTGAGCAGTGGGTCTCACACTGCTCAGACTGAGGAACGGCTCCAAGTATTTACCACAGAATCCGGTAGTGAAACCACTACACAACCCCTGAAAACAGCCCAAAAATGTATAAGGAGGTATTTAAAACGAACTTTTCGTGTCAACTTTTATTTAACTGCTGCCCAATGTGAGACTCCATTTACTCTGAGAGTCATTCTGTGAAGCGGAATGCAAATTTAAAGCAAATTTTACAGATTTGATTTATTTTCGAAGACAATTAATAGATTTCAGTGTTAAAAAAATTGCACTGTGAATGGAAATATGTTATTTATCAGTGCTTCAGGTATGAGGTTAATATCTGTTACTCAAAAGTACACACAGTCCTATTGATGATTTCAACCATGTTACTCACAAATATACAGACACACTCCTATGATACCTGCCATTTGGCTGCTTAAAAATACACAATTTCTATTGATACTTTCAACTCTGTTACTCACAGTCCTACTGTATATTGATGCTTTCATCTGTTCTACTGGATGGACCAGTTACCACCAGCACAGACTGACAGGCCAGGTGCACTGTCTCTGTTTGACTTTACCTTAACTAAAAAGCCACAGAGACTGAACAAAGGCAGCCTATTCAGAACAGACACAGAGGCACGCAAGCACTGCGGAGAGAGGATTTACCATCCCCACAGACCAATGAAACGCTCCATCAGTCAGAGCAGATATGAACACAATGATCAGCCTTTTGTTTCTGCTCATTCACACCCTGAAACTGAGCAGAGCAATAGTCCAGAGGTGAAGTTTGCTGGTGAGTCAGCATGGCGTGTTTCCCGTCCATCAGTGGGTGCTCAAAATCAGAAACTAACTTTTTTTAGGTGTTTCTTTTCTTCTTTTCTTTTTCACAATAATTGCCCATAATTAGGAAAAATAACAGATGACAGCTTTTTCCCCCCGAATGAAATCAAATTGAGTGAAATAATCGTCCTTCAAATAGTAAAAACATCTGAGACAAATGTAATACTAAAATGAATTATAACTGAGAACCGAGTGGTGAAAAAACATCCTTTGAGCAATAAAAATCCTATTTTTCTAAATCCAGCCAATTACTGTACAAGGCCAGCTGCAAAATCCCTTCACACCGCTGCCACTTCAGGATGGTTCAGCCTCTTTTAAATCATGGAAAAGTCTGCAGGATAGGAATTGACGGCATGACCTGCCAGATGAAACTTCCTGGTGAAAGCCACGGTATGTGTTGAACCAACAGTCACTTTACACAAAGCCCAGAGGAACAGAGACCACCTCATGGCAGGACCCATAACTTGAACCCAGACACACTTCTTCTAACACACAATGTGATCACAGTTTGCTCAATTAGACATCACACCACTTAGAGAAAGCTGCTCGATAGACTGAAGCAGACCACCAGGAGAGAAGCCTGGACTCACAAGCATTCAGGCCTGTATGAGAATAAAATCATCTAAGGATGGCGAAACGGACTATAACTCTAGTCTAGCGGAACAGAAGTCCTGGTAATGCCACTGTATGATTTGTTTACATTGCCCAAGCAATCATAAGTCATAAAGTCACAGCTGTAAGCAGACTGCACACATGCTCAAACACACACGAAGAGAAGAACTTGACTTTCCCAATGTGAAAAACAGTGCCTCTTTGCGTGGGCTCGCGGAGTCTGGGTCTGGGTCTCACACTGCTCAGACTGAGGAACGGCTCCAAGTATTTACCACAGAATCCGGTAGTGAAACCACTACACCACCCCTGAAAACAGCCCAAAAATGTATAAGGAGGTATTTAAAACGAACTTTTTGTGTCAACTTTTATTTAACTGCTGCCCAATGTGAGACTCCATTTACTGAGTCATTCTGTGAAACGGAATGCAAATTTTATAGATTTGATTTATTTTCTACGACAATTAATAGATTTAAGTGTCAAAAAAATTGCACTGTGCCATCTCAAACGAAAATGAATAAATACTAATAATATACATTTTGACACTATACCGTTCAAAACTTTGGGGTTAGTAAAAATGTTTACAGAAACTTTTATTCAGTAAGAATGCATTAAAATGATAAAATGTGACAGTAAAGACTTTTACATTATTACAAAATTGTTATATTTCAAAGGCTGTTCTTTTAAATTTTATTTTCAAAGAATCCTAAAAAAAAAAAAAAATGTCATGCTTTCCACAAAAATATTAAGCTATATTAAACTGTTCTTAAAAATTAAATATATATATTAAATATATTAAAACAATATTATACTGTTTTTACTATATTTTTGATCAAATAAAATGCAGCATTGTTGAGCATAAGATACCATACAGCAATAATAAAAGAAAACTAGCACATCTAGAATTACTCATAATCAATTCTAATCAAAACTATTCCAAAAAGTTTTGTAATAATCACTGATCCTAATTTACATATATGTTAATAAAAATGAGACCGGAAACAAAAATACCACGGAATGAAAATACAAAAATCACTCACTGCCCGGAATCTACAGAGTTAAAACTATTTTCACATGTCTAGCCTGAATGTCTAACGTTTCAGATAAAGGCTCTGATTGAGTCTCAGCAATGGTAATAAAGCCAGAATAAAACAATAAAACAGGCAGCGGCGGGCTGTCCCGCTGGTTGATAAAGAGAGAATGAGCTCATATCCTGGACAGACTGTGAATCTGGCAGACAGTTGGAGGCTGGTGAGCAGTGATATCATGTCACTCTTCCTAAAACACACCTTTTTTTTCAACTCAAGTCAAGTCACAACAGGATGAAGGGGCAGATGGTCCATTATTCATCAGGATGTTAAAACACATTTGCGATGCCAGTTTAATGTGCAGAATTTCCTAAGTAAGCCATTTGTATGTTGGCTTTCCAGAAGAGTAAAGACACTTTGTGTCACTTTTAAAACATTGCATTGTGTGTCTGTTTCAGCAATTCAGCATGTCAACTTACTCAACCAATGGTGTGAGTTTGAGGCAGGACAAGCTGTTTGTCTGATCAATGGCAAATGATCCAGTAATACACTAAAAAATGCTGGGTTCAGCATGTTGGGTCATTTTATTGGGCTATTTTTTATATTTCTGTGTAGTTTTTCTGTAACAGCTGCTGGGTCCTCCTAACATACCTACCCAGCGTTGGGTCAATGTAACCCAATGTCTGTGCCAAACTGGTTAAAACTGGATACATTGTCTATGGTCATTTTGTGTTGTGTTCTGAGAGAAAACTTCCTGAATGGATTCCTGTAAAAATGTTACTGTAGTCTCACATTTTACCTTTTTTGTTTACATGTACATCGCAGCTAACCTCTGCTTGGAACGCTAGCCTTCTACAATACACTCAAAGTGAACAATGCGCCGGCGCCACTATGAAAGTTTCACCTCCCGTCAAACGAATGTACAACCAGCTGAAACACAACGCGACACCGGTTTCATGTGTAACAAAGTTGACGTGCGTTCCACTGACTACAATAGGAGCGCTATCGATCTAGTGCGCTAGCATCAGCTGTGGTCGCGCTATTCGCGCTATGCGTTTGACGGATTGAAACTTAAATGTTCGAAAGGTAAAGCTGTTTTTGACGTAACTTTGCAAACATAATGAATATATAAGATTGTCATTTAATTAACTGGAAAAGCCTACTACTGATACTAGATTTCTTCCCACATTTTCCCGTAGGATGTTCCTATCACGTCCTAAAACGCTAGTATTTTATGTCTGTGAAAGACTGACTTGCCAATGAATAAAAAAAATTGGTATATGAACTGTTCTTGTCCTATAACAGAGATTTTAGAGTCCATTTTTATTATTTAAAATGAAAAATCTTCAATATCAAGGTTGACTGACCTAGCACTATGTCAAAAAACAACCCAGCATGTGTTCTGTCCAATATTTACCCAGTGCTGGGTTGCCAAATAACCTAGAAATGGTTTGTAAGCCAGCATTTTTTAGAATGAGAAGTCATGCGAGTCTCATTTCAATAAAAATGTACCTTGCATGCAAAGTTGTGTTAAAATACCTAAAAAATGATGTACCATTAAGGATGGATGGATGGATAGATTTAAAAAAAAAAACTAGCAAGGGTCAAATGCTTATTTAAATACTCCTGTGATCCGTTATGCAGTTACAGCATACCTGGCTTGTCTGAAACAGTGCCATTAGGCAACGCACCGCTGGCTTTGATTAAAGTGTGCAGAACAGCCTTTAGTCAGGACTACTGTACATAATTACCACCTTTATTACAAAGAGGTAAATTGCACTCTAAAAAGAGCTGCATAATTACACTGCTTCACATCAGAAACATTAGTGGGCTGTTTATTGCCCGTATGAAGTGAACTTGTTAAATTATGCTCTCTTTGAAATACTTCAAACACTCGCTAACAATAAGCTAGGCCTGACTCATGCAGCCTTTCAAAGTGTGTGTGTGTGTGATGGGGAAGTTATCATAATGAACCGGCCAGTTTGATCTTCTAAAATAATCATATCTGCTGAGTGATGCTGTCTTGATGAGCGTAACTCACAAGCACGCTGATCCCAAGTCAAACATTGAAGGCCCTAAGAGACAGATAGTGGAAACTTAAAGGTTAAACTTAAAGCAGACTCTCCAGAAAAACGCGATTATGCGATCGCATGCATAATCAGCCAAAGTCCGCATATTTATGCCGGGGCCGAATTTTTCAAATACACCGCACTTTCGCCGCATAAATTGCCAGTTTCCGTGCAAAATATGCGGGGCTTGCATGAGTTCATAATCCTCGCATTTTTGTTGCAAAAAAGTCACTTATATCTTAGCAGAAAGTTGAAAAATGTTGCGTTTGCTTCACACAAGAGCAGCCGTTTCCCCCTGTTGCCATGGGAACGTTACGAAGTGACGTAATTACGCGACATGAACATCATCGAAAAGCTGTAGCTAACAGGAGCACACTTTATTTTATTCATTTTTACAGAAGTTGTAGCATATTCCTTTTGTAAAGCTACAGAACTTGTTTGACTCAATGTTTTGTAAGTTTGATGTTTTTATTAAGGTCTGAAATAAAACAAGATGAGAAATTAAATATTCCCAGCACTTTCTGTGATGTATATGCTTGCTTATCATAGGAAGTAATAAGAAATGACTCTTTACATTAAGGTAGTAGCCTAGTGAGAACAGGGTGTTGGGGAATCACTTTTTTCTCTCTTTTTCATCAAACCGCAGTTTTTGCAAGTTCCCGCAATTTCATTGCATAAAAATCCCGCATATTCCATCGCATTTTTTAAGAAAACGGGCCGCATAATCAAGGATTTTTGCCCGCAACAATCACCAAAAAACTCCGCGTTTTTCTGGAAGGACTGTTAAAGTCATTTTTTGACTGTACTAAAGCATAAAAAATACCATTATATGTTTGGAGATATTTAGGAAACATGCTAAGGTCACACACTTGTTTCTCCGAAAAAACACTTCTACAGCCAGTTATTTTACTTTGAAATGTGCGTTCCGTGTCGCAATGTCTGTTTTTGTTTTGGTCCGTGTGATTCGCCCACTGCCAATTTACTCAATAGTATTTCCACACGCCGGGTTGCCAGTTAGTGGAAAACACAGCGTATTGCAGCAATAGAAGCCAGCAAACAAACTGGGTCAGTGATTGCAGATCCAAAAAGCCTCGTCATCCATCTAAAAATCTCTACAAACAGGAGCATATTAAAACACGGATGAATCAACTCATCAATTTTAATCACCTTTTATTGTCAATTGCGCTCCCTCCTGTTGCGTGTCCTAAAGTCTTGAGTCTGAGGAGGAGGGGCGGGAGAAACAACTCTCTCCAATATTTTGAATTTGGACCACAGCAAATTCCACACAGTTCAACCGCTAACTGTCAATATTACATACTGCACCTTTAATGAGGTACTATTTTTTACGACTTTTACGATACATAAGCTAAGTGGCAGGTACATTTTGTGTGTGAAATGCAGGAAAAATAATGAAGGGATGTTATAAGTGATGTTAAAGCGTTTCAATTAAAAAATGAAAATCGTATCATCATTTACTCATCCTCATGTCATTCCAAAGCCACAAGACTTCGGTTCATATTCGGAACACAAACGATAAATATTCTCTCATCATTTTTGTCCATCCATTCAAAGTCCACGCAACCACAATTTCCAAGATTCAAAAACTACACAAAGACACTTTAACAGTAATCCATGTGAATCCAGGTCTTCTGATGAGACATGATCACCTTGGTAACACTTTACTTGAAGGGGTGTGCATAAGACTAACATGACACCTTCATAATCATGACATGACACATGTTATGAATATGAAGGAAGTTGTATGCATGTTTATGACAACTGTCATTAAGTGTCATTCGCTCAGTTATGACATTTTTAATGCAAATATGACATTGTTTGAAATGTCTTTGTTATGACACCTTGACATAAGCAAATAGATCATAACCTGTCAGAGTCGTTGTCATGACAACTTGACATTACTAAGACAACACAACCTGTCATAAACATGACCTAGCAGATTAATTATCAAACTTAAGAAAACACTTAGCTTTATTGGTTAACATTACATTAAACTGTCAGGTGGTTGGTTTTGACATTGGCTGTCATGAAGCCATTATAACTTTTTAATGACAAATTCAATTTGTACCACTGTAGTTGAGGTCACGAAAAATATTCATGACACATGACAGCCAGTGTCAAATCCAACCACATGACAGTTTAACTTAATTTAATGTCAAGTTGTCATGACAAAGACACTGACAGGTTATGATGTTATGGTTTATGTCAAGATGTCATAACAAAGACATCTTAAACAATGTCATATTTGCATTCAAAATGTCATTATTGAGCGAAAGACACTTAATGACAGTTGTCATAAACATGCATAAACCCTACTTCATATTCATGACATATGTCATGTCATGGTTATGAAGATGTCATGTCAGTCTTATGCACACTCCTTCAAGTAAAGTGTTACCATCACCTTATATGACGAACAACAGATTTAATTTAGGCATTGATTAATGCACACAGAGTACATCAAATTTGGTAAACTGAAGCTCAAACATGCGTTCCTGACATGAAAGAGCCAATGATGTTTGTTCTCAAGTGTAAAACTTGCATATTTGAGCTTGAATGACATGAGAGTGAGTAAATGATGACATATTTTTGGGTAAACTAGCTCTTTATGACGCTACAATGCTTGTTGATGATGTGTATTGTGTGAATGGGTGTGGTATGAATCTAAACCAGACATTCTACATCCGCCATGTTGGAATTGTCATGTGACCTACATTGTCAACCACATCAATGTTCAACAGCATTTTGCCGTAATCAGTAGGTCAGCTATTAGGACATTCTTCTTTTCACATAGTAGAGGATTAAACTAGATTGGTCTATGTGATTGCATCATCTATGGCAGGCAAAACAATTTGTCAGATGAAAAGCCTCACTTCAACATGAATATTTAATCCATAGCATCATTCATATCATATCCTTAGCGAAAATGGCGACTTGTGTGTCATATAATGAGCAATAGCAGTGATGTTAGCCTGACTGCAGTGCACACACACCAGTAATCAATAAAAGAGCTTGATGAGGTCGCCACTAAAACCAGAGAGCACTCGTCTAACGAACAACATGTGTCTATGATATCATATATATATAATGATGTCATAGCATACAAAAATCAAAGCCCAAAATCAGGGAAAATCTGAGAGGGAATCTAAAAATGTTTGCCAGCTCATTTGAACATCATAACATATTCCAGTATTGTTATTGTCTTGGCATTCTGCAAGCTTTACCTTAATGCCCTCACAGGCTTTGCCTTTCTTGTACTCTTTTTGGCTGGCTCTTTTGTCCAGTTTACTCCACAGGGCTTTGGCCTTCCAGCACGTCATCATGCTCTTCAAACAGCTGTAGAAGGTGCTGTGCTCCAGAGGGTCCAGCTCCAGGTAACTGCACATTATATTGAAGGCCTGTAGGGTACTTTTACAGTCAGCGGCCTGAACAAAGTTCTCAAACAGACGTCCTGCCTGGTTCTTCTCATCTTCAGCTTCGCCCATCGTCTCCTTTGTGGGAGTGTGGACGCTGTCGCTTGTGATATCTTGCTTCTTGCTCCAGTGAACAGCTACACCCACACTACGGTCTCCTCACTCATGGCGAAATCTGAAGAAAAAAGGAGAAGAATGAAATGTGTATTAGTTCAAATACTTTCTGAA
Source organism: Rhinichthys klamathensis goyatoka (assembly GCF_029890125.1). Lineage (NCBI taxonomy): Eukaryota > Metazoa > Chordata > Actinopteri > Cypriniformes > Leuciscidae > Rhinichthys > Rhinichthys klamathensis. The sequence continues at coordinate 2,198,503 of NW_026606762.1, forward strand.
TAAATGAATTGGGCCTGGCTATTCAGAACTCGTCGCCACTGCTAAAGTGGTTGGGTCAATGACATGACTGTTTTTTGTTTTGTCTTTTTTAAATATATTTTCTATGACAAACATGTGTTTAATCTCTACATCAAAACTCATTTGATCTTTGGGAGAGCACAATAAAAAAACATCTCAGGGGGGTTGTGATTTTATATTGAAGTGTTATATAACATTTTTTAGAAATAGTTTTAATCGTGATCTAAAATAAAAGTTGAAATACAGTATATAAATATATATATATATATATATATATATATACACACAATATTATATATTTACAAACTTTTATGATAGGCTATATATACTGTGTGTGTGTGTGTGTGTGTGTGTGTGTGTGTGTGTGTGTGTGTGTGTATACACATATATATATATATATATATATATAATATTATATTTTACAAACATTAATGTTAGATGCGATTAATCGATTTGACAACACTGATATATATTTAAATATAATAATTTTTTCTCCCAAATTAAAGTCATATGATGTGACCAAAATGAAGGGGGGGAACAAAACACATTTTGTGCCAAGGTCAGCTTAAAATATCAGATATTTTGACCTTTTTATGAAAAGTCAAGACTACATAAGGGTGTAAAATGTCATAAAAAATAATAATGATATTTATAAAATAATAATTATTAAACTTGTAATATATAAACTATAAATAAAATATATAAAAGGTTACACAACAGAAAATGTTTATGATTGTTTTATCATTAAATTGAAAATTATATAAAAAAAACTCAAAAAAAACAATATAAAACCAACATGAATACAAAGGTTACATTTTTAAGTTTTTTTTTAAATCTCTCTTTTTTTTTTATCTGCTGCAATTTAGGTTGCCATACTATAGCCTAGGGCAGGAGGCCAAACACTGAGAAACCTACTCCTTTAAATGTCCGTAATCTGATACATTCAAAAGTACATCAACAACAACAGAAGATTTTGACAGGCCAAGCCTGTATCGGTTACATCTCGACCGCGTTTGACGTCAGATCCATGGGTTCATCCATCCGCAGAATCTTGCTGTTGACTGGAGAGATAACAGCTGATGTAACCAGACTGCCAGTCATGCACTTTTTGCAGAGCGCATAGAAAGAAAAACAAAAACTGTTTGTCTTGCGGCTTTGCCCTGCTGAACCGTGAACAGGACAGAGGTGCGCTTTTGCAGGCAGTTGGGGACACGTCGCTGCCCTGGCAAGAAACTCCGGTGGTGTGTATTTTTAGTGAACTCCCCTATAAGATTTCAAAGCCCCTCCACTTCCTCAAGATAATAAGCACACTTTAAAGACACCACAAAACATAAGCACACTTTCAAGAATAAACCTAACACCACATAGAAAGCGAGACCTTTACTGTAATCATACACATGCAGTCTGTAAATATTTCATTAGATACAAAATGTCTAAATGTTCATAATATGTAAAGTGCTGAAAACGGGATCATGTCCTTTCTGTTTGGAAATGAACACGAGAGATGCCTTGAAAGCAGACGTAGTAGGTTTGCTTTGGTAACACTAGACTCATTTTTCTCCAGAACACTTTTTTCTTTGGGATAGGACATCCTCTTGATTTTGTGGTGAGCTAGAGTCAATGCCCAGAGGTATAAAGGAGATGACAGAGCATATTTATTATCTTGCTCTTTTCATAGCCCTCTCTTTTAAAGCTATAGTTACTGTATGACTTTCTTTCTTCTGTGGAACACAAAAGGAGATATTTAGCAGAATGTCCAAGCTCCTCTAAACAAAAATAGATACTAACCAAAGGCTGTCAAATAGAGGTGTGAGATACTAACAAAAAACAAAACAATACTTTCTGTGATTTTGTAAATAACTAGATAATATTTTGCATAGTTATAGTTGGTGCCTTAAGATTTTTTTAGGGAATATAGACTTACATTTCTGTCTGTTCCTCACACAATGCTCTATGATTTGTAATTTTTTGCACAAGTCACAAGTTTTTATGGTGCTTTGTTGTCTTTTGAGAGCTTGAAAGGGGTGTGTGATTTGTATTGTCAACATAAAATCGGAATTGCTGTTTTAACTAGGGATGCACCAATGTTATCAGCCGATAAAATCTATTATTTTTACTATCGACCATCAGCCGATTATTTAAAAACTATGGAAGCTTGTTTCCGCCACTGAATAATGTTTTTTTTTTTTTTAAATTCGACTTTTTTTCTCACAATAGCGAGATATGAAGTCAGAATTGTGAGAAATAAAGTCGCAATTCTGAGAAATAAAGTGGCAATTGCGAGATATAAAGTCGCAATTATGAGAAATAAAGTCGCAATTGCGAGAAAAAAAGACTTTTTATCTCACAATTGCGAGTTTACATCTCGCAATTCTGACTTTATAACACATAATTGCGAGTTTATATCTCGAAATTCTGACATCTTTTCTCAGAATTGTGAGATATAAACTCGCAATTGCGAGTTATCAGGCCAATTCTAAGGGGGAAAAATACTTTTTTCCCCTCAGAATAGTTTATATCTCACAATTCTGACTTTACAACACGCAATTTTGACTTTATATCAATCAATTCTGACTTTATAACACGCAATTGCCACTTTATATCACGCAATTCTGACTTTATTACACGCAATTGCGACTTTATATCAATCAATTCTGACTTTATAACACGCAATTGCCACTTTATATCACGCAATTCTGACTTTATAACACGCAATTGCCACTTTATATCACGCAATTCTGACTTTATTACACGCAATTGCCACTTTATATCTCGCAATTCTGACTTTATAACACGCAATTGCCACTTTATATCACGCAATTCTGACTTTATTACACGCAATTGCGACTTTATATCAATCAATTCTGACTTTATATCTCGCAATTCTGACTTTATAACACGCAATTGCCACTTTATATCACGCAATTCTGACTTTATAACACGCAATTGCCACTTTATATCACGCAATTCTGACTTTATTACACGCAATTGCCACTTTATATCAATCAATTCTGACTTTATATCTCGCAATTCTGACTTTATAACACGCAATTGCCACTTTATATCACGCAATTCTGACTTTATTACACGCAATTGCGACTTTATATCAATCAATTCTGACTTTATATCTCGCAATTCTGACTTTATAACACGCAATTGCGACTTTATTTCACGCAATTCTGACTGTACAACACGCAATTGCGACTTTATATCACGCAATTCTGACTTTATAACACGCAATTGCGATTTTATATCACGCAATTCTGACTTTATATCTCGCAATCCTGAGAAATAAAGTCAGAATTGCGAGATGTAAACTCGCAATTGTGAGAAAAAAAGTCGCAATTACCTTTTTTATTTTTCATTCTGTGGCGGAAACAAGCTTCCATAAAAAACAGCCAATGATAAGGGCCAATTATATCCTGTCAATCAAACGAAACGTGTAACTCATGCTGTGTGTGAAGAAAATGTCTCTTGTGTTGAAGTTAAGGCGGCAATAACTAAAAATAGCGAAGTTAAAGCAGGCTCTATTCACTCTTAGTTTAAAGGTACAAACCAGTCAAGGTACTAGCACAAAAATACATGTTTTGAACAACATGAGGATGAGTAAATGAAAACCAAACTGTAATTCTCAGGTGAACTACTGCTTTAAAAATAGACATGGAGCTGAAATATGGGCAGGAGTGAATGTATCTCTGCAATTACCTGAATATTTCAGTGCTTCCATAAAGTCCTTCCCTCTCTCTCTCTCTCTCTCTCTCTCGCTCCTTGTATATAAATATCATTAATACTATTATAAACTTGCAGTCAAATATCCACTTCTACAGTGAGGCACAATTCAGTCAGCATTATGGGGAACGGTGGCAGTTCTAGGCAGGCCAGATCTCAGTGCCGGTGTGTTTTTAGGACTCTGTTTTGCTAACGGTGGACTAAGAGAGGGGATGTGTCAGCTCTTGTCATGTGGGTGTTAGACGAACTCCCTCTGGAGACAGACGCGCTAATGCTCGCGTTCACTGCATTCCAGACGCCGAACATAGCTGTCCATCAGACCACACCTCTACACTCTTATTTACATGATACGAGAACAGGCTCTGCAGAGACTCCACACTGGACGGCAACCGAAAAATACGAGGCTGCAAACAACTTAAACTTACTGGTTTGTCTTATGAAACCTACTGGATTAAGATGTAATGCTCTCACTGCATTACAAAGTTATCAAAGCATGTGATCTACAGACAGCCAAAAAGATTTTAAGTTCTATCCTTCTGAATATGAATTCTGAAGAATGGTAAATCATTCAAACTGTGTTATGTTGCATGTTTAATTGAATAGGTTGCATCCAGTTCATCTTGGAAATAAAATACTTTTGATTTCTGTGTAAAAGCTCAACGACAATCAGTGTATACGATAATGAAAAATAAAGGTTTTAAAAATCGAATTTGTGCCAAGTTATTCTTTGTACTTTTTGCATTCATGTAGTTTTTATTCAATTTTGAAAAACTTCTCAAAAAAAGTTTACATCTAATGAGTCTAAAAATGTCATGTGGTGTAACCCTTGAGTAAAGAATAACATATTGCTGGTTGGACCATCCTGAATTTTTTACTTCTCCCAAAATCAAAATGTATTGTTGTATCTCTGTTGTAATGTACAGGTAATCCAGGTGTTCAATGCAAAATGTGCACAGTACGCATACTGCAGAAATAGTAAAAATACTAATGGTGGTATGCTAATCTGACATAGCCTGAGACGTTCAGCTGAATTATTTAATTACAGAAAAGCTTGTGTTAAAGCATCATAAACATGCAACCGCTTCACCTCAATAGCATCTACAGCATCCAAACCCAAGGCAACTATACGTGGCCTTTTTAGTATGTCCGCTTGGAAAGCTAAATTAAAATGTGTCAATAACTATAACTGAGCGACTGTCAGGCTTCATGGATGGAGGAAAATGGCTATTAGATCCATCTGTTGAGGCATTCCTCTTGGGCAGTGAATACTGTCCCCTCCGTTTGCTCTTTCAGCTGAATCCTCATTGTGCTGACTTACATACCATGACTTCACGATCTGACCGAATGGAAAGGGCCAGTGCGGGCAGACGGCACTAGCCCACAGAACTCCAGTTAAATGTGCGCACATGGTCTGCACACGGGGAAAAAACATTACTGGGAATAATTGTGGCAGTGCACTTTTTAAAATACTGTTAAGTCTGCCCTTTAATGTTAAATATATCCCACAATAATAACACCAAAAGCAAGAGCCTCAGACGGCATCCATTTCTATGCACTAATACATTTTAAGTTGTGTATTATGAACCAACTACAATGAGCATTATATATCAGTAAAAATTCGATTTTTAAATGTTTTTGAAAGAAGTCTCTTATCCTCACCGTGAGGTTTTCGTTTTGTACCGTACAAGTGCATTAATTCGCCTTTGGCTAAGCCCCGCCCCCCTTAGTTACTGTTGCTACGTCCGACAAACAAACTTCATCTGGGCTCTGGTATCAACATGGCTTATGCTGTGACAGCTCTTCCTGCTGGAATTTTATCAAACTTTTATAAAGCAGCAAATAAAGTGTTCAATAGAAGTAGGCAAAAGGGCTGCAATATACGTTCGAAGGCTATATTCACGACATACAGGTGAAACGCAAGGAACAACAAGGGATCCAAATAGAGGCAAAAGCATACCGGTCACAGTCAAAAAATGAACCACCGCATATCCTACTAATCGAGACGGAGGCTGGGACTAACAATATCAAGGAGCAACACTGTTCATTCAAAGCTGGAGGTCTCTATTCACTTCTATAATCGTTATTACACAGCAAACAGACTACGCGAGTATAACGTTGTATTTATTAGCAGCGTGTGCTAGACGACACTTGTCAGGATTTGACTTCGGTTTTGGGAAGGGAAAAAAACGCACACCCCTTCAACCTCTCTGGGAAACGCGTATCTGTGTTACAAATGCCCCAGGCACAACGTTTAACCATATTTTTGATAAAACTACGACGGTATAATAGCCTGCCGAGACCAAAAATATGAGACGCCTGTGTTAAAGTCAATGGAGCGCTGTGAAAAAGTGTCGGACCTCTGTGGGAGCTCGTTCTTGGCTGCGCTGTGATTGGTCAATCTACATTCTAGGGTGTGGCTTAGCCAAAGGCGAATTGCGCTTAACTTGAAATATTGAGTAAGTTAAGTCAATTTGATTGCACTACATGGTTTAGGGTGTGGGGCTCAGTTCCCATCATGCATCATCAAAAGGATAACGAGAATGATTGAATTACCGCTATTATGTTATTGCAATGGTGGTGTCTATCAACAAATAGTCTAATTTGTATTATTGTGTTTTTAACTGCTAAATACAATTAATTACTTAGCATTAGGGTTTACCATTGACTACCATCACTTCCTTACACTGCAGAAAATTAAAGCCAAAATATCCCAGAAACGGTCGTTGCCGATTGAGTCATTTGGGTCTCCACAGTAGTGATCGTGAGGTGGAGCCGTGGTATCAAGGTCCTGCTCACACTCCCGTTACATCGTTACACACAAACGAAGTATTACACCCAATCTTAATGGCAAAACGAACATTTAAACATACATCAGCGTGAAAAGAACTACCTAAACTGACAATAACCATCTTTGGAATTTTTAGGGGGATTTTTTGTTGTTGAAGTCTTGGTGTAATTGGATTTTTTTTTGTTTAGCTTGCACCCCATAGAGTGGTGCAGGTATGATATCACTTCGTAGGTCAAAACGTGGAAGCGAGTTAGCATTTTAGCACTTACGGTTCCATCGTCCTGAAGTCAATGGGTATTTTGAATGGGGTTTTGGTTAAATGGCTGATATAAGGTCTGTGGTGAACACAAGCTCAAAACTTTTACCTTTTATTCTACGACATATTACCCCACTCGTGATTTTTTGAAGCCGTTACGTGTCTTGAAAAAGGCGGTTGCTAATAAGTGGCTAAATGTGACTACAGACGCTGTCGAGGAGATACAGCATTATTATGCTTATAACGTGCTTATACACTATTCTAACTCAAACTTTCTGGGAAAATGTTTTTAGATAAAAACTGAAAGAGTTGTCGGAAGCTCAGTGATGGTGACCCTGAAGTCATGTGACCGTTGTGTAGTTCGTTTATAGCCTACCTTTAGCTTTTTGCTTCTGGCGACTGCATTTAGGCTTCAAACTTTATAAAAGTTGTGTTCATCTGTTATAATTATCTTGATGGACATAACGTGCAAGTTTAATAAACTTTTGTTAATCACAGAGCTTGTTTTTAGCGATAATCCAAAAGCCTATGGGAAAATCCTATTGGGTTTTTGCCGAGGGAACCAGCGTGATGCTAACTGCCGGTTGGCCTACAAAGTGGCGTCATACCTGCTGAACCACTTTATTTTAGACATGGAGAGGGTGGGGTTTATTACCTATACTGCAGCCAGCCACCAGGGGGCGATTGAAATGCTTTGGCATCACTAAATCGCTTTTCTATTATTCATATATGAGACACTAATTTAGTTTTCACGTTTGGAGCCAATTTGATTAAGTTGTTTCCACACCCCTTTATTATCATGAAAGCCTTATATGTTTTTATAGGGGACAGAGTCCAATAAGACACAGTCCAGCAGCGAAAAGCAAATGGCTGCTAGAAAAACAGATCCCAGGCATGAAGCGTGCAGCCTGCTGTTGTTGCGAGAGAGTGGAGAGCTTCCCGCTATCAGACCAAACAAAAGGAAGCTGATGTCAGTGAGGAAACAGAGGGAAAGCTGGGAGCTAAATGTAATTGTTAATTGCCACCCTATACAAAGAAAACCAGGAAGGAACCCCCATCCGATACGCAGACATTGCGCCTGCTAACTGCATGGCAATCTCAGAAAACAATGTTTCCCAGCATCCCTCACGGGCTTAACCTTTCCCCAGTGCAGCAAACACACTCCCAGTGTCTCATACTCACAGTAAAGGCATTGCTTCACGAACGACTGCCAAAACAAAAGGAAGCCGTCTTGGACAGAAGTACAAACAGCGTGTTATCTAAGTGGCCTCGGTGAACGTCTCATGAGAAAGTCATTAATTCACACAGAAGTGAGAGTGCGAGACGGAGCAGCTGCGGGCCGTCTTAGAGGTCGCCTGGCTCTTTAAAATAGGAAATTTATCTTAGGACACTCATGTAAGTTTGGCAAAGCACTCTGGAGAATAACCATTTGCACAGATGATTATACAAATAGTTTTATAAGCCTCATTCCTTCACGGTGTGGTTTCGAATTAGTGAATATGATGAATGTACCATTACAGTAATGATAATTTGGACAAAAATGTGCTTAATAATATTAAAAGTGAAAAAACTAATGGTTTTTATTAAAAAACGTATTTGTTTATTACACAAACTGCTTGGAATCACATCATACTCTATAGGGCACAGCTGATTGGTTCCTGCTGTATCAGTAGCCAATGAGCTCGCTGCTCTACATTCAAATACCTTCAGAAACCCTCCACCTTCCCCAGCTCCACCTGTATAGATCTGCTACGGGTAATTCATCATGTACACTATATTGTAGAGCAGCAGCATGTCTTACTTGCTCACAGCAGTGTGTGGTGTGTGTATTATTGGCAGTAGCAAGTCCCGTACTTGCTCTACAGCAGCAGCAACAAATGCATTTTTATCTCTCACTTGATTTTGTTAACACTATCGGTTAGGTTTAGGGTCGGGTTTAGTGTAGGAATAGGCCTATGTTATTTTCAAATGCGATAGAGCATTAACCTTTTATCGCCACTCACTGGATATTTAATTTCCAAACTGCCATTATACGTACAACATTCAACGTAATAAAATGTTGGCGGATTCACTTTCGTCTGTTTTGGATAAAACTGAACTTGCTTTTAGCGCCACTCACTGGACATTTCACTTTGAATGAGTCGCAACGTAATATTTTGCAGTATTTCCAACAAGGCAGCACTTGATTCTGACACGTAATAATAAGTGCTCTGATCAACCGCATGTCCCCAGTCAGGACAAGCATTGACATAAAATTACATAAGCGTCCTATGATGGGCTCTGAGGATCAACTTGCATTACAGCAGGGCAGAAATAGTAAGGCAAAAGAATTGGGGCTCAGAATAGACAGCTCTCGTGTTCCAGGAGAAAAGAAAAACACATGGCCATGCAGAACAACCGCTACCTGTTACAGGCCGCCTGAAGCCCACTGTGGCTCCTCACTGTGGCCCCGGAGACCAGTACATGTCAGCATACCTTTGATGCCGTCCCAATCATATAGATGTCCCAATCACATTCTTGTAAATGAGGGATCATGTACATTCACAGTCTTAGGACAGGGGTTTCCAAACTTTTTTACTTGTTTAAAGGTCCCGTTCTTCGTGATCCCATGTTTCAAACTTTAGTTAGTGTGTAATGTTGTTGTTAGAGTATAAATAATATCTGTAAAATTATAAAGCTCAAAGTTCAATGCCAAGCGAGATATTTTATTTAACAGAAGTCGCCTACATCGAACGGCCCGTTTGGACTACATCCCTCTACTTCCTTCTTTAATGACGTCAGTAGAACAGTTTTTTGACTAACGTCCGCCCACAGGAATGCTCCCTCAACTTGCGCACTTCTTATAAACTCAGCTCTTACGGTGATTTTCGGAAGTAAAACTGACGCTTCATCTTTTGTGTGATGTACAATAAACTTTATTAAACTCATCAGTATATGTTTGATCATCATTCGGACCTGGTCCGAAACAGCAGACTTGTAGGCTATTAATAAATAATGGATACATACAAGCAGATGACAAATACGTTATAATAACCGTAATTAAACTACTAAACTGTACCTGTTCCATCTCTATACAGCACTCTGACTCTGTAGGCATTATTGTCCGACTCGAAATGAACACCGTTACTGAGAGTTTCTGATATTATCATCATTCCGTGAGATGAAATTGTCCTGAGAGACTGAGCGCGAGCTCATGAAGCTCCGCCCCCTGTGCCGGCAGCAGCAGCTTATTTGCATTTAAAGGGCACACACTAAAACAGCGCGTTTTTCTGAGCCCCAAAAAATGACAATTTAAACATGCTGTAAAAAATGATCTGTTGGGTATTTTGAGCTGAAACTTCACATACACACTCTGGGGACATCAGAGACTTATTTTACATCTTGTGAAAAGGGGCATAATACGGGACCTTTAAAGATGAACTAAGTAACTTTTTTACCTTAACCGAACAGCTTTGGAGTCATTGTAATGTTTATATTACTGATTTCGTGTTGAATGGTGGTCGTCTCGCACCCCCCTGGTGCCTGTGAGCCGCAAAACCACCCTTGCAACTTTGGGCCGGCGGGCAAATCTGATAAAATTCTGCTAAAATGAGCATCAGACAGAAATAACCCGGCGCCGTATACATGTGGTGTTCGAGGCGCACATACAATACAGACTGCCGACAGTTAAACAGGGCGCGGGCAGCTCTTAAAGGGGCCATACCTTATTTCCACTCGGTACAGCGTCCATCCTACTGAACAGGTACCGGTGTACAGGGGGAGGGGATCCGGCCGTGAGTGCGAGCCATCTCTGCGTGAGTGATATTCACGACTGTACAAGTACAACACAGCGACTCTAGGGGTCGCTGTTTGACAAAAACGGAATTCCTACTTAGTGCTGCTTTAAAGCTGCCGTCGGCAACATTTTTTTGATCATATTCAGTGAAATCGACACTATAATCTGACAGAACAACATAAATAAAGTGGTTTTAGAAAAAAACCCGAGCTTCTAACTCCACCTGGAGCGTGTTATTTGTTTTGCAAAAATCCACAGCTCTCGGATCATCGGGTCCAATCAGCGCAGGGGGGTGTGAGATATGACTGTCAATCACAGATCGGGCACACGCCACCCCTCGCGCACGTTACAATCACACATGCACACGCCTGAAGTTCGCGGAAGTTCGCGCAGTAACGAAGAGTGATGGCGGAAAATCAAGTACGCTCATTTAGAGTATAAATGACGTTAGCAATTGCAATCTATCGGTAGATTAGCCAGGACAGCATACCTCCAAATACTCCATGGTGTTGATGGATGCTGATGAGACGGGCGCGTTCCAGGGCTCTCAAGTTTTGAAGACAGGTAAGAGTGACACCCAGCCGACGGGGGGTTGGATACATTTTTGTCATTGGTTGTTGCGTTAAATCTTACCCAGATACAATAGTGCTATTTTCTGATTGGCTATTGTGTAGCTCGACGAACAACACCAGAGGAAACGCGCTTGATTCATGCCGGTTCCACAGTGAGAGCGGTGCGGCCAGAGTTTTGGGCGCTGCGGCATATTAAATATATTTCAAATAGTTTTTCAGCGTGAGAAATACAATGTGTGGCGGGAGAGCGTGACAAAAGACCGAAATGAGTGACTGTCACGCTCAATGCGTGACACTTGAGAGTCCTGGCGTTCACTGAAAATCTGGTGCACACGCACTGACGAGCATGAACTGGGTGGGAGGGTATCCGTTGATAGTGGGGGAGGGGCATGAGAGTTGTAAACATTCAAAATTTTCCTAAATCCACTCAATCTGCCAGACTTGCCGACTGGAGCTTTAAGTGCTTGAAGTACCCCTGAGATTTTAAGTTCATATCTCAATATTTTAACAACACGTTTGTATATACAGTCCCTCCAGGATTTCACGATTTTTTTGTGTGATTTTTGCGATCAAAATGACTGATTTTGTGGTGGTAATTTCCAGAAATTTGTGAAAAAATTTGCGATTTTTATATTTTATAATTAGGACATCACATTTACCATAATAGTATTATGTCAGATGCACAATAGTCATACATGACACAAATGACAAACAAATTGCATAAAGCTTGTTTATTTGGTCTAATCAAATTCTTTTTTTAAAATTGTGCTGTAGCCTATTGTTGTTGCTTGCTTGAATAATATTAACAACACTGACAACAGCAGGTAAATTAGGTTACTGTCACTTTAAGACCTACTACAGTAATGACAAACGTCCCAATCAGTTATTACTGATTGTTTTACATAAATACTTGCCAAGATTAATATTTTGAAGTAATTGTAGCTATGTGTATTTGTTCAAGCGCTATAAAGAGAATTCAATTTTCTAACTAGGCCGACAGGCGGTGACACGCAGTCAGTCAGTCAGTCACACACACACACACACACACACACACACGCTTGCAGTCAGAGACAGACTGTCACTCGACTGGCTGAAATTAGTTCTCTTTCACGGTATGCTGCGCTTTTAAGAATTCTTTTTAGTACCATCGAGCATATCATACTTTTTGTTATGTCATTCAATCATGTTAAATGCGTTAATAAGTTTGCCGTATCCCAATGGAAACCTGGGCGGTTATGTGAGAGGGCAGGAGAGACGCATTTTCTTTCGCCATGTTTCTGACAGACCGCTCACAGACATCACGCGTGCGCAACATCTGTATCCACGTAAAAATGCATTGAAACTTTAACTAGATACATTTCAATTGAGTGATTATAATTTAATGTTTTATGAGGTCATTTTTTTAATTTTTGTGATTATTTTGCGGTTAAATTAGGAATTATGCAGGATCGCAAAAAAAATGCGACATTTTGTTGATTTTGCGTTGTATTCAGCGATCGCAGAATCGCGAAAAACTGGAGGGACTGTATATATATTCACGGTTGTCTTACGTTGGTTAATGGTCACATGACATGCAGGTCTCTTTTTTTTTTCAGTAAATGTTATATTTTGATTTTTTTTGTTTTTATTTAAAGGGTTAGTTCACCAAAAAATGAAAATTCGGTCACATTTGTATCACATAACCAGCTCCATTTTCAGATGTAGTAAACTTGTTCGGTAGCTCACCTTGTAGAGCACTGCACAATGTGGAGCTCTTGGGTACGAGTTCTACACGAATCACTATAAAATAGCGCTGATTTCATTAAATATATCTTTCATTTGTGTTCTTACGGGTTTGGAACGACATGGGGGTAAATAATAACAGAATTTTCATTTTTGGGTGAACTATCCCTTAAAATACAGGGCTGCACAACACAAAAAAATTATATTGCGATTGTATTGTCGGACTCGGATATGGCAATTTTAATACGACATTTCATCTCGCTGCTGCTGAAACTAACTCTAGACCTCTTTCAGGGTATTTCTTATTAGTAACTCTAATTAAAAAAGACATAAATAAAGACAAATATATTACTGTTGTAAATTATAGTTGTACTATAAAATAAAAAAAATGATAAATTCTTCACTTTGAAATGTTCAAAAACCCTCAAGCTATTAACATTTCAAATCCCCAAGTTTTTATTTTGGAGGAATACTGGTGAAATTCTGTAAACTTCTGTCCACAGAAATGTTTATGCAAAATTATGTATAAATAAAGCACATATTGCATTTAAAAAAATGCACATTATACTCACAGCACATATAGAGATGGAGTTTTTAAAAAGCACCATTTAATGTGAACCGTGCAGTTTAATCACACTAAGCTATATTGCAAATTCTATTTTATTTTGATAAATTGTGCAGCCTCATGATTTTACATTCAGTTTAATTAATTATTAGCTTGTCATCAACTGGCGAACCCCCCGCAGTTCCCTTACAATGTTTAGGTGACAGGTGACAGTAGTGGAGAACAAAAAACTTGGGATAAACCATACTGGCCTATTTAAATGAGCACAATACATGATATTTAATCAAATATATTCCAAATTTGAATACTAAAATGGAATTCTGTAGAAAACATTGAAGTGATTAAGACTAGGAACATGTAAGTAAATAGGCAGATAACATTCGTGTTGATGGTTTTGTGTATCGTTCACGTTGAATCAAAAGCTTTTGTTTTTTTACCAAAGTAATTGTCAGTTCCTCAACATGCCATCTGAACATATGCTTATTAATGAGACTTCATTATATTTTTGAATAGAGTCATGCACATATTCACCCACCTGGAAGACGCTGAACAGGAAACATGGACTCATGGAAAGGTGCTTTTACAGTGGAAAAGGAAAGTTCACAGGTCTAATCTAAAACACGGCTCCAGCTTGACGTGCTACGTCATGTTTTTTGATCCAGTTGCCACGGAGACCCTAAATATTTTGTTGAGCATGATTGTATTAAAACAATTTACTGTGCTAGTTGATGATGAGTTCATAGAGAAGCACTGTTTTTATTTTAGTATATGGCTTATATAGTGTAACCGACTGCAGTTTAGAAACCGTTTACAAACTCCCTGAGCAGCAAACTCATGTTTAAATCAAGCTTTGTTGAAAACCACTAATTACAAACTGAGACAGAGCTACCAGTAAATGCACTTTCAATCCAACACTGAGAGGACTTGCAACAGAACACTTTCAATGGCTCATGAAACACCAAAAACCAAATACATGCCAACAGTTTTAACTTTTTTTTTTTTTTCAGTTTTAATGTTACTAGATGGATGCTAAGGTGGTTATTAGGACTTTGCCAGGTGATTGCTTACTGACTCTTTTCTGGTCCCTAGATATGCCTCACATCCCTCCTTCAATGTGGGATTCGAAATTGTAACTGATTGCTTAGAAAAGAAATCCCACAACTCTCTCAACAAGCCGTATTATTCAAGCTTTATACTACAGGGCTGTTGAAAGCTTGATTCTGATTGGCTGACGAGCATTTAAAGGTGAACTAAGTAACTTTTTAACCTTAACAGGACAGCTTTGGAGTCATTGTAATGTTTATATTACTGATTTCGTGTTGAATGGTGGTCGTCTCGCACCCCCCTGGTGCCTGTGAGCCGCAAAACCACCCTTGCAACTTTGGGCGGGCGAGCCGCCGGCCTCAGTGTTAGGAAGTATCGTGTGATATCAGGTCTCGCGAGGTAACGAATTGCTTTACGGCAAAAAACAGATCTGATAAAATTCTGATAAAATGAGCATCAAACAGAAATAACCCGGCGCCGTATACATGTGGTGTTCGAGGCGCACATACAATACAGACTGCCGACAGTTAAACAGGGCGCGCGCAGCTCTTAAAGGGGCCATACCTTATTTCCACTCGTTACAGCGTCCATCCTACTGAACAGGTACCGGTGTACAGGGGGAGGGATCCGGCCGTGAGTGCGAGCCATCTCTGCGTGAGTGATATTCACGACAGTACAAGTACTCCACAGCGACTCTAGGGGTCGCTGTTTGACAAAAACGGAATTCCTACTTAGTGCTGCTTTGATGTGTGCAATTGTTTTTTAGGAAATGCACAACTGAAGTAGTTCCAGGCAGGTTTTGACCGCATTACAGTTCCATATCACTTCGCCAATTGATTTCAGGTAGTGTCTCAAGGCCTTCCTTACTAGCTCTAAAACGATGTTTTGGGATTGGCGACGGAGGCTTGGGATGAGATGCGTAAGAAATAAGTCCGACACACAACATTTTAAGGACAAAAATCTGACAAAGAACTAGTGCAAGTGCAAGCAGAGGCCTGTTCTGTTGCATGTCCTGTTTTAAGTGAAACGGGCAAAACATAACAAAGGCCGCTACTGGATAATGTAGTAGAAGCGAACAAACAGTAGTATTAGTCAATTATTCCTTACATCCTAATCAATTATTCCTTCCATTATCCATGTCACAGGACAAACACACTAAAGTGTAATATGTAGTTTTAGGGGTTTGTTTAAATCACTAGGTATTAAAAATATAATAGGTAGAAAGTGCAAAACAAGGTTCACCAACTGCCTTTTTTTTAACACACCAAATAAGGGGACATCATTGGCCAGCGTATTTACACAGAGTATAAAAACAAATTTCTAAGTATAACAGATTCCCAATATCAATATATATATATATATATATATATATGTACAACATGATTGGCTTCATGTCTTGCCAAAAAAGCATTCTTTCCACACTATTTTTGTGCTTATATCAACATGGCAAAGCTCCTCAGTAAAAATTCCTTATTTAACAGTAACACATGGACTAACTTCTGACAAATGAGGGTGTTGGAGTACATAGTGTCCAGGACACACAACTGGCAGAGTGAGCTTGTCAGTGTCTGATCTAGACGGATTCAGCACTGCTGCTCTACAGTGGCCAAATGCACTGACCGTTATTGAGGAAATTCCACCCAACCAGACAGAAAAGGTGGTTTAAATAAAAATGCAATGAACGTTTATCTGTCTCACTGTCTGTTGAATGCTATGTGGACTGTAATAGGAATGCACCTCAATGCGTTTGTAATAGGGCTGTATGTAATCATATCATTTATACAATATGCTGGTTCATTTTGTGGGCGTGCAAAAACATGAATCTGGTACTTACAGATTGAATTCCTCTGACGGAATAACTTTTTTATGGCATGATTAATAGCATTGTTTTTACTTTTCATAATTAGATTCCAAAAAAAAAAAATCTGCTTTTTTATTAACAAGTGTGAATCATCTTATGAGGTAAGACATGCATTTATTGGTCATCCGCAGAGGAAGTTGAATCACAAAACCCACAGGCCTTTACCAGAGTTAAACTGCATGAACCCTTTACTTGAAGTCTATTTATAAAGCATCATAAAGATAATCTTAAATAATAGACATTGTGATTATGCATTATGTTGTTTCATAAATAACTGTAACTACAGTGCCACAGTTAAAATCCATCATAATACTATTTATGGTTAAATCTTTAAACAGTATGTCAAATTATAAATGTCAAATCTTAAAACTAAAGGTTCTTCAATGGTCTTTTGTTACTGAGATGACTACATTGATCAGAAGAACGTCAATATTTAGCTTGATTGTCATCTCCAAAAAGCAAACTTCAGGTTGAGCGTAAACAATTCTGTGTTTAAAGTCCAAAAGGTGAAAATGTGTCGAATATCCAAAGGGTGAATTTACCGCTTTCCAATATTCACTGTCTGGATTATATTTCTAAAAGTCTCACTGAGATCTTGACAAAGAAAACTGTGAAAATCAAGTGGTGTAAAATCTACTAAACTTCACACAAGTTCATGTGCAGGTTACTGAACGAGCCACTGATTCATTGAAGAAAAAAAGGAGTATTATCTTTCTCACACTGAGAACAACCAATCATTCATCTCTCTACCTCCTCCTTCTCACTCCCTCTCTCTCTCTCTCTCTCTCTCTAACTCTCTCTCATCAAAAGATACGAGTCTCAAAGGGGTGGTATAATGCCCCTTTTTACAATATGTAAAATAAGTCTCTGATGTCCCCAGAGTGCGTGTGTGAAGTTTTAGCTCAAAATAATATTCAGATAATTTTTTACAGCATGTTAAAATTGTCTCTTTTCGAGTCATTTTTGGTGTGTCCCTTTAAATGCAAATGAGCTGCTGCTCCCGGTACAGAGGGCGGAGCTTCAAGAGCTTGTGTGTGTGTGTGTGTGTGTGTGTGTGTGTGTGTGTGTGTGTGTGTGTGTGTGTGTGTGTGTTAGCAGCTCCAATTACCTCACGCAGACATGCTCTAAAATGTCAGAAACGGTTCTGCCTTTTATGTTTAAACTGGAGTCGGACAAAGATGGAGAGACTCACGAAGAAGCGACAACACGTAGAATGCAACAGGACGTTTCTGAATGGTTAGTTGATGAATTTATGTTGCTGATGTGGAGTTAAGTATCTTCAATTCGCATATTCTGTCATGATAATCTATAAAATCGCTCGTGTGGGAACTGTTGTAAGTCGAATACAGAGTGACACTCTATTTCATGTGAAAAGACGGATGCTACAGTTTGAGCAGACTCTTCTACAACAGCTCTTCCTCTTCTCAACATGGACTGTGTGTTTCTGGGGGCGGGGTTTATGTAAATTCTAGGGTTGGTGAGGTCACTAACCCGTGAGGAATGTCGTGTAGTCCCTACCAGCCGTTTGTTGTAGTCCTTAAAAAAAATTATTTCTTTAACAGCAAATATCTCCCTTAGCTTTGAACTTTGAGCGTTGTAACTTTGGAGAAGTTGTTTAAGCTAACACAGCAACATTACACACTAACTAAAGTTTAAAAAGTGAAATCATAATCAACCACCCCTTTAAAAGGATTAGAAGGTCCAAAACAAAAGATGAAATGGATATATATATAAATTGACAAAAGCATAATGCTTTTTTAGATTTCATACCGGATGTGATTCTATTAAGAGAAGTAGCCTATAGGTGCAAAACTAATATTTCATACTTTTATACACAGTGACCCCGAAAAGTTTGGATACTTAAGTCACACTTGTCTCGTTGTCTTTGCATCTGCAAACAAATGATGCTAGAGATCATTTCCATTCTTCACTTTTTAATTTTGTAATTAAAACCAACTGGCTCCAATTTTAGTGGATGCCTTAAGAAACTGACATGTTCCACTAACATTTGACAAAAAGTATGTTGTAATTTATAAACAATATTGTTTAGACAATGTTATTTTAGAATTTAAACAAAAGTTGTTATAATGCTAAGATATTAAGACATTTTAAGTGTGGCTTAAGTGTGTGAATACCTTTGGTGTCACTGTACTTCATCTCTCTCTCTCTCTCTCTCTCTCTCTCTCTCTCTCTCTCTCTCTCTCTCTCTCTCCCTCTCTCTCTCTGTTGAACTTGTGCCTGGTGTGTCTGTGTCCAATAACTGACATACACACTTAAAAATAAAGATTTCAAATGGTGTTTTTGCAGAGATTTCAAAGAAAAACCATGTTGGCTTCCCCAAAGATTAAAACAACCACTGTTTTTCTTAGTGTGAACAACATATAGGCTAAGATATAACCTTTTTTCAATGTAAAGAAAGTGTTGTGCTATAAAAAGGTTGCCAATAAACAACCTTTGTTTTTAAGTAACTAGAACTGCGCCCTTAATAACAATTCGTTTGATTATTAAATAACAATGAAACTCATTTAAAAAAAAAACGTCAGACAGACGTTTAAAAAATAAAAAAGAGAAGCAGCTTCCTCTCTATATGGAGATGCCCTACTAAACTATTTTACTTAAGCTTACTGACATTGAATAAACTAAAAATATGTATCAGATCACGACAGCTAATCTTTCATGTTTGCTTCGTCAACTTAGCCTAACTAATCAATAAATGAACCAGACGTAGGCTATATTGACACCGATTTGTTGTGGCGGCACTGTTTCAAAATATTTGTAGACTAAAAACGTTTTACAGCAACGATGTAATATAGGCTAAAATCGCTTTCTGCAGGTGAAATTGAACCGAAACAACCTGTCATTAGAACTCAATGGATAGTTATGATTCTACTCAGAGGAAGAGCGATTCAATAGGCTGTTCACAAAATACAGGCTTATAAATACTAAAAATAAGTATTTAAAATAAGTAAAAGGCACCTACTTTTCATTATAAGTCCGTGAGGGATTGAAGGCACGGGTACAGTACAGCGGTTCCGTGTGTGTGTGTGTGTGTGTGTGTGTGTGTGTCTGACAGTCAGTCAGAAGTGAGAGCCAGTGAAGCGCGCGCGTGTTGATCTGTTGAGTGACTCTAGCTGGAGGCGTGTGTGTGTGTGTGTGTGTGTGTGTGTGTGTGTGTGTGTGTGTGTGTGTGTGTGTGTGATCCGCAATCAGACCTTCTCTTTCACAAGACACAAAATATACTGGCTATCATCCAGTTAAATGCGAGGAAGGTTTTCCTATTGGCTGTGTGTAGGCTATTTTATAGTGGAGGGAGGCAGAATAATGTCCAAATGAACTGTTACCCGTGTTCGTTCAATTTGAAATCACTTCAACTCTAAATCACTTGCTGACATAAACCAGCGATGACGAATGAGAGGACAGGTATTTCACTCGTCATAGCTTCCGGAATAGGCTAATGCAACAGGTGATCTAAGTTCATGCATGCTTTTTTCATACATTCATTTAAGGACTGAACCATGAATGAGAATCACTGATATAATCTATCGTTACCTGTAAACTGAACACTTTAAATATTTCAAATGATTACAATGCAGTGATATTAGCTGAAGTTTCATGGACACTGGTCAAATCAAATTAAACAATGGCGCCACCACGTGGATCAAACATGCAATTAATGTGTCATTCAAGAGTAACCGTTAAAGCAATGAAAGCAACAGCTGATTGTTTGTGGACGTTTAGGGATATTATTATATCCATATATGATGATGGATATTTTGTGCTATTTTGAGTCATATCTGTGTCTGAATGATATGTTCAGTAATCTGACTGATTCAGTTATCCAGTTCAGTTCACTGGCCATGTTAATTGCCACCCTATAGTGTTTCATCTCCTATAACACATTAAAGGTGGGGTAGGCAATTATTTCCATAAAAAAACATTTTGTTATTCTGGTTGGAACTGAATCCTGACGCATCCTGATAGCAAGGTCATTCCTGGGATTCGATAATATTTCAGGTCAACAGACTTTTTAAAGTGGTGTTTCACCAAAATGAAATATTAAAAGCTTTCCACAATACTTTGGTATGTCCATTATAATGAAAAAATTTTTTTATTGCATTTAAATATTTTTTTTAATCATAAAATAGTGTCTTATTTCTATTGTAAACTAAGTATTTTGTCAGGTCCCTGAGAGCAGCAGGCGTAATGATATGACGCAGCGCCTGAAAATAGGCCACCTTCCGTCAACACAACGGAACTATTTTCAGGCGCTGCGTCATATCATTACGCCTGCTGCACTCATGGTACGGCAGTAAAGTTTCTTGATTATTACGCAGGAATGAGAGTATAATTCCTAGCCATATCAGCCTAGAAAATCGCAACTTTACATTTTCCGTCAGTCTTAGTGCACGATGTAACTACAGAAGAGTCAAGTTTTAAATAGGAAAAATATCAAAACTCTTTGGTCATTTTTTTTTTTAGAAACGCTAATGGTCTTGTCCACTTCAATGGTGTATGCTAAGCTATCCTAAAAGTGGTACCGCCACAACCGGAGATCGGCTGAATGGATTCAAAAACGGTAAAACTCAACAGTTTAACTCTGGGGGAGTTGTAAAATGAGCCTATTTCCAAAAAAAGTGGAGTATCCCTTTAAGGCTTTGCAGACTTTGCTCTGGCTGTGAGTGTTCATGTGTTTTGGAGAAGGCGTGGCTTTGGAGACGCTCTGAAGGGAGGGTGGGATCTCATGCTTTCAAAGCTAGCTTGCTATTGCTAGCCTCTCCGAAATTCCCTACCCTACCTTTAACTATTATTTAGGAGGAACTAAAAAGTGAAAACGTTGAATTTTTTGTATTGTATTATTTTAGACCTCTTGTTAACTTCACCTTATAAAGATAAGATTAAGTCTTATGTTTTGCGTAACTATATATATTCAGGTAAATGCAAATAAAAATAGAATAAAAAAATGAAAAAATGAATAAAACAAGTCAAATAACTAGAATATCTAGGCTAATTGTGCATCACAGTTGATTTGCATATGAGGAATGCGCGCGCAAACGCACTGAATGCCTGGCGTGTGCAGTGTGTGTAGCCAGAGATGCAGAAGGAGGATTGTGTGTTTGAGTGGACGCGCATCGCATCGCCGCACGCAGCTGGAGCTCCTCTGATCACACACACATACTGTACATCTTCTCTGATCACACACACACTGTACAGCATCAGCCGCGCGGTCAACATGTTTCTGCTCGGATTCAGCCTGTGCCTGGGCATCGTCCATGGAATTGTCCCTGAAATATCCAAAACAGACATGGACATCATTGCAAACATGGAGACAAATGTAGTGCAAGAACAATCGACACCGAACGATGTGTTGAAAGAGGTGGAGGACCTGATGGAGGACACGCAGCAGAAGCTGGAGGACGCGGTGCATCAGGTTTCTGCTTTAAATACAATATAGCCTATTTATAAGCGTAGATTTGGATAATCATTTGAACTTCTGTCATAACTTAGCTTAGTTTTGATAGCATCACTGGCAGTGTTGGGGGTAACGAGTTACAAAGTAACGGATTACAGTAACGATATTACTTTTTTGGGTAACGAAGTAAAGTAACGCATTACACTAAAAATATCGGTAACTACACTACTTTACTATACTATAGGAACGCGCTTTCCTGCGTTACCCAAGCCGTGTTTGCTTGTGTGTAAAGTTCTGTCTAGTGGTGCGTGCGCACCGTTGCCATAGAGATCGATTTGAGTGACATAGCTGCCGGTGCGAAGGAGAGAGGGAAATGGAGACGGAGACGGAGACAGGGGGTCTCTGCAGCGCGAGTCTCCGCTGACTGCACGCGCACCTCCCCAAACGGACGAGGCGTTTATACTCGACGCGCTCGCCATTGTACTATTCTGTGAAACGACGGGGCGACTCGAGTAATTGTCCTCTTAACCATCAGGAATCAACGGTGAGAAGAAGAAAGGTCCACACGTGACGATGTTTATTTTAGTAGGCTACATCACCACCAATAACACTACAAAAAGAATCGTGTACGTAAAATCCAGTAAACCCTGAGATTATTACTTGTGACATTAGAACAAAATGTGGATATAAAAACATGTATGTAGACTATAGAACTAAATCAACGATCTCTTAAATGGTTTCTAATTTCACTAAACATTTCATTAAGTTTCGTGGACATTTGATAAAACATGGATCTTTCTATTAAAAATGCTTATTATGCTATTGTAGGCTCATTTTGTAAACATAAGCAACTGATTTAGACACGCAAACTGTGTGCCGATGCGGTCACGGTGAGACGTAGGCTACATGCTCGGGCAGATTCGGCTTCTTGAAGTCGTTCATCCTCGGATTCGGCGCCGCGCACGCTGTTACAAAAACTCTTCTCAAGTCTTGGAGCACAGCAGGTAACACAAAACAAAATGAACAGGCTTGTTGCAGGGTTCATTGTAGAGGAATGCTTCCCCTGCCGACTATTGAATCGCCAAGAAAAATGCATTTTAAATTAAGATCAAAAATGTAAAAGTGACCTTTATTTTATTATTTTTCATTGACCACTTCATTTTTTATTTTTATTGCCATGAGTCGAATAAAAAGCTTGTTTTGTTCTCAGGAGAAGAGTTTATTCTCATGTTTCCCAAAGCCTGTGTTTTAAAACTTGTGTGTTGACCCCATTTTAAAATGACCGCACCATAGCCTCCTTTATCCTGTTGTTTGTGGATTTTACAGTGAGATATATTTCCTTGTGCAGACAGGGATATTGTTCTTTCATATGGTTTTACATGCCATTTTGTATATATTTATACAATAAACACTATGTAGACAGGCAAAGTGATGATAGGGCTATGATATTTGTCCATAAATTAAGAAACGGGAAAGTAAAGTAATAAGTAGTGAAGTTACTTTTCAAACGCAGTAACTAGTAAAGTAATCTCATTACAATTTACAGAAGTAACTAGTAACTAGTAACTAATTACCTTTTTTGAGTAACTACCCCAACACTGATCACTGGTTATGCACGTGCCAAATCAGAATTGACATTTCTTCAAAATAATCTATCACATCTTAATTAATATTAGATAGTGTTGTGTTCATCTGTGCAGACATGATCACATATTTGAAAGTGTCATGAACTGAGAAGTATTGCACTATGACCAATCAATTTTCATAATCTACAGATACACATTTTCAAACTATTTTATGTGAACTATATTGTTTGGTGTTTTTTCTTCAAAGATCCCCCAAATGTGCCATTTATCACCAACCTGATATTAAAGAACTGATGACAGATTAAGTTGAAAAGTGGATCAGTGATTCATAGGCCTATTTGTTAAATTGATTATCGGCCTATTTTGTTGGCCTTTTACCTCTTTCCAAAATTTATAGTCAGGTCCGTATATGTGCTTTATTGTGGTGAAATTTGAACTAACTGGTTTTATTCAAGTCAAAAAGCATATTAATTATTATGGAATAAACATAAAAAAGTACTCACTGTAAGGAAAAAGCATTATAATAAAATCTGACATTATTTTTAGGCCTGGAAAACTCATGGAAATCATAAAATCTTTTTAGCTGTCCTTCTTGCTATACGCTCAGCTCTTTGTGAGTGCAATCTATATAAGATTTTTCGTTTGTTTAATTTTAACCATTAATCATGAACGGGTAAAAAAAAAAAAGTCATGAAAATCAGTGAAAGTGATTTTTAAGAGGCAGTTCATGTAGAAATCGCTCATAAGTAATTGCACAGTTTGACTTATTGCAGAGTTTTTGAATAAGAATTTTCTCTTTTTCCCTCAGATGGACAATGAGACCGCAAAATCAAGCCTCCATCCACACAACGTCTCTTCAAACCTCCAAAATTACAGCAGTATTGAAATCATAGCTGGGAATCAATCTAATTACATCGCTGAGAGAATCGATACGGTAGGTGAAGAGCTTTAGTACGACGATTCAGTAATGCAGTTAAAATGCAGTCGGTCACTTTCCAGACCTGATTCTCTGATGGTCAAATCATTTGGCATAATGACCACTTAAAAGTAATTGAGTTGTTCTAGACGTGCTATTTCGGGCTAGATGTGCCGTCATTCTATGTGTGTATCATGTTTTAAATGCTTGATAAACTCAGCGGCTAAATGCACATCTGTCTTTGACTCTTTTTACCCCCAGACTACAGACAATCCAGCTGAAGACAGCAACACCTCGACAACCATACGGCCAGGAGATAAAGAGAACAACACTGATCATGATCACGTGAGCCGTCTGTCTGTTCTAGTTGTGTTTGAGAAACATGGCATTTATCTTGTCTTTTATTGTGCACAAGTCAGGAAGGATAGCGTTCAGGAAGAGGAATACTCTTCCTCTGCGTTTTATTTCCCGTCTGACTGAAACGAGTCCGCTCTTTTAGATGACAGGGTTCTGGATCTGAGCTGACAGTTCAGCTGATAATCGACGGATCTCGTCCGAGGCTTTACGGATCCATTTGACATTTCCGATCTGCTCATTCCAGGCGTCCAGGGAGTTCAGACAAAGAAAGCGAATGCTGAATAATTGAGAGTGGATTTCCCGACAGGTCTGCTTTTAGACGGTATAAGCAGTATAAATCCATTGAGCAATGGAAAGAAATACTGGACATTTTCTGCCAGGACTTGATCTGTTTGTTTCATTATCTGACTGGCACACTGCTGAAGTGCAACAGGATTGGGTCGTGCAAATTTGGGACGTGCTCGTGGTTAAAAAGTGTTTTTTTATTTTTATTTATTTAAGAAAGCCACGTCTCTCAGCACACGATCACAAATTCAGTTCTGCTATTGCTAATTTAACGTTTAAAGGGATACTCCACTTTTTTTTTGGAAATAGGCTCATTTTACAACTCCCCCAGAGTTAAACTGTTGAGGTTTACCGGTTTTGAATCCATTCAGCCGATCTCCGGTTCTGGCGGTACCACTTTTAGCATAGCTTAGCATACATCATTGAAGTGGACAAGACCATTAGCATTTCTCAAAAAAACAACAAAAAAAACGAAGTGTTTTGATATTTTTCCTATTTAAAACTTGACTCTTCTGTAGTTACATCGTGGACTAAGACCGACGGAAAATGTAAAGTTGTGATTTTCTAGGCTGATATGGCCAGGAACTATACTCTCATTCCTGCGTAATAATCAAGAAACTTTACTGCCGTACCATGAGTGCAGCAGGCGCAGGCACTTAGTCCCAGTGTTGTGCCGTATTTCGACCCCCGCCAAATTATTACCCCCCTTGCATTGGTAGGTTTAGGATTAGTTGTGGGGGAGGGGGTAGGATTAGGGGCGAGGTTGGGATTAGGCAATCAGGTACTGACTTCAACGAGGGGGGTAATAATTTGGCAGGGGGTCGAAATTAGGCACAACAGGTCACGTTGGAAGTTACCGAGCTGGGGACTATTTTCAGGCGCTGCGTCATATCATTACGCCTGCTGCTCTCATGGTACGGCAGTAAAGTTTCTTGATTATTACGCAGGAATGAGAGTATAGTTCCTAGCCATATCAGCCTAGAAAATCGCAACTTTACATTTTCCGTCGGTCTTAGTGCACGATGTAACTACAGAAGAGTCAAGTTTTAAATAGGAAAAATATCGAAACACTTTGGTTATTTTTTTTTTTTTTGAGAAATGCTAATGGTCTTGTCCACTTCAATGATGTATGCTAAGCTATGCTAAAAGTGGTACCGCCAGAACCGGAGATCGGCTGAATGGATTCAAAAACGGTAAAACTCAACAGTTTAACTCTGGGGGAGTTGTAAAATGAGCCTATTTCCAAAAAAAAGAGGAGTATCCCTTTAAGGGATACTCCACCCAAAAATGAAAATTCTGTCATCATTTACTCACCCTCAAGTTGTTGCAAACATGTATGAGTTCTGTATGATATCCTGTATGAGATATTTTGAAGAACGATTGGAGCCAAACAGTTGTTTGGCACCATTGACTTCCATAGTAGAAAAAAAAAATACTATGGAAGTCAATGGTGCCAAAGGTCCAATCGTTCTTCAAAATATCTTGCTTTGTGTTCAGCAGAAGAAAGAAACTCATACAGGTTTGCAACAACTTGAGGGTGAGTAAATGATGACAGAACTTTCATTTTTGGGTGGAGTATCCCTTTAAATTACATAATGTTTAAATATGTCATTTTGGTGATCAAAGATGAGTTTCAAGGGATACAATTATTGACCACAGGGGGGGACACATTTCAAGGGCTCCGCCAGTAGTGGGCACTCGTGCAGCCGAGTGAACGAGACGAAGGGAAGTTAGCGAGGGAAGGGCCATGAAAATGGACTTAAACGCAGCTATTCTTTGCAAAATATTTGCCATTTCCTAGTCAGTTGCAGGTGGTTAAGGGGGAGGGACATTTGTTCTAGACAGCATTTGATTGGACAAAAATCCGTGTAGTGCAGGATGAGTCATCAATATTTTTGGTCTGTTTTTCCAGATGAGATTGCACATTTCAAATGCATATATTTGCAAAATAAAAGCTAAATAAATATCACAATTAATTACAAAGAAATGGCACATTTAATTAATTAGATGTGGACTAAAAGCAACAATTAAGGTCCTTCAGTATAATTTGTAATAATATAATTGCAGTGGTTGTATTTAATAAAGTGGTTGTCTTATAAAGATATGGAAGGTATGACTTTTTCCCTCTGTTAAATATTTATGAACCAGGATTAAAAAAAAGGGAAATTAAGCATTAAGGGATAAAACGCTTTTTGTCCTACACTTCAAAATCAGCCTAAATGTGGGGGGTCGGGGGTGTAGATAAAAACCGCACCTACAGTTTATGACCAGCTCACATCCTCCTAAAATCCTGAGAATGTTGTTTTAACTCTGTGGGGAAGTGTACAGTAACACTGCTATTGATTAGTTATGTGGACTACGTGCTTGAAGTTTGAAGCTCAAATCTCCTCTGTTCCGTCTTGGAAAGGTTTTGAATGCTTTTCTTGTGTCTCTCAGGAGTGTGTCATTGATGAAGACTGTGAGAAGGGCAGGTTCTGTCTCTACGAGACACACAGCTCAAAGTGTCTGCCCTGCAAACAGCTTGATGCGGTAAGAGGTTTCAAATTTCACAGACCAGGCAACACTGCAAGGTACCCTTAACCTCCAGTGTTATCCAGAATAAAAGATTCTCTAGTGTGCTTGGTGCATGCTAGGTGTTCAGCCTAGTCCCAGTTATTTCCGTTTGGTTTTCCGCACAAAGATTGTACCCTATAATGTGGCTTTCCAACAATATGATGCAACCGAGCCTGCATTGTGACCGCATTGCAGTACGAGTGCACCTGGAATCTGATATGCTGGAGCGTTTCTCCTTTGGGTTTCACATCAAAGTGCACAGATTGCTAAATATGAGCATCTCCGGCCCCACATAGGACACTGAGTTCACCTCGAGGCACAGGAAGTACGGTAGCCAACTAAGCAGAATGCAGATGTGCATTACTCTTCCAGGATACTGTTGAAGCAGAACTGTGTATGCTTGTTAGAAAGCCTTGTAGATCTGTTTTATTGAATTTGAAAATGATCTCATTAATTGGAAAGCACAGTGAATGCAATTCTGTGTTATTCAATAATGAATGAATGAAGGGAATCTATGGAAGCGTATTGCATTCACTTGAAGAAAAAAAATCTACTCTGTTTTTCTGAATTAACGAGTTAATTATCTCAGAATTACAAGATAATTTTTCATGGAATTTTTTTTTGCTCTTTTTCTGAATTAACGAGTTAATTATCTCAGAATAACGAGATAATTTTTCATGGAAAAAAAAGTTTTTGCTCTGTTTTTGTGAATTAACGAGTTAATTATCTCAGAATTACCAGATAATTTTATAATGGAATTTTTTTTTGCTCTGTTTTTCTGAATTAACGAGTTATCTCAGAATTACGAGATCATTTTTCATGGAAAAAAAGTTTTTGCTCTGTTTTTCTAAATTTCTGAGTTTTTGAGATAATCAAGTCATTAATTCAGAAAAACAGAGCAAAACATTTTTTCCATGAAAAATTATCTTGTAATTCTGAGATTATTAACTCATTAATTCAGAAAAACAGAGTAGATTTTTTTCTTCAAGTGAATGCAATACGCTTCCGTAGGAATCGGTATGGAATCACTCGTCAAACGATTCTCCTCATTCCTACCCAGAACCCCTTAGAAATCACATAGAAACACGCTGACATCATGGTGGCAATGATTGCACAGCCAGAGACTAGTCTTAAAGTCCCCTGTGGTCAATAATTGTATCCCTAAAAAATCAACATTGATCACCAAAATGACATATTTAAATGTTTTTTTTCCCCTTGAATAGCTTGAATGTAACTCTACACCCTTGCCTCATTAAGTATACGTGGTTCTATAAATATGCAAATGAGCCCCGCCTCCACTCACTCACTCACTCAGCCCAGAGATCCACTGGTTGACGATCACTCGTTGATCTGATTGGTTACAAGGTCGTTTGTGACGTCAGAAACACCAGCGATTTCAAACCGTGTTTTTGAGACTGTCTTTGGTTCACTGCAGTTTTAAGAAGAAAATACTCAGCAATGGTGTTGACTTGTTATGAATTTGCACATGGTTTTTCTTAAAGCACATTAAAAACCCCACACAGACATATAAACAACATTAAAAGCTTGATTTTCACCACAGGGGGACTTTAAATGTACTGTTTAGATATTAGGAACTGTTCATATTGGTATTAGTAGTGATACCTGGAGATGCTGCAGACGACCTGTGCGTTGATGTGCTGAAAGAAAGAATCGTGTTTGATTCTGAAATGTAAGTGTAACATGAACCAAAGAAGTAACTCAAAGGGTGAATAGCGGTCTCAAGGCACTCTCTGTACGTTATCCCCCTCAGACGTGCAGCAAGGATGAGGAATGCTGTGCGGGACAGCTGTGTGTGTGGGGTCAGTGTGCGAGGAACAGCTCAAAGGGAGACGCGGGAACCATCTGTCAGTACCAAAGAGACTGTAAGGAGGAGTTCTGCTGTGCCTTCCATAAAGGTAGGAGCATCTAGCATCATAGGAGCGTGTCATATTATCTGGTCAATATTTCGGTTGGCATATGCTGGCACTGCTTGATAGTGCAGATTCCTGCTAGTGATGTGTTGTTCATGAATGAATCTTTTAAGTGAATGAATCACTCTCATTCACTTAGGCTGTGTCTGAAATCGCATACTCTCTTGAGTAGGTACTTACTTTGAATAAGTATGTACTTTGTGACTGCTAAAAAAGTGTTCTATATAGTATAAATGCACTACATTTGCCATGTTGTCATTATCATGTGACCAACCAGCATCAGTTACGTCGCTTCACTGCCATTCACAAATCCTCTCCCTTGGCATCATGGGATAGTAAAGTGTCCATCGTATGCACACTTCAGGATCTCGCCGGAAGGTCATCTAGGTACTTTTTGCCTATTCTTTTACAAGAACTGTGAATTCAGACATACTACTCTTGTCCGAATTACATTCATAATAGAACATACTTTTTTAGCAGTCACAAAGTAAATACTGTTTTTCATCTACTATATAGTACAGAAGTATGCGATTTTGGATGCAGCCTTACTTATATTTCTCCCTCCCATTTAAAGCTTCATTTTGAAGTGTGTGACCTCTGGTGGCTTGTAAAGCCCGACTTTAGCACAAACCAATAGTATTCAAGTGTGGGTTGTGAAGGGAAGGAGCATTTCATTGGGTTAATGAAATGCTAAATGAATACACCTAGCTTTGCTCAATCACTCATCTCTTTCGCATTAGCAAAGTTTCTGATCGACTTTTGCAATACAATATATCTACGTTTTTGTGAGGAAAACACTTGTTGTAGATGATTTGTAGATGCACAAATGTGAATAAAGGATAATAAGGCTTGTTGCAATGACTATCATGACACATAAAGGACACTAATTTGTCACCACCTACTGGAGTAAATATGTAACGCCACTGAACGGATCAGTACGACTCTTTTTGGTGAACGGAATCAAATGACTCGATTCACTAAGATGAATCATAACTACTAATGTATTCATTTTTCAGCCTTGCTGTTCCCAGTGTGCAGCTCTAAGCCAATAGAACGCGAGCGCTGCATCATTTCAGCCAATCACCTGTTGGAGCTGCTGTCATGGGATCTGGAGGGGGGGAATCCTCAAGAGCACTGCCCATGTGCTGGAGACCTGCAGTGCCAACATCTGGGGTAAGAAGCCCTAAAGGCCATCTCATTCTGAACAATATATCATATATTAGTATTTATACACTACGAGTCAACAGTTTGTGGAAGGTTTTTGAAAGAAGTCTCACCAAGGCTGCATTTATTTGATAAAAAATACAGTTAAAACACTAATATTGTGAAATATTATTACAATTGAAAAGAACTGTTTTCTATTTGGTGAAACTCGAAAAAATTTAATATCGTGCAAAAGTTCATTTATTTCAGTAATTCAACTCAAAAGGTGAAACTAATATATTATATAGACTCATTACATGCAAAGTGAGATATTTCAAGCCTTTATTTGTTATAATTTTGATGATTATGGCATACAGCTTATGAAAACTCAAAATTAGAATATTGTGAAAGGTTTTCGTAGCTGTAAGCCTTAATCATCAAAATTATAACAAATAAAGGCTTGAAATATCTCACTTTGCATGTAATGAGTCTATATAATATACAGTGTTGGGGAAGTTACTTTTAAAAAGTATAAAAGCATAATGCATTTATCAAAAAAAATTATATTTATGAAGAAATGCCGGTTAATGGATAGGCATATGCATGGGCGGCGCTAGGGAGGGGCTAGAAAGAAAGCCCCCAAGAAAGACCAAAGCACCCCGTTAGCACCCCCAAAAATCATTTCTGGAAGCAATTGTATTCAGGCTGTATTCTATGGAAGTCCTGAACCGCATGGTGAAGAAAAAAAAAAACATTTATCTTGATATTTAGACATAATAAGGGGACATTCTAATCTGCATTAAGACAAATTAAGCGTTCTTATAATGGTTTTCTATGGTAGGAAAATGCTTAACGTGTAATTAAACACGTTGCGTTCATATTCTGGGCTCATCTGATTTTTTGTACATAGTATAGCCTACTTTATTATGATTTTAGTATCATAATGATTAATAAATGCACACACAATTATCCGTGAACTTGATAAATGTTGCAGATATGTTTTAAAATGCACGTAAACAAATGCCTTTCAACTTATGTGTGCAAAATTCTGAATTAAATGAATGTGCAGCAATATACGAGAGTCTGTAGGCCTACTATAGCCTACGTGTTGTAGCCATTAAATAAGCGCATTTAGTTTCATATTTGTTAAAATACTATAATGTTATTTTTTTCCATCTATGCTGATTATGAAAAGTGAACAGCGCGAGTAAGATGGATGCGCAATATATCGGGAGACATTAAGTCAATCAGACATGATTTTGACCACTTCATTAAGTTTTGTTTTGAAGAAAGCCTTTCTTTAAAGCGAATTTCGTTTTGTATAAATTGAATCTTAATTTTAATCAATTTTTGATCAACCAAATGCCTGTATTTAATAAATAAGAAGCAAATATAGGAGACAATATAATCATGGAAGCGCCGGCGTGGTCACTTGCATTGCACGTGAACTGGAGCATCTCATCATAAATTAACCGAAACTCAACGTATAGAATTTAAGCTTGAAATGTCTTTAAACGAAGCAATTCAAAACAAAAAGAAATAGGCTACTCTCTGATTATGTAATCCATTCTGTGCTTTTCTCTCTGGGGCGTTCACTACGGAGATGGCGATCGCGGTCAAATCTATCAAATGACGGAGATCGCAAAGTAACGTTGCGCCGAATTGAAAAAGGAACTACGTTTCGTTACCAAATTTTCAGTAGTAGCGCGTTACACTACTTTTTACCCGTAAAAGTAGTTACATTACTGTAACGCGTTACACACAACACTGATAATATATTACTTTCACCTTTTAAGTTGAATTACTGAAATAAATGAACTTTTGCACGATATTCAAATTCTTCATGTTTCACCTGTATGTGAAAATGTAATGTATTCCTGTGATGCAGAACTGAATTTTCAGCATCATTACTCCAGTCTTCAGTGTCACATGATCCTTCAGAAATCATAATAATATGCTGATTTGTTGCTAAAGAAACATTTCATATGATCAATAAACCGTGATGCACTAACATTCACAAGTTATGAAATTGGTCATAAACGTTGTTTGTCTTTATCAGACGAGGCGCTCTGTGTCTGAAGAGCCAGAACTCCAGCGAGGAGGACCTCACTGACACCCTGTACTCTGAGATCGACTACCTCGTCTGACAGATGAAGACAAGCTGCTGAAACAGACATGAACGCTTCATCGTCACTCCAAAGCTTTGTAGGAAACGCCTTCACCTTAATCACCCAAACTTACAGGCTCTGAACCGCTGAAGGCCTGAATCTAAAAGAGCGTTCACACTGACATCGATTTGGAAGCATCAAGTCGCCCGGATCGTGATGATTTGAGGTGACTCGAGTGTGACACTTCTATAGTCGAGTGAGGCAAGATGATTAATGTTCGACTCATGCACTTTATGTTCGATTGGAGTTTCAAAGCTATGACCAGATAGGCAGACCGTAACATTTGGGCATCAACCCAGATCTAGTTTGTCAAATCAGTGTGTCAGTGTGAACAGCCCTCAAGTGTTGAAGCTCAACTGTGGGTTTTTAGCATGGGAAGGAAGCACACATTATTAATCTAAAGTACTAATGCTTCAATAATATGTATGGCAGAGAAAATATGAGGACAGCTCTGATGAGATCCAATCCATCTTAGTGTAGTGTAGTAGCTAAAGTGACGCACCCATACAACAAATCATGTCATTTCCCCAGGCAATAAATACAAAACATGCTCCAGAAAATAAAAAGTTGAAAAACATGTGTTGCCTCTATCTTTTCATGTATAATGTATAATCTGAACCAATGAGGGTTTGAACTAAAATGGT
Organism: Rhinichthys klamathensis goyatoka; assembly: GCF_029890125.1. Classification (NCBI taxonomy): domain Eukaryota; kingdom Metazoa; phylum Chordata; class Actinopteri; order Cypriniformes; family Leuciscidae; genus Rhinichthys; species Rhinichthys klamathensis. The sequence goes on from NW_026606762.1 coordinate 2,231,826, forward strand.
TCACTTGTATCAGGGTTCTCAAGTCTCACGCATTGGCCGTGAGACACACGCAATTCAACCAGTTCACACGCTCACACGCCACACCGTGTATATCTCACGCTGAAAAGGCAATGCCAACCAAGTTGTCCTGCAAGCTTTATATATAACGTTGTATACGAGGCGCATGCACACAAAGATAAGTTTCCTGTCGCCAGCGCGTCCGCCTCTCGGCCAGATTGCGTTCGTTATTAAGCAACTAGACGCGCGAAGTCCGCGAACACACACGGAAGTTCGGCCACCGCGACATCGCGCGAACACACGTCGTGATGGTGAAAGTAAGTTGGAAGAAAGCTCGCCTAACATTTTTAGACTAGAACATTTAATATATAGCCCATCGTATACATTATTGATGCAGTCAAAAACTCTACAACTGCTTTGCAACCAGGCCAAAAGCTTTGTCTCAGTTTGGCTAAGGAAATGTAATTGGGTATGGGATAGAATGAAGATGTATTTCTTCAGTTTATTTTAAATTCTATATTATACTGTATTAATAGTATTTCTAGTTTCATTAAGGCTAAAGCAGAGTGCTCTTGGTAATATTGTATATCCTGTCAAAACATACATTAGCCTAATCATTGCCATTACATTTGTATTTTTCAAAGATGTCAGGGAAAAATGTAAAAATATTTGTTTTCCAAACATTTTGGAGCAATTTGTTATATATTTGTAGCCTAATTTTGAAATATAACATTAAAGAGTAGGCCTATATTTGATGTGATGAATTGCTCTGTCATTTACCAATTGTTATAATTTAAATTTTTGCTGGTTAATTATGAACAATGGGTAAAATTGGGGGCGGGGGCTCCGTTTAGGCTCCTCCCCTAACCGCATGTGATCTCACTCCAAGCTTTTGATAAAACTTGAGAACCCTGCTTGTATGTTATAATTACTTTCTTCATAAAGGTGACATCATATTTACCCTTCTGCAAAATTTAGTAGGTGAAATCATCATTTTAATGAGAATCCACACAAATTTTGTGTGAGCGCGAAAGATTTCCCTGGTTCACGTTGGTCATGCGAACTCGCCACGTTGACCAGAAAGCTGCTTGGTTTGAAAGTAACTTCTTTGTGAGCTTTGCTTCATCTCTACACTATTGATTGACAGTAGACCTCTTTTGCCTGCAAAATGTCGCTAATGTGACCTCAGCTTAAGACCCCAAAATACAAACTAAATCAAGCAAAAATGAAATTCGTTTTGGAAGTTCGAAACAGCTTGCCAAAGCGAACTTTCTAAAAAAAAATTCACTCGGGCTGGTAAACACCATAGACAGTAAAAGAAATGGACACAGCGACCCCATAGACTTCAACAGAGAAAAGTGAAGCCAATTAGAAGCACTCACTTCCTGATGGCTGAGCGACTGCGCAGGCTCACACTGAGCTGGATGACGAAGATGTGACGTGAGTAACCTGTCTGACAGCGGTAAGTCTTCTAGTAGCGGTGCCAAGAGGAATCTGAATCATTCCCTTCCGAATCTCACAGAGCCGGAGAGCGTGAGTAGGAGCTGTCCATGAGCAGCAGCAAGAGCAACTTATGACTCTCTATGGGCTTCTCCCTTGACTTTATGCCTCCACGTCCCCCCGATTGCCCGCGAGCTTCTACTTCTGTCTATACGGTAATTTCTCTACTGCGCGACAGAGAGTCGCGTGTTATGACGCAATCGTTAGCCTATTTTTACACAAACTGCTTCTAGGGGGCCATAACGTATAAGATACAAAGTAATGGAGGCTTTTATACATTGTCGTGTTTCTTTAGAAATAAATAATGGGCAAATGGAGTCTTTGGACGCCTCAGATGTAAAGTTATTCGCTGTCAAAGTGACGCCAAAATGAATGAGAGTCAATGGAATGCTAACAGCAGGTGAAGGTCTGCTATAATGGCGGCTCCCAAGCGAAGCTTCAGTTTCCGGCGGATGGATTACCCCATTGGTAAAAACCTTCGAAGTAGCATTGGCTCATGGCGATGATGTAATAGGTGGGCTCTGAGGCTCCGCCCTCTGACATGGAAAAGTTCTCCGGTTAATTTCTTCTGTTGAGTCCGTTGAGGTGAGCCATTTCTGCAGTTTAATTTAAATAATAGACAATCTTTTTAAGTTTTGAAAGTCATGACGGTGTGTAAACTGTATTTTATATAATTACTACTAGTATAATTGCTAACACTTTATAAGTACACAGGAATCACACAAGCTCTTGAAACTCCGCCCTCTGTGCCGGGAGCAGCAGCTCATTTGCATTTAAAGGGACAGACACAAAAACGGTGCGTTTTTGCTCCCTCTCAAAAAGTGACAACTTTAACATGCTATATAAAAATATATGCGGGGTATTTTTAGCTAAAACTTCACATACACACTCTGGGGACAGAAGATTTATTTAACACCTTGTGAAAAGGGCATTACACCACCCCTTTAAATCCCGTCTGGCTAGACCGCTTTCCATAATGTTCACGCGTTAGATCAGTAGACGGAGAGAAGACGGTCTTTTGTGGCTGTTTGAACACATTCGATCACATGAGCGTTTACACTACGAAAGCGATTCGGTCTAATGTGTTTTCCACTACCTCTGGAAGAGGTCAAAATACTTTAGACCCCGTTTACACCTGTTTTTAGCGTCGTCAGAGACAATTTATATAGAGACATGCCACTTCCTCAATCCTCAATACAACTATATAGGGAAAACCCGTAACGCCAAAGATGGCGGTTGTATGCACATGCCCCGCCCCTCCCGCTGGAAAGCCAATCGTCTGCTTTTAACAGTCAAGCCGGGAAACATGTAAGCCTATCATCTGATTCCACTGACGCATGCGCACAGTTGAGGTTTGCGACAGCGGAGACGAGATGCGTAGTAAACGTATAACCTGTGGGGAAAAATACCTTTTAAACCTTATTTTGGGGCAATGTCATCAAACTTTTTCAGCGATTTTTATCATATTTTACTGCTGTTTCTATACAAGCAGTTTTTATGTCCCGGTGACCAGTGAAAGTGCAGTTCTGACTCTCTGCCCATTCATTTAGATAGGAGCCTGGTCTTGTAAGTCCGAAATAGCTGCCCGGAGGCGTTGCCAAGATGGCGGCCGAGTGGCATGACTTGCCTAAAAGGACTTTGGCGTCGTCCACTTGTGATCCGATCGACCAAAACGCATCTTAATATCAGGTGTAAACAGGGCCTAAAATATGAGATCTTCATATACGTCAACCTGGAAGCAGGCAAACAGAGATTGATTGTTGCTTTTTATTTCAGTATTGGCATGTCTACTGTGAACAGCTTGTGGCAGCATTAGGAGCCCAGAAACCTGTGGCGGATCAGTCGAGCTCAAACACCGGCGTCCGAACCCTCGATTTCCAGCTACGCAAAAACAGCAGCGAGAAGCTTTTCCACACATGCACACACACACACACACACCTGAACCCACAGGCTCTGTTCACATTGTGCAGAAATAAAAACAAACAAATGAAAAAAAACACAGGACATGTCTAAATGGAAAAAGAAAAGCCGAGTACAGATCAACAAAATTAAAACACGTGCCATTAAAAGTCACTCACAAGACCTAACATCATCTTTATCAGTCTGAAGTGAAATAATTTACATGAAAAAAAGAATGAATCGGGTGAACAAAGCGCACTACTTGATTCATGTCGCCATACTCTTAAAGGCTTGCAATTCATATGTACCAGTGTCATGAGCCCCAGTAGGAAGTAGAGAGAGCAGTCAGTGGGCGGGTAAACCGCTAACCACACCCACACAAAAGGAAGCATAAACTGCAAGAATAGAACCTGTTCAGCCAGAAAAGAAGCATTTAATTTCACAACTATGTGTTAAATAAACAAAAGGAGAGATATCCCAATATTCAAGTGAGAGCATCATACCCAAAATTTCAAGTGAAAGTGTCATACAACGACTGGAGTCGATCGAAGAGCTCTTCGAAGTGGAAGATGAGCAGTGCGGGCGTTTGGAGGTGACTGGATACATTACGCACTGTGCTCGAGTGACCCGGGACGATGAGAATTTGACACGCTGGATCGCATCTCAAAATTATAGAGTGAGTGATGGACAAACAGCAAATGCAGAACGACGGGACGAAAAAAATCAATGGACGTGGCGCACCGAGAGTGCAAAATCAAGAGGGCGATAAAATCTCTCCCAAACTGCCCCCTTTCTTCTAACAAACGCACCCATCTCTGACTGTATTATTAAATCGATTTATCTGAATGATATTGAACTTGAAATAGCTTTTGCACTTCCCTTTAAACTTTACAGTACAATAAACTATGGTGCACAATAGTACTCTGAGACGCGCTATGCGTTCTGGAGCTCAAAGAAGAGAGCGTCAGCCGGACAGCACTGGTGACGTTGATTCAACGTGTGGCCCAAATGCCAGGGTGGCTGGCGAGGCAGCGCTACACTGCAGCGGGCAGGTCAGATAGAGAATAGGGAAGGATAGTCGTCCCCCCCCCCCTCTCAGTCCTGTCCTGGGTCTTTGGTGGGCCCTCCGTCCAGGTATATTTTGAGGGCCTTCTCTTTACGGGGGGAGTAGCTGACCCGGTGGCCCGTCTTCAGCAGGCGACTGCTCTCCTTCTTCATCAGTTCGTTGCGCTCCTCTTCAGACAGATCCATGAGATCCTCAGTGCTGTCCCTGTGGAGGAAGGAGCGGGACAGGGAAACGCATGAGTGACAAGGTGACCAGCAAGCAACTGGTCAATCACTGATTAAAGTCATTCATTTACTTCATTTTAGCTTTAATAACGACGTGTTAATGTTAAAGTAAAGGTAGTTTAGCAATTTTAATAACATAGCATAACAAGCCTTTAACAATCAAATCCACATTATTAAAACAATAAATATAAATAATTAAATCAAACCGATGAACAATAATATAATATACCCTGCCTAACAATCTAGCCTTTTAACAATTAAATCCACATTAAAACAATAATTAAATAGTAAATATAAATTAAAGCTGCAAGCAGCGATGAAAGGGCCCTCGCACCCGTGCCACCGCCACCCGGTGGCTTTAGGAAGACAGAGCACGGTGGGCAGTATGTAAATATAGGGGGAATATGTTAAAGTAATTTGCCCCACCCAATTCTGAAACCCACATCACATGTACATTTTCACCACTTCTGAAGTGTGTGCAAAGTTTCATTAGTTTTCGAGCATGTTTAAGCCGGAGGACTATGTCAAAGTCATTTATTTTTATCACACTTCCTGCTACCAGCAGGTGGCGCTATTACAATAATCTAATATGAGGATGGTCATGTGTTCAGGACAGGACTCTTATCACACATGTGAAGTTTGGGGCAGATCGGACATTGTATGCCTGAGTTACTGCAGGCTGTCTGTGGTTGCCTAGCAACATCGGAACTGCATCATTTACACAGAAGTTATCTGATGATGCATATTTCACCCAGAGGCTGAAATTGGATTTGCACATCTACATTTTTGTCAGGCCGCCGAGGTCACATCCTTCGACGAAAACTCTAGATCTTCGCAATTTAACGTCGCAAAGGCCTTAAGATTAGACTGACAAAATATTATGTGGATCTGATTTAATCTCTAGGAGGAGTTCGTTAAAGTACAACATCAGGAAATTACGAAAAATGCACAAAATCTAGGAGGAAGTTCAAAATAGCTCACTTCCTGTTGTGTTTAGGGCTATGCTCCAAGAGACTTTTTTGTAGGTATTGGGTCATTACATGTATGTACCAAATTTCATACCTGTACGTGAAACGTAGAGCCGGGGCAAAATCTGGGAGCAATAATTTACCGAATTTGCCCCACCCAATTTTGAAAACCATATCACACGTAAATTTTCACCACTTCTGAAGCGTGTGCAAAGTTTCATGAGTTTTTGAGCATGTTTAGGCCCTCTAAAAAGCGATTCTTTTAAGAGAAGAAGAAGAATAATAATAAACAGAGCAAAAACAATAGGGTCCTCTCACCATCGGTGCTCGGGCCCTAATAATTCAATCCAAACTATAACATAACAAACATAATATAATATACCAGCCTAACATTAACTAGCCTTTAAGAAGACCAATTAAACTAGTCTGACAACTCACTAACCAGTCTATTCTGAAAATGTGCATTTTTAAACTTCAAACTGTTTAAAAAAGATGCACATAATGTCTTAAATTGCCCCTATTCTGCCATTTTAAAGGTTCCTGGTTATGGTCTCCTACAACACAGGCATCCGAGGTAAAAAAAAACACTTTAATTTTCTCACAATATCCATTGCAGCATCACCTCTTTTCTCACAGTGTCTGAAACAGTTCGATAAATGATTCAGTTTCTCTAAACCCCCTTTCCGAGAGCTTCCTCTGCTCTGATTGGTCAGAAGGACCAAGTGTTGTGATTGGTCGACTGATTACAGCACGTATTGAATTTTGTAGTTCTTCCTCAGCACTAGTAAACAGTGATACGAACAGTTATGATGGCGCCGATTTTACCGTATCAATTTCATATTTTGGAAGTGCATCAAAGTGGATTTGCTTTTGCAGCGCAGAAAACAGCGTCTTCTCAACATGTCGACAACATGAACCACACTCTTCCAGTCTCAGATACAATTACAGTGTTTGAGGGTCAAAGTAGAAGTTGTTCGCAGACAGCCAACGAAGACCATAGGTTGGCATTAAGCAAATCTATTACAAACCTACGTAGGTTTGTGCCGGAGGTGAGACTGGAATTACTGACGACTCGTTTCAGGCAGTTCAGAATTTAATTTATTTTATTTTTTGGGAGACACTAACTCCATTTATCCATTGCACTTTGATCTTTGAAACTTTGCAGACCTTTTACATTCACAATCAGCTAAATTACACACTGCATGAACGGTAAAGCATAATAAAGCCAGTTTAAAATAGAATTTCCTTTCAAAACATAAAGAGACTAATTCCATTTATGAAAGGGAAAGGCTTTACCTGTAGAAGATCACAGCACCATCATCGCAGATGTAGAGTGGCCAGACATTGAGCGTGGAGACTTTAGGATTCCAATCTAAATCCTGATGGATCTCCAGCACTGAAATGTCACAAGGAAAAGTTCCTCGTCCCTGTAGGAGAAACAAGACACTCATATCTGAGACACTCGCATCTGAAACTCAACTAAATCTGATCCCAAAAGACTGCCGTACCTTGGCAAACTCCAAGTTTTCTAAAGGAATTCCACTCATTTCACTGAGCTGAGGAAACAAACAAAAAAATGAGATTAGCACTCAAATGACATTTGGGAATTCTAAGCATTCATCAGCAACATTTCCATATTCCACACACCTTCTCCTTGAGCTCCTCTACGCTGCTGCTCTCCAGCACCACCTCCCGAAAGGCCTCAAGCTTCATCTGGGCAGGACACCAGCGACGGGTCAGAACCGCTAGCTGAGACATGGACTTCATCCGCTCCGGCTCTGCAAGCAAGGAAATCGATGATGGACAAAATACAGTAGTCAACATTTGAAGTGGGTCAAAAAAGTGAATCAAAGTTCTCCTAAAACGAGAACGGGTATTGTTCAAAATTCATGTATAACTCTGATGAAAGGTTTTGATCCACTTCAAATGTTGACTAGTGTATACGCCATGCTGGATTAGGCTTAGAAAATGTATAACAAACATGTTTTCACCTTCAAGGACTTCCAGGAACACCTCCCAGTTACTGGAGATGTTGATGTCCTCCTCATAGACGTGATAATCCAGAAACACTGTGCCTGGGTTCTTCCAGGTCTTCTTCCTTAGTCTAAACCTGTGAGAGGCACACACATCTTGTTTGTATTCAGAGGCGTTAATCATCCTCTGCTGTGAGTCAGTGTGTTTAAAGGTCAGTTGCTGCAGTGAAGCATTGAGATGTGACACTGTAGTGCGCAGAAGGTGGATGTGCGTCCAAAACTGTTGCAGGATGAGTCAAGCCTGAGACGACAACAGTCATCTCAAGCTCAAGAAAACTGGGATTTCAGATGATTCACCATGGAAAAATTGCAGTATTTATTACAAATGATTTATCTGCGCATATAAATTCAAGTGCCTTCGTAATCTTTAATCAAAATAACTTCCCTAACGTCTTGGAACGACATCTCTTCTCTTCTCTGATGACGTGTTTACTGGAGTAAGGGCGACCAATAGCCCAACATGTTTTTGAAGCGTTGATCATTGTAGCCAATCACAGACATATATGTTGTGCGCATGAACACAATGGCCAATCAGAGGTGTTTCGGTACTTTTGACAACACTAGTCTGAGATGTCTTTATGTGGGTGCATGTAGGCTTGAAAATTTTCTTTATCTACAAAATGGGGGCCAGCAGAAAAGGTTTGTGAACCACTGGATTAGCCAATCATAAAGGATGTTTAAGTCTTAAAGGTACAGTAGAATAAATCATGAATGATTCTGGCGTAAAACATCTTGACCTGTCCAAAGTGTTTGACATGAGCTCACCTGTCTATACTGAGGTCCAGTTTGCACTGGTCTTTGAGTTGAGGCAGCAACTCCTCCTTAGACTGCCGAACAGTCATTCCCTTAGCGAACACAGTATCCAAAAGGAACTTACAGGGCTGTCGAAACAAAACAATACATGTAACATGTGAGTTCAGAATAATCGTTCCACTGTAGAATACGAAAAGTACATCCATTTCCAATTGCACAAAAACCTTTGTGTCTCACCTCTGGGTCATTAACTAGCAGCTGGTACACCTTCACCCTGTACTCTCCTTTCTTCAGTGCACGTCCCAATCGAATCGTGATCTGTTCAACAGCAGAGGAGCCGTGCATATAAATATGTACGCTGTAATTTATGTATTAAATCTAGTGGTGGCAAACGGAATTGCAAGAACAACCCAGTATGGTTGTCTTTGCATGTTAAACTGGGATTGGAGAAAGTGCAGTTACAAACTCACCTTGTTGTCATCAGAAAAAGAGGAGAGCGTCTCATTGAGCCGCACGCTCTCAAACTCCTGGTTGTTGGCATAAACCCGGAAGACCTTAAACTGAGTGGAGGGAACGCCAACGAACGGCTCGAGATTCTGTTTGAATGCAGCCAGCGTGATCCGCTTGTCAACATGGACAAGTAAACCTGAAACACACCATATTACCAACGTTAGCTTTCAACTACTTTCAATTTATTAAAGAATCCTGAAAAAATGTATCATGGTTTCCACAAAAATATCAAGCAGCACAACTGTATATTAGAATATTAGCATATTAGAATGATTTCTGATGGATCATGTGACACTGAAGACTGGAGTAATGATGCTGAAAATTCAGCTTTGATCACAGGGATAAATTACATTTTAAAATAGAAATTGTAATAAAATTATTGAAATATTCCAAATTTGCTTAAACCAGCCTAAGATGGTTTACTTGTTTAGCTGGTCTTCCGACCTGACCAACTGAACAGGCTGGTTTAATCTTATTTTTTCTTTTGTTTGACCTCTCTTTGGTTTTGCTAACATCTGGAGAAAAACATTTCAAGAAAAACTTGTACATTTCAATACAAACCATAAAGTTGTAGTTTTTAAAAAGGTTACCAGTCTACTACTGCATGATATTGGAGAAAAAAAATGACATTGAGATATTAGATTTTTCCTGCAATCTATATTGCGATATGAAACGATACCGCAATTTTCACCAGATGACCTGAATGGCTATATTTGAAAAGTATTAATCAATCTAGAAGGATCAGGGTGATTCTGTTGGGCAGTGCATCTGCATAGGAAATAAAAATATTTTAAAAAAGTTTTTTTCCTCTTAGGGATGAAGTTTTTTTTTTTTTGGGTGTAGTACTGTAAATTTATAGTATGAAAACTTTGGAAAAAGTTATCTGATTAATACTATAAAACAAAAACAAGGAATTTAATTAAACATAAAAATGTTATTTCTTTTAGTACACTATAAGATTACAATACTAATATCTTAATTTTTTTAATGTTAAACCATACGTTTTTTATTTTATTTGGCAGTTTGCACTGCACTAAAGGCATGATATGTACATTGTTATAGACATATTGAGAACTCTTCAATAAATTAAATAAATATACGGCCTGCCACTTAAGTTTGTTTTCATTGCCATACAAGCACCTATGGCTATTTTCATGGTATTTAAAAAAACAAACAAAAAGTGGTCCCTGCGGTTTAAGAGTGAAGCGCGGCACTGTGTTCACTTACAAGCCGCAGCTCATGATTGTTTTTTAGTGTCTCAGAGTGGTTTGATTCACAGTAAATGACCCAATCCGCTCTGAAAAGCACCATATCATGAGCTTAACAGAGAAAAAAAAAACAACCGGAGAAACTTTACTTTTCTGTCCTTCTCCAGATCCATCCTCCTGAGAGTATGGCTCAGTTTTGAAGTACAGGTACTGGGCGTCAGCTTTGCTCTTGCCGTTCTCGTCGTACTCGCTGTCTGTGCCCGAGTCTTCTTCCGCCGTGTCCCACGTCTCCTTCTTCCCCTCGTGTGCTTTGGAGCGGCGGCTGCTGGTGATGCTGTGCGAGTCGAGGCCGTTAGCTAGCGGAAGCGGGCCGCTGTCTGCGTTACACAGCGTGTCGCTGCTGTGGCTGGAGCTCAGGATGTCACTGTCCACAGAGCTGGTGCTGCGGTCGTTGTTGACGTCCGAGTCCGAGCGCTCCTCGGAGGGGAACTGGTTGTCCGTGTCCGAGGCGACCCGTGTGGAGTTCTCCGTCTGGGAGGGCTGTGAGACAGCGTCCAGTTCCTGTGCAGGAGACTCGATGTGCTCGAAGTCGCTGTGTTCGGAGCTCTTCTGACTGTCACTGGTGCTGGAGGTTTGCTGCTGCTGTTGTTGCTGTTGCTGTTGTAAAGAAAGGTTCTTCAGTTTCTCAGTGCTCTCTTCAAGAATGGCCTCCACTGACTTTCTGCTGCCCTTCGCCCCATCAAAAGCGTCCTCAGAGTCAGCGCTAGCTTTGGGGCAACCAGTTCTGTTGGCTAAAGAGCCTGGCGATTGCTCGGGCAGGGAGACAAACAGTCTGATCGTGTTGCCGTGGCGATCCAGGAGCTTCCACAAAACAGAGTCAGTGAAAGCCACCTGATGATCTGTTGAGTCTGAGCTCTCCACGAAAACCTGAGAATAAACGAGAGCATTTTATAGAGAAATGCTAAATGCTTAGAGTATCATGTAGTCAGTCTAGCAACATTCTAACACCAAATTCTATTGGAATTAACAGAGAGAGATAGTGAAATTTCTCATACACCTTAACCCTCTCACACGCAAGTTTAAAATATTCGAACTGACCCCCCATATTTAGAACCTGTCACTTTAATGTTTCCATGGTGACGCGTCGCAATCACAACACAGCGCTGAATGAATGATGATCTGCTTTTATGTCTTTTTTCCTTTTCTATTCTAAATATTCACAAATGTATTAGCTATAGCATTAAAACACTGATATTCCGATTGTCAAATATGTGCAAGTGGATGTGTTTTGTTGTTTAAACACCTTTATAACGATCGCGTTAGTTGAGCTGTATGCGCGATGGGCGGCGCCATGTTAGTTTGTTTCACAGTTCAGAGAATCGATCTGTTGTTTCTCACGAAATACATGAAAGTAAGTGGTCAGTGAACTGGGAGAAGAATAGGGTAAAATGTAAAGCTACTTTCACAATGTGTATCTGATATGAATAAAACGTTTCGTCTCATTATAGTGGAAAGGATTATTATTGCCGCTTCCATAGACATCAGTGTGTATTTTACAAACTCAAAATCATTGTTTTGCTAGTACTTATGTGTATTTAAATGTCTGAAACATAAAATAAACATTATGTGGTTTAAAATACTCAATAGTTGTGATATATGACAGCACTGAGTGCGTGGAACAGAGCCAATAAAAAGTGAGTGTAATGCTAGTTAACCTTGTTACTCCTGAAGAAACCCTCTGCTTTCAGAGTCTTGTTGGGCACGTAAAGGAGCCGGAGGTCATTATAGCAGCGCTCTAAGACGACACGCATCGTCTCCGCACAAAGACCCGTGGCCTGAGAACACAACGAGGAGACAACAGGTTAGATGGAAGCAGAAGTCCGTTTCAACGGTCTTTGGCACTTTCCACAAATAGAGAACAAAACAGTGCTTGAAACTCAATTATATCTGGCATATATTTTCTTTTTCTACAAAGTATCAGTGAAAGCAGAAGAATTCAAAGAATATTCAGATATTGGTGTGAAGAATTCAGATATTAGACAAATATGGCATTTTTGCAAATCTAATATTGGTCTAAAAAATACAGTTTAAAAGTCTTCCTTTGTGTGATTATGTTTAAGCAAATAAAACAATAAAATTAAGATAAATAAATATGAAAATTCAAAATAAAATATTATTTAAAGAAAAAGGTAAAAGGACTGCAGATTTTGCCTAAATTAGTTGCTTTGGCTTCGGTAATTCAAAACAAAATTAAAATAAATTCTACAATGACTTGTAATATCAATGTGTCAGAATTATCATATTGTTGTATGGTTATTTTAAGGGGGGGGGGGGGGGGGGGGGGGGGGGGGGTACTTTAACATTAGTATTATTTAGTGTTGGATAACAGTTTATCTAGCATTTCTAATCGTTCTTTTTCTCAAGAACACTGGACTTGGGACTTCATTGCTTAAAAGACAGTAATGGGCCACAAATGTGTACCCTATTCACGGAAAGTGCCCTTTATACGTGTTCAGAAATGAGATTCAGTACCTGTGCAATGAGTTGCTTAAACTCAGTAATGGTCTGGTTGAGATAAGCCCTGACACTGACTGGAGCAGCAATAGACTCACTCTTTAGATCCACCACATGGACCTTCACCATCACCTCTGCAATCAACACACAAACATTGTCAGTAGTTTACAGTGAGGAGGTTTCCGGTCAACCATGATGAGAATCAAAGTCATTATGCATTTGTGTAATTCTTTCATTGAGACCTTGATTGCGGATTTGTAGTTAAGAGTATATTGTAAATGTTCAAAAAAAAGTCAGCTCAGTAAATACCTCCAGGTTTGTATGGCTGGAACGCTTGGTCAGGTCTGCGGATCTCCAGGAGCAGGTCAAACATGTATGAAGATTTGACCCCGCCGAGCAGCAAACCCATGGGCATGTCTTCCTCACCTTCATAAGAACGTTCCAGGTATTCATGAAACTCGTCGTATTTGACCAATCGACAGCAGTCCAGTGGCACCACTCCCTCCAGGTCCATTAGCTGATCACCCACAGGACAATCAGTGATAAATTCAGAGAGACAAAGCTTGCTGGTCTGTTTTTAAGGTTAATCTATCAGGCTAAAGACCAACTTAGCCTTAGAACATCTGATACAGAGGTGAAATTTAGACAACAGTATGTAACACTACTTGCCTTGTAAGCCATTTCAGTTGCTTCTCTGAGAGTTTTGTCCTTGTGAACCTCCAGCTTATTCTCCATCATCATCAACTTCACTGGATGCATGCAGAATAGCTTGATCTAAATGGAAGACGACATAATAATAAGGTTTGGTTCTAAACACTGACTCTCTGGCAACTCAAGCAGCATCGAAAACATCAAGGAACCTCACTAAAGTGGATCGCATAAACAGAAATCATGTGAAAGTTGATTCTAATTAGGCGTTTCCCATTTTGAAATCTTATGCACCATTTTGTAGTATGTATATGTAGTACCTGCAGTTGTGTAACACTTTTTATATCGTTTCGAGTCCAACATTAGACTTGAAATGTCTATATATAGTGCTGCAGGGATGATGTATTTTTATAGGCCAAACCCCAGAAACGCTCTTCCGGTTCTATCGTCCTGAAGTCAATGGGTTTTTTGGAACGGGCTTTTGGTTAAATGCCTAAAACGAGGTATGTGGTGAACACAAGCTCAATATATTATCACGTTTTATTCTACAACAATACATACATCAGTACTACCTGATTTTTCCTTAAAGGTGCATTGCGCAACTTTTCATGTTAAAAATACCTGTTTTTCTATCCTATACATGCTTAAAGAACTGCCTGATGGGCTGAATGAGCCCTTCTCTGCGCACTGAGATTGCCTCTATACTGTACAGTAAAATATATAAGAGGGATTCGGGCTCAAATTTGAGACTGGGCGTGACGTCATGCGCGTTCACGCTCACCAGGCTATGTCTCGCAAGTTTGTGTATTCGCCGGCGCCGCCATTCTCCGCATCAGCGAAGACAACTCGTGCGTCAAAGGTAGAAGATGGATTCAAAGAGACCGGCTTGTAGTCCATTCCAAACCCCAACGCAAACTCCACGTAAAGTAAAGAAAAGAAAAATTTTGTCTAGTGCCACCAAAAGGTCCAAATTGGAGTCAGACAGGCGTCGGCGTAAGACGAGTGTCAACCTCGGGAAGGCTTTCAACAAATGGAGAGATCTCCGGTCTGCTCTTGGTCTCAAACGGGATCCTCAGTTGGCTTTTTTCTTGATAAAACGGTAAGATATAGCCCAGTCTCTAATGTTTGATACGGCCAATCTATGTATGACAACAAATGACGATGCGTAAAATGTGTAATACTTTAGCGTAAGCTAGATACATGTACAATCAGAATTGGTTTTACTACCATTGTTAGTGAACAGTTTCATAAACTAGGAATTGTGTTCGGAAGAATAGTACAACATGAAACATAAAACATATCCAATAAAAGATGCGTGTGGTCCATGAGCGTGCACAACTCTGGTTGCAGTTTCGCTTGTCGCCAGAGGGGGCGTAGTTCTGCAAAAACTCAGAGACTTGCGTTTTGCACCTTTAAGTACTTTTACTTATCTTAAAAATGGCGGTTGTTAAAAAGTGTCTAAATGGAACTACAGAGTCTTGATTGTTTTGTATCTTTAGGTTCGGTGTTAAAAATGACATTATGAAAGCTAAGCAAACCAGGGCTAAATGTATAATTTTCTTTCTTGCTCTGGACCAAACAAACCAAGAGAACCGAACTGCAAGTGTGAACACACCCTTAAATAAACTCTTTAGATAATTGTGCCAATTTTTGTTGCGCACTGCTTGGAACAGCTTTTGCATAGAGAGTGCACCAATGAAGTCTCCATGGCACGTGGTTACAGAACCGAGCACTGGTTGTGCTGTGCAGAAACTTTACCTTGCATGTGTTGCGCTCGATCTCTCTTTGCCTCTTCTCCTGCTCCTCGGACTCTTTCTCTCGTTGCACCAGTCTCTTTATGTGCTCTGGGAAGTCCTCCACTTCCAGGAATTCTGCAAACACACAGAGAGTACATTAAATTCCAGCATCTCGGAGAGGGAGCAAGATCATTGATAATATTTTTTTTTTTTTATCGAGGGTGGAAAAAATATCCATGTCGGTTCCCTTACTTGCATTTCTGGAGGGGTCTTTCAGTCTGTACATGAGCATGTATGCATTTGTAGAGCTGTTGGAGCATAAAAGCAGAAGATTTGGTCAAAATACTTTATAATGTGTTTTACGAGGGTCTTTGGCATCACAAATGTAGGACTAGGAGGCTTTACACACCTGGCAAAGGCACTGGAGTAATAGCCCCTGCTCCCTGAGGATCCGCCATATGTCTTCCGGATGTCATCCTGTGTGATCTGGAACACACACATATGAATAACACAATTTACAACCCTGTATTATTTTCTTTCTTTCTGTGAAAAACAAAGAGATGTTATGATGAGAACTCTATGAGCATGGGTCTCATTCACAAACTGTAACATTTTAATGAACAATTCATGATTCATCAATAGCTTATACACACACACATATTCACACAGTGTTGAACTAATATAGACAACTTAGAGTTTGACCAATATTGGAGTGAACTCAAACTTTGGAGATAACTCAAACATCCAAGTTCTCAGCTAAGAGAATTTCACATTTCAAGTTGACTAAACTTAAAATTGAAAGTTGATAAATTACAGCGATATAAACATCCTTTTCCTTTACAAGGGCTGTAAAGGAAAGGTTGTGCAGAAAGTCCTGATATGGAGATGGTTTGGGCATGTTTTATGCAAATTACCAACCTATAGCACGCGGTTGCTTAATTAGAATACTCCAAATTAATTAGAGGATATAAGTAAGGAATAATTGCCGACAGGCCGTTGAATTATTAGAAAAATAATGCACACCCGAGGTGGTAATGCGGTCACGACGCGAAGCGGAGTGGCCGTTACACCTCGGTGTGCATTATTTTTCTAATAATTTAACGGCCTGAAGTCAATTATTCCGCTTATACTACAGTTACCACACCTCAAAACATTGTTCAAATGATGTATTTCAAGACGTTTGTAAAGTTTTTGTCATTAAAACGCTCTTGTATGTAGGACTAATTTCTTGCGCATCTAATCCCATGCCTCCGTTGCTAATTCCAAAACGTCATTTTAGAGTTAGTAACGGAGGATTGAGCCACTGATAGCAGACTAAATGCTGGACACACTTAACGACTGGCTGAAACACTCTCTGACTGTTTCCATCGGCTGCAGCAGATTTTACACACCGACTGTGAACACAGACTGAACGCGCTGAACACGCGTTTGGGCATGATCAATCATAACAAAGTATCAAATTACATTCATAACCGCCCTTACAATAAGTGTGTCCTCGGCTTTATGCAGTTATTAATGCAGTTATTAGAGAGAGAGAGAGAGAGAGAGAGAGAGAGAGAGAGAGAGAGAGAGAGAGAGAGAGAGAGAGAGAGAGAGAGAGAGAGAGAGAAGCATGTGCGTCAATATTATTATTTATTAATTAACTCAATTCGTTTTAATTAGTTCGTTCATGTTTTTTTTTCTTCTAATATTGACAGTAGACTAGCCTAATAAATGAAACACAAAGTCCTATTAACAAGTATAGGCCTATCAATAATTATTTATTTGTTATAGCCTATTATCTGCATTAATTACGAAAACCCGTGCAGCAGGACTATCAATGTATTTGGCCTATATTCAGTTTAATTTGATTGATTATAGATAGGAGTCAGGACTATATACTTTATTTATTAAAATTAAACTGCATGTTTCCATTGATTGTGAAGTTAGACATCGAAAATGGCAGATCAAGCGCATGGGCTGCATGTTTTTTGCAATTGTATTATATTTTCCGTTATGACAGTTGACTACGCGAAGTGATATGGAACGGTAATGTGGTCAAGACCTGCCTGGAACTACTTTAGCCATGCGTTTCCCTGAAAATAATTGCACACCTTAGAACGTTCCTCAACCAATCAGATTCAAGCATTCAACGGCCCTGTAGTATAAATACAAATAATCCGGACAATTATAAGTAAATGAGACCCAAAGATTTCATTTTTGGCTGAACTATTCCCTTTTAGATTGATGCTAGCCTGCTGACCTTGCTGACGTGCTGGTCATTGAAGCTGTACCATTGGCTGTCACTGAAGGACTTGATGCAGGCGTAGTAGTGCCCACCTGCAGCACTCCCAGAATGCACCATGACCGAGAAGAGTTCAAAGGTCAAAGAGCTCTATAAAGGAGACAGAAGAGGCATGTTCAGAGTTCAGTACAGCACTTGAGCATTTGGGTTCAGAGAGGACGTGAGGTAACCTTTGGTTTGAGCACCCGCTCTGCAGTGCTGGTGTTATCCAGACAGATGCCCTCGTCCACGCCATCATCCGTGGAGAAATCGTTGCTCATCTGGTCACTGTGGCAGCTTCCTTCATTCTCCGCACCACTGTCAGTGCAGCTCTCGGTCTGAGGTGACTTCTGCAGACAAAACATTTGATTAATGCATCAAAATTATTGTTTTAAATTAGAGTTTTATTGTTGGCAAGGTACTGGGGATGTTCAGAACTCCATACTTCCAAAATCAATTAGTCTAAGGAAGCCCTGAATAATTAGGCTATTAGACGTGCATTAGGGGGCATTTACACAGAATGTGTTCAAAAACAACGGGTAGAGTGCAAAATAATGGAACATTATGCAAAAACATGTTTTTTTAAAGTTACTATTTGATCTTGACACGCAGTCTTAAAAAAACAATGCTCACAGTGTAAGATGCACAAAAAATATTTTCAAACGATGCAAGCAGTTTATATTCATTATATAGTATATATTGCCCAGTGCGAGTATATTGTGTGAATGCAAATAAAGTTGGACAAAAACATATCCAACTTTATATAAAATGATGGGTGATAGTATAGTTAAATTTTTCAATGAAATAAATTGTGTGTGTGTGTGTATATATATACACTCACCGGCCACTTTATTAGGTACACCTGTCCAACTGCTCGTTAACACTTAATTTCTAAGCAGCCAATCACATGGCGGCAACTCAGTGCATTTAGGCATGTAGACATGGTCAAGACAATCTCCTGCAGTTCAAACCGAGCATCAGTATGGGGAAGAAAGTTGATTTGAGTGACTTTGAACGTGGCATGATTGTTGGTGCCAGAAGGGCTGGTCTGAGTATTTCAGAAACTGCTAATCTACTGGGATTTTCACGCACAACCATCTCTAGGGTTTACAGAGAATGGTCCGAAAAAGAAAAAACATCCAGTGAGCGGCAGTTCTGTGGGCGGAAATGCCTTGTTGATGCCAGAGGTCAGAGGAGAATGGCCAGACTGGTTCGAGCTGATAGAAGGGCAACAGTGACTGAAATAACCACTCGTTACAACCGAGGTATGCAGCAAAGCATTTGTGAAGCCACAACACGCACAACCTTGAGGCGGATGGGCTACAACAGCAGAAGACCCCACCGGGTACCACTCATCTCCACTACAAATAGGAAAAAGAGGCTACAATTTGCAAGAGCTCACCAAAATTGAACAGTTGAAGACTGGAAAAATGTTGCCTGGTCTGATGAGTCTCGATTTCTGTTGAGACATTCAGATGTTAGAGTCAGAATTTGGCGTAAACAGAATGAGAACATGGATCCATCATGCCTTTTTACCACTGTGCAGGCTGGTGGTGGTGGTGTAATGGTGTGGGGGATGTTTTCCTGGCACACTTTAGGCCCCTTAGTGCCAATTGGGCATCGTTTAAATGCCACGGCCTACCTGAGCATTGTTTCTGACCATGTCCATCCCTTTATGGCCACCATGTACCCATCCTCTGATGGCTACTTCCACCATGTCACAAAGCTCTAATCATTTCAAATTGGTTTCTTGAACATGACAATGAGTTCACTGTACTAAAATGGCCTCCACAGTCACCAGATCTCAACCCAATAGAGCATCTTTGGGATGTGGTGGAACGGGAGATTCGCATCATGGATGTGCAGCCGACAAATCTGCGGCAACTGTGTGATGCCATCATGTCAATATGGACCAAACTCCCTGAGGAATGCTTCCAGCACCTTGTTGAATCTATGCCACGAAGAATTGAGGCAGTTCTGAAGGCAAAAGGGGGTCCAACTCGTTACTAGCATGGGGTACCTAATAAAGTGGCCGGTGAGTGTATATATATACATATTAGGGCTGTCAGTTAAACGCGTTATTAACGGCGTTAACGTAAACCCATTTTAACGGCGTTAATTTTTTTATCGCGAGATTATCCGTCTTTTTGGCCTAGCAAACTTTGTAGTTTTTTTTTTCACATGCTTTTGCAACAGGATACGGCATGTGCGGCGCTGCGCTATGAAACCCATTCATTTCAATGGCTTGCGCCGCACGAGGACGTTTTGAAAGTGCAAGCGGATCTAGCTAGACTGGAAACAAAACAACAGGCACGCCTTGCGAGGTATTTCCTTGAGGTTAACGTTACGTTTTGAGTGGATGACGAGCGCGAGACGCCGAAATGGATGCCAATAAGATTCTGAATGGAAAGTTTACTTTTAAAAAGTTGCCAAATGGTTCCATTGACAAGACCAAAGTGATCTGTGTGTTTTGTCGTTGTGAACTGAGCTATCATCATCGCAGCACATCCAGTCTGAATTAGCACTTGATGGCCAAGCACGCACACACACACAGCTGATGCGAATTCTCCGCCCCCTCGTCAATATCAGGACCTCGTCAGTATTTCTTTCACCCTTTTATTGATGGACAGTGTTACATTGTGAGAGATTATTTGCTCCAAGTAAGAATGCTAGTGTGAAATTGAACAGTATGCCAATGTTGTTTTCAATAAAAAAAAAAATATTTGCACAAAGCAAGCCGATCCACTTTTCCATGTTGCTAAGAGCATTAAAATGAGAAAAAAAGAATGGGACAAATAGAAATCAAGAGACATTTAGAATAGATAAAAATGTGCGATTAATCGCGATTAAATATTTGAATCATTTGACAGCACTAATATATATATATATATATGTGTGTGTGTGAATGTACTGCATACGCAGGTAAAGTAGAATGTATTATATATCCAACTTTATATTATCGCCTAGCAATACATTTAAGTTTACATTTTTAGATGATATAACAATCAAGCAGTTGAGATTTAATAATTTTCTTTCAAACATGTTTAGTAAGCCTGACATCAACATTCATCCCACTCTAAAATAAAGTGAGGCATGAAGTCAAAATCAGAAATTGTCCCTTGATAAAAAAACAATCACAAATGGTGACCAGAGACACATTTGAGATATTGATACCAGATGTGACGAGGGCAGGAGAGAGTTCAGCTTTCCTTAACAAGAGGAAAGAGATCATAAAGCTGTGTCTCACCTCGTCCTCGACGTCAATGAAGGGGCTCATGTCCAGCTCCTCGGGGAAGGTCATGCGGTCATTGAGTTTAATGCGGTGCATAGTGGTGTAATCAAAGTCGAAGCGTTTCAGCTGCAGAGTCAGCAGGTATGGGAAATGGAGGAATCTCAGGCCCTGGAGAGAAAAATACTGCATGAGAAACTGAAATGTGGTAGAGGACTAGACAGTCATCGTATCTGATCTGATTCACCTTGCGGGCGTCACATTTCTTTTTGCAGCGCTCACAGAAGTATTGGTTGGGCCCATCAAGAGTCTCAGGCTGGATGAAGGCCTGCAGGGCTTCTTCCTGTTCAGCAGGAAATTAGTGGACAATAAGGACAAACATGCTCCTCTTTCATTTGGAGATTGCATTAACATTCAGCAACTGTGTTATCATTAACATAGAAATAACTGAAAAGTATATAAATAACACTGTTTAAAGAGGACCTATTATGCCCTTTTTCAAAGTCTTGATTTTGTTTTTGGAGTCTACTAAAGTAGGTTTTCATGCTTGATTTTTTTTAAAAACATTATTTTGCACATATTTGACATTGTTGTAGCTCCTCTCTTCCCAGTCTGTTATTAACGCACTCTTCAGTACATGTCTCTATGAAGCCCCTCCTTCGGAAAAGCACAATGTGCTCTGATTGGCCGGCTGGATCGGTGTGTTGTGATTGCTCAACCGCTTCAAGCGTGTTTGGGAAATGTCACTCCCTTACCGTAACCGCTAGTTTCAACAGTCACACTACTTACTAACTCAAACAGGTCCCGCCCTTTCTTTTTATGTCATTATGCCTTGGACGGGAATTATTTAAATGAGGAATATTATGTTCGTTCCCGGAATAAAACTCCAGACTACAATGGAGGCGTTTCAGGGAGTTCACAAACGGTGCGCACTGATATAGAGAATAACTCCCGCAGGAGGGACCTTTGTGCTTTTTCATGCTCAAACAGCAACATTTCACACTAAAGAAACTTTTAGCACTTTAAATGGTATCCTGACTCATAAATATATTTTCTGATTGGCTGTGACTGTGTTTTGCTGTAGTGTTTACTTCACTATGGACTCCTGATTTCATTTTCCATTGAATCAAATAGCATTTAACTCTCTAGCTTATAGCAATGGTCATATTTTCATATCAAACCATATTAAAACCACCAATTAGCATGTGTAAATACTGACAGTATGTCTCGTTGGCATATAAAACAAATACAATAAAAAACCTGCTAATGGCGTAATGCCGCATCTCCCAGTCCGCAGCTACAAATAAATGGTCATAATGATGGCCGTACGCACCACGCTGCCAAAAGCCTGGCTGGCCCCGAAGGGCCTGATGACCAGAGGGATGTCCAAGTACGTGTCAATCCTCCAGCTCTCATAGCCACACTCCAAACAGCGCACATAGTCCTTCAGTTTGCCCTGGTAAAGCTGGTTGATCAGGTCAGCCTAGGAAAAACAAAAGACAGTCCATCAAAACAAGTTCAATAAACACACCCATACCTTCAGAATGAAAATTTATCGTATGCATTTTTTCTATTATAAATGAGATGAGCATAATAAAAAAAATGAAACTGAATTTCAGAATATCTTTGGTATGTCCCTTTTTGTGTTAACAATAGCAGCACTTAAGCTGCATGAACTCAAAACGTTTGTGTAAAACCTGACAATCACGTTCTCCAGCCCAATCGGAGAATGAACTAAAGAGCATCTTGTGCTTCAATAGAAACAGGAGCATCTGATTGTCTGTAAAAAGTTCACATGATCAATGTTAATCAGAATGGTTAAATCATTTCATGAAATGCGGTTTCTTCATTTGAAATTGAGATAAATAAAAACCTTAATCATTTTAAGCTTCAATTTAGAATCCTTTTGAATCTCAAATTTTCATTGGGGTCTAAAGCCTGAGACACACCAAGTCGACGGTCGGCCCGTCGGTGAGCATCCGTCCACCCAGTTTTTGCGGTGTTTTCGGCAACCATTGGTGGCTTTTCGGCCGATTAAGCACGTCAAATCAGCGATTAGCTTTCGAAAAATGATGAAAGCAAGTAAACAACAAAGTCGTGAAGATACACACAGATGGCTCTTCTAATTTTGCTTATTATATGAGCGTTCCAATAAGTGAATATTCTCAAAATGACATGACTGTCTGGAACGAACAAAATAAAGACCAACAGGATTCCTATATTCAAAATGTTAAGCAAATGCTGCTTTGTTTTCAGTTTGGATAGTTCCAGAGTTGTAGTTTCGTTTCCCTTTATGAAGGATGAATACAGACTACTGCCACCTGCTGGCATGGAGAGTCATTTCTTCTAACGCAGACGCAGTTGGCCATTGAATGTAGTCTCTGTGGCGTGTTCAAACACAGCTTTTTGTTCAAGACGCAGGCAATGCGAGACAACAACACAGTCTCCGCTAGCTTAATGATGTCGGGTCGGGTCGGTGTGTCACTTTTGGACCCCACTATAAATTCAGAGAAATCCCAAACAAGTGGTTGAGACGAGATTTCACCGGAACAATTAGATTTGCCAACTTACTGGCACAAATACAGATTTCGAAGTCTTACAGACTTCACAAAGTCTTACAGCACAGCTTAAAAGAGAACAATCAGCTGAGTGTAGAAACATGCAAACCTTTGTTTAGTGCATGCCATGACCCAACCCACCTCAAACGTTGAGGACATTCGGAAATTCGAACGAACATTGGGTCTTTTGTCCTGACCCTGATGTAGGGATCTCATTGGTTGTGGATTAGCATCAAGAGATGAGGGGGCGGGGCTTGCATCGCATACCTGCTCGGTCTGTTTCCACTTCTGCTCTAGTGCATCAAACATGACTCTGCAAAGCTCCTGGACGTCGTGCTGCTGCCAGGCTGCAAAACACACACGGTAAAGAGTTACGAGAAATCAAGACTCGTCCTGCTATCGGATAACAGCAGTGCTAATGTGGGTAAAGTTTCTCAAAGAGACGTTAAGTGACTCCTCGTACCCTCGCTGCTGTCCCAGCCAAAGCTGCGGGTCACGTCTGTGGTCTCGATGGCGCGCTTCTTACTTGTCTGCAGGAGAACGAACAGCCTCTGGAGCTGGTATGGGATACTGGTGACTGGATCCTCCTCGGACTCCTCAAACTCCCAACTGGTGCAGAAACATTCAAAATAGTGTTTAAGGCAATAATTGTAGAATGCAAAATATGGAGGCAGAATTGAATGTTTATTAAAATAAAATAAAAAAAGCTACAAACTATTAATAGTGCCAAAAATGGCATTAGAGACAGTATGTTGAATTCATTCAGCATAAAAAAAAGCCTCAATTTAATCTTTATATTCAATCATATAAAGCGATCGAGTCTGTTCAAAGAATTTGGACTAAACCGTTCAATTCATATGGATTAGTTTTACAATCTCTTTATGAACTTTTTGAAGCATCAAAGTGGTAGTTGCGTAGCTGTCAATGGAGGGACAGAAATCTCTCAGATTTCATCAAAAAGATCTTCATTTGTGTTTTGAAGATGAACGAAAGTCTTATTGGTTTTGGAATGACATGCTGAGTAATTAATGACAGAATTTTAATTTTTGGGTGAACTATCCCTTTAAATCTAGTTCTTAGAAACTAGTTATCCCAGTATCCCATACAGACAACTTACTTGTAGAGTGCATTCCTGAACTCGGGGGTCATGAACAGGGTCTGCAGGAGGCTGTTCAGGTAGCAGGTCATTGCTTGGTTGACCAAACCAACATAACCTTTAAAGGAGACACAAGACAAATGAATCTGTGTGGAAAAGTTGTGGCCATCATGCCCTTCACAACAACGCATGTTTAAGCAGTGCTACCTGTCTCTGATTTGTTGAGTATGGAGGAGTACGAGTAACTGGGGCTGCTGTAGTCGCTGCTGCAGCCCACAGTACCGTCCCGCGGTAGAGGTCCAATGAAGCGATCCTGCGAACTGTCATCAAGACCACTGCTGTCCGCTGTGCCAGATTCATCCTTTAAGACAGTCACACAAGAATAATGCTAAATATGCAATCCTCACAATACATGATTAAGATCTCATGCCACAAGGTTATCAAATTAACACTCGTTCTTTTCAAATTTCTTTTTCTTATGATATTGTGTGGTATTCTTTATTTCTACAGAAAATCAAGTAGGGTAGGAACCTGCAAGGTCAAACCAAACTGGGTTCCACAACAAACAGTGGGAATGGAAAGATGTGAAACCAAGTTCAAGGCCAGGGTTATTATGAATGTGAGAATGTTTTTTTTTTAGATAGATAAAACAACCGATAGATAAAGCAAACGATTAATAAAACAATGGATGGATGGATGGACGGACAAAACGAACGATAGGCAAAAAAAAACAAATAAAACGAAAGATAGACAACAAACAATAGATAAAGCAATTTTTTTAACTAGATGGAATGAAGGAATGGAACGATAGATCAAACTAATGATAGCTAAAACAAACGATAGATAAAACAAATGAAAGAACGATAGAATGAACAATCAGTAAATAGAGCAGGCGAGCGAACGATAGATAGATAGATAGATAGATAGATAGATAGATAGATAGATAGATAGATAGATAGATAGATAGATAGATAGATAGATAGATAGATAGATAGATAGATAGATAGATAGATAGATAGATAGATAGATAGATAGATAGATCGATAGATCGATAGATAGATAAACAAACAATAGACAACAAATAATAGATAAAAATTGTATTAAAAAAAATCAATAAAATAAAAACTATAGCTACAATAAAGGAATGAATGATGGATAAAATGAACGATAGCTAAAACAAACGACAGATAAACCGAATGAAAGAATGATAGATTATATTAACAATAGGTAAATAGAGCAAACGAAGCGATAGTTGTGGCGTACAATTACAGTAACTAAACGATATTTAGAACAGAAGATAGACCGTCATTGCGTTGACAGAGAGTGGTACGATTGATCGATGGATGACAGATGGTGTATTTAAACGGCTCATATTGTGACTCACTGAAGCGATCTGAGGCTGCTCTCCGTCCTTGTCTGTGAGCTGCAGGAAATTCTTCTTCCCAGCCTCAAAACCGGACAACACCAGGGACATCTCACCGGCCTGGTCCAGAGGAGCCTTGGGGAAAAAGAGATAAGAGTGGACAAGAGTGAGAGGTAGTGAAAAACAAGAGCAGGAAAACGAATGCGGGGCAGATGCTGTCTGGAACAGTCTTAAACTGCAGAAATACTCCAAAATGCTGTAAAAGAGAAAATAACCAAGCTGACATAACCCACATCTCGTCCGAGGATTCAGTTAGTATGGAAGAAAAAGCTGTGCTGCCTGACGGACACGACGTACTAGCAATTTACCCACAGGTCTGGACACACTAATGTTGGACTGGTGTGTGTGAAGGTAGAAACAGAAAGAAAGGTAGAAAGGTTTATTTCTTTTGATTAGTTTAATTACTTCTATGTAAAGCACTTTGAAATACCAATGTATGAAATGTGCTATATAAATAAACTTGCCTTGCCTAATCCACTGACCTACTCAGAGTTACCTGCAACTACAGGCTCTGTGCTGGGATTAACACACAGTTAGATGGAGAATAGAGCAGAGTACATGTCATGACACAGCTCCATCTAATCATATCACATTCACTTCAGCAGTGTGGGAAGAATACATGGCACTGACACTGTCTGTGTATTTGAAAGCAGATCAATCTGATTCTCACTTATGTTGAAGTGGATGTGTCTAAGCCCTTCAACATAAATCAAATATGTATAGTGCAGAAGCCTAGTTTGAACCAGTGTAAATACAACTTACAATTGGACAAAAGGCTGCGAATGGACAAGCGAACTCAACTGTGCTAGTCTTCCCGTAACAACGTGCTAATACACGGGTGAAGTGATGTGTGGCCTAGGAAAATTGCCATCTTCACCCTTTATTCAAATAAGATTAAAAAATGAGTTTGTGTCATTGTTTTACTTGTGATACCGCAATGAATCCTGTCAAATTGTGCAGACATATTTTTTGGAAAGAAGAATTTTCAAAGAAAAATTATGAAAACAGAAAAACTACAGATCAAACTAAATATTAATAACTGATTACGTTGCAGGCAATGTATGCTTTTTCCTGTGAGCCTTTTTTTATGCAAGTAGCTATAGTTTGCATGATAATAATTTTGTCAGATAAATACCTTAATCAAGTTTAGTGTTTTGTTCTTTCCTGATATTTAAAATAAATATAAAATATTTTCCTCATATTGTGATCGAAGTTGTAGCGTCATTAAAAACAATTATCCCCTCTGGATATCACTTTTGGCCACTGTGTGTGTGTGTGTGTGTGGCAAAATCAACAAATTAGAATGATTTCTGAAGGATCATGTGACACTGATATAGTAATGAGTAATAATGCTGAAAATTCAGCTTTGATCACAGGAATAAATTATATTTGACTATTTTTACTGTTTTTTATCAAATATATGCAGCCTTGGTGAGCATAAGAGACTTCTTAAAAAAAAAAAAACATCTTACTGACCCCAAACTTTTGAACAGTAGTGTATATAAATACTACGCATATGTAAATATGTACTACACTGTACACTCACATATTACGGCTACATTAATCACTGTATTAATTACAAAACATTACATAATGCAAACAAAACCAGCCATTTCCTTAATGCATTATGCAAAATTAGAATGTTTTTCTTTTATTTTAGGGTGAAACAGTGCATGTTTTGGTAAGACTTGTGTGTTTTGTTGGGGAAGACTCTCACCGCGTCCCCAGCGTTGGCCCACGCCAGGCAGAAAGTGCCGTTCACATATCCAGCCTTGTGAGCCACATCCTCGTAGAATTTGTTGACAGTGGTGGAGGCGGGCAGGTTGAGCGTCAGCTTCTCATTGACGGTCTTGGCATTGGTGGTGTCCTGCACTATACACAGCACCCTCAGCTCCTCCGCTGCACTTTCTATCTGTAAATGCACACGTAGGGTGAAGTGTTAGGTTTACTTTAACCAAGCACACACACACACATCAGTTTGAGCTCCACTCCAGTGCTGAGAACGTCCATCAGACATGCCAGGGAAATGCACTAGATGAGCAAGTGCAATAGTTTTCTTGCACCAAGGAAAATCATCAGAGAACTGACTAATCATAGTGACGTAATGCAGGGTTTCATGTGGTAAGCCAGGGAATACGTAAGCAAGCAAGCAGAGGTATGCTGCATACTTTAACACTGAACTACAAAGCTACTTAGGTTAGAAATTAAAACAGCAAACCACCATGAACAAACAAGGTTAAACAGGACTAAAAGCCTGATCATGCCTGTGAGTAAACTAGCAAACCTCAGTAATTAACGGTTAGTTCACCCAAAAATGAAAATTCTGTCAGTAATTACTCTCCCTCATGTTGTTCCAACCCCGTAAGACTTTCGTTCATCTTCGGGACACAAATTAAGATATTTTTGATTAAATCTGAGAGCTGGATCAATCCTCCATAGGCTTCTTAAGGGATCGAAACTGGCCGGCCCAAAAGTTATTAAAGACATCATTAAAATAGTCCGAGTGACAACAGTGGCTCAACCTTAAGTTTATCAAGCGACGAGAATACTTTTTGTGCGCAAAAAACAAACAAAAATAACGACTTTATTCAACTAATCATTTCCTTCTCTGTACGGCCGTGATATTTCACGTAGTGATATTGCGCAAAGCTTCTAGGTTGTTTAGAAGCCTATGGAGGAGTGATCCAGCTCTCAGATTTAATCACAAATATCTTAATTTGCGTTCTGAAGATGAACGAAAGTCTTACGGGCCTGGAACATGGGGGTGAGAAATTACTGACAGGATTTTCATTTTTTGGGTGAACTAACCCTTTAATCAATAAATATTTAGATAAGATTAGACATTCATATTACTAATCTTATTGACACCAGTGGGTTAAATGTTAGTGTAGAAACAGCTCAGAACAGTGAAGTTGTGGCTTAAGTGTACTGTGTTTGGGGTCACAGCATGCAGTCTCTGTGACTGGTGCTGGTTGGTTAATTGCAGGTGTTGTTTACAAAGCAGAGCCATGGCCTTTTCATAGCGTCTGCTAAAGAACTGATCATCATGTTACCACAAGCGCTGACAGAGGATTCCAAGCATGACGCAAGCAAAACATTTCTACGTACATTATTGATATGATGAGCACATATAAAATAACTTGAGAAGATTTTAAATTAAAGGGTTAGTAGTTCACAACCAAAAATTATCCCATAACGTATTCACCCTCAAGCCATCCTAGGTGTTTATGACTTTCTTCTTTCAGCCAAATACAATCAGAGCTATATTAAAAAAATATCCTGGCTCTTCTAAGCTTTATAATGGTTTTTGAAACTCCAAAAAGTGCATCCATCCATCATAAAAGTAATCCATACGGCTCCAGGGGGTTAATAAATGGTTTCTGAAGCGAAGTGATGCGTTTTTTAAGAAAAATATCCATATTTATAACTTTATAAACTATAATCACTGGCTTCCGGTAACGGCCGTACACGAGTTGAGTATTTCCACGGCTGAGACACTGATTTAGAGATTACATGTGACATAAAACGAATTTCAGCAAGTTGTACAGTATCTTTCGACATACCTTCTGATGTTCATTCATGTTTATATCATGCTAGTAAAGAGGAAGAGATGATGGGTTCACTTGCGCTCCACGCAGCCGCTTCGCTTGAACTGAAGCGGCAACAGCAAACCGTCACGCCACACTAAAGAGCGCCAAAACGGCATTTATTGTTTACATTTTGTAATTAAATTGTCAACATTTGAAAGCTGATATTTAGCTTATTGCGCTTTATTGGATAGGAGGCTTGCTACAAATAGTTTAGTGAGGTTTTGTTCACACAACTGAACTGAAGGATAGTCTAAAAAAGATCGATTCTTAGGATTTAAGAATTGATTCAAATCGAGAAATCATTAGGGATGCACGATATAGGATTTTGGCCGATATTCGATATGCCGATATTTTAAAACTAATTTTGCCCGATGCCGATATATTTGTTTGTTTTTTTAGTGCAAAAAAGCTTATTAAAGTTCTCACTCTTGTTGTTTTATTAACATTAACGGGATAGTTCTCCCAAAAATTTAAATGGTCATCATTTACTCTCTCAAGTTTCTTTCTTCTGTTAAAATTATAAAAGTTATTTGGAAGAATGTGGCTAACCAAACAGTTGCTGTACTTCAGTGACTTCCATAGTATATTTAAGCACAAGAAAGAAATGAATACAGGTTTGGAACAACATTAGAGTGAGTAAATAATGACAGAATTTTTATTTCTGGGTGCAGTATCTCTTTAAGGACAAGCGGCAGCATATTATTACTGTCTCTTTAAGAACTGCACGCGACGCGTCTAATATATATGCATTTGACAAGCAGATTTTCTCTGTTTGCTTTCACTTTAGACATAACCAACTTTGTTTATGTAAACCTTGTGTGTATTTGACAGTATCAGCGCAATAAGCCTCGAAAGATTAGACCAGTATGCAGGCGCTGTGACAGGCTTTTAGTTCCTGTGAGCGTCGGGTGTAACGCGCTCAGAAAAGCGGATGTTAGAACAGCGCATCAGCACATGAATGACATGTTTACCTAGCAAGACTTTGACGCACATGCAAATAATGAACTTTTGTGAATTGCAGTGTCCCGTGAGTGTAAAGGCCTATTCACACCAGGACGAATTTCGCCTGCGATATTCGCCGACGTTTAACGCCTCGTGACTAAACAAAAGGGCGCCAATGTCAGTGTGCACACCGACACGAAAAACGGCACGCGTAAAAGCGTCATTTTTTTTAAAACGCCTCGGGTTCGATTTTTTGGTTTGACGCGCCGCGTCAAAAACTATCCGACCAATGAGATTGGCGCTTTTGCTCACTTGTCTGGAGCTTCTGAAGTTACAGTAACACAACTTGGGGGCGCTCAAACACAAAACGGTCTTGCTGAGCAGCACACATACGTAACGGCGAAGAAGATGCGCCAAGTAGCGTCTACCATAGATATCCATAATAAAGGCTAGATGTCTCGTCCGCGCTGCTGGCCAAATATGGCCTTTATTATGGATATCTATGGTCTACACTGCCGGGAAGAAATAAGACGAGGAAGATGTGAGGCAAGATGAATGTAGAGCTGCTGGTCTCGTTGGTGTCGGAACATAAAGAACTAACTTATGACAAACGCGACAGCGACTACAAAATAGGACTATTTCTGTTTTACATTAAGCGTCCTGCCGCCATCTAATGTGGGAATGAATTTGCATATTCATTAGGCTCATCGTCAGCGAAAATCGCTTGGGTGTGAACACAAAAAACGCGTTGAAAAACGCTGACGAATAACGCGCGCCGATATTAATCCCGGTGTGTACGGGGCTTAACTCTACCTCTGCGTTTACATGTGATGTGATGTGAATGTACGTCGCGTTGTACAGTATGTTGAGATGAAGGCGCCAGAATTGAACTGATAGAATGCATTTTTCTTCAAAAGCAGATCGTGGAGACATTTTAATCGTCCACGATCAAAAACCGTGAGACGCACACCCCTAGCTGGAAGTTTAAGTTGCCGGCGCTCATGCTTCGTTCACGGTCGTCACGTGCCCATAGGAAACACGCCACCCTATCTGCAAGGCTCATCGGCAGAAATATTCATATCGGCCGATGCCGATGATGGTCATTTTAAGCTTTTATCGGCCGATACCGATGTTGTCCCGATATCATCGTGCATCCCTAGAAATCATCATTTTCGACCCAGCCCTAATTTGAAAGTTGTTTCATGTTGACTTTAATCACTTTACAGACAATTCAATGTTTCACAATACATACTCAAATTCCCAGCTGCCTGCAAAAAAACCCACCTTGATCATATTATTATTATCTGGGTGAATCTCATGGAGCCAATCAAAATGTCCTGGGAATATTTCACTCCAAAATCAAAAGAAAATAATATTTCAATTTTGCATTAAACTTCATTTTTATTGATATTTCTTTCATTTCGTTATTCACACTACAAGCTCGATTTCCCATCTGCCTGGAACAGTGTATTGCCCTCAGCTTCCCCTCAAACCAGCTGATTTGTTTTCCTGACGTCTTCATTTGAGGGTTAGTGTCAAATGAATCACCATGCTGTAAACACACACACACATGCAACACACACAACTACCTGTGAGAACCTCTTCTGCATCTCCTCAAAAATACTCTGCCTGCAACTCCAAAAAATACCCTGATGACAGAACAACAACAACACAGTGTTCAAGTGAAGCCAAAGCAGCCTCGAGCGCAAGGCCGAGCATCACGATACGAGCGGCACTGATGTGTGATATCTGTTAAAGGTCAAAACACAGGGGAACAATGGAGATCTAGAGGAGGAAATGTGAAGATGCCACTGTAAAAGACACACAGATGTCAACACAAGCAGGGGCATTATCAGATTAGAGGGTATTTTTATCAGGGATAATATCGTTAGGTGCTCACATGAAACAGGTTGGCCTGTTCTCGAGTGGCGGGTATTCGTTATGACAAGGTGCTCAGGCCTACAAGATCTTCATCCCAGTGAAGAAAAGGCCTTTCATTGAAGTACAGATAGACCATGCAAATGAAATATTTAAGATATATTCAATATTTTCTTGTTGATATACCAATACTGATAATATCACAAAAATATTTTCCATGCAAATGTGTTTTGTCATCATATTACAGGTTCTGAAATAAACTTGCGTTGTCAAGTTTTGTCTAGTTTTTTTGAGAAGTTGAGCTTCACGCACGCGCAGTAATTTGTGAGAAAAAGCGCCTAGAGCGGCCGAGATAGTCAAAAGGTTATGCAGTTCTTGTATCATTATATCGGATCTGTGCATTAGCTCTTAAAGTGACAGCAGCTTAATATTCCTGCTGCCATCTGTCATCAACAAAAGACAGAGAAAATGACTAATAATTATTTAGACAGTAAAGTCTACGGAAGGCTATTTTACATTTGATTATTACATTTCTGAACTGTTTATTTAATTTGTATCTCTGTTCGTTTGTATTTATCTATGCTTGTAATTTGTTTATTGCATATATCAAATCGCAACTCAGTGAGGATAGGAGCAGGCTTCACTCAATGTATATACTGATGAATTTTAAGAGTGCTGGCCTAAAAGATAGCATATAAAATGTGCAAAAATAAACAATATATGCATAGTGCGGCCTCTTTTCCATTTTATATATCAAATCGCAACATATAACCTAGAAAACCAAAACATCACAGTTTTTTCCAATTTCATGTAGCCCTAACATGTAGGGCCCTATGAAATCCGTTTTATTTTTTCTCAAATTCCGTTTTATTTTTTTTCAAATTCCGTTTTTTTGGATTTATTTTTAGCCCTTTCGGATTTTTCGGATTTGCTTGTTTTCTTTCAATTTTTAAAGGTCAATACTGCTTAGAAGTGAAGTTACATGTAAGCAATAAGGTACGAGAGGCTGTGCTGTATCGTGAATAAGTAACGGCTGGAGGGCGTTGTTAGGCACGACGCGAAGCGGAGTGCCTGCAACCCCTTCAGCCGTTACTTATTCACGATACAGCACTTGCCTCGAGTACCTTATTGCTTTTATAAAACGGTTGCCACACAATAAAAATATTAAAGCCGAAAAATATGTATCTATGCAACTTTCATGAAGTAAAATCACTAAAAGCCTGCCTTCCGCTGGAAAAAATAGTCCCGGAACGTGAACAGCAACAGAAGTTACATATATTATTTCGCCAATAGATGGCGGCAAAGACTGTCTTTATGAGTGAGTGAGTGAGTGAGTCTGTAGAGAAGGCTTTTGAAAGGACTCGAACTTGTGATCACGGAGAAGACAGACGCAACTGACAGATGACTAACGTTATGCACGGAAAACCCCATGACTGTTAAAAGGACAAAATATGCAGCGGACATTCAAACGCATTTTTTTATTATGAATATAGGACTGACCTGAAGGAAAATGCTACGTCTACTGTAAATGCAGGTACACTCGCTTACTCGATCTCTCACAATGCTCTGCTCTAGCTTTAAATGAACAATATCAATGAGATGAAACATCTGTTTAAGTTGCTAAGAGTGGTTGCTAGGGGTGTTGTGTAGTGATACATAGAACCGTTGGGTGAAGCGGTCATAGCCGTGTTTTATCGTGAATAAAGCACAGCTATTGACCAATCAGAATCAAGGATTGGAACTAACCGTTTTATAAAAACTCACAATTCAGCTTTTTTATTTAAACTTAATATATTCATTAAAACACATTCAAAATTCTCCAAAATTCAGCCGAACCTTCAACAAATCTCTGGCCAAAAATAACAGCAACATGAACAGTTACAGGGTAGGATTGATGAATATTAATTCTAAACAAATTGCTGAATATTAATCCTGCATTTAAGCGGAACACCGTATTTTTTTATCTACAAAAAAAATCAAATCATATTTGAATCAGCTGGCATTTTCCATTACATTAGTGCTCCAACATGGCTCTCAGTAACTGGGCATCAGGGGAAAGAGGCCGGATTACACAGCGGAATAAGTACATATTGATTTTACGTGTACTAACATTTAGCAAAGTACTTTTTTTCATGTATGTGCAGATCGATGTCCAAAGAACACAGGCAAAATAGAATTTTTCATAACGTAAAAGTACTTGTAGATACAAGCAGGCATGTGTTGCTTTCTAACTCATTTCCCATCTTTTGCACACATCTCCATTGAAGTACATGATGGTAAGGCACTTGGTGTTGAGCTCAGTAAGAGACTCTCTCTTGTCAGTGAGCAGTGTCTTGTACTTGCTGAAACTCCTCTCACAGTCAACAGAACTGACTGGGAAGTATATGTAGGACATGGCAATGTTTGCAATGCCTGGAAATCTTTGGCTTGTTCCTTTCCAGTAGTCAGCCAGGTCCAAGGAAGCTGAGATGCCTTCATTTCTGACACAGTGTTGATATGCGGCCCACTGCTCACTGAGCTCTGGAGATGCCGGGGTCCTCAATTCCCACAGTGTGCCATAGGCTTCAATCTGCCTTTCCATAGCAGGAGCCTGTCTGGGATCAAACA
Organism: Rhinichthys klamathensis goyatoka; assembly: GCF_029890125.1. NCBI lineage: Eukaryota > Metazoa > Chordata > Actinopteri > Cypriniformes > Leuciscidae > Rhinichthys > Rhinichthys klamathensis. The sequence continues at coordinate 2,266,468 of NW_026606762.1, forward strand.
CTCTGATCATCTTGTATATTTTTTTGGCAGGATGGACATCCCAGTGCTTTGAAAATTTTTCAAATGCAATGTGAAATCCATCGTGAAGGTGATCCAAAATATCCCTTTTCTTTGGCATTCTCATTTGGTTCAGCAGCTCATCAGTTTTGACCCCAAAGCCAATGGTTTTGGCTGTTCCATTGACTAAAAAGGAACCAAGATCTTCCATGATGTTGTATGCAGAGACTGCTACAGGAGTATGGGTGCCCTCCAGCACTGTCAGAGCTGTAACCAGTTTCCCACACCCTTCAGAGATGAAGGTCAGCTTGAAGTGGAGGGCCTCTTGTTTTTCATCCGTTTCAACCAGCTCAATGATGTTTCTTACTGCCTGAGCAGAAGACTTCTCAGCTAAGAAGAACTCCTTGTACAGGTGGACATGTTCAGCATGGTATTGAACTGCTTCAAACCAGCTATTCCACCTTGTGCCTACAGGCTCAGGGGGTACCTTGGGTTTCTCAGCCTCCTTCATGGTCAAGAAGTACAACCATCTTCTCTTCCTTGCAGGCTTTTTGAAGAAGGCAGACTTAACCCACATCACAAGAGCTGTAACCTCACTGAAGTATTTGTAGTGTTGCCAGGTCTCTCCCACCAAATTGATGACATGACATAAGCAGGTTGTATGGACACTGTGAGGCATGACTCCCTTCAGTACTTCTCTGTAGGCTTTCAGACAGTATGATGCATTATCAGTCACCACTGCCAGAATGTCATTCAAGTCCAACTGACTGGTATGAAGTGACTGCAGTACTGCCTGTGAAAATGTCGAAAAATTGCAGCTTTCCATGAAGATGACATCAGTTAGAAAGTATTTTCCCTCAGTGCCTGTTGAATTGAAAAGGGAAACAAAAGTTATCTCTATCTATCTATCTATCTATCTATCTATCTATCTATCTATCTATCTATCTATCTATCTATCTATCTATCTATCTATCTATCTATCTATCTATCTATCTCCTAATTATGAATGTAGTAGGTTAGGCTAGTAGAATATATATAAATATTATATTACTATATTTAGGGATGCAAACACATGTATGGTCAAAAAAGAGAGGTAATCGAAGCCCTCGCCCCGTGGCAAATATCTAGATACTTACACAGGCACATTTGGTAAAATTAAATTCAAATAAAGTTTTGACAAAAAAGGTTTTATAAAAAGATAAACCTCACATATTTAAGCCTTAAAATCATTTTTATAAAAATAATGAGTCAAAAAAGATAAATTACTGACATTTACAATGCACATTAGCTTATCTTTTATTATTAATAGTAAAATTCGGTCCGATTTTCCTGTGGTGTCTGTCGTTGCTATGCAACCATGCACTGCGCTCTCCACAACGAGAAAGAAGTTTTAGTAGCTAATAGATTTCCACCACCGAAAAACGCTTGCTGTAGCTCTGCTACAAGATTTATTTACGGAGAAGAGATGGGTGCACCCCTATCCTTTATTATGTTGACTGAGCTTTCAATGTTGTTACGGAAAGGGAGAAGCTGATATGTTGGTTCTTGTCACATGAACTGCGGTGCGCTTGCGGCATTCTGAAGAGTTGAGGTGTTTTCATCTCGCTGCGCCTGGAAAAAATGAGCGATTATGAGCGCGCTTACCGCGCGCCTACATTTGAAATAACGAACTTGAGCGCGCAAAAGACACGACGTGAACAACGACTAGCTTGATGAGCTAGTTACCTCCAATCAGGCTACTGGTAGTAGCTCGCGAGCGACGTGTTGGAGACCCCAGCCATCAGAGTAAAAGATACGCACCAAGAAGAAGTGCGCTGTTTGCATCCCTGTATATTAAAATTTGTATATAAATCCTAGTTAAAATAGGCTCATATGCTGATTAAAACTAATTGGATGCTCACCTATAACAATGTTGAGGACACTTCGATCTCGGTTGTCAGAGGTTTCGTCGACAACAACGAAGAATTTCTTTCCACGGATCTCTCGCAGGACTTTTTGCATGTGCTGGTCAAAGACCCGCGGCAGGTGGGTCTGCCTGAGGCTGCTGGGGTTTTCTGGGAGTGCGCCTCCCTGCTTGCAATGTTTAACAAGAAACGGACGTATCCTCTTCATTTTCTCAAGCGGTATGTCAGCTTCAGCACACATTGCAACAAAATCTTCCACAAACTCACGCCTTGCTTCTGTTGTTTTTGTCGTTGCATCAATGGTAACCTGGAGGGATTTGCCCGCTGTGGATTTAGCTTTGTTCTTGAGATGAACTTTTGATATCAAATGGTCGTTACATGTGTCTTTGCGGGTCCAGTCAACAGTATGTTGACAAAACTTACAAAACAGTTGTTGTCCAGACTCATAGTAGTCGTTGGGGTATTGTTCAGCCCGGTATTTAGCAGTCAATTGAGAGTTTCTTAATTTTTTCGACACCGTTACCTTATCAGGAGCCACTCGCTTCGACATTTTTTCCCCTACGCGGGAACTTGAGGACGTATGGTTATGGTTACTAGGCAACATGTTTAAAACAATGCCATTTGGCCACGGGTTATGTAGAAACCTTCCTACGTTTGTTGTTTTAAACTGAAAAAGGAAAAAGGAAGTCCAAAAAAATTGTTTATTTAATATGGCAACAAAATATATGCAAATTCCGTGCGATTCCGCGTGTATAAGAGAATTCCGTTTTCATGTGTAAATTCCGTGATTCCGTCCGCGTTTTCCGCATCACGGAAATCATAGGGCCCTAGATTTCCAGCAGGTGTTGTCATCAGAGCAACCATAACCCACAAAAAGAGTGTGGGAGTGTCACATCCCGCTATAAAAGAGACAGATTCATGCGGTAATTGGTACTGAGCCAGTGAAGGTCACGTTAATCCTGCAGACCAATTTATACGATCAAATAGGATCAAACTGACTCATTCATTTCAGGCTTAAGTCCAATGACTATTTTGTTGTTACATGTTCCTGCTCTAAATTTAGTCTGAATCCCTGATGCACTGGATATCTAAACAGTGAATTTAAATCACCAACAATGACAACCATGTAAACAGCCAAAACAAAGACACTGATAAAGGATCATATTTGAGTCAAAGTGTTTATATTATCAGACGGTGTTTTTTTTTTTTGCATCAATTATTTAGTGAAGCAACCTGGGGAACTAAAAAAAAAAAAAAACATACCAAAAAGAACTGCTTTTATTATGGGTTGGCCAATATATCAACCGATAATTGGAAAATTTTGCATTTTTTAATTATCGGTATTGGCTGATAAGTTTTTCTGTACATCCAAAGCAGGACGGGGTTTTTACAGAATCAGAAGGTTGCCATCTAATTATAATTTTATAATTATTTGACTTTTGTAAAAAAAAAAAAAAATCTATTTTCCAGTTCTTTCTAATTGAATAAGCATCGCGTAAAATAGGCCTAAACATCAACATATGCTATTTACTATCTTTAAATTAAAAACTATCATACATGTCGGCTGCTCTCCAAGGGTACGTTTACACGAAAATGATGTACTAAATAGAGAAAAGATTTTTCTTTGTACAGACGACAATGTTGCCAAAACGATCCCGTTCACACAGATCCGCAAAAACGGCTAAAAATGCTGTATTCTGCTGCTAGGCCAGTATTTGGCGATGTCACTTTGTAAAGAAAAACTACGCGACTATAGACTGAACACGTAAAATACGAAAGCACATGACATCACCGTTTTCACAAATTCACGTTTTTGTAGTTTACACGGAGACGATAACAGTATCATTTTTAAAAACGAACACTTTGAAACCCGTTTTCAAATGTTTGTGTTTTCAGACCCCCAAAATGCCATTGTCATGTAAATGAATGGCCAAAACACATTAAAAAATTTAAATTTTTGGTTGAAAATGGTGTTATGTAAACGGCCCCCAAGATATCGGCATCAGCCATCAATTCACTCAACAACTAGTTACTAACATGTTTTTGTGCTGATATTCTTTGGAATAACATATACCATGATACTGCCATTAATTATGTTCGTATTTTACTTTTTGAGCCTTCTATAAATACAATTTGTCCTTTGTTGAATGAATATTCAGGTTGAATGATTTTCACTTTAATAATAGAACTTATTTACCTGCATGGAAATCCAAACCAAATAGAGTAAAACGAAAAATAGGCACAGCATAGTTTCAAAACAAATGATAATAAACTCTCTGTTTTGCTCTTTAGGCATTGATAATAATAAAAAAAAAACTCGATTCCCATCTGATCTGACTCATGTCCGCAAATAAAGCAATGCAGATTCAATTTGAAACCGTATATTTGATCCGAATTGATCAGAATAGGTTTTATTGGACAGGTAAATCTGATTGACGGGTGTTGATATTACACATTGTTTTAGCAGTGAACGTCACCTTAATCAATCTGAAACATGTGCATAAATAAAGTGATGTGGATTAAATCACCCAGTCTAATCTGAGCGGCTAACATAAACTATGGCGCACACTTAGCACCTCTGAAACTCACTCCAGCGGGATACTTTACAGGCTGTGTACAGAGTAAACAGTCGTACAGCACACATGACAACAGGTTATCTGGCCTATCAATCACATGAATCACCGGACTCAAGTAGTTATAACGTATTTAATGTGTTGGAAGGACTTGTTGACTGATAGTTAGCTGAGCTGCTGCTAACACTCTCCTGCTAGCAGCTGAACTGATCCTGACACGCACTTTCCTGTCTCTCCCTGCCTTCATTTAAACGCGAATCTCTGGCTCATAGTGCGGTTTATGTAGATTTCTCTGTTGTATTTTGAGGTGGATCATCTCTCACCTCTTTGGGCACAAGCTGCTTTTCTTCGCTGGGCACCATTTCCATCTGATCCTCCAGCCGCGGTCCGCTGTCAACAGGAGCTCTGCGAGTCGCTTCGGGACTCCATTCTGAGCGTGCTAGGCAAAACTAGTCGATATCGAATAAACAACTTTTAGGCTAAATGGCTCGTAATCCAGCTTAATCGGTGTTACTTTCTTACTGCTTGGACTGTAAGCAAAAACAGCAATCAATGGAGGAAAAATGGCCGCCACGCACTTTCGCGAGACTTCACATCAATCTGCGTCACTTCCGACACTCTCTCTGTTTGTCTGTGACTCTGTGTTCTACAATATCAAACAGCTGAAAGTGTGAAGTGGAAGTTAGGAAATATCAAATTATTGGGATCTAAAATGAGACCATGCCTTATATTTATGAAATACAAAGCTTGCCCACACTTTAACCTTTCGATTAAAGTCTGCTTTCGTTATATAAACTGACCTTTGCCTTCAATATGCCAGTGTGGTTTATTGTGTTTACTTCTTTCCCAACATTGGTATTTTAGTTTGGACTGGAGGACAGAATTCACACACACAAAATAAGTATTGGAACATTTTATTAGAAATAATATTAAATAAGTGCTAATAAATTGTATTTTGCAATCTCAAGCTAGTCGTTATTTAGGCCTGTTAAAAGTTTATCATTTTCTATTATAGCCTAGGCTACTTTCAAAAAGTGTACACACGTCTTTCACAACTTTCTTCAGACAACTGTCTCTTGTGTTCATTAGGATGAATTTCTGCAAAAGCTTTTCTCTCTTGAAGATCAAAATAGATCAAATTCAAATTTCTTAAGTTTTCTGGAGAGCTATAAATAGCAGTGTTATTAGCAGTGGCCTACTATTATAGTTTTGTAAAATTTTATTATTAATTTTAGTTTGTATATATATTTTTTTACATATATCTATAGTTTTTATTATTTATTTTTTATTTCAGTTTATTTAGGTTTAATTATTTTAATACTTCAAGAATTTAAAATGTTGCTTTGGCAACTAGCTGAAATAAAATAAAGTTTTTTTATATATTTTTTCAAATTAATTTAACATTTATTTTTCTGTAATGAAAAGTAATGTTTTTGGTTCATATTAAACCTATATAATATATAGCTATTTTTTCAGGTTTCATTTTTTTTACATTTCATAGCTGAACTTCAATAGAACAAATACCAGATATTTTCAATATAATACATACTTATAGAAAATATATGGTATCTTTATATATATATATTGAAAATACTGTTAAAGACTTATATTGGCATTTAGATTTTCCTAAACAAGTTAAATCCTCTAATGTTAATCTGTTTTTATTATTTTAATTTTTACTGAATTTTATTTTCCTATAACATTAATCTGAATTCGTTATGTTTTGCATTGTTGGAATGTCCCCTCTCTTAGGCATATTGTAAATTATTTTCAACCTAAATCAGGTTAAAATGTTTGATATGGAAACATGTTTTGCTGCCTCGAAAATCAATCACTGTCAACCACATTAAGTGTTTAGTTCTCCCCATTTACAGTGAATAAAGAGGGCACATCATATTACCATTGACTGTTTCGTTTTTAATGAGCATCTTAAATGACAGGCTGTCTATATCTTTAACAACCATCGTTAAGGCACGTGAGACGCACATCATGGAATCAGGTATTCACAGATGTATTTCTTCTGGCTGCGACAGACCTCGTCGTGCCACTTCCCCTGAGCCGCCAGCGAGAGAGTAACACAGCTCTCTCTCTTCCCCCCGCTGGGCTCTCTCTTGGATCGGTCCCAGTGGAAGAAGGAGACGGGCAGGCTGTTCACGTCCACATACTGGCCTTCCTTCACTATGTCTGTGATGCCAATCCAGAAATCTTTGGATCCAGGCGAGCTGCGCTTGGCGTAGTCTCTGAGCTGGTCGTTTTCGCTCATGTCTCGAGGAATGGCCAGGGTTCCTCCCTGAGCGATGCAGTCCTCGTTGGCCTCATGATAGTGCTTGACCTGCTCAGAAACCAGGTAACACTTCCTGTGGGCCTTAACGCCACGCAGGCAAACTGAAAAGTAGACAAAACATTCACTCATGTAAACTTTGAGTTTGAGTTTGCTTTACCATGTGCATATTTCCATCATTATTTATGAAGCACTTTTACTGTTATTATTAGAAAATCGGTAACACTTTACAATAAGGTTCATTAGTTAACATGAACTAAGAATGAACAATACTTTTTCAGCATTTATTAATAATAATTTGAATATTTACTCATATGTTTTTAAAATTGAAGGTTGTATTTGTTAACATTAGTTAATGCACTGTGAACTAACATGAACAAACAATGAACAGCTGTATTTTTATTAACTAACATTAACAAAGATTAATACTGTAACAAATGTATTGCTCATTGTTAGTTCATGTTAGTTAATGCATTAAGTAATGTTAATTGATCTTAATGTAAAGTGTTACCAGGAAATCACCATTATTCCCATCATTATTGCTAAAGGTCCTTTAAAAAACGGAGAGTTAACTACTAATAAACATAACTACTAACTACTAAAAAACTTGCCAAAGACAAAGCACTAGCAAGCCCTTACATTGTTCATTCTTTTGACAGTTTTTATATACACATCTGTCAAACACCATTTTAGTCTCTCATAACATTCATTAAGAAACACATTTGGCCTATATCTCATAAATAAATCTATTATAAATATGTAGACTATCGTCCGAAAGTTTGGGGTTGGTAAGATTTTTTTTAAATGTTTTTGAAAGACGTCTCTTGAAGGCTTCCTTTATTCAATCAAAAATACAGTAAAAACAGTAATATTGTAATAATTTTGAAATGTAATTTATTTCTCTGATTTTCAGCATCATTACCCCAGTCTTCAGTGTCACGTGATCCTTCAGAAATCATTCTAATATGTTGAGTTTGCTGCTAAAGGAACATTTCTGATTATTATTATCAATCTTGAAAACAGCTTAATATTTCTGTGGAGACCATGACACATTTTTTTCAGGATTCTTTGGTGAATTGAAAGTTCATTTATTTGAAATATAATCTTTTGTAACACTTTTGATTAAATGTGTCCTTGCTGGATGAAAAAAAACGTTTTTACTCTAATCTTTTGAATGGCATATAATATGTAAAATAATTGTCTACACCAAGTTATGAAATGTTCAGTCAGCTTCATTTAAAGATCAACCTGAGTTTCCACCAAAATAGGTATTATTACCACTATTATTACAACTATAAATCTGTAGTATCTTCATAGTCATCACCGCTGTCTTAAATATAAAAAAGAAAGAAATGTAAAGATGCTCTGAAAGCACACTGTTACAATATGAATACGTTCCAGCTTCACAGTAATAACTGTACACTCTAAAAAATGATGGGTTGTTTCAACCCAAAGTTGGGTCAAATATGGACAAACCCAAATGTTGGGTTAAAAATTTAATTAAAAAATGTACAGTTGAAAGTGAAAGTTGAAGTTGGGTTAAAATTTTAAATTACATTTTTAACCCAACATTTGGGTTTGTCCATATTTGACCCTAATTTGGGTTGAAACAACCCAGCATTTTTTAGAGTGTAGTGACCATGGTGAGAACTAGGGTTACCACGGTACATGTTTTTAAGGGTCTGGATGAATCCCAATCCCAGATTTCTCCCTGAAAGACATGTTGCTGTCCTCATCAGGTAAACTGCAGTGACAGAAAATCTACATCATTTTACATCACTGGATAGTTTCCCTCCATCATTTACAGTCAAACCTTAAATACACTTTTTAAAAAGACTAAAGAGTAATAATATAGCTACTTTAAAAGAGTATAAATGGAATAGTTCACTTAAAAATGTAAATTCTGTCATCATTTACTCACCCTCAAGTTGTTTCACACCTGTACACATTTATTCATTCTGCTGAACACAAAAGAAGATATTTTGAAGAATGTCGGTAACCAGACAGTTGATGGACCCCATTGACTTCCATAGTATTTTTTCCCTACTATGGAAGTCAATGGGGTCCAACTATCTGGTTACCGACATTCTTCAAAATATCTTTCTTTGTGTTCAGCAAAAGAAAGAAATTCATAGAGGATTGAAACAACTTGAGGGTGAGTAAATGATGACAGAATTCTCATTTTTAAATGAACTATTCCTTTAAATGTAATTTTTTTCGGACATTATTGCTATTTAAAATGACATGAAAATGTATTTTAGTTTAAACAAATGCAATTAGTTGAACTTGAGAGTAGCAACGGAGGCATGGAATGAGATGAGTCCTATACACACAAGAGCTTTTTAAAGGACAAAAACCTGACAAATGTCTTGAAATACAATGTCTTGAGGCGTGGTAACCGTAGTTTACGCGTAATAAATGACGACTTGTTTCAATTATCAATTATTCCTTACTTGGTAGAACGTCTAAAGTGGACTAAAGTAAAGTGTATCAACAAGAGTAGAGACACTTCTGATGTCATATCTCTCGTTTATTAACATGGGCGGCGTGAGAATATGCTTTGCTGATGCTTGCGGTGTGAAACAATAAGCATGGAGAGCTTTTTAAATGAAATTTTGCGTGTATTACTGTTAACCTGTTTGCAGTGCCTGCATCTCTTTCAGAGAGTTGATTTCCAGCCACAGCTTGTCAATCTGTGTCCTCATGTCATCATCTTCTGAAGCTGTATCTCAACAGAAGAACGACAGAACACAGGTTAGATGAAGTTGCTGACTGCAGTTACTGTTTTCTACAATGAGGATAAACATATATGTCCTATAGTAGTTACCTCTCTGTTGAGCTGGAACTGCTTTCTCGGCGCGAGAGGGACGTCCACACCCGTCGTGGAGAACGCTGAAGCAGATCACCAGAAGCAGAAGCCCAGGTCGTGCCATGGTCATGGACGAGCTGTTTAAAATCACTGCGAGAAATATGGACAAGTCTTACCGTTTTCTCCCTTCCACACTCTCACGCTATTGGCTGGACGTTGAGTGTTTGTGTGTACCTAAAAGGGAATTCAAATACCTTCAGTGCAGTCACAACAACCCTTCCCCTGTTTCCAGCCATTCAAAAATATTTACTCGGAAAGCACACAGAATTTTTTTGGGGGGTCGTTTTCCCATTCATAACCCAACAAGAAAACTCATTCACTACCTTGCATGTTATGTCATGGATTAAAGTGTCCCTATCATGCTATTTTAAAGGTTTGTTTTTGGAGTCTCCTATAGGTTTACATGCATCTAAGGTCAAAAAGCACTTTCATTTTCTCATAATATACATTGCAGCATCACTTCATTTCCCACCGGGTCTGAAAACGGTTTGTTTGAAGATTCTCTCTAAACCCCGCCTTTCCGAGAGTCTACTCTGCTCTGATTGGTCAGAGGGCCCAGTCTGTTGTGATTGGTCGGAGATGAAACGCTTATTGCCATATCTGAAGTCTAGCTCCGGATCTTCCTCGGCACTTGTAGACACAGTGATGCGAAGTTACGAACGGTAAAGATGGCGTTAGTTTTTCCAAATCAATTGGAGTCCTCGTCATTTTGAAGTGCAATCAAAATAGCAACATGTCAACAACACGAACCAAATACCTCAAGGCCTCAGCTACAGTGTTTGAGGCTCAAAGAAGACTTTGGCCCTGTCCCAAATGCCACACTCCGGACTTGTGGACTTCCTCGGAGTCCACACTTCGGTGACGTCATGTAGTGCAGACCTATAGGGCCCTTAGCGCGAGTCCGCGAGGGCGCATTGAGAGGTATTTTTGGGACACAGGCCCTGTCCCAAATGGCGCACTTCATGCAGACTTTCGGTCTCGTGGACTTAAATTGCGCGTGCTCGCCGAGTCTACGAGTCCGTAGGCCGTCCCATTTAGCATTTTAACGCTCTGAAGTGTGCTCAGCAGCGCCCCCTGTGTACCCTTGAAGCGGTCTTCCGTGAAGCCGCATAGATGCAGGCTCCACGCACTTTAACTACCCAGGAATCCTTGCGAAAGGCCAATCAGACAACGGATGGGAGGAGATTTCTCTCACGGACAATTGTTAACATGGCTGAGAAGAAAATATTTAAGTGTAATTATCATTACGGTTTTTATGACAAGTTTATACAAACATTATGATCATCGACCAGTGGTTGATGTCTCAAACATAGGCTAATAATAGCGAGCTGAATAATACGATCGCATTATGATTCATTAAATAAATAGAACAGAATGTCAGGGCTTTACTGAGTCATATGTAAACACAACAACAATAGGCAGCATATTTCCCCGAACCTGTAGCTCCTGTCCATAACAACAATCATACAGTCTTCCTGTTTCCGGCGTGACGATCGAGTCTGTCCCAAAAATACCTCTCAATGCGCCCTCGCGGACTCGCGCTAAGGGCTCTATAGGTCTACACTACATGACGTCACCGAAGTGTGGACTCTGAGGAAGTCCACAAGTCCGGAGTGTGGCATTTGGGACAGGGCCAGAGTCGATCGTCACGCCGGAAACAGGAAGACGGTCTGGTTGTTGTTATGGACAGGAGCTACAGGTTCGGGGAAATATGCTGCCTATTGTTGTTGTGTTTACATATGACTCCGGAAAGCCCTGACATTCTGTTCTATTAATTTAATGAATCATAATGCGATCGTATTATTCAGCTCGCTATTATTAGCCTATGTTTGAGACATCAACCACTGGTCGATGATCATAATGTTTGTATAAACTTGTCATAAAAACCGTAATGATAATTACACTTAAATATTTTCTTCTCAGCCATGTTAACATCCGTTGTCTGATTGGCCTTTCGCAAGGATTCCTGGGTAGTTAAAGTGCGTGGAGCATGCGGGCTTCGCGGAAGACCGCTTCAAGGGTACAAACATAGACAGTATAAGAAGTGGACAGAGCCATCTCATTGGAACTTGAGACAGTTGAAGCCCATTTTTAGCGATTTTTGAGCACTTCCGTTCCTGACGCGCAGACTCAAACCGACTCAAACTAAGCTTGATGACGTGAGCAACCTGTCTGACAGACGTGAATCTTCTAGTAGCTGTGCGTGAAAATTGGCAACGTTAATCTTGCAGAGACGGGGAACTTGAGCAAAGAGTTATTTGGCGTGAGTGAGCAGGAGTAAGTATTCCGTTGCTTTTATGGACTCATTATCTACGGGCTTCTCCCTTGACGGGACGTCCCCCCGATTGCCTGCGAGCTTCTCCTCCTGTCTGTACGGTAATTTCTGTACAGCGCGACAGAGAGTCGAGTGGTTATGACGCAATCGTTAGCCTATTTTTACTAAATCTGTTTCTACGGGGCCATAGTGTAACATAGAAGGTAATGGAGCACTTTATACATTGTCGTGTTTCTTTAGAAATAAATAATGGACAAATGGAGTCTTTAAACTCCTCAGATGTGAAGTTATTCGCTGTCAAAGTGACGCAAAAATGAATGGGAGTCAATGGAAATGCTAACGCAAGTGAAGTTCTGCTACAACATGGCGGCACCCGGCCGGCTTCAACTTCCGGTCGATGGATTACCCCCTTGGGTACAAAGGGGGCGCTGCTGATGGTGCGTTCAAGTCATCTCGTATAGATCGTATTTACGAGTTGAACGCACTTGAACGCCACCACAATGTCGTAAATACCAGTGGGGAGTTCGGGATTTTCTCACTTCAGAGCGTTAAAATGCTAAATGGGACGGCTACGGACTCGTAGACTCGGCGAGCACGCGCAATTTAAGTCCACGAGACCGAAAGTCCGCATGAAGTGCGCCATTTGGGACAGGGCTTTTATTTGTCATGCACTTCGATTTTTAAAACTTTGCAGACCTTGTGCATCCCTTTTGCAACAGCTTTATTACACACTGCATTAAAGGTGATATTTGAAAAAGGATAATATGAGCACTTTAAAGAAATCATATTTCAGTTTCAGTCCTTTGTAAATATTTTTTCTTTTAATTGTATTATTTTTACATAGCATTCATCTTCATTTGTTGTTTTGCAATGCTGTAGGCTACATATTCAATTTTCATAATTGATTCCATCTGAAAATGTCCAAATAAAACGTTATTTGTTTTAATTCATAAATGTTGATTAGATCAAACACAATTATTGTTTTTTAGCTAAAAAAAAAGTTTCATTTGTTTTAACCAATGCTGATTAATCGAAATATTTATATTGATTTTTTTGTAAAGACAAATGTATTAAATAATTATAAAATAATTTAATAAATAATTTCCTTTGTTTTAACCACGAAGATATATTACACAATTATGAATTCGTTACATAACTCTCTTGTGTTGAGGATAAGTTGGCATTGATGTCGGTGGAGTTGCAGACAGAGGGTCTGTTGATCAGGGAAGTCCAGTCCAGAGCTCTGTGTTCTCGGCTAATTTTAGAGCGTGATGCTGTGAGATGAAGGGAGTGGAGAGACGAGTGCAAAAAAAAGAGCAAACAGCCCAAAGGGAATATCTTTCACTGTGTGTCTGAAACCCATGACATGTGCCCTGAAGAGCATTTAAAGGCTCCTTCTCTTTTTAGAAGGAATAATATTTTGACAGCCAAATTCGTGTTTTTATGTAAACAGAACATAAATATAATTTCACCAGAATTGAGCTTTTTCGAAGCCTAGATTGGTGTCATTCCTGAGCTCTGATCTGATGGTTGTAAAGTATTTTCAGTCAGACAGGATTCCCACATCTTTAAACTCATGAATTCGGTTGAATCCATGACTTATGATTGTATTCATTTCCAAAGCTTTTCCAACCAGGGAATTACATGTCAAAATTCTGTGATGCTTCCAAGTTTTCCCAGACTGGAACTCTTAAAGGGACAGTTCACACAAAAATGACATTTCTGTCATTAATTACTCACCGTCACGCCGTTACAAACCCGTAAGACCTTCATTCATGTTCGGGACACAAAGATAATTTGGATGAAATCCGAGAGCTTTCTGATTCAAGGCCCAGAAAGGAAGTAAAGACATTGTTAAAATAGTCCATGTGACTAGAGTGGTTCAACCCTAATGTTGCGAAGCGACGAGAATACTTTTTGTGCGCAAAAAAACACCAAAACAAAAATAACAACTTTATTAAAAAAAAGAATTATCTTCCGTGTCAGTCTCTGATGCTGTTTTTACAGTAAAGTGTTATCACATTTCAATCTATTCCTCACAAAAAAAAAACAAATAAAAGAAACAAATATAAGTTTTCAGACTTGAAATAGTGCACATAGGCCTACTGACCACTTTTAAAATACCTGGTGTTTTTGTTTCCTTTTTGAAGCTTTAAAGCTTTTAAAAAAACTTTTAAATGTTCATTTTTGTTGTGAGGTAATCCAGAAGATATTTGTGACTATAACTATTTTTCACATAAACCAATGGGATTTTTTTTTTTTTTTGGCAAATATTTCCATTACCACAGTGGCGGTTAGAAAATCAATGGGGAAGGTCAAACACATTCTTATCATAGTCAAATTTCAGTTTTCTGAATAGCAAAACCTTGCAAAGGCCACCAACTGTGATATTTTGAACTGAAAAGAGCAAAGCGAGTCTGTTCATTTCCTCAGTGGCATTTGTGAGAGCAACCTCTGGGGTTACGGAGAGAAAACAGTCGAGCATTTGTGTGTGTCATGCTTCAGTCAGCGCTGACATTATCATTGCTGCAAAACATCAGATTTGCCGTGTCAAATGTTATTTGGTTGATGCGCGGAACAGCATTTTAATGGCATAAACACCAATGCGCACTCCACGGGAAATGCTCTGCACAACATTTTATTCAGATTTCATGTGTTTGCAACCTATCACAATCTAACACAAAAGCACGTCTACTGACTAAAACTACACAGCAACATTATACTCTCGTGCGTCTTGAGCTGAGATCGGCTAAAACACGTCACAAATGTAGTGCTTTATCTTTAAGGCAAGTTTTTAGACAAATCTCAAATAACTGTAACCCAAAATTATAACAGGAAGGATGCTGTCACATACAGTACGTCTGATTTCCATATAATGCACTCAGTCATGTAACAACAAGCAAAAAACAACTTCATTTGTTTAGAAAGAGGGTAAATGTGTCATTATTATCAGTCATTTGTTGCTCATGTGTAAGTCATTCCATCTTGCTTATTGTAAAGTAAAACACTATCAGACTGGCTGTTTATGTATATATTCTATATAAAGCCAACTAGTTTAATTATTAGAGAAGAGTTGAATTAAAACACTAATTTGTGAGGGGGGAAATAGCGTAAACATAACAAAAATATAATACCACATGAGAACACAATCAAAGTTATCATTTATGAGGTATATGTAGGCCAGAATAGATTTAAATCATTAAATAATTTCATTAAAATGTCTATTCTCCATGAAATACAAAAAGAAAAAGCCTTCTGGTCCTCAGTGCAGATAAGGCACTAAGAATGTATTTTTCATGTTTGTTGTTGTTGGTTATTAGTTTGAAGATGATACCAGACTTTGAACATTTACTCATGATTCTTTAAAGGGACAGTTCACCCAAAAAACACAGTTCTGTCATCATTTACTCACCCACTGTATGGAAACGAGCAGGGTGAACAATCTTCATAGGAGAGCAAGTCATATGGGTCTGGTGAGGTGAGTAAATGATGAGTTTTGAGGTGAACTGTTTCTTTAAGGACAATACTGATCATGACAACTCATTTAAATGTCTTTTTAAAGGCTTAAATAATATGTTCAGATGTGATCTGAGATGAACAAAAGATCACACAGATGCCTGTGCAGAACTCTACACACACACACACACACACACACTCACTCGCTCACTCGTAGACACACACACACACACCAGAATGTGATCTGAGATGAACAAACGGTAACACAGATGCATGTGCAGAACTCTACACACACACACACACACACACACCAGAATGTGATCTGAGATGAACAAAAGGTAACACAGATGTCTGTGCAGAACTCTACACACACACACACACACACACTATCTCTCTCTCTCACTCACACACACACACACACACACACACACACACTCACTCACTCACTCGCTCACTCACACATACACACCAGAATGTGATCTGAGATTAACAAAAGGTAACACAAATGCCTGTGCACAACTCTACAAACACACACACACACACACTCGCTCACTCGTACACACACACACACCAGAATGTGATCTGAGATGAACAAAAGGTAACACAGATGCCTGTGCAGAACTCTACACACACACACACACACACACACACACACACACACTATCTCTCTCTCTCACTCACACACACACACCAGAATGTGATCTGAGATTAACAAAAGGTAACACAAATGCCTGTGCAGAACTCTACACACACACACACTATCTCTCTCTCTCACTCACTCACACACACACACACACACTCGCTTGCTCACTCGTACACACACACACCAGAATGTGTTCTGAGATGAACAAACGGTAACACAGATGCATGTGCAGAACTCTACAAACACACACACAAACACACACACACACACACACTCACACACACACACACACACACACACACACACACACACACACGCTCGCTCGCTCGCTCACAGACAGACACACACACACGCTCACTCACTCGCACACACACACACACACACACCAGAAGCACTGCAACCAGTGTCCAAAATTAACTTGCCACACCTAACAATGGCATGTGAATTGAGATAATTTATGGCATTAATTTAATAAAATAAATATATTTTTGTAAAAAAAAAAACGTTTGTCCATATGACAATGGTTGCATGTACTTGTTTTTCCTTGTGTTCACCGTGTTACTCATATGTGAATCATATTTGAGCCATATTCTGAAACATTGCACCTGTCAGAAAAATATCCGATATACTTTTTTTTTTCGTAAAGGAACATGCAAGTTTGCACGTCTTGATTTTGCAGAGTTAGACACGTTCCTGGTCCCACATACTTTGTTGATCGTGGAACAACATTACTGTCTGAAAATGTAGTCCTAACCCCTAAACCCAACTCATACTGTAAGTTATCCCTAAAATCAGAGGGGACTGGTGAATAACACACATGTAGGAGCTCCTAACCCTGGCTTTAAGCCTAAACTTGACAAAAACTGTAAACTTGTCCCTCAAATCTGAATGGTTGATTGTAATACTGATCCAGGAACATGTGAAATCAGGTTCTGTGTTCAAGTTTACAGCATTTGAGGCATAATGTTGATTACCACAAAAATTCATTTCTACTCGTCCCTCCTTTTCATTACAAAAAACACAATCTGGGTCACAGTGAGACTCATAATGGATGTGAAAGGGGCCAATCTATAAACGTTAAAATAATCACTTACGTAAACGTAAAACCTATAACCCTACGATAACTATACAAATGTAAACAGCTTCATAGCTCGAATATCAGAATAGTAAGGTAAGTGTTTTTATAAAATTATAAGCTTCAAATTTCTGCTTTTAAATCCTCTAAAAACGGGCCCTATTTGACTTCTATAGTAAGTCCTTCACTGTAACCTTGATATATATATAAATAATTTAAGAAGAGTCAAAATGATTTTTTGTGATAATTAACATTATGCCACAACTAATGTGGTCCACAAAGCTTAAAGGGATAGTTCACACAAAAAATACAATTCTGTTATCATTTTCTCACTCTTATGTCTTTCCAAACCTGTATGACAAAAAAAAAAAAAATGTTTGTCCGTACAATGGAAGTAATTGGTTGCTAACATTCTTCAAAAAAGAGAAAAGTGCAACACACACTGTAAACCGACTTTATTTTTCTGCCAGCTTCAAGGCTTTTATCAGACATCCATTCCAACATTCCTCAAAAAATATCTTCTTTTGTGTTCCGCAAATTTGGAAGGACACAAGGCCGAGTAAATGATGAGAGAATTGACTTTTTTGGGGTATTCATCCCTTTCATTTGTAGTGAATATTCTTTTATTGTGAGCAACATTCCAAAAAATATTTTCCTTAAAGGAACAGTTCACTTAAAAATGAAACTTTTGTCATCATATACTCACCCTCAAGTTGTTTGAAACCAGTATACATTTCTTTCTTCTGTTGAACACAAAGATATTTTGAAGAATGTTGGAAACCAGACAGTAGGGCCCCATTGACCTCCATAGTATTCTTTTTCCTACTATTGAAGTCAATGGGGTCCAACTGTCTGGTTTCCGACATTCTTCAAAATATCTTCCTTTGTGTTCAACAGAAGAAAGAAATTCATACAGGTTTGAAACAACTTGAGGGTGAGTAAATGATGACAAAAGTTTCATTTTTAAGTGAACTATCCCTTTAATAAACACTTGATGGTAAATTGCCCACTGAGGTAAAAGTCATAAGAAGAGTTAGAAGATTTAAACTCACATATATCAGTGAGAGTCATACTATCAATCCTACTACTGTTTTGAACTGCAGTTCCTTATAAAGTTACAATTTCATTTACTTGCCAAAACCATCTGTGTCTTTGCAAGTGTTAATTCTGGACTTTGACTGCAGCAATCTGTCAATCCACTGATAGACAGGGCCAAATAAAACATCCGAAAGGCTGCAAAAGGCATTCAAGAAAAGTCAATCCTATAATAACGTTTTGGCCTGAAACACTGCAACAATTCAACACTGCATTAAGTAACATTTAACAGCACAATTAGTGTTTTGGGGTATTTCTGACTGCATCGTCCAAAAGATACAGACAAACAACAGAGCAAACACATGACACAGACATACGTTTCACAACGGCACGGGGTCAGAGAGCTGAGCTCAGGTTCAGGACAGTCTCTGGTCGTGTCGGGGTTCACTGAATGAAGGGCATTCGCTCCTTGTTGTCAATGTCTCCCTCTTGTTCCTCTTCCTCCTCTCCTGCTTCACTGGTCTCTGTGCTATCATTGGCCATCTGAAAGAGAAATGGGAAATCAACACAGGCTGACTGACCGTCTGAAGGTCCAGATCCCAACAGTTGTGCTAGACTGCTGCAATAAGTCAGAGATCTCAGATTGAAATCAAACATTCTGGTGGAAGAGTGACCTCTGACCCGACGCATGACGTATGATGTAGGAGTAGCGTAAGGGCCGTTACATAGTCAACGCATCGGTACGCATTCGCGTGCGCAAGGCTACGCTACGCTTCGGCCACCATTAGGGCCCTTACATAGTCAACGCATCGGTACGCATACGCGTGCGCAAGGCTACGCTACGCTTCGGCCACCATTAGGGCCCTTACATAGTCAACGCATCGGTACGCATACGCGTCCGCAAGGCTACGCTACGCTTCGGCCACCATTAGGGCCGTTACATAGTCAACGCATCGGTACGCATTCGCGTGCGCAAGGCTACGCTACGCTTCGGCCACCATTAGGGCCCTTACATAGTCAACGCATCGGTACGCATACGCGTGCGCAAGGCTACGCTACGCTTCGGCCACCATTAGGGCCGTTACATAGTCAACGCATCGGTACGCATACGCGTCTGCAAGGCTACGCTACGCTTCGGCCACCATTAGGGCCCTTACATAGTCAACGCATCGGTACGCATACGCGTCCGCAAGGCTACGCTACGCTTCGGCCACCATTAGGGCCCTTACATAGTCAACGCATCGGTACGCATACGCGTCCGCAAGGCTACGCTACGCTTCGGCCACCATTAGGGCCCTTACATAGTCAACGCATCGGTACGCATACGCGTGCGCAAGGCTACGCTACGCTTCGGCCACCATTAGGGCCCTTACATAGTCAACGCATCGGTACGCATACGCGTCCGCAAGGCTACGCTACGCTTCGGCCACCATTAGGGCCCTTACATAGTCAACGCATCGGTACGCATACGCGTCCGCAAGGCTACGCTACGCTTCGGCCACCATTAGGGCCCTTACATAGTCAAAGCATCGGTACGCATACGCGTGCGCAAGGCTACGCTACGCTTCGGCCACCATTAGGGCCCTTACATAGTCAACGCATCGGTACGCATACGCGTCCGCAAGGCTACGCTACGCTTCGGCCACCATTAGGGCCCTTACATAGTCAACGCATCGGTACGCATACGCGTCCGCAAGGCTACGCTACGCTTCGGCCACCATTAGGGCCCTTACATAGTCAACACATCGGTACGCATACTAGGGCTGTGTTGAAAAAATCGATTCACCAATTCTGAATCGTTTTTCATATTAATTTCTAAAGATCAATCCGTAACTCAGAGGATCGATTTAATAATAGGCTTACATTTTCCCCGTGAACTTTAACTTGCCGCGACTGGGAGATCCCTGTATGCAAAGGCTTTCACTCAGCGCGCACACTGTTACAACAACGGGCTTTGAGTGAGTCATTCGTTCATTCAACGAACACGTTCAAAAAAGCTGATTCATTAAAAGAGATGTAATGAAACAAGGTGTTAATTATTTTTAACTTTGAGTTCCACTTTTCAAGGCTCAGCTGAGCAGCAATGCGCCGCATGGGTAACGCTGAAGCTGATGCTTCACTTATTAGAGACCAATATGGCATTGATTCAATGCGTGACTCGCTGATTTTATTTCACCGGGGCTTCCTCGCGCTGTGGAATGCTGACCAGCGCTGCTGCTGACGCGCATTTATGGTAAATACCCGTGACGTGAACGTTAAAAGGATGATACGACAAATATTTCGCTTTCCTTTGACACGGCAACCTTTTTCACGAATACATATGACTTCAAAGACAGACGCAGGTAATCCGCACGCGCTCTGCCAATCTCTCTCATTCACTGTCTGTGCGAAGCCTCTGTAGGCTACACATCACCACGATAAACAGTCTTGTTTGTTATCATTATGAACTTGTTTAACATTCAATACACATGCATGAAGTTCAAAACAAGCAGTTAAATGTCTATAATAGCCTAATAGTATCAATATGTTGCATAACTACAGTCCTGTAATTCAGGTAACAGCTGGAAAAAACAAAAACAACCATTCCAACCATGCGTACCGATGCGCCACCATTAGGGCCCTTACATAGTCAACGCATCGGTGCGCATACGCGTCCGCAAGGCTACGCTACGCTTCGGCCACCATTAGGGCCCTTACATAGTCAATGCATCGGTACGCATACGCGTCTGCAAGGCTACGCTACGCTTCGGCCACCATAAGGGCCCTTACATAGTCAACGCATCGGTACGCATACGTGTGCGCGAGGCTACAAATCGCTACGCTTCGGCCACCATTAGGGCCCTTACATAGTCAACGCATCGGTACGCATACGTGTGCGCGAGGCTACAAATCGCTACGCTTCGGCCGGCATTATGCGTCGATGCGTAGCCAAATGTGTCATCCTAGTTTTTGATACGTGACGCACCGATCCACGCAATACTATGTGTTGTCGGTGGGGGCGACATTGCAAGTAATGTACATAAAAAGGTATATTATTATGTTTACAGAAGAAGAAGATTTGAATACAATGGCGGGCGAAGAGGAAAAGTTATGCGAGCTTGTTCGTATACATCCGCATATATTTGACAGTTCGCCACAATTACATTCCTATAAATTTGCTTTGGAAAATGCCTGGAGAGAGGTTGTGACCGCGATGGGAAAGACCGTGGAGAAGGTGAAAAATGCTGCCGCCGATGTAAAATCAAGGGGGTAATCCATCAGCCGGAAGTTGAAGCCTCGCGGGAGCCGCCATTGTAGCAGACCATCGCCTGCTGTTAGCATCCCATTGCCTTCCATTCACTTTGGCGTCACTTTGACAGCGAATAACTTTACATCTGAGGCGTCCAAAGACTTCATTTGTCCATTATTAATTTCTAAAGAAACACGACAATGTATAAAATGTTCCATTACTTTGTATCTTATGTTATAGCCCCGTAGAAGCCGTTTTTTTTAAAATAGGCTAAAGATTGCGTCATAACCACGGGACTTTCTGTCGCACAATAGAGACATTACCGTATAGACAGGAGGAGAAGCTCGCAGGCAATCTTTAACTGTCTATGAGCCAATCAGGAGGACATGGAGGCACAAAGTCAAGGTAGAAGCCCATAAATAGAGAGTCTATAAAAGCAATGGGACAAAATATTACGACAACGTTTTTGAGGAATTAGGTGATTCAGATTTGTCTTGGCACAGCTACTATAAGATTTTCAACTGCCAGACTGTCGTCACGCTCAGTTTGAGCCTGCGCAGTCGCTCAGACATCAGACAGGAAGTGCAATAATCGGGCTTCAAGTCTTCTCCGTTGAAATCAATGGGGTCGCTCTGTCCATTTCTTTTACTGTCTATGTGTAAAATCAGCAATATGCACTCCTCTTCAGATGCCATTTTGATCTAAATGTCACGTGACCCGACTCTAGACTCTACTACCCCCTGTTGCGTGATCGGTGTATTGCATTTCACGCATCGCCCGTGACGCTTGCGTACTATGAAAAGGAGTGTGTAGCTCGCGTCGCTTGCTCGCGTTGACTATGTAACGGCCCTTATGCGTCTATGCGTAGCCAAATGTGTCGTCCTAGTTTTTGATACGCGACGCACCGATGCACGCAATACTATGCGTTGTCGGTGGGGGCGACATTGCAAGTATTGTACATTAAGGCTCAATCCCAATCCACCCATTCCGTTTTGCGCGTTCACGTCAAGGGGTAGGGTGTCCCGATTCTTGTTTAGATCGAGGGGTAGGTCTACATAGCCCTCGAAACGGAGATTTTTCAGAGGCACACTCTAAAGGGCTACGAGAAAGTTCGCAGAATACATCGCGAATCACCGGCGAGATGGCTTCACAAACGGTTAAACATTTAAATTTAGCGCCAGATGACACCACCGTGCACTTTATTTACTCTTATAATAATGATATAGTCATTTAAATTAAGAAATTGTATAATAAATTACCTTTCCGAAACAGAAAAGTCATACATTTCGAGGAAGGAACGTTATAAACATCATGTTTCCTCAAAGTTAAGAGCAGCTGCGCTGATTGTCAGTCGTTGTCATGGAGAAATCCAGTAAAAACTCCGTAACGGCAGAGCCATCGCCGACGACTGATGACGTATCGGGTTCATGAAGGGTTGTTCCATTTCGTAGGGGAATATTTCAACCCCTTGGCCCTTGTAACTCTGTTTTAAGGGCCAAGGGGTACACTCGAAAACAAGGGGTAGGGCCAAGGGGTGAATTGGGATTGAGCCTAATTCAAGTATATTATGTTTACAGAAGAAGGTTTGAATACAATGGCGGGCGAAGAGGAAAAATTATGCGAGCTTATACGTACACATCCGCATTTATCTGACAGTTCATCGCAATTACACTCCAAATAAAATAGCGTTGGAAAATGCCTGGAGAGAGGTTGCAACCGCGATGGGAAAGACTGTAGATAGATAAGGTGAAAACAGACTGGGAAAAGTGCCCGTGACAAATTTACTGAGGCGCACAAAAAGTGGAAGAGACACAAACTCCCCATCCTGATCTCTTCTTCGGTTTAAAGGAGAACTCCGGCGCAAAATGAACCTTTGGTCTAATTACACATTGTTACCTAGTCAACCGTTCTCTGAGATTTGTTTTCATGATTATCGAATGTAAATAGTTTTATCTCTAAAAACAGTTTAGCCTATAAAGCTAGTATAACGCTAGTATATTGGGCATAGAGTAATGACAAATAAAAATCGCTTGTTAATACCACTAACAAGGCTCAAAATAGCCCCACACTAGCACGGTAGCATAATGAGGGTCCCTACATGCAAACCGAAGCATTGAGAACTTTGTCAGTGTCCAGACAGTTTAATAAGAAGATATTTTATACATACAGTCAACTTCGCGTATACAGGCAGAAGCCATCTTTGAAAAACCGTCTATACCAGTCGATCTACGAACGCCGATCCAAGCCTGCTGTTCGCGCTCACCTTATCACAACTTATAGCTCGTTCACATCTCACCAGCGCACTTGGATCGGCGTTCGTAGATCGACTGGTATAGACTGTTTTTCAAAGATGGCTTCTGCCTGTATACGCGAAGTTGACTGTATGTATAAAATATCTTCTTATTAAACTGTCTGGACACTGACAAAGTTCTCAATGCTTCGGTTTGAAGGTAGGGACCCTCATTATGCTACCGTGTTAGTGTGGGGCTATTTTCAGCCTTGTTAGTGGTATTAACAAGCGATTTTTATTTGTCCTTACACTATGCCCAATATACTAGCGTTATACTAGCTTTATAGGCTAAACTGTTTTTAGAGATAAAACTATTTACATTCGATAATCATGAAAACAAATCTCAGATAACGGTTGACTAGGTAACAATGTGTAATTAGACCAAAGGTTCATTTTGTGCCGGAGTTCTCCTTTAAAGGGCGAACATACCACCGCCTATCTCTGCGCTGCCTTTGTAGCCGCCGATGTAAAATCAGCAATATGCACTCCTCTTCAGTTGCCATTTTGATCTGAATACCACCTATCCGACTCAACTAATATCACCCAACTCTACTTCCCCCTGTTGAGTGAGCGGTGTATTGCATTTCACGCATCGCCCGTGACGCTTGCGTCTGCTTGCGTCCACTGTTTAGACTATGAAAGGGAGCGCGTCACTCGAGTTGCTTGCTCGCGTTGACTATGTAACGGCCCTAAGCTTTGAAACCTCTCGCAGTTCAAACAAACAGGGCCACAAACTCAAGCTCCTCCCACATTTCTCTTTAAAAATTCTCGTTTTAGACTTCGAATTCATGAAGAGGTCACTCGTCACGCGTCGGGTCAGAGGTCAGTCTTCAGCCGGAACTAGACTCTCTTATGGCCGTTACCCGAAGCCAGTGATTATAGTTTATAAAGTTATGAATATTGATATTTTTCTTAAAAAAACGCATCGCTTTGCTTCAGATGGCTTTTATTAACTGGAGCCGTATGGATTACTTTTATGATGGATCATGGATGTGCTTTTTTTGGCTTCAAAATATCAAGGATATTTTTTTATTTAACTGAAGAAAGAAGAAAGAAAGAAAGTCATATACACTTAGGATAGCTTGAGGGCGAGGAAAATTATGGGATCATTTTCATTTATGGGTGAACTAATACTTTAAGGGTCCTGAGCTATGAGCAACAGTTTAGACATTATCAGTTGTTTCTTCTTCTAAAACCTTCCATTTTTAAGGAGAAACATCTAAGATGCAGCAGATCAAGAAATCAACACACACACACAATAAAATCGTCTTCTTGGAGGGGACAGAAATTGAAAACTATTTTTTCAGATGTTCCTCTTCAGTTTCTCGCCGGTTTAAATAAGGACACTAAAGGTAGATTTCATGAGAACATAATGTTGTACGCCACTATTTGCACTATTTATGACTCTCCTCTGAGAACAGCGTCATAAGGCACAGTCTCCATGGAAACTGCTGAGGTGATGTCACCTGACTCGAGGATCAGTGTCACAATATCATTTTTGTTCCTTCTAAACAGGTGCATTATTCAAATCTGCCTTTGTGCTTCATAAAAGAACATTTCTTTTCTCTCTCACAGTCTTGGAGAGTGTGTACACTGAATATAAAAAAATAATAATGTTGGAAAACTGAACAATGCTAGACGTTCTGAAAACAGAAAAATGAAAAGGCGGCACCAATAGATGACATGGTAATTATATTGTTTTGCACATAATGTTTTGCTTGCCTTAGAAACACTGGTCTAAATTCAAAGGCAGGTTTTCAGATGACTCACTCACCAAAGGCGTAGGAGACTTTTCCACATCCAAAATGAGCTTGCCTATGTTTCCTCTGTCATGGATTCTCTGCATGGCTTCCTTCACCTACAGGTTAACACAACAAATCACATAAAAAAACTCATTAAGTCCAACAAATGTGCTTTTGCTCATGCTTAAGCTCCGTATTGACTCGTGTCACTGTCAAGTGTGTAACACCACAGACAAGACTAAAGAGGGCAGCAGAGTCACAATCAGCAATCAAACTAATGTAATCAGATAGATAGATAGATAGATAGATAGATATATAGACAGACAGACAGACAGACAGACAGACAGACAGACAGACAGACAGACAGACAGACAGATGACAGATAGACGACAGACAGACAGACAGACAGACAGACAGACAGACAGACAGACAGATAGATAGATAGATAGATAGATAGATAGATAGATAGATAGATAGATAGATAGATAGATAGATAGATAGATAGATAGATAGATAGATGACAGACAGACAGACAGACAGATAGACAGACAGACAGATAGATAGATGACAGACAGATAGATCGATAGATAGATAGATAGATAGATAGATAGATAGATAGATAGATAGATAGATAGATAGATAGATAGATAGATAGATAGATAGATAGATAGATAGATAGATAGATAGATAGATAGATAGATAGATAGATAGATAGATAGATAGATAGATAGAGATGGAGATGTAGCTTCTAACACCAGGAAAATGAGCTACACTAACACAGCTGGTGCCCTTTCAAACAAAGGTACAATTAGCTAGGCTTGTCTAAAACTTGTATGGTACCTTTAATAAGATTTGAGGATGAAAAGGTTATTTTTACTAGTGGTCAGACAGTGATAAAATTAAATACAACCTAAAGAAAGATTGGTATTCACAGGACATCGGGACCAGTGCACAACCAGACAGATTTTTTTTTTTTTAAACGGCAAGTAAGCCAAATGTTTCTTTAACTAGGAAAATGTGTCAACAGTAGGAGTAAAATTAATTTACATTAGATTAAAATAAAGCATAAAAACAACACACACAAAAAACTGAGGACTTTCCGACTTTGCCTCCTCATGTTCATTGCAATATGAACAGTGTCGTCAAGGGCTACTTTTAAGTTGTTGCCGCAGGTAAAATTATAATCGGCTGATGCGATTACTTTTGACTGGCCATTGAGCTACTTTTGTTGCACAGACCTGGCAACCCTGAATATGAATATGAACCTGTGCCCACAGGTTATGTGGGGGATGCATGATACAGTATGTCCACATCTTGCAAAGTGACTGTTAACTGGATGAATCAATAAATGAATAAACATGACAGCTGCTAGTCAGGGCCTTAAGAGACCCTGGCATCAGCTTTCTAAAGTCAAAAAAAAAAAAAGAAAGTAGTTTCAAACCACTGGATTGTAATAAAACTTAATAATTCAAAATGTCATGGGCATAAACAGTTAACTGCCTTTTAACACAGGTTCATATCGAGACCCCGGACAGCACAGTTAGAATTACATTCTTTGATTTCTCTAGTGCATTTAATACTATTCAGCCTTCACTACTACGAAGTAAGATGGAAAATGTTGGAGTACATCAGGGTATGGCCAACTGGATAACTGATTATCTCTCTAATAGACCACAGTATGTGAGGATGCAGGACTGTGTGTCTCAAGTAGTGAAGTGCAGCATTGGAGTTCCTCAAGGGACGGTTTTAGCACCATTTTTGTTCACTTTTTATACATCAGACTTTCAGTATAATTCTAAATCTTGTCATCTTCAGAAATTTTCTGATGATTCTGTAATAGTTGGCTGTATAAAGCACCACGATGAGAGTGAATATAGGGAGCTAATAAAGAACTTTGTGGACTGGTGTTTTTAAAACGGTCTCAGGCTAAATGCTAGTAAGACAAAGGAAATAGTGGTTGATTTTAGTAGACTTCCTCAGAAAGCGGTACCAGTAAATTGAACAGAGTCAGAAGTTGAGATTGTAACAACTTACAAGTATTTGGGTGTATATCTGAACAACAAGCTCAACTGGTCTGATAATACAATGCATGTTTATAAGAAGGGTCAGAGTCGTATTCATTTGTTAAGACGTCTGAGATCCTTTGGGGTACGTCAGGTACTACTTAAGACGTTCTATGACTCTGTAGTCTCATCTGTGATTTTGTATTCTATCACATGTTGGGGAGGGGGACTGATGGAAAAGGAGAAGAATAAGTTAAATAAACTCATAAAGAAGGCAGGCTCTGTCGTGGGGAGTGTATTACCCACTTTAGAGGAGATAGTGCAGGATAAAATGATTGATAAAAATTATTGATAAAACTTTCTCTTATGATTAATCATGACTGTCATCCTCTTAATGAAATATCGCGAGCCTTTGTGACTACCTACAGCTCAAGATTAATTCATCCACACTGCTACAAAGAGCGTTTTAGAAAGTCTTTTTTCCCAACCGCAATTAGATTTTATAATCAGTGTTATGTGAGATGATATATATATATATTTATGTATTTATTCTGGTCGTATATAATCATGGTGCTTTGAAAAATTGATACTTGAGAACAAGACTTGTTGCTGTTGTGTATGTTGTTTGTTGTTGTTGTTGTTGTTGTTGTTTATTTATTCATTGTATTTCTATGCTGTTGTGACACATAAATTTGCCCCTGGGGGATTAATAAAGTAAATCAAATCAAATCAAATCAAATCAAATCAAAATATGTTTTTCATCCACAGTCTCCTACAGAAACCTAGAGTCTTGCTCAAAGGCAAACGTCTGTAATCCTGGAGAGACGGTGACACCCGTCACACCACAAATCCTTGTTATAAACCAAAAGTGTCTTTAGTATGTTACAGCCAACTATTTCATATATTTTTGTAAACAAATAATTGCTAGGGTTTCATGTTCAGATAAGCACTGATAAAGGCCGGAGTGCCGCAAGTGTCCGTTCAAGGACCGTTAACATTAACAATGCAAGTTAACAGTCTCTGTAAGAGCATCATTAGTATTCATTGATACATTTATGCAGGTGATACCATCTTCAAAAGCACCGGCTATATGCGGATATAGAGTCTGGAAAAATGTGGCATGTTGCCTTCTGTCTCAAACACTCGTTATCGTTTCCATCACTGTATATTGTTCCAGCTGTCAGTTTGGCTATGCATGCTCATCAATCTTCAGACTCACTTCATTTTACTGTCAATTCCTTACGAAAACATCATAAGATTACATTTCTCAGATCTGAGTATTCCACTCATAGGGCACATACACTAATTTCATATGATGATTTTAAACTGTATTACAGAATTGTTAATGGTACTTGTTAAGACCTGCTATGCTATTAAACTTCTGCATGTAACTCATCTCAAAAACACATAAGCTTTAAAGGCAAAAGGACACAGGGATTTAATTATTTAAAGGGTTAGTTCACCCAAAAATGAAATTTTAATGACTCACCCTCATGTCGTCCCAAGCCCGTAAGACCTCCGTTCGGGACACAGTTTAAGATATTTTAGATTTAGTCCGAGAGCTTTCTGTCCCTCCATTGAAAATGTATGTACGGTATACTGTCCTTGTCCAGAAAGGAAATAAAGACATCATCAAAGTAGTCCATGTGACATCAGTGGGTTAGTTAGAATGTTTTGAAGCATTGAAAATACATTTTGGTCCAAAAATAACAAAAACTACGACTTTATTCAGCATTGTATTGTCTTCCGTGTACTGGTTACCAGATAACACGTCAGCGGCGTCACTGCGGACTCGTGATCCACAACAGAACCGGAAGACAATACAATGCTGAATAAAGTCGTAGTTTTTGTCATTTTTGGACCAAAATGTATTTTCGATGCTTCAAAACATTCTAACTAACCCACTGATGTCACATGGACTACTTTGATGATGTCTTTATTTCCTTTCTGGACAAGGACAGTAAACCGTACATACATTTTCAATGGAGGGACAGAAAGCTCTCGGACTAAATCTAAAATATCTTAAACTGTGTCCCGAAGATGAACGGAGGTCTTACGGGCTTGGAACGACATGAGGGAGAGTCATTAATGACATCATTTTCATTTTTGGGTGAACTAACCCTTTAATGCCACTGCTGTTCGATTAATATGTCAAAGTACGGATATCATCCCTTCCGCCGTCTCATCCCGTTAAACGTCAAGGGTCATTTCTCCAGTCGTGCCCCTCAGATTCAGCTTCATTTCACCGGTATTGCAAATATGTGGAGGGCTTGATTGTGTCTGAATGAGTCACAGTGGTCATGCAGCATTGGAGGCAATAAAACGCATCAGTGGAAAGATCGCCTCAATATATCCCCAGAGGCACAGAATACAGTCACTGAGGAGTTTCAGCACAAATCGAATTTTCAAAGTCTCCTTTCTAAATCATTTCATCACGTAGAAAACGCACAAAAAACGTTCTTCACGTAGCCATGTCAGACTTCATAATATTTAATTCTATTATAATTAGTTCTTCCAGCATTTAGTAATAATCAAGGCTGTGATTTTTTTGGTGTGGGGTGTAATGGGCTTATTATATAAAGGAATTGAATAATTGAAGGATTTAAAGGAATTTTAGGGAATACTAGAATTGTGTTTTTGAACTATGCAAATAATATTTCTTTTAAATATGCACACATTGGGTCTCATTCATGAAACACGAGCAGAACGAATTTTTGTGTAAATCGTGTGTAAAGTGGTTCTGGGGTAAATTTTCGGATTTATTAAAATGTTCGTATTTTCCAAATGTCAGTTGGTACGAAAGAAATCTACACCTGCTCCCAGCCACAAAGAGTGAGTTTAACATCCGAACGTTTTGCTCATTAATAACTAAGGCTGCATTTTAATTCACCTTAACCGGGTACATATTTACACAGCATTTTGAAAAAATATTATATATAGTAACTACATACGGTTTTTCTTTTTACTTCTGGGACTGTTTGATTAACAGATGAAACTCCATTAACTGCATCTGTAATGCTGCCAAGCTGGCTTTCTTTTTAGGACCTGATACGCCACTATGTAGCCTACGCTTGAAAATAAAATGTGGTGTTTTGAATGAACTTCTGATAATAAAAGTTCGATTTCTGCATCTGAGAAATGTTTCTTTTTCATTCGCTTTTGAGAAGACATGTTGAAATCCTTCGTTTGGTGTCATAATATGATGCCCATATATAGTTGTCAGTCGGATTTAATGGGCGGGATTTATGGTAATTGAGAATGAGCGTGCACACGCGTCCCATTTACGACTGATTGGAATTCATTAACACACACACACATTTCACTATCACGTCTGACGTACACGAAGTATTTGTGAATCAGGAGATGAGTTTTCGGAAAAGGTCTCTTTACGCGCAAATCACTCTCATATTTACTCGTATATTTACGAATGTTTCATGAATGAGACCCATTCACTCTTAATCGTATACCAAATATGTTAAAAACTGGTCTGCTAATGTTTCTGGTCACGTTTAGTTATGAATCACTCGAATGGCCGTACATAAATTATAGCCTACATTTTCAATTCAAAACGGCAAAAAGTTGAGTGGTTTGCATTACTGGATATAATATTCCATAATAGTTTTTTTATTTGTGTATCGCTATAAGTGTAGCATTTAACGCTATAGCAAATAGCCTCTGCCATATTGTTATTCCAGACTCCTCTTGTGAGAACAATTCTCCCCAATCTGTACCCTGAACTTGTTCATTATCGCAGAGACAAAAGGTGACCTCAGATCAGTTTAGGTTGGCACTGGATCTCACCCTCAGGAATTCCCCTCCCGCACACTGAAGTCATGGGAGTCTGACCGCTGGCACTCAACACACTTCCCTTCGCTCTCAAATAATACTCAAATAACACACCTGGTCAAGGGCTGCACTGCACAGGAACAGATGGACCACGTTGGTCAATTATTAAAAATGAACATCATTAAATTGAAATTCACTAGCATTCATTACAGCATTAAATAAAGCATTTTAAGCCATAAAACAATTTCTGCGCTATCTATAAATGAGCAGTCGTTGGACAGCACATGCTGTGACTAAGAAACAGCTCTGAACTATTTAATTTTCAAGCGTGAACCACGGAGCGACCTTACATTAGTGTGTTCCCTGGTGTTATGTGGCAGTTTAAGCCTGGTGCCGGCACAGCTTGTGAAGACTATTAGTTTCTTTTCAGACACATCATAAGAGCACATACAGTCTCTGACTATCAGACTGGTCGTTCTGTTCAGCCGTTTGAATATAATGATCTGGGTTACTCTTTAACTTAAATCAAAGGTACGCTGCTCACAAAAAAAAAAAAAAAAAAAAATCAGGAAATATCATCAGTCTTTCCCATAACCTATTAAAAGCAGTTTTACATTGCTATGCGGTTACTTGGGTGTTCTGGGTTTTTGGTCAAGAGCATTCTGATCTCAACTCTCTAGTGATTCATTTAGCAACATTAGTACATATAGGGCCAGATTTACCAAACAGGGCAAATTAGCATGAGAGCGCAATTCAATAAAAGTGCCGAACACGGACACAGCCGGGTCATTTCCATAATGACCAATGCAATTAACCAAGAGCAGCGCAAATTAATGTCTGGTTTAAGACATGGCGGTAAATAATGGCGCAAACACCAGTACATTGACTAACACAAACCTTAGTAAATCACCTTGCATGATTCATTTACTCCCATAAATATTGCGTTTAAAAGGGAAACCCCTACAAATGTATATACAATGAGGTCAGCCGCAAAACTATCCCTGTCAACACCTTAATCTTTTAGTGCAAACGCCAAAAGAGGGTTTGCGCTGGAGCAAGCTGTTAGTAAATCTGGCCCTTGGTGTGTTAACATTGAACTGATGTACACAGGTGTGTATATCAATTATTTTACAACAGGTTTGAATATGGCTTAATTTACAGTTTTATTTAACTTTTTTTTTTATTTATATAACTAATTAGGCACATCCCATAAATAAGAGTAGAGTGTTTTACTTGTTCATCTAATGTGACTCAGAGAGTGCTCTACACACATCCTTCTTAATCAGAGCAAAATTAAACTATGCTTTCAGTCGCACAGCACTGCATGTCCTCAACCAATGAGATCAGCACAGGGGAATCTGGAAGGCTTTCAAGAAGCCTGTGATTAGAAAGAAATGAAAGTGCGCATGGTCTCCCAATACTCAGAGGTCTACTTTTAATCCTACTGTTTATGGAGAGGCCTTTGTCCCACTCCAAAAAAAAACTAAGGCTGTGTCCGAAATCGCCCCTATACCCTTAGAAAGGGCACTATATGAGGGAACAGCCATTTGTAGCCATAGGGGACATTATCGAGGGCACTCATTGGATAACGTCCACTACGGTTTCGGACACCACTATAAATTGCTGTCCCTTCAAATAGTGCCCTTTTTAAGGGTATAGGGGGTGATTTTGGACACAGCCATTGAATACATTTACATGTGCACCAATAATGTGATTATTCTAATAATCAGTGTAAGGTCTACACTGATTATTGTAAGATGTTTACATTAGAGATACACCAATGTATCGGCCAACAATCGGTATCGGCCGATAAAAGCAATTATTTTCACTATCTGCCATCAGCCGATTGTTTAAAAACAGCTTATAATCCTGTCAATCAAAAGGGTGCCGTAAAACATGACCGACTGCAACTCACACTGTGTGTGAAGAAAATCTCTTGTGTTGAGTTAGTTAAGGCAAGTTAATGCGACAATAACGCATTAACAGCTAAAAACAGCTACAAAAGCTGGCTCTATTTGACCCTATGAATCACCCGTAGTTCAAGCCAGGGTTGCCAGATATGCAGTTTCCCCTGTAAAAAACATTTGTAGTGCGCCGTTCACCCAATAATTGCAAATATCTCTATGCTTTGTTACTTCTAAAAAGAAACAAAGTGTCATCTTTCAAATTCTGACCATTTTATCATGAAATTCAAACAATAAATGGCATTTTGACGCTCTTTAATGCAGACTTGTAGTCAAGACCGCCTAAACCGAGACCAAGTCGAGACCAAGACCGAGACCCGGGGGGGGGGGGGGAACAGACTAGTGTTGTTGAAGCTAAGCAATAACTTGTAAGATTTTGTTTTGCATTGCCTGCCTATCTCTGCCGATTTCGAAGTCTCCAAATGAATCCATTCTGCAACTTTTAAATACATAATTATATTTTTAAAAACGAAATTATAAGCTAAAGTCCAGGATCCGAAAGTTGGTTGTTTTGTCGCTATGGTTACACACACACACACACACACATACCGTTGGCGGTGCGCTCAAAGTCATATGTCAGTTGTGCAGTTACCCAAAATCTCCTGAATGAAGTTACAACCCATCATGTCACTGATATGTTTTACTAAATATTAATACATCAAAAACTGTACATGATATGTGTTTTTTAAATCAAGTGATCAAAGTGCTCGTTGCCGCGCTGCGATCAGTGGCGCGGTTACGGCTCGCGCACCGCACTGTCTTCACTCGGACGCGCGCTTCAATCCGTTGCGGATATCGTCGTGGATATTGATATTGCTAAATCCCCCGCCGACCACTATGTCGGTCTGAGACACCGAGACCTAGACAAGACCGAGAGGTCCGAGACCAAGACAAGACCAAGACCAAAGACCGTCAAGGCCGTGACAAGACCGAGATTCTCGAGACATACATCACTACTTAAATGTGACGTGACAGATCGCTGTAGCGCCTCAGTTTAAGCGGAGAGCGAGTTTATTCTTCTAGAAAAACATGCATGAATATCAGAAGGTATGTTGAAAGATACAGTCCAACTTACCGAAATCCGTATCATGTCTCATGTAATCACTCAATCAGTGTTTCAACCGTGGAAAGATGTCAAAACTACCTTATATGTACGTGTAACTGCAAACATTTCAGCTTTTATTTGAGTGTAAATATTATATCTGGAAATAAATAGCAGTTGAATATAATAGCTCTATTGTTAATTTTAACCTCTAATATTATAGTGTAACAAATGAGAGTGTTATCTGTAGGCCTATAGTTTGCACTGCAGCATTATTCGGGAGAGATTTCTCATCCATAAGAAAAAACAAACTATCGGTATCGGCCGATATCATTCTGAATAATCGGCTGAGAAATTCATCTCTAGTTTACATGACATGAGCAGAACTCTTCACTCCAGTTTACAAGCCATTTTCATTATTCTGTTTATTCGCTAAGAAGTATGGTTATACCACACTCAGATAGGCATACACGCATGTTAGCCTAATCATTTTTATGGAAGTACTGGATATTATTATTAATCGCATTAGTTTAATCGAAGTATTGCGTTTACATGAGGTAAAGTTTAATCACAATTAAATGGCATTATGAGAGTGCGCATGTAAACGCACTGATTGTCACTCTACAAAATGAAGATCACAGCAGGATCAATAATGAGGATGACTTGCCAAGGATTCTTCTTGAAGGGGAGGATGAAAAATAAACACTCAATCGTCAGCATCTTAAAGGAACAGTTGAATAGCTCAAACTCAAAGGAACTTTTCCATCCAATGAAAGCGGTTTGAAGCTGTCCAAAGGTGAAAAGGCACCATTAAACCATATTATTAAACCAGTTATCACGAAAAGATTTAAAAAACGGGGGTAAGATTTGGCACGAAACTAATTAATAATTAAAACATTTCATTAAAATAAGGTTATTTTCTGTCAGCTCGAAGGTCATATTCTTTTAGAGTTTACATTTAGATGAAGCAGCTGTGTTAGTTGTCCTTATGTTTTCAAACGGTTTATGTAGTTATCATAATCAGACTTGTGAATGGAATCATAATCATTTGGGTTCTTCCTCGCCACTGTCGCCTCTGGCTTGTTTAGTTGGGGTTTAAAAGATACTTAATATTCTGTGATATCATCAATTTGACAATATCAGATGAGAGCAAATCATTAGGGTGAATAATTTGACAGAGTGATCTAGAAATAATGCAGGATCATCCTGTAATTATTACAGATCATAACGTTTCTTTATGTTTTTCAAAATCCTAAAACATTCTGGATTAATCCAGTTGGTTTTACCAAGGGCTTACACATTTGCAGTGAGACATCTCAAGATTAATAACAAACTGTGAAACATGGATGAATTAAGGGTTAAAAGTGATCCATGAAGTGTGAAAGCTACTTAACGGTATGATAACTCAGGAATACAGCTGCGGCCTTGAGCATAAAGCTTTATCTGCTGCGAGGATGTTGTAATGTGGTTAACATGCTGCTTTATGTGTGTGTGGGTGGCTGAGACTTAACAGTATGCGAAGAAACAGATCATTTTTGTGCTTGTGCAAACCGTGTACAAATGATTAAGTGCTTCTTTTTTCTTTCATGCGTCATACTATACTCTCTTGAGCAAATGCTCACTTAGCCATGCAGTATGAGGAACTAATTGTCTAAAGCCCACAAGCACAGACCAATTACGCAAACGTCCAGCATGCCTGTCAAGCATCATGCTTTGAGATACAGCTCGTTCCTTTCCACAGGCCTCAGGTCAGTGCTAATCTAATCGACTTTGCAAGCCACTATTCTGCCAGGTCACCAGACACCAGCACAGAGTTACCACCCCTGGTTACCACGACAACAGTGCAACGCACCGTGTGATTGAGAAGAAAATGTCACAGAGTGGCTTCTTTGTTGGTCAGAGCAGCTGACGGAGACAACACTACAAGTAGAGCTCAAATGATCATGAATGGCCAAATGTTCCAAAGAAAGGCTGAGTGCTTGAAAATGGTGATTAGGAAGAAAGTCTCAATTAAAAATCATGGCTGGGTCATATTTCACCCCCAAAACCAAACGAAACTTAAGCCTATTTTGAAGGACATCAAGTTGTTTTTTTGTGTTGCAAAAAAAAAGTGATATTATATATATATATAACAAAAATACAAAATTAAGTATGTAATAAATATATATACAAAATTGCATAATGAAAATGTATTATATTTTCCATTAAAAAGTTTATTTTCTATCATATTGCTTTAAACTCCTTTAAGCTATAAATATTTTGCATTAAAAAATTTTTTTAGCATTTTTTGTCCACACGGAGACGCGTTCAGCTGTATACGTACAAATTTTGTATCGTATTGGTGTTCTTCCAGAGGGATCCGGCGTTTTGGGACACTGAAACCGCTATTTTTTTAAACCGGGTCCCAGAGTGGATAAATCTGAAAACGACACCCTTGCGTTTTCTTGTGTACGGCCAATCCGTACATTTTGTGAAACGATGATGTCATCACACCACATGTCAGCATTAGCAGAGACAATTTATATAGAGACATGCCACTTCCTCAATCCTCAATACAACTATATAGGGAAAACCCGTAACGCCAAAGATGGCGGTTGTATGCACATGCCCCGCCCCTCCCGCTGGAAAGCCAATCGTCTGCTTTTAACAGTCAAGCCGGGAAACATGTAAGCCTATCATCTGATTCCACTGACGCATGCGCACAGTTGAGGTTTGCGACAGCGGAGACGAGATGCGTAGTAAACGTATAACCTGTGGGGAAAAATACCTTTTAAACCTTATTTTGGGGCAATGTCATCAAACTTTTTCAGCGATTTTTATCATATTTTACTGCTGTTTCTATACAAGCAGTTTTTATGTCCCGGTGACCAGTGAAAGTGCAGTTCTGACTCTCTGCCCATTCATTTAGATAGGAGCCTGGTCTTGTTAGTCATTGCCAAAATGGCGGCCGAGTGGCATGACTTGCCTAAAAGGACTTTGGCATTAGTCACACACCGCTACGTCACACGTAAAGGCAACAACAATGGCGGACTATATGCTTGTGTTCGTGCTGCAGAAGCTACTGAGCCTATTAGCTTTACTAAAGCAAAATCTTGAGCAATCTTCGTCTTCACCTTGCTGTCGTGTTGGGTTCGTATAAGATTATGCGCATGCTCCAAATCTTCTTCTCCTTGTTTAGTGTATCTCTGTGGCAGAATTACAGCGCCACATACTGGTCTGGCATGTATACCACATTGTTTTCAGTCAGTTTCAGTGGTTTCGTGTGTACGCATATATTTCTTGAGACGACGCCTTGTTTACAGAAAAAAAAATTAACGAGGAAAAAAAAATGATCGGATAGGGAAAGCTCTGAATTCGTGTGGATGTGGCCTTAGTTTCCATAGTTCCTAATTAATTTACACACCTGTTCTGTTTTACCTTGATTACTCTCCCTGTATTTAAGCCCTGAGTTTCCTCAGTTCTGTGTTTGGTCTCATTTACATTTAATGTTGGAAGTGTTTGTGTTTTTCCGTGATTCTCCTGTGTGAAATAAAGACTTATTTTATTCTCCAACGTTGTGCACTACTTAACAGCCATAGAACCGTAACAAAAGACCCAATCTAAATTGGATTTATTTTTATTTTTCCTCCCCCCCTCACCAATGGACTTCCCAGACATCCAACCTCCCTGCCTCGAGAAGGAGGATCGTTTACAGGAGCACCACACTCGGGACTTTTTAGATCTAACATGCCAAACGAACGATCTGGTCCAAGGCACGCCTCCTAGTGAACGGTCGCCGAATATATGGAGTGGGTGCTGGTAAATAACGGTTCGCCATCTGTCCCACTGAGGATGAGAACACCAGCCTCACTCCAGACCCAGAGCTCAGCCAGCAACCGCCCACACACTGCACGGATCTAAAGCCAGAGTCCACCGCAGACGGAGACTCGATCCTGATAAGAGGACTGAGCTGAGCTGAGTGAGCTGGCAACACTGTGCATCCCAGTGGGGGTGCTCGTGGAAATTGTGGGATTGGAATGGAGCCTTGCCCACACACCCGATGCTGAGGGTGAGCTGCATATGGCCTCTGGGATTTATAATGAGGAAATGGAAGAGGTTATTTCCCTGTGTCCCCGCCAAGTCTCTTATGTCTCCGCTGGTCCTGGCTCCAAGTCTCAAGTGTCTCCAAAGATCCCGCCCAGCCTCCCTCTCCCACCTCCTCTGCCCATAATAGCCCGTTCCTCAGCCCTGTCTCCACTGTTTCCCTTCAGTCCCTCGGCTCCTCCGCTGACTCCACTCTGCTCCACGTATCAGCCTTGGGTCTTCCAGTCTCAGCACAAGGATCCCCGGGCTCCGCCTCTAGCCGCCCAGCCCATCACTCCACCTTGGCTCCTCCCTCCTTCGGCTCCACATGGTACCATCGCCCTTACAGCTCCATCAGGCTCCCTCGTCCCTCTGGCTCCGCCTTGGTCAGACCTCACTCTGCCTAGACCATGGACTTCCGGGTCTCTGCCTACGTCACGGACTCCACCCCTTCGGCTCTGTCGGGCTTCACCGTGGTCCTCAGTCCCATCGGCTCCATCTCAGTCCTCTCGCCCCCTCGCTCCACCTCGAATGCTCGTCACTGCAGCTACGCTTCGGTCGCCTGAAACTTCAATATCATGTGGTCTCATCAGCTCTCCATCTCCGCCTGGTTTTCCACTTAAATCATATCTGTCAGTTGTCCCCCTGGTTAAACCTCCCCAAATCTCCACCATGGCTCCTCCCTCCGTTGACTCCGCTGTGGGCCTTCGTCCTGGCTGTGATCTGGCTTCTCCTCCTGGCTCCTCCCACTGTCATCTCTGGTGTCCTACCCTTCTCCTGCCTCACGCCCTCCTCCAGAATCCCTCCCTCCCTCCTCGGTTGGATATGTTATGGCGTGGGGAAGCGCCTTCAGGGAGGGGGGACTAATGTAACATGAGGTGCGTTCCATTCGACCGTAAGTGGACTGCGAAGTGGACTTCACAGGGTATTTCGCCATCTTAAGTGAGATTCCAATCCGAAGGGAATGAACATGTTCAGTTCGAAGGGCACTGCAAACGGCGTAGGGAATAAGGGAACATCGATACATCACTTCACAGGAAGTGGAGAGCGAAAATCAACCAACTGTCATTGTGCACCGCGTCACCAGTCGGAACTAACCGTCAGAGCCGTTGGAAGAGATATTAAATTTAAATTTCTAACGGCTCTGAGTTTACGGATGCATTGAGTATTCATAAATATTGTTATTATTATACATACTAGAGTATTTATGAACTGTTGGGGTGATGAATGTATCTATAGGCCTATATGATTTTAAATTAGAAAGGAAAGTAAATTACAAAATTTAATTAAGTTATATCATAATCTGCGCAACCCTGTTGTTGCCTTTTTTTGATGACGTTGCAGGGCATTCGAAATGAGTGATTATTTCAGCGAAGTCCACTTCAACTGGTGTACCGTGTTCAGGGAGTAGGGAGCAGTGAACACTGCGTAGGGACCCTGTCAAATGGAACGCACCAATGTAGTTCTATGTCTGTTCAGTTTCATTGTGTTTTGGTTCTGTTTTCTTTCTTGTGCTAATTCGTTTCCATAGTTCCTAATTGTAATGAGGTTAGATGTTGTGGGAAGAAGGAGGCGGGAACTTAGCCTGACTACGTCAGACTTCGTACTTCCGCTCAATTTCATTTCGCTTCTGTACTAGATAGATAGTGGCCTATCTATCCGTTTTCCTCAGGCCTGAAAACAGCCGGCCAATCAAAGAACAGAGGGCGGGCTGAAAGCCGTGACGTAGTCGCTAAGCGCCGAATTTAAGATTAGGTCAGGGAAATCGAAAACGAACGCGGATATGGAGACGCGGATACAATTCGCTCTGTTGTGGAGAATATTCCCGGCATTTGCAAACTGAAGCCCGAACAAGAAGAGTGTGTATTAAACATTTTGAATGGAGGTGATGTTGTGGCCCTACTTCCTTTGGGAAAAGTTTAATTTATCAACTATTACCAATCGTCAGCGAGAAACTGGGGAGCCTTTTGACAGGTCAGTGTCTCCTTTCTTTTCCAGGTCTTAAATATTGCCATGACATGCTGTAGTCTTGCAATTAAGTTGCAGCATTTCCGACAGACTCGAGATGAACAAAGAGCTGTGTTTAACAGAACCAATCCTAACTTTGACAGTTGGCTGCAAATATTTTTTTGTTTCTCTCTACTGTCAAATATCAGTTTAGAGGCCCTGATTGTACCGTGGATGCGTAGATTAACTTCGCATAATCTGCTAAAGTCGTTTACAGCCATGTTCACTCCGGTATTTCGCTCGCATCATCAAGTGTTTACAGCAGGTTTACAGTGGAAGTTCGATCATAGATTTGAGTTCGATGCATGATGTCTGTGGTTCGATGCGGCTGTGTCGGCCCATAACATACGTCATATACAAACTTATCTGATTGGCTTATGGGTAACCAATGATTTTAAACTTCAGACAAGCGCCCCCTAGCGAGAGAGAAAACACTTCTCTATTATGCCATTCCAGACTCTGTCTACGAAGCAAAGTGAAGTAGCAGAGTCTGGTATTACCAGGCTAGCGGGAACTGGCGAACATTTAACAACTTAATAATAAAAATAAACCAATACAAAATGAAAGTAAAGACACGGACGACTGCTGTCACATATAACAAAACACTACATAAAATCCAGGCCTAGCCTCTCTCGTCCTTCACTGGCGTCGCTCCTCCTTTTATGCTTCCGCTCCTCCGTGAGAGATACAAGACTGGTGCGTCGCGCAGCTGTCACTCATTATCAAATCACGCCACTCGTCCTGCTCACCACACTAATTAAATTCCATACCTGTTCTGTTTTACCTTGATTACTCTCCCCATGTATTTAAGCCCTGCGTTTCCTCAGTTCTGTGTTCGGTCTATAGTTTGATACAGTATCATTTTTATCATTGGTCACAAACAAAATAAAACTTAATAACGATTGAATATCCGCCAGGTAAGAGTTCTAAACGCTTTTGATGTTCAATTGTACATCAGGAAAGCCATCTTCATATCATGCCTAGGGGAAGACAGCAGCTTGAACTGTAAACACGTAATGAGATTCTAGTCCCTCCTGCAGCGCGCCGAACACATTACTGTCTGCCGAACTGAGGCCCGTGCCCCCTCAGATTTTTTTTGAGACAATGGATTTTAAATGTGAAAAATATCAAAGCTGCTTCCATAAAATGAACTCCCACTCGTGCCTCTTTAAAAAAAAAAAGAGAGAGAGAGAGAGAGAGAGAGAGAGAGAGAGAGAGAGAGAGAGAGAGAGAGAGAGAGAGAGAGAGAGAGAGAGAGAGAGAGAGAGAGAGAGGAATAAAAAGGTGCATGACGCTCCTGGTTTGCCATCTGTGCTCAACCTCGGCTCACTTTTTTGTCATCTCTCAATTCTTCTTCTTTTCGCATTACAAAGCCATTTCTTTCCTTCTTCCTCCTCCTCCCTCATTTTCATTCCCCCCACTCTTTTTCACTCCACTCCAATCATTTTTTGTTCTTCCATCCTTTTTTCTCTCTTATCAATGTGGATGATTAGAGCCACACATGTTGTGTCTTTTGTGTTGGACATAATCACCTGACACTGGCTGACAAGGATCTAACAGCACTCCAATCCCCAATCACGCATCTCAAGCTTTAAAGCGGCCATCTGGACCGCCTAAAGCACAGGATATGCAGTAAATGTTCCAGCAAACTGCTATAATTCATCTCTGAACATTTTCAATAGACCCAAAGGCTCTTGTGATTCGGTTGCTGTTGAGACAGAAGACCTGTGGCAACAGCCAATGTTAAGTCAATGATTCATGACAACATAGTATTCTTTGCAGAAAAAAAATATTACATAAGCATAAGCTGGTTTAAGATGGTTTAGCTGGTCTCCCAGCATGGATCAGCTAGTGTTTATAGCTGGTCTCAAAAGTGTTCAAAAGCATTACAGACCAGCCTAACTATGAGTATTTTGATTAATCTTCACCTGTTCACTAAATAAACTCGTAATGCGCAGAAAATAATGAAGATAATAATGAACACAATTTAAAGATTCTTTCCTGCATTTATTTTTGTTTCAAAACCTGGTGAGCTACATAGGCAGCCTATTAACTGAAATGAAACCTCAAAAATAGCACACACAAATATTATATAAAATATTTTTAATTGGACTGATATATATTTATCAGTACTTTTGAGAATTAAAGTGTTTTTTTTAGCAAACATTTCTCTCGTTTCTCCTTTATTGCTCATTGCAGTCATCATTTTTCTGTTCTCTGTTTGGAACAGCGCCTCATGCCCCATAATGCCTATAGGGAGCTCAGCAAACTGTTGCATTAAAAATAACCCAATTTGGGTTGTTTTGCAAACCACGGATAGGTCAAAATTGGTTATTTAAACCTATAGCATTTGGGTTGGTCATTAAACTGATTCCTCATCCCTGCAGCACTCTATTAATATTACACAATATTATGGTGTGATTAGTGTGGCAATAGATGGTTCAGAACTAAAACATATCGATCACATTAAAAGGTTAGGGGAAAAATAAATAAACTAGCAGTTATTAACTTTGCAAGTTTAATCTGGTGCGAGTATCAGGATTTTATGAAATATGATGGCATAAAGTATGGCATTTTAAGCAGTGCTGCACAAATGCAAAATTCTCTGCGTGAGCACCAGCTGTACATGCTAATGTCACCAGTACGCCAGCGCTTTGAAGTCTCTCCAAAAGATCACCGCTCTCTACACAAACAGGGTTACAGGTGTGTCCTGCATAATGTGCTCTCAATTAGCATTTACAAGAACACAATTATTTCGCTATCTAAACATTACAAGCTGAAAACTGCAAACAATCTTAATACATTTTAACTGAATGAACCGTGAGAAGGCAAGGGACCAAAATGAATCCTAAATGCATAAATAAATTATTATTAGTTATTATTTTCAGAATTTAAGAATTGTCCCATGCAGTTTAATTTAAACCTTCCTTTTCTAGTTAATAATTACAATCATGCAGTTATATGCATTTATTTGAATTTCTATTCACTTTATTTCTACGTCCTTACATTCAATTCTGTTGAATTAAACTGTAAGTTTAAAGAGATTTTTGATTCAGTTCTAGATGGTGTTTGACCCTGGTTGTTGGGTAAGCTTACTTAGTTTGGACATAACCTTATGATATATAAAGTGAACTCTTTTTTTTTTGTCCTGAAAATGTACTTCACATATTGCCTGGAAGTAATCAAAACTAGATACATTAAATAAAACATATTTAAAAAGAATTACGGCACCTGTGGTTGCTAGAAATTAACATCAAAAATGCGGTACCAACATTTTAGGTTTTACAGATTTAACTTAAATTTACAGTAAAACACGTATTTCAGTAACTGATATAAAATGTTAATATACCAACCTATTGAAGTACTAATATCTGTTTTGTAGGTTTGTAATACACTGACGACCACCAAAAACAGACGGTGACGAAAAAGTCACACGATGAATCAAAGCTTATCACAAGCAGCTTTTCCACAATAATATTTAAAAGTGTCACAGTGTCCTTCACACAAATGCTAAAGACCATCATGATGACACTAAAATAATGCAATACACATTCATTTAGGTGCAACATAAAACCCTAATGTACATAACTGATAACAAAAAACTAAGAAACAATTATTTCAATTAAAATACCTAATAATAATACCGTAAAACTTCAAATAGTAGCCCGGGCTTTTATTTACCCAAATCGTCGAACTGCACCGGCTTGTATTTGAGACAGGCGTCTATATGAGACAGGCCTTTATAATTTAGTGTTGAGATGTTGTTCATTGAGTGTATAGGCC
The DNA here is from genome assembly GCF_029890125.1 of Rhinichthys klamathensis goyatoka. NCBI lineage: Eukaryota > Metazoa > Chordata > Actinopteri > Cypriniformes > Leuciscidae > Rhinichthys > Rhinichthys klamathensis. Next base: position 2,310,484 of record NW_026606762.1, read on the forward strand.
TGTCTCTAATCTCTAAAAATCTCCAAATGCTCCACGTGAAACTGCGGTCTTCCGACCTTTTACTATCGCGTCAATTGATTTTGATTAATATGCGCGAGGGAGAGAGAGCAAGACAGCGCTCGTGTTGTTGACGTGAGAGTGCGCGCGCGCGGCCGGGGCGCTCTCTCTCTCTCTCTTTCTCTGCTCGAAACGCGCCCTGTCAAGCGCAGCAGTCATTCTATTCTACATCACTCGCCGATCAAAAAAAGGCTTTGGAGGGACAAAAATGTGCTTTGGCGGCCGCCAAAAAGCGGGCGATCTGGCGGTTTTGAGGATTAAATACAACCCGAAACTAAAAAACAGACCCGGCCTCTATTTGAGACCGGCCTTTATTTACCCAAACCCGCAGCCACACCAGGCGTGTAAAAGAGACAGGCGTCTATTTGGGACTCGGCTATTATTTGAAGTTTTACGGTATGTCAATTCATGATTTTTCACTGTAAATTATACAATGACTTGTTTTTTCACTTCCAAAACCTGTAAATGTTAAATGTAAGGTTAGATCTATTACAGTTATTCACCGTATATAGTAATAAAACTCACTGGTTTTTTTTTTCCCACTCACTCTCAGGTTTTTACAGGCGCATTTTTTAATCTTTTCCCGTTAAAATCAGGGTTATTTTAAAGCCTGCCTCCATCTCCCCTGAGCAGTCCTGTTGCTGCCTCCTGCACTGCACTTAAACATCTGCCAATGATGCATTCGGGTGTGCTGACAACCAGCAAATCTCTCCCAAAAGCCAGGTATGAAGAAACGAAAATTGAATTTGATTATACACACAAAAAGACACCAACTGCTGTAATATCCACAAATTCAAGAGTCTGACACATACTCTCAGATGATGCAATCAATCAGTGTGTGATATAAACACCGCACTCAACCAGCTGCAGGGAAGTGTGTGAGAGCGTTCAGTGAGAGAGTGAAACGCAGAATCTAGAGAGTCATGCGGATGACAGCTATCAAAGCTTACAGAGTATTAAATGACACATTTTCACAAGAGCATATGGTTGTCAGAATATGAGCATGGCTGTTATTCTGCCATAGGCACAAAACAGAAGGAATATAATTTGATAGTACAATTCTACTAAGAGTGTGCTATTTATTAATTTTACACAACTATTGTATAAACTACAAATTATAATCTATGTAATTAAATACATATGTAAATATAAATACATTTCAGTCAAAAAAGCGAGGTGACGGATATTTAACTGCTATGATCTATATCAGCATGCTTGGAACTCACCAATCAAATTTAAGGACTGGAACTTCAGTATAGTATAGTATAGTATAGTATAGTATAGTATAGTATATTATAGTAAAATATAATATAGTATAGTAAAATATAGTATAGAAATTTTATAGCATAGCATAGCATATTATAGTATAGAATATTATAGCATATTATAGTATAGTATAGCATATTATAGTATAATATAGAATATAGCATAGCATAGTATAGAATAGTATAGTTTAGTATAGTATAGTAAAATATAGTATAGAATATCATAGCATATTATAGTATAGTATAACATAGCATAGTATAGTATAGCATAGCATAGTATAGCGTATAGTAAAATTTACTATAGAATATTATAGCATATTATAGTATAGAATATTATAGCATATTATATTATAGTATAGTTTAACATAGCATCGTATGGAATATAGCATAGCATAGAATAGCACAGCATATTATAGTATAGTACAGTATAGTATAGTATAGGCTTCACCTAAAAAAATTCACTTTTGAACTGAGACATTGCCAAAAAAAAAAATATTTTGAAAGGTTAAAAATCATTGGACTCACTTCATATTTAGTGTTTTTATGTACTTACATTTAAATCATTCCTTTAATAGGCCTACAATGCACTTATCGTGTTCATACATGTTTTTATATAGTACTTATATTTAAAAAAATACCTGCATGCAATTACTCTGTAATTAATATCTTTAATTACACCTTAATAGCAGCACAAGTGTTTTGCAATACAACATCAATACAATAATTACATTGCAATTAATAAAAGTACATAGTATGTTAAAGACACCAAATATAAAGTGGGACCAAATTATTTTTGCTGGATGTCCAGTATTATTCTTCTGCGGTCTAAAGTATTGTTTCCTCTGATTTGAAATCTATTTTATCTTTGCATATCGTCATGTACTATGTTAACATGAATGACAGATGCTAACTCTCGCAGATGTATTGAGAAAATGCAATAATTATTCAAACGAAAGTCTAATCCTTGCTGTTTTTATTTAAGTGACGTGAGTGAATCAAACTCCTTCCAAAGCCAGGGAGACTTTAATTCTCTGTGGAAAAGGACTTGATTTGATTTACTCACCAAAACCTATTTTTTTCTTGCAGTCAACAATTTGCTGAGTGTTAATATTGGACCCTGTTAATGCTGACGCTGGAAGCTGCAATTCAGGATTTCATATGGACTGTGAAATCCATTTATTTATACATGTAATGAATACTATTTCATTAAATATCTGGTCAGCTGATTCACATATTTTTGTTAAAAAAAAAAAATATATATATATATATATATATTCCATATATATATATGGAATATATATATATAATGGAATATATATATGGAATATATATATATATTCCATATATATATACCATATATATGTATATTCCATATGCATATAATCCTATACTGTATAAAGGATAAACTATAATACAATACTAACAAGCTGAATATTAAAGCAGTGATATAACTTTAATGTGTGCTTATATGTAAGATACACTGGTTTATTAAATATATTTAATTTGTTTTCACGGGGTTAATAGTAACACTCTTACTTCTTGGCTTTAATTTGATATATTGAGCTAGACTTACTCATTGTAAATCTATTAATGCTACAGATGAATGTTGCCAGATTTTCAAGAAAAAACAAGCAACCAGAATAAGTGGTTTGAATTATCAAAATAAGCTGAGGAGAGGATGGATTTGTTTATGGAGAAATATTTATTTTCATTGATTTTATATACAGTACTATTCAGAAGTTTGGGTTCAATAAAATGTTTGAATGTTTTTGAAAGAAGTCTCTTATGCTCAAAAAGTCTGCATTTATTTGATCAAAAATACTACAGTAAAAACAGTAATATTGGGAAATAGTTTTAGAATTTAATAATTGTTTTCTATTTTAATATATTCTAAAATGTCATTTATTCCCGTGATCAAAGCTGTATTTTCAGCATCATCACTCCAGTCTTCAGTGTCACATGATCCTTCAGAAATCATTCTAATAGGCTGATTTAGAGCTGACGAAACATTTCTGCTTATTATCAATGTTTAAAACAGTTGTGCTGCTTCATATCTTTGTGGAAACCATGATACATTTCCAGAATTATTTGATGAATACAAAGTTCAAAAGAGCAGCATTTACTTGAAATATCCTTTTTTGGGGGTTACACGTATTTTAAGGTGTCCTTGTTGAGTTGAATTATACATTTAAGTATTGCGTAATATTATTTAACAGCATGTGCTTACTATAAGTAAGTTTGGTTTAGGGTTAGTTGCATGTAATTATACATAATTTATAGTTATTACTACAACATGTAATGTAACAAAGACACTATAAAATAAAGTGTTACCATTTTTTGTAACAATGTACAAGTCTTTAGAGCCTTTTATTCAATATAATGCATTAAATGTATATTTAATGGAAGGGAGAAATCTGGGATGAAAATAATAAAAATTATGACAGCAGTACATGACAAAATAACTGTTTAACCAATAGAAGGGGAAATTTGCCAGTTTTGATTCGAGCCAAATCACCAGCATGGCCAAAATATTAATAACATTCAGGAAATAAGGCCAAAAAATGGCAACACTGGTACAGTTACTTTTGGCAGCCATGTATGTTCCTTAAACCAAAAAATAGCATAGTACAGTATAGTTTAGCATATAAAACCCAACAAAGTGTCTGTTGTCGTTGGTCGGCATCTGTCGGTTCAGTGTGAATTAGCCTTAAAGAAAAGTAAATTAAAGCTGCATAATCAAAGAAGTAAAGTGTGCCTCCACACACACAGGAAAGCGCAGTTATCCACCATTTCCAGTTTCAACAATGCCATACTTCAAAAGAGACTTCAGCAAAGTGCATCACACACAGCTTGGTAAAACACGGGCAGGTTTGGCCACAGACTGTGCTGCTCTGCTGGGTTTCACAGAGGGAGGGTGTCTGGCTGTGTGGGAATCAAAGCAGAGAGATGTACCAGAGCCGGACAGCCCACCCGTCATCTGATGGTCAGACACAGCAGCTGATCACATGCAGAATTGGAGGTTGGCCTGAGTCTTCTTTTTTTAAAACATCTCCACAGCCAAGCTTTCAAAGGGCTTCAGGGAATTTGATTTTCAGGGATTACGAGGAGGAAATGCATTAGATAACATGTAAAATGGGTTGTGAATGTGACAACTCACATTCATTTTAAGGTGATATTTATTGATGTTTTGATTTCATAGATATCATCTCATCATTTTTTTCAACATTTATCATCCCCTAAGGTCCACTTATTATTTTAGTAAAGGTTTTTGCACACTCAAAACAGCCAAAACTTTGATTTACATTTACATTTTTCACTCTCTCTGAAACTTTTTTAATAAGCTACTGTTTCTTTAAAGATCGGGTAGGCAATGTTTTTCATAAACACTTTTTGTTATCCTGGTCGAAACTTTCTTCACGTTCTTATAGCAATCAATAATAGAGTGCTCTAAAAATTATAAAAATGTATGTCTTCTGTGGAAGTCTCAGGACCAAAAAAATTTTGTCCAATCATTGCATTCAGTCTGAATAAGTAGGATGTCCTACCTGCCTGTCAACTTATGTATTTGCATAACTCCGCCCATCACACATCATCCGTGCGTTCATGAGGCTTTGCAGAGTTGTAAACACATTGCTAGAGTCACAGAGCGCCGCAGACAAACACCAGCCGCCTTTTACAGTTCCTCTTGAACCAAAACAGAGAGCTTGTGCTGCGTTCATGCCACGTCGTAATTACCGTAATTATGAGATGGCAACCCGTGACGTTCTACAATGAGCTGTTATGCCTATTTATGGCCTTTCTATGGCAACACTATCAACGGCAAAATTAATCTGCAGCAGTCAGTGTTACAACTCAGAGCTCTCAGAAAATTCTGAGTTTACAAGTTGTAATTTCCAAGTTAAACGACTTTCTTGTAATTACGGTAATTCCAACATGGTGTGAACGCACCTTTACAAAACCGCTTTGAGTTCTAACAATAACCGTAAAGAAGTTGTGCATGTTCATTATTATTGTAATGTTATGTGCTTTAAGACATGGGGTGATTTAATGCCGTCTCTCGTGACGCTTTGCAGACTTTGCTCTGACTGGCTCTCAAGCCTTTACGAAACCTCTACGAATACTTTTATATACCCTCTGTTAATTGGCTAACTTCTTCGCATATGAATGAGTAACAAGGTGGGTTTTAGTTCTTAAAGTAAAATATGCACGTAGAGACGAGTACGATTTGTTAGAAGAATTGATTGCTTATGATGAAAACGCTGTCTCTTACCTCTTCAAGGGCCCACAAGGAGTCTACAAGAGGCTTGATCTTCTTTTGGTCGTAGAGGGACAGAAGTTTTTGCACCGCTGTCTTGACTCGCCTGCATCCGCCCTGCTTGAAGAGGAGGTTAAGGAGCGAGAAGCCAGCAATGACTTTATTCTCCTCATAGAGTTTGATAGGGTTCACCTTCTCAACCTGCCACCACTGGGAGACAAAGAGCAATGACTGAGCACCAAACATCTTTGGACCAACACATATTATGGAAAATAGATATCAAACTCCACTCACAGATTTAGCAAAACTGAAGAAACTTTTTGTCTCTCCCGTCACCATGTTTGATGAACCTAGAAATATAAATAGTTTTAACAGTGTACATATTTTTTCTTAAAGATGATGTATGTTCCTTTTTAACTTTCTTCAATCCCAAGCCCAACCAAGTAAAGCCTGACATATGAAATAATGGTACAACTTTATGATAAAGTTAATCAGTTAAGATTAGTTAACTCCCTAAGTTAACAAGAATTAAGAATGAACACTATTTCTACAGCATTTATTAATCTTTGTTAATATTAATTTCAACATTTACTAATACATTATTAAAATCAAAAGTTGTATTTGTTAACATTAGTTAATGCACTGTGAACTAACATGAACAAAGAAATTAACAGTTGGATATTTATTAACTAACATTAAAAAATGAATAAATACTGTAATAAATGTATTGCTCATGGTTAGTTCATATTAGTTAATATACATTAACTAATGTTAACTAATGAACCTTATTGTAAAGTGTTACCAAAATAATATTTTAGATGCTTTATAGAATATATAATAATGCTTTTTGTTGAGTATTATATACTCGAGGAGGAATTAAACAATTTTAGACCCAAACTGAGCAAAAATATGCAATTTGGCACAGTTGTTAATATTTATATGGCCAAGTAAGATTAATATAATATGATATAATGTAATATAAATCAATACGATCTTTATAACAGTATAACAGAGTACTTACATAAGATGCATATCAATATCAATGAAGGATTTGCAGCAAAAAGATATGTGACCCACGACCTGAAGGGGGACGTTTACAGAATGATACTAAAAGATCTTTTACTTGCTAAAAAGTATAAACTATCAATCAGATGACAGAAAGCATGTAATAGATTGTGTGCAACAGGTTTTTCAGCAACGTTTTGATCGTGTTGATCATTTAGAGGCCTTAGAAATGTGCGTATCAAATATGATACAGGAGGCCTTATAGAGTTAAGCAGAGTTAACTATAAGTATAAGATGTTCATAGGTTGATTTTCCTTACGAGTGTGTCTCTGTGGATCTTTTAAATCACTGCACTGTTTGAGCATCCCAACAAACCCGAAACAACAGAATCGGCTCAGCCAGTCTTTTTAACTGACCAATGGCAGATTCAGGAAACATGCTTGGAAACAATCCTTATTTTTGCAGGTGTAAGTGGCTCAGAAATTACGCACTTTAATTTGAATGGACGTGAAATGTTAAAAGATACAAAGTATAGTCTTGGGATTTGAGGCAATAAAACATGGCACTATTACAGCTATGCCAAATGGCTATTATGAATAAGCTCCTTCCAGAATTATGATGACTGATTCATTCATTTGGCAGTAATGTGTTTTTAAACCTAACTTTTACATCATCTCCGCTCCATGGCGTCCCTCCTAATTAAATAATCCTAATGGAGCAGAAAGCTAAGGGAATTTGAGTAATTAAAGTGGCAGGTAATATCTTTTATGTGAATTAACCTCAATTTGCTGTTGGCCACACTTTGTGTGTCTTGTGTGACTTCTTTCAAATGAGGGTCAGGAGGTCACAAATGAACCTTTTAGACATCTTGCTCCATTTTTTATTTTATTTTTTCTACCTCTACAGTCCATGGCCACAGCATGATGCAATAGTTATCTGTCATCACAGTTTAATGCAGTATGCAAATGAGTGAATAACATGTTATATACAGTAGGGCTGGGTACAAAATATCAATTTCTCGATATTGATGAACCGATATCGATTCTTAAATCTCAAGAATCGATTAGTCATCCTGTTTTCATTTGATGAATGAATGGAACATTGTAGCGCGCATACCATCCAATAAATCGCAATAATCTTCGTGCTTTGTTACTATTGATACTTAATAAAGTCTCAAATATCAAATTACGTCCATTTTCTTACGAAATTCAAAAACATAAATACCGTTTTGGCGCTGTGGCGTGAGATCGCTCTGGCTCAGCTCAGCTTAAAGGGATACTCCACTTTTTTTGGAAATAGGCTCATTTTACAACTCCCCCAGAGTTAAACTGTTGAGTTTTACCGTTTTTGAATCCATTCAGCCGATCTCCGGTTCTGGCGGTACCACTTTTAGCATAGCTTAGCATACATCATTGAAGTGGACAAGACCATTAGCATTTCTAAAAAAAAAATGACCAAAGCGTTTCGATATTTTTCCTATTTAAAACTTGACTCTTCTGTAGTTACATCGTGGACTAAGACCGACGGAAAATGTAAAGTTGCGATTTTCTAGGCTGATATGGCTTGGAACTATACTCTCATTCCTGCGTAATAATCAAGAAACTTCACTGCCGTACCATGAGAGCAGCAGGCGTAATGATATGACGCAGCGCCTGAAAATAGGCCACCTTCCGTCAACACAACGGAACTATTTTCAGGCGCTGCGTCATATCATTACTCCACTGGTCTTGGTCTGGTCTTGTCCACTTCAATGATGTATGCTACTAAGCTATGCTAAAAGTGGTACCGCCAGAACCGGAGATCGGCTGAATGGATTCAAAAACGGTAAAACTCAACAGTTTAACTCTGGGGGAGTTGTAAAATGAGCCTATTTCCAAAAAAAGTGGAGTATCCCTTTAAGAGAAGCAGCAGCGCAGAGCGCACATTATTTCCTCTTCTGCCTAAATAATACCCGTTACAGCGCGAAATAAACATGAATGAACGTCTGAAAGTGTGTTAAAAGATAGAGTACAACTTATCGAAATCCGTATCATGTCACATGGAATCGCTCAATCAGTTTCAACCGAGGAAAGATGTCAGTAAAACAACTTGTAAACAATGTCATGTAACGTCACATTTACCTCAGAAAAAACATATGTGACCATAAACTCGTTAGTCAGCTAGAAAAATTAACTCTAGAGAGGAGCATTTTGCTAAATATATGCACCATATTACATATTCATTATCATTTTTAATGTTCTTCGATATTTAATGCATGTTTGAATAAATCTGGCAAGTTTTTATGACAGCCACCATTTAAATGTTTATATTTCATATAACTTTATTATTATAAAAATAAATAAAAGTGTAATTTAAGTGTTTTTATAGTTGTATAGCTACAAATTGTATAGTTGTGTAAAGCTACAAATCAGTTAATTTTTACCTTCAATATTATAGTAGGCTAATGAAGCCTAGTAGGCTACAACTGACTCCCATAGTTTACAGCATTAGTTAAGAGATTTGTTTTCCTTGAGAAAATTTGCCATGTACTGTACCTGATATCCAAAAGAATCAATATTGAATCGAAATCGAATTGCAAGCTTGTGAATCGAAATCGAATCGAATTGTGAAATTTGTGTCAATACCCAGCCCTAATTTACAGTTTTGTTCAATAAACAAATCTATCATGGATTCAGAAGAATTGGAAAATAGTGCATGAGGCAAATTAACCCTTGTGAAAAAGATTTAAAAGATGTATTGAATATGCACTTGTAGTGTACTTCAAAACGATAAAGTATAATATAAATACAAATGTACTTGGATAGAGTACATTATCATGAGATTACAAGAGAGTACATTTTCATGAGCTTTTAAAAGGAACACTTTGTAATAATGTCAAATAAAAAATTGTATTTTAAAGTATTTTTTAAATCATTATGTTTCAATAATCTTTTGCCATGCTTTACCATATTTTGACGTGTTAACTAACATTCTAAAGCACATGTAAAGTACTTGATTATAATTTAACTGTAGTGTGTGTTTTGATATTACATTTAAGTTAATACATTTTAAATGCGCTAAATTGTAACTTTTTAAATGTAACATTATAAATGTGTGATTACACATATACTTAAATACACGACATATAGGATTAAAAAGAACTGACATTAAATTATATTTAGTTCCATAAATGCTTTATGTTCCATAATACTTTAACCATATTTCAAAGACAATTTAGAATTATGAAGTTACATACAAAGATGTACTTAAGTTCTACTTAAAGCCCTCTTAATTACCACTAATTGCAAACTTTTTTTGTTTTAAATGTAAAAAGTTTTAGAATATATTTTAATGTAATTGTAAGTAACATGCATTTATGTCTGCATTTTGGGGAAACATTAGGTACATTAATTCGTATGTTGTACATTCCATTAAAGTATATTATTTCTGTAATTAAGTCACATTTATTTTTCATAGAAGTACTTTTTTGTCCTTTCTGGGGCTTTACAACCAGTGGTCACTGAATTATTTCAATAAGAAAAAGAACAGCAGGAACATTCTTCAAAACAGAGAGTCAAACAGATTAATGATGACAGTGTCCCTTTAAATCACTTTTTATATCCTCAAAATATTTCATTAATTTCAGAGCAATGAGAATGCTCTTCCTCGGTGTGTACCAACCATACAGGATGTACGTTCCCATGGGCTTGAGCAAAGTTAGGCCTTTTCCTGTGTTCTCTCCACACAAACAGTCCAACACAACATCTACTCCTTCTGGAGATATCCTGCAGGAGAAAAACACATCATTAACCATACTTTTATTCTAAGCTCAGGCAAGTTGCTTAAATGAGACCCTCTTAAAACAAATATTCTAAACTGTTTTAATTATTCTTATTTCTTTTGATTATTTTAATTTCTTTATTCTAAACTGTTTTAATTATTGTTATTTCTTTTGATTTTTTAAATTTCTTCTATGTAAAGCACTTTGAATTACCATTGTGTATGAAATGTGCTATATAAATAAACTTGCCTTGCCTTGCCTAAAATCTGGAACCATAAAAATATATATTTTCAGTGTCTTTTAGGAGAGCACAGATGATAAGGAATGGGAATGTCTTTATAAACATGGGCTCTAAAGCGTTCCTGTCGTCATGGTGCCTGGACCGCCTACAAGGCTTAGCCAGTAGGAGGTCTTGTGATGCCCGGGTTCCTGCCTATTGTGGAAGAGAGACCAACCTGAGAGACCAATTTAATTTTGCTTTCCCCCTGATCCTGAGAGGAATGTGGAACAACAGAGATGAAAAGAGTCCTAATCTCCTCTCTCATACTCAATTTACGTGAATTTGAAAGAAAGTACTGGTAATATAAGGTAACTACATGGGTTTAGGGATAGGGTTAATACTATTTTCACGTGATGGAGTTTGGGTTCCTTGCCTCTGTCGCCTTTGGCTTGTTAAGTTGGGGTTGAAAAGACATTTAAAGGGTTAGTTCACCCAAAAATGAAAATTATGTCATTAATGACTCTCCCTCATGTCGTTCCAAGCCTGTAAGACCTCCGTTCATCCGGTTCTGTTGTGGATCCGCGTTCAGTGCCGCCGCTGACGTAAGACGCTGCTGACGTGTATCTGGTGCGTCCGTGTATTCGGGTTCAAATAAATATGGCTGGGCAAAAAAATGCAAGTCTTCCTCTGTGTGGAAATCCTTAGACATGTTTGCGAAGATTGTTTTGTTTCCAGCGTGCGTCTCCCTCAGACTGTAACCGAAGCTCAGGCGCACCAGACACACGTCAGCAGCGTCTTACGTCAGCGGCGTCACTGAACGCGGATCCACAACAGAACCAGAAGACAATACAATGCTGAATAAAGTCGTAGTTTTTGTTATTTTTGGACCAAAATGTATTTTCAATGCTTCAAAACATTCTAACTAACCCACTGATGTCACATGGACTACTTTGATGATGTCTTTATTTCCTTTCTGGACAAGGACAGTATACCGTACATACATTTACAATGGAGGGACAGAAAGCTCTCGGACTAAATGTAAAATATCTTAAACTGTGTTCTGAAGATGAACGGAGGTCTGACGGGCTTGGAACGACATGAAGGTGAGTCATAATGACATAATTTTCATTTTTGGGTGAACTAACCCTTTAATATTCAGTAACAGTGCTTGACATTAACTTTTTTGCTCACCAGTCACTGTGGCTAATGGTTTTCCAAAGTTACAAGCCACTCAGCATTTTCACTGGCCACAATTTTGAAATCGATACCATAGGGAAAAACTGCCGTATAGATTTTTTTTAATATTATCTCATAATTTGTCAGTAGGTATATTGGGCTGCTGTCTCTTTAAGACCGGACGCACTAATCCATTATTACTGTTACACATGCGTTTTCTTTCTCAACTGTTTACGTTCACTTAGATTGAACTTAGTTTATTATTTTAGATGCCTTTTTAAAAGACTACAATTGAAAAATGTATATTATGTATAAAATTCAACCCGCCAAAGTGGCTAGTAGGAGTGACCGCGTTACACGGCACTTCTAAATAAAAAAAAACGTATTGATGGGTTGGTGGGTGTTAATGTCAAGCCTTGTTCAGTAATATCATCAATCTGACTTGCACTGGCTCTATCAGATGAGAAAAAAACTTTAACTGAATTGAACTTGATGACTCAAGCTGAATAATGACACTATTGTCTTTTTAGAGCTGCTTTACAGCAGAATTTGAATTTGTCTCATATTTGATGAAGTTTGCACCATTTATACACCTATTTAGTACAGTGCAGCTGCTTTGAAACAATCTATGTTGTATAAAGCGCTATATAAATAAAGGTGACTTCATGGTGCCATTTTTTTTGTAAGGGAACCAATAAAAAATTGACACAAGGTGCTCACCAAATAAGATCCACAATAATTAGCTCTGAATGAGTCAGTTGCTGCACATTTTCTGGCTTTGTGTGGTTGATCAGAAGGATGTACCAGTGCCCCTCCCCAAACTACAACACACTACTTTCAAATCTGCTGTGTGTTGCCATGGGGACTGGAGCCACGCAGGTCTAGAGGAGGAACTGGTGACGTCTGCCATCTCAGACTTGCACTGGCCTCCCAGTATGACTCATTTAGTTTATATTCTACCATTTCGGCTTTGCCCCTACGTTTACAAACTGACAGCAACAACGTTTGTGCTTACTTCTTAACTTCTGGAACGTAGTCAAGGTTTCTGTCAAAGAGATGCGTAACTGAATGCTTTATGGCTTCGTGTTTGAAGGGCGAGGCGGTGCCGAACACAGTGACGTTGGGGACAGTGGAACAAAGTTGAGCGACTGCTTGACCCTTATGTGGAAAAAGAGGAAAAACGGAACGGAATGTGATTAATGGTTTCTGTCACTCTATTAAGATGCGTTTTGGTCGATCGGATCACAAGTGGACGACGCTAAATACAGGCGTAAACGGGGTCTGAAGCGTTTTGATCTTGTCCGCTTTCAACCACTTCCAGATGTAGTGGAAAACACATTAAACCGGATTGCTTTCGTAGTGTAAACGCTCATGTGACCGAATGTGTTCAAACAGCCACAAAAGACCGTCTTCTCTCCGTCTACTGATCTAACGCGTGAACATTATGGGAAGCGCTCGGGGTTTAAACTTTGCCGGCTGAAGACCCAAGTTTGGTTTGAAGATGAAAAAACGTACCAAGCACAATGTTCTCTCACCATTCCTGATCTCTAACACACACTCACAGCGTTCGGCTGCTGCTCTCTGTGTGTTTTTCTGTCGTCTCCGGTCGTGTTCATATGTAAATTGCGTGAGCTTATTTCGTCCATTCGACTGAAAGATCTGAAAAAGCCCATACATTTACCCTCCCCTCGAAGAAATCAGGACAGAAGTGGTTGAAAGTGGACAAAAGAGACGGATTAAAACACCAGGTGTAAACGGGAATGTGTCTCTCTGGTCTGCTTGTGATCCAATCGACCAGAACCCATCTTAATACCAGCTGTAAACAGGGCTTTAGGGTGTGTTCACTCTTGTAGTTCGGTTCTCTTGTTTCATTTAGTCCGGACCAAAAAAGAAAATTATACAGTAAGTCCTGGTTCGCTTAGTGTTCACATCGTCATTTTTAACACGATACAAATCAAGAAAACGGCATTTATGACGTATATTTTGCAACAGAACTTACCAAATATCCAAAACAATGCTGTGTGCTAAACACTTTTGTTATATGCACATACATATGCTGCTATTCTGAGAAGCTAGGAACTTGTGAAAAGCTTATAAAATGTGTAGAGGAATCAAAACAGCAGCAGGAATCCCTCTATCACACGCACACACACACACACACACGAAGATCTGCTGCAAGGAGACGTGGTTCTGATGCCTGTACCGAACTCTGATGGGCAGCATCACGACTATGATGAGAAAAACAGGTATGCTTGAGAATTCTGGCCTTTTTAGGGTCGCATCTTGTGACGTCATGTCCTGTGTTTTGGTTTGTTTAGATGGCTATGGTTCGTATTGCATTCATATTTCAGTCAAACCGCACTAGAGTACATTGGAAGGAAAGGTGGGTCTCGGTCCGCTTGATTGTTGCGCACCAGGGTTCGGATGGCAACGTTCACACTTATTCAAATGAACCGCACTAACAGAGCAATCCCACTAGAGTTCGTTTTAATCAAACCAAACCTGTCTAGTGTGAACACACCCTTAAACTCATTTTGATCATATTCCACCAAAAGCCATATAATGAAGCTGTAGATTTGCATTTGTTTAAAGGCCCGTTTACACCAATGATGATAACTCTGAATGTAAAAGAATAGCAGAGTCCACAACAGAACTACTACGATAACGGCACAGAGAAACTATATCATTGGAATGAATCACTTTCAGAATGGATTTTTCCAGCTGATGAACAATGACAGCCAATCAGAATCCATCAGACTTTAAAGACCTTGAGCATTTAAAGCGGCAGACGACAAAACTGCAGTGCGCGCTTATAACCGCGCTGGTGTGGACGCTAATATAGTTATAGTTATCGTTCTTAGTGTGAGCGGGCCTTAACAGCAATATGGGATCAGATATGTTTGTCCAAATTCCAATTTAAGTAAACATCAATATATGCTACTTCAAAGATTCTTTACTAACCCCATCGCTCAAAGCAACAGACTTACCACCCCACCTCCTGCTGAGTGAACTAACACAGACATCCCCTCCTGGAGATTGGCCACTTCAAACAGCATCATGTAGGCAGCCACAAAGTTCATAGAGAAGGCAGCCGCCTCCGGGAATGTCATGTCGTCTGGGATCTTATACACGAAATCCAACGGTGTGCAAACCACCTCTGCCCAAGCATTGTAATTTACAAAGGCCATCACTCTGTCACCTATCTGAAAGAAGAAAACACACGTTGTTAAACTCCATTACTGTTCAGTTTCAGATTGAATGTGCTGATATTGGAAGCATATAATGTCAGGGTTATCTTTTCCAATTCAATCAATGAATGATTTTTTTCATGCCAGGTAACAAATCTTTCCCACCACCCAAAGAACGATACATTCTAGATTATGTCCTCTATTATGTCCACGAAAAAGTAAATAATGGCCATCACCGACCGTCTGAAATTCTTGAATCAGTGCACACTGCACAACCAACATATCAACCTTAAAATATTTCTGCACATACCTCAAAGCCTTGGGTGTTTTCTCCCATATTCTCTACAATCCCAGAACACTCAAATCCAGGCACAAGAGGTGTTTTTGGGGCATTATCGATATTTCCTTGCCGTACCATTAGATCAAGAAAGTTCAGTCCACTGTAAAATTAATTAAAATGTAATTTTCCATTCTAGTTCATTTTAATTAAACATATAATATCAGAAAGTATGCTGAAATGCACCTATTTGATCAAGTTCCCAACTCAAAATAAAAATATAATAATCATACACATAGCATAGGATTATGTAAACAAACTTTTGTTGGATGTGATTTATCGATTTGACAACACATTAGGCTACACACACACAAACACATATATAGGCTATATTATGTAAACAAACTTTTGTTAGATGTGATTTATCGATTTGACAGCACATTAGGCTACACACACACACACACACATATATATATATATATATATATATAGTTTTCAATCAGAATTCTAATTAGTTTTAATATAGTTTTATGATACAATTTATCGCTATTCCCACGATAAGGCTACACTATTTAAATGTCCTATAAGCCGTCAAGCACAAGAACCAACCAGGTGGATCTGCTCGTGTTACAAAACTGTTAAATAATGTTTTGTTTATCATTTAATAAAACAAAGTCAACCTTAAAAAAGTGTAATGTTTCAACCTTTTATAGTCTGTGTGGTTTGAAATCTCTGTCAGAGGCAACAAAACACGCGTACAGGAAAAACGGATTTACTTATATCTGCATATAACCTCCAAAACCACCGAGATTTATATCATGAACTGCTTTAAATCCTAGATAAATAACTAATATGGATTCTAGGTGAAGCACCTGTTCTTCTTGCTGCTAGTTGCAACATGTTGCTGCGGTTGCCAGTCGCGCGGAGCATGGTAAATAAAGCAGAAATATTTACCATGCTTTCACGCGAATTTTGACTTCTCCTTCTTGAGGCTCTGGCATTGGTTTCTTGGTGACTTTGAGTTTGTTTAGACCACCAAAGCCCGTCAGCACAACAGCCCGCATTTCTTTCGGATCTATTACCGGAGAAACGGGATTCTCAGGCTCCTTCTGGTCCATCATTTGGTCGATTTCTTCCGCAATCTCCGTCCCCTCCTTTGCCATGTCTGAAGATGATGTGAACCGCTGCTGAAACCCTGCTGGAAACTGCGCTCTCGTTGCTGCTCCTGTCGCACCATCCACTAGTGGTGTCCGAATCCTTCTTTTGAACCGTTCATTTGAACCGATTCGCAAAGCATTTGTAAATCATTGGACTTGTTAAGGAGAACATCGAACATGTGACAATGTAGGAGACATTTTAGAGGGAAAATGAGCTAAATAATAGCATTTAACTACTTATGTACGCACCAACAAAAGGTTTATGCCGTAAAATGGTCTTCGGTAGACACTTTTAAGTGGCTGAGGAGAGACGATAGATTAGTTCGTGAACCGGCTCGCTGAAACCATGAGACGGTATCATCAAGCTACTTATTCGTAAATACAATAATTAATAGCTATATTTAACTTAACATTTATGTCGATACAAGAATTACGCCGACATTTGGACGTCTGGCATGTCAATGAATCAGTTTGAACCATTGAAACGAGCTCTCCGAACGAACCGATTCGCCAAAATGAATCAGATCGACTGCTTTCATCCAGATTGGAAAGCAGAGCATCATTATCACATACGGTACTCAAATAAACTACAGTACCGTAAAACTAGTAATAGCATACGTAATGTAACAAAACTTGAGGGGAAGAAGGGTTCAAATAAGCACTTTCATTGTTATAGGAATTAGTTCAGAAAAAAAACTATACATATTGAGGTTAATGCACAGTATTCAATTGGAGATAAAATTCACAATTCTTTTAACGCTTTCTATCTAGTAGTGAAAATGATTTCTGTAAACCTAATATTACAGAAGGATTTGGTCATTTTAAAAGTGCAATCAGTGAATCAATTACATATGACATAATAATTGATTAGCTTGTCCCTATATCAATCTTGTGCCACACAAGTTTGCCAAGGAAAGGGAAGTGACATCATTTAATGGTTCAACAGACTTAAAGACAGAATAGGAAAAAACAGATAAATTACTGATTGATGATTCAAACAACCCACACGTCTTTTTTCTTGCACACTCATTTATAGGCAAAAACAATATTATTACATTCCTTTATCTTGTGCGTTTACAGCATTCGTGAACCATACCTTGTATATCTTTTTTTAACTGTACATCTTTTATTCATAAAACCTATAAAGTATTTTCCTGCCACTGTTACTCTGCAAGCAACTCTGCTTTATTTATTAAGGAGACAGACAGATGTGTGTGATACAATATTGTAGTGAGACAGCAGACTGACACAGTGTGAGAATGGCGCTGAGAAGCTCCTACTTTCTAGAAACATCAGTGAATATGCGTAGACCGTGCATGGCTTTAATCTCATCTTTAAGAGCCTGTTGAAAGACAAACCACAGATTATTATTTTCACTTAATAAATACTACTTTAAAGTGCCCCTATTATGCTATTTTAAAGGTCATTATTTTCACCTCTTTTCTCACAGTGTCTGAAATGGTTCGATTAAAAATTCGGTCTAAACCCTAAACCCTTTCCAAGAGCTTCCTCTGCTCCGATTGGTCGGACGGCCCAGTCTGTTGTGATTGGTCGAATGCTTACAGCACGCGTCGGAAACGAAACGACCATTGATTTTCAGTTCTTCCTCCGCACTAGTAAACACCATAGACAGTAAAAGAAATGGACACAGCGACCCCATAGACTTCAACAGAGAAAAGTGAAGTCAATTAGAAGCACTCACTTCCTGATGGCCGAGCGACTGCGCAGGCTCACACTGAGCTGGATGACGTAGATGTGACGTGAGTAACCTGTCTGACAGCGGTAAGTCTTCTAGTAGCGGTGCCAAGAGGAATCTGAATCATTCCCTTCCGAATCTCACAGAGCCGGAGAGCGTGAGTAGGAGCTGTCCATGAGCAGCAGCAAGAGCAACTTTATGACTCTCTATGGGCTTCTCCCTTGACTTTATGCCTCCACGTCCCCCCGATTGCCCGCGAGCTTCTACTTCTGTCTATACGGTAATTTCTCTACTGCGCGACAGAGAGTCGCGTGTTATGATGCAATCGTTAGCCTATTTTTACAAAAACTGCTTCTACGGGGCCATAACGTAAGATACAAGGTAATGGAGCCTTTTATACATTGTCGTGTTTCTTTAGAAATAAACAATGGGCAAATTGAGTCTTTGGACGCCTCAGATGTAAAGTTATTCGCTGTCAAAGTGGCGCCAAAATGAATGAGAGTCAATGGAATTGCTAGTCAATTGCTAGCCAATGGCGGCCCCCGGGGAGACTTCAGTTTCCGGCTGGTGGATTACCCCCTTGGTAAACACAGTAATATGAACGATGGCGTCGGTTTTACCGTATCAATTTGAGCCCGTCTTCTCCTTTTAAAGTGCATCAAAGTGGATTTGCTTTTGCAGTGCAGAAAACAGCGTCTTCTCAACATGTCGACAACATCAACCACACTCTTCCAGACTCAGATACAATTACAGTGTTTGAGGGTCGAAGTAGACGTTGTCATAGCTGCCAACTTTTGAGTTTAGCTTGGCGTGAGACTTTTCCGACAGGGGGGGGCGTCGGTATGGGATGACATTCTCCAACGGGGGGAGGGGGGGGTGCTTGCACACGCAAGGTCTCTCGCTCGCTTTCCCTCTCTGCCGTGCGCGCGCTACGCGGTTTGGAGCACAATCTCTGTCTCGCGTGCGCGCTCGCTCTAGATTACGGGAGATTTTAAATAATTTTCGGCATAACTAGTCGATCATGAGTGGCTCAACAGGTAGATATACATTTGACCGACTAGGTTGACACTTCAGCGTGAGAAATCGGGGCTGTGGCGTGTGAGCGTGTGAAACCAATCAAATGCGTGTGTCTCACGGCCAATGCGTGAGAGTTGCCAGCTCTGCGTTGTTCGCGGGCAGCCAATGAAGACCATAGCCTGGTATTATGCAAATTTGTTACACACCTACATAGGTTCATTCAGGAATTGAGACTGAAATTACTGACGACTCGTTTCAGAATTGGTTCTTTCTTTTGGGAGACAGTAACTCTATTTATCTGCAATTTGATCTTTGAAACTTTGAACACTGAAGACTGGCTGCTGAAAATTCAGCTTTTCCATCACAGGAATAAATTACGTTTTAAAATATATTCAAATAGAAATCTTTTAGCCTTGGAGAGCAGTAGAGACTTCAATCAAAAATATGAAAAAAAATCTAAATTATTATTCCAATCTTGTGACCGAATAGTATATTATAAGATATTAGGCAACATTTTAGTTTAGGGTCCAATCAGAAATGTTTCTTGAGAAAATACAGCTTTGATCACAAGAATAAATTACATTTTAAAATATTCAAATAAAAAACACAGTTATTTAAAATTGTAATAATATTTGACAATATTAGTTTGTTTTGTATTTTTAAACAAATAAATGCAGCCTTGGTAAGCATAAGAGACTTTATTTTAAAACATTAAAAAAACTTACAGATCGCAAAACTTTGAACGACAGTGTACACGTCACGTACACACACACTTTTATGTTAAGTGATATTAATTGATTTGACAGCAGTGTAAAAAGCTAAAAGATGCGAACTATTTACTGCTCTATTTTACTGAACCTAATTATGAATACTTCATTTAACTTACCTGATTGACTAATTGGTGCTGTTGTACAGTTCTCTTCCCTTTAAACTCGTCAGACTCGATGTGTATTTCGTACATGGCACCACAGCCTCCTGAAATGAGCCCAGTTATATTAATGCACATTACCTAACTGTCTAAAGATAATATCAGATCATTTAAAGTCAGGACTCACCTGATATATCCACAACCTTGAGCGCCGAAGCCTGAGGAAACTTCTCCTTTAATACTCGTTTGATTCGCACCTCTCCATCAGTCAGACTGGACGAAGAGCGCGAGATTACATTTCTACACAACGTTTGAGACTAAACACACAGGGAAACATGACGGTAAATGATTACAATATGACATTATGTATGCCTGGTATTTGACAAGGTGACTTTAGCTCGCTGCGTGGGTTCACAAACGACTCTCTGACATAAACACATTGTATTAGGACTGTCATCGTGACGTATTGCAAGCAAAATATACGCGTTAAAATAAAAACAAGACAAGATTTAGATAGTTACGTTGTATCTGAGGGCTCTGAGCAGAGACATGTTGGTTTCAGACAGGTCCTCAATGCATCAAAGTATAATAAAATATAAATATAGCCTATATTAAGCTGAAAACACACTTGACAAAGTCATGTCCTGTTCAATTCCAGCGCGCGTCTCAGGAATATGTCGTCATCATCGCGTGCAGGTTCTCACCTCTGGCGCCCCCTAGTGATCCAAATGTTAACGATCATATACTGGATTTTGTTTTTTGTTTTTTCATTTACGGCATTACCACCACCAGCATTTTTCTTTTTTTTCTTTTCTTTCTTTTTTGTGAATAATATAATTTTACAATCTCAAGTAGGGAACACTAATATCCATATGAAAATATACGCAAATAACGTGTAATCAAATAATTTTGTTTATAACAGGTTCATGTGTATAAAAGAAAAAGTAGCATATTCAGTACAATAAACAAATGGTAAATCTTTACACTTAAGGGGGGTTGCAAGGAAAAAATAAATTTAAACTAAATATAATTGAAGCATGTACAAAATCTTAGAAGAAAATAGACTCGTACATGACTATATACAATTCACCAGGGATTGATTATCTTTGGCTATGTTTTATGGATGATAAATAATTGTTACATTATTTTTAAAGCAGGTTAAAGAGGGTTTACTGTTATTTAATAAGCTTTTATGCATATTATTTACCCATAATAATAATGTTTAACATCGGTTACATATTTTTTGAGAGGCCAGCAAGACCTGAAATAAATTTAGTAAAGGAATTTCAGGAACGATATTTAGCCAGATCTAAAGATCCTCCCAGAACTGCAATGTGACTGGCCGCCAAAAAAAAACAAAAATATTTCTTGTGTCCTTCATTTTAGGTACAATTGGCCATTTAAGATAAGTGTTTTTTTCTAAATGTGTCATTATCCAAAAAATAAATATATATACACTTTTACTAGTGTGTACATTTTAATACATTTCCTATTACTTTGCACTTTTTATCCCCAATGTATACTTGGCCAATCTTCAACTCGGGCAACTTAAATACATTTGAATATGTAAGAGTGTTGTTTTAATATAAGAGGGATTGCTCTACACACACTTTTAACTTCTCTAAAGGATTAAATTTGTCCATAAATGAATTATATTGAAAAGATTGACCAGATTCATCTATCAAAACAACATATAAAACTTTTTTCTCATACGTCTCTTGTTGAATAATGTATTCCTGTTTATAGTAAGGGTCCTATTATTTATAAATGGGGGATAAAATGGTGAGAGGAAGAAACAAAAAAAGGTGGATTCAAAGGTTTGAATCATCCTATTGATTTGAAACTTATAAATCGATTCCCTAAAAAGATTCATACAGGCTGGTATTTAAACCACCCTAAAGTTCTGACAATTCAAACACTGGCAAGCACCACAATTACAGAATAATATCTTCAATTTATGATTGCTTTATGCAAGCAAAAAACACAGCACAACAGTTCACATATTTGTCTGATATTACTAAATGCAATTAATGACCTTTCAAGCAGTACCTTTTTTTTTTTACACGTTTATATTATTCACAAACAAGCAAACAAAGCACGATTTGTAGAAACATTTTTACAGTTATTTATGCATGGTCCACTTTACAGCTGATAATGCAGTACATTTTTGACAACTTTGTAACTAGACCATCAAAATATCAACATTTACAGGACATTCTCCATCTCTGTCATTATGCCTAGACGGCTGGCAGACATGAAACTCTTAACTACTGTCTGGTATGAAGTAGCCATGCATGTCCATGTGAAACTCTACATCTACACAAGCCCGGGCAACTTCTTTGAAAGACTTGCCATCAAGCATCAGCAGAAAGCCACCCACCCTTGGTTTGGCGTTTATGATAACTGTCAGGATTACACCTAAAAAATGAAGACAAAAAAGAGACAAGTTGAGCTAAAAATGTATAAAGCGTTTTTTTTTTTTTTGGCGTACATTTTTTTGAGACAATTGAAGCTGACCAATTTGGTCATATTTATTATGAAAGGCAGTAACTAACCATCATCTTCATCAACTGCATCAGGCCTGGGAATGAAAACGGGCTCTGATGCAAATCCGTCCTCTCCATTCCACTCAAGCTGCTGCTTTGTTTCAGCATCAAACTTTACAATCTGTAAAAAAAAAAATAATAATAAAAAATAACGGGTCAGTGCTTAGTTCTGATTGGCAAAAATGTGTTCCTGTCGCTAGGCCTGGGTTTGATTCTTATGGAATGCATTTACTGATAAAATGTTTGAAAGTCCTGCCAAGTTCATAAATGTATTGTAAAATTAAAGAGATAAATACCTTTGTGGCCAGTGGGGATATGTCCACACAACACATGTAAGAATATCTGTACTTCTTTCCATTGAAATTGTAATTAATTCTTGGAAGTTCGACACCTAAATGCAAAACATAAGTTTAGAGGTTAAAAGAGTATTACAAATAACAAATAAAACTGTGAGACAGACAGACTGATACTGTACATACACAGACAGGCAGATACAGTACACACACACACACACACACACACACTATATGTATGTCTCGAGTCTCGAGACCACTTTTACGTGGTCTCGGTCTTGTCACGGCCTTGACGGTCTTTGGTCTTGGTCTTGTCCTCGGACCTCTCGGTCTTGTCTAGGTCTCGCTGTCTCAAAAACTGTACATGATATGTGTTTTTTAAATCAGGTGATCAAAGTGCTCGTGGCCGCTGCGATGAGTGGCGCGGATACAGGGTTTTCTCGTGTGGCTCGCACACACCGCACTGTCTTCACTCGGACGTGCGCTTCAATCCGTTGCGGATACTCTCTATTCGTTCTGGTGAAATCACAAAACAATGCACACAAACGTGTCCCTGCTTGATATACAACCACTGATGAACATGATGGGTTTTGATGAAAAAAAAAAAAAAAAAAACAGTCTGCAAAAACATTTAAAGTGAGCTCACAGTCACACACATGACATGGTCTGTCTCTGTATTGTTCTGCCTGTGTAGTTGAAGTAATACCGTCTAATATGTATTGAATGTAAACTGCGGCTGAACCCTATATGCTGCTGTTCTTGAATTCATACAAGTTATTGCTTAGCTTCAACACTAGTCTGTTTTTTTTTCCCTCCGGTCTCGACTTTGTCCCGGTCTTGGTCTCAACTGGGTCTAGAACTTGGTCTTGGTCTCGACTTGGTCTTGGTCTCGACTTGGTCTTGGTCTCGACTTGGTCTTGGTCTCGACTTGGTCTTGGTCTCGACTTGGTCTTGGTCTCGACTTGGTCTTGATACCCTCTGGTGTTGGTAGTGTCTTGGTCTCGGTTTAGGCGGTCTTGACTACAAGTCTAACACACATGCATACACACGCATGCACACAGTGTGTGCCATGGGTTTGGTGGGCGGGTAATTGAGAATTAATGGGGAAAAGTCAAGTGAGAGATGCCAATGCCTCCATCATGCTGTGATTGGCCGGTTACGTTGTTTACACAATAAATCCTGCCTTTCATTTTTGAGTGCAGATTCTGCGTCCACAAATTGGTCTGAATAAATAAAGGTTGGTGTTAATGGGAAGACTTATTAACAGGTAAGTAAGAACTAGGGATGTCCCGATACCACTTTTTCACTTCCGATACCGATACCGATGCCGCAGCTTTGGCTTTTGCCGATACCGATATTAATCCGATAGTTTTATTTTATTCTTAAACTAATAAAAAATATAGCAATTTTCTCAATTAGCCACCTAAAATATACCTCCTATATAGTCCACAACAACAGTTGATTATGAAAGATTGTCACCCTTTATTCAAACACTACAAAAAAATAAAGAAATATATAAATGAAAGAAAAAACAGGTACTTCAGTACTTAAAGCTAGCTAGCTACCAACAGGCTTAAAGTTAAAACAATTTAAACAGCAGCATTCTACATTGTAAATACCAGTACAGTTTTTGTTTTTTAAATCAAGTCGAATTTCTATAACTGTGTGTTAAACTGATTATCACTCTTGTGTGTGTTAAACACAATCTACTTAATACAGACAGCTTCATTATAAAGATAAACAACAAATCCCCAAAATATATTATCATAATCTATGACAAAAATGCTATTATAAAAATTATTAATGTTAATAAGCTTTAATTGCGTCACTGCATTATGATATGAAAGGCTTCAATACAGTGCGGCACAAAGCGCTTATGCGCATCCCGAGCGGAGAATGATGCGCTTGAAGCCACGTGGAGTTACAGCACGCAGCGCGTCGAGTCCGCTTTGAAAAGTTCAAAGCACAACGGAGATACATATTGATGGACAGTGTATTATACAGTATCTATCTATGCAATCGTTTATTGAGCCTTTTCTTTTAACAGTTTTAAATTTCAGTTACTGTGCGCGTGAAGAACAATTATAGTGCTCTGACTCTAGTGTTGTGATCAAACCGACAGCGTCCGACACCCGGTAGAGAGTAACACGATTGAGTTACAGCAATAAAGTCCAGCAAGATAAAGTTGTTTTATGCGAAAACATAGACCTTTATCTTACAGATCAAGTATAATAGTATTAACATTGAATCATCTTGAAGATAGTTTCATCATTGACTGTAACCGAACGCTACGCGCTGTTTGAATGCTGAATGGAGAATGACTGACAGCCGCGAGAGGGAAAAGTTTACGTGATCTTGAATTTAGTGACTTAAATATTAATTTATATCTCACATAATGGCTTCAGAACACTTATAATAGAGTGCACGAAAACGTTATGGTACTTTAGAATGTTTTTGTGCCTTTTGTGGGGCTTAACAATAACACATAATAGTATACCCACAATATCGGATTTGGATCGGCCTCGTCTGATCGATGTCTGATCGATACCCGATCCCGCAAAAATGGCAGTATCGGAGCCGATACCGATCCTGAGTATCGGATCGGGACATCCCTAGTAAGAACGCACCCACGTCACGTCAAGAATTACACTTGATGGACAGATCAATACGACAGACAGACAGACAGATAGACAGAAACACACACAAACACACAGAATAAAGTCACCCCAGTGTCATTAGCTTACCATCACAGAGTACTTCGCCCTGACACAGAACTTTCCCATCTTTCTCCTTCACAGCACTGGCTCTTGTGTATTTAAGTTTGACCAGATCTTCACCTGTCTCACCCTGAGAGTCAAAGAAAAAATTACGTTCGTTGTCTATGATCAGAGGCTTTGAGTACAACATAATAAAGTAGATTTCCATTGATGGAAATGCCAGTGTTTGCATGGCAGCTTAAAAAAACAACCCTAACCAGAATGTTTGACAAACATGAATACACTGCTGCCTTGCAAACACTGTTACCAACATAATGTACCTTGTCACTAAGTGGCAACACAAATCTTCTGCACTTGGGCTTGACATACATAGTATTATTGCCCATCTGCTCCTTCAGCTTGTCCAGGTAAAACATGTCATACAAGCTGTTGTCATCATAGGCGATCACATCGAAAACAACATGCCCATCATCTTCAAAGGCATTGACATGATGGTAGACAGCCATCGCACCCGTGTAGAATTTGGTCCCAACTTCCTTCTTTGTCTTTCGGTCAATGAGATGAATCAGGGTCTAATGAATGTAAGAGGTAAAAGGAGTTTAGAGATGCGAAGTAAACGGTAACATTGTCCAGCTGACAATCGAGTGACCAAACATGCATTCAAATCTCTGAAAGGGTTTGTCCTTACGCTGTCTTCAGGGTGGAACTTCATGCAGCTGGCCCAGCTTACCCTCCTCAGGTAGGCAGTGGCCATTTTGAGGATATCCAGCTTCAAGGGCTGTTCGATAAAGATGAAGTAGTTGTCGGTCATGCCAAAGCTGTGGTAATAACTGGGTGTGAGGAGAGAGCGGCAGGGCACGGTGCACACGACCTCAGCGTTTTTCAGTGGAGACCCGTCTGAGCTACCTGAGAAACAATTGTTGAGGGTTGGTAGGTCTTAGCAAGTCAAAATTAGTCATAGGAGTAACTGAGCGTTTTTGCGAAGCAATTGATTCGGTTTGTTCAAAGTTTTCGATGCACTCGAAACACCACACACTGGCAACACGTGCTGGTCAAAACGTAAACGCAACAAAAACTGCTTAAAAACCTGTCAGACAGCTTTTACAAACCAATTACGAATGTTTTCTATTTAGTTAAAGGGATAGTTAACTCAAAAATGAAAATTGTCATCCTTTTCTCACCCTCATGTTGTTCCAAAGCTGTAGGCGTTTCTTTTTTTCTGTTGAACACAAAAGATGATATTTTAAAGAATGTTTCGTAGCCAGAAAGTTTACGACAGCCATTGACTTCCATGGTATTTTTTTCCTACTATGGCAGTCAATGGCTACCGTCAACTGTTTGATTACCAACAGTCTTTAAAATATCATCTTTTGTGTTCAACAGAGGAACGAAACTCATACAGCTTTGGAACAACATGAGTGAGTAAGTGATGACAAAACTACCCCTTTAATATAATCTACAAATCATCTAATACCACTATGTATGAAGTGTCTGTATGTGTTCTTATTTTAATACTTCAAGCAAAATCGAAGAATAAACTTGTGCGATGTGAATTTTAATCAAAATCAGGCCAAAACGAAGTTCATTTGGAGTTTGTTTCAGGCAAACTTTCTGGAAAAGTTCGCTCCGGCTGGTAAACACCTTCGAACTACCATTGGTCCGTGGTGATTATGGCTCTGAGGCTCCGCCTTCTCTGGTTCATTTCATCGAGGTCAGACACAAATAAAAACATGAACAAACATATGCACATCGCTAAGATCCGATGCTTTCTTAACTGCTGTTTTCTCACCGCTGTAATTTTTGTTGTGTGTTTCTTTTGTTATTGAGAGAGAAGCGCGCAGCACATATTCATGTAAACGTCGCTCGCAGCAGTGTGGGTGGCGTCATGATGTTCGCTAACAGCATACTACTGAAAAGGTATTTCAACCCTTACAAAAATTAACCATGGTTTTATTATAGTAAAAGTGTAGTAACCACAGTTTTTTGGCAGATTGAGTACCATTTGTATAACCACAGTTTTACAAAAAATACCACGGTTAAACTATGGTTAGTGTAGCAAAACCATTTGTAGTTACCATGGTTTAATAACCATGTTTTTTTGGTTTTATTTGTAGTAAAACCATGGTTAATTTTCGTAAGGGAAACTTCTTTTTACCCCTAAGTGAAGAAACAAAAATAAATGTATATAGTGGGTCTTAATGGAGGGCTTGGCTAATCAGATCAATAAGAGACAATATACTACTACTACCTTTTATTATTCTACAAATGTAATATTAAAAAAGGTCTACGCTATCCAAGATCAGGTAAAAAAGGTCTACGCTATCCAAGATCAGGTAAAAAAAAAAAAAAAAAAAGGCACAGGTTCTGAAATCACCCCTAGTAGCAAACCATTTAAATTGACACATGTATGACAAACCCATGCATCGTTTACTGAAATCATGTGACTTTGGCAGTTCAACACACTCCGTACTACTGGTTCAAAGGAGTGTTTTGAAAGCTCCCATGCTTAAAGATGAGGCATTTCATGTAGCAGCCACTAGTAGCATTAAACGGTATTGCAAAAACAACAATGTTTACATGCAAGCGATTCTTGCCTCTGCAAAACTCAAAAATTAGCTACTCCCAAATCTCTATGAAACATGCAGGCTAAGTTTAATACTTGGGGTTTTGGATTGGAACAAACCCCTAAGATGAGTAATAGTAATGTGCACCGTGAAACGCAGTATACTTACTTCCTCCTGCAACCTTGAACAAAGTGTATTTGGTTTTGCCCTTCTCTGCAATGCATGTTCCCATACTGTAGCTATTTCCCTCTTTATCATAATGCGTATGTGATGCCACAATATTGACAGGAAGGTGTTTCAGGTAGTCCACCTAGAGTGAATAAAGCAACAACAATATTCGCTGAGAACAGAAATTAAGAACAGCATTACAATTATGACAACTCAGAATAGTTTTAGCATGTTAATGGATGTTTACGCTGTTAACGTATTTGGTCTTGAAGGAACCAAATCACATTTAGTAAACTTCGTTCTGTGTACACTATAGTTTTAAAGAGAAAATACTCAGCAATGGTGTTGACTTATGAATCTGCACATGGTTTGTCTTAAAGGGATACTCCACTTTTTTTGGAAATAGGCTCATTTTACAACTCCCCCAGAGTTAAACTGTTGAGTTTTACCGTTTTTGAATCCATTCAGCCGATCTCCGGTTCTGGCGGTACCACTTTTAGCATAGCTTAGCATACATCACTGAAGTGGACAAGACCATTAGCATTTCTTAAAAAAATGACCAAAGAGTTTAGATATTTTTCCTATTTAAAACTTGACTCTTCTGTAGTTACATCGTGCACTAAGACCGACGGAAAATGTAAAGTTGCGATTTTCTAGGCTGATATGGCTAGGAACTATACTCTCATTCCTGCGTAATAATCAAGAAACTTCACTGCCGTACCATGAGTGCAGCAGGCGCAATGATATGACGCAGTGCCTGAAAATAGGCTCCCTGTGCAAGCAGGTTGTCTCATAGACATAATCTATGGGTTGTCTATGGTCACGTTGGTTATGTTGACGGAAGGTAGCCTATTTTCAGGCGCTGCGTCATATCATTGCGCCTGCTGCACTCATGGTACGGCAGTAAACTTTCTTGATTATTACGCAGGAATGAGAGTATAGTTCCTAGCCATATCAGCCTAGAAAATCACAACTTTACATTTTCCGTCGGTCTTAGTGCACGATGTAACTACAGAAGAGTCAAGTTTTAAATACGAAAAATATCTAAACTCTTTGGTCATTTTTTTTTAAGAAATGCTAATGGTCTTGTCCACTTCAATGATGTATGCTAAGCTATGCTAAAAGTGGTACCGCCAGAACCGGAGATCGGCTGAATGGATTCAAAAACGGTAAAACTCAACAGTTTAACTCTGGGGGAGTTGTAAAATGAGCCTATTTCCAAAAAAAAGTGGAGTATCCCTTTAAAACATTAAAAACACCACATAGACATTATATAAACAACATTAAAAGCTTGATTTTCACCACAGGGGGACTTTAAATGTTGAGCAAGAAATCTCATTGGCTGCAGATTCAGCCAATACCAGATACTGTAGTGTGATCAGCCTGTGCCACGTTTCAAGACTAAACTAGATATATGTACAAGCAGTATTTTTACCTTTTCTTGAGTCTCTAAAGTGAAGGGGTCAATTTTACGAATATAATTGGTTTCAGATGTAGCATGGTAGTCATTTCCATATTTGATGATGTTATTGGCACAGTTGTCAGTGAAGTCCGGGATGGTGTGGCTGAGGAAGGTGATCACTCTGAAAAAAGAGTTAAAAAGAACAATTAGTTCACAAATAACACAGTGCCGCTTATACACACATACAGGAACAAATTTGACATTTTATTATTTAACATGATCTGATGAGCCGTTTTAGGTGAAAAGAACATTAAAATCTAACTATTCTTATAGTCACTAGTTGAATTTTAGCTGATTGTGTTAATAGGTTTTATAAGATTTTCAATTCTCAGTCACATTGGTTAATTTGAGTGTGATCCATAAAAATGCCTAAAATTCATTGTTAAGGGTCAAGTACTAAATTTGAGCTATATAGTAGTATTACGCTCTATAATTAAATTAATGATTAATTATTGTCTTATGGGATATTTTAAGAGAGATTTTTCCATTTAGGTTTAATGCATTGTAACTTTCCATTGAAGAATCAAGTTTTTATAAATACATGATTCTTTCTGAATCAGTTGCAGTAACGTTACTTACTTGGAGAATATATTTTTGCATGGGTCTGGGTACGCCATGGTCCCCATCTCTGACACCACTATCCTGTTGGCCTGCATGTTGGATTTGTAGGTGTCGCCTTGAAGATATTTGCTCCTGTATGTTACCTCTCCTGAAAATTAATCAATAGTCAAAAAACATTCATGTGTGGAGCACTGAGGTGACAAAGGTCCCTGATGACAGTCCTCAAACAGAAGGCTGTGAGACAAGAACTGATGAAAGACCACCTGTGCATCCTGTTTTCAGATCAAATGTCTATATCATATCTTAGTAAGCAATAAAGTAAATACCTTTATTAATTGTGAAATTGTGCAAAAGTGCCATTCCATCAAACCAATGGTTGTATGACGTCTCTCCCACTGAGAAAAGGCCGGGTCCATTGCGTATAAGCGTGCCCTTCAGCCATTCAGGAACCAAGCCTGCAGAGAAGATGAAACATGGTTTAAACTGGAGTTAAAGTGGAGCAGTTTGGTCTAATTCGCTGATTATGTCCACTTCTCGGTCCAAACCATCTGCTATTAAGCTAATAGAACCATTCAAAAAGAGAAAATTGCTCAAGGCCTCCTCCACAAGCAAACTTAACCAGAAACATAAATAGACACTCCTTAAGGCACCTAAAACAAATGAATCTTTTCTCCGTTTTCTGGCCTTTTCTGTAATGTACACTTCTGCTCAAGTCGTGCACCATTCTGGTTTACTACTGAAACTAATTCAGTATTATGATTATACTAAAATTGTCTGCCTCTGATAAATTGATTATATTTCTCTCTCGGTTTCAAGTGAATAAAAGCATCTGCTAAATGAATAAAAATAAATCCAAGTGAAAATATTCATAAAGATTTTTAGGAGTGGAATTCAAGCACTTTTCTAGCACTTTTAATCAGCGCAGCTGGTGTTTTCCATGGGTGGGGTAGCGGTTTACAATAATAAAAATCCATATTCATAATTGCAAAATCTGGCCTGTTTATGAGCTCATTCAATCATAAAATCCAGTCAAGACAAAATAAAAGTTCAATGAATAATCAGATGTACATTACATGCAAAAACAGCCCAGTAAACTTTTATATGAATGGTAGACCATAGCAAATAAAAAAATGTGTGCTCCAATTTCCAAAAGAAAAAAACTCCACTATTGCATTGCTTTCTAAAAGAGGGGGGAAAAACGGAGAAAGATGGATTGTGACAGTCGGTAGACAGAAAGACGTCAAACTTACGCTCACTCCCTCAGATGCTCTATTTGAAACCACAACACATTTATATTCACTAGTTCACATACATACAGGGTGCAACATGAACACCTTTCAGCAGCAATGACAGTCCGGATATCAAAAATACAGAATTCAAGAAAAGCAACACTCCAATTTTAGCAATAAAATTAAAAAGAAACGTGAGATTACATTACATCCATAAAGTATGTTTGCATTATTTTACATATAGTCAGTTTGCAGTTGCAGTTTGTTTGTATTTCTGTTCAGTTTGTAATGAAGTCTTTGTGATTGAGTCATTGAATCATTCAAACTGATTTTCTTTTTAATTATTAAACTTAAATTTTGTTTAGTTGTCTATTCAGAATCGTGGAAGAATATTCGATTTCAAACAACAACAAAAATGTGATTAATTTATGAAGAATCGTGCAACTCTATCTTACACTACAATGAACTGTATTATTTGTTAATGAGTAAAAAATGTTACCGCTACTATTTTAATCTTTTGGCTGGTAAAGTAATTTAATACAAAGATATGAAGTGAATTAAAAAAAAATAGGTGATTTGTTCACCATGTGAATGACAAGACAGTACAATGATGTATGTTCTAGTGTGGATTTTAACGTATACACACTACAGCACCCTATTTCACAATGCAAATATTTGTCCTAAGTAAATGAGTTACTATGGAAGATATCGCCATGTCCAGCACTATATGCCTAAAACGCATTGCTTCAAAGATAATATTCCACATTCCACACGCTTGTGTTTATATCTAATCATTTCAGGTTAATAAAAAGCTTGTTTCAGGTTGCTTTAACGGTGGCTGAGGAGAGCTGATCATCATTCACAAGAACTTTTGTTTGTGCTTGCACTGCCTCAACACACAATGAGACTCACAATCCATGACTCGATCTATAATAAAAGTTACTTTAAAAAAAAAAAAACTTACTGGACGTTATAATGCATTTTCAAGGAAGATTTTCAAAATTCAAAAGGTAGTCAAAATGGACAAACCTTGAAAACACCAAACATTAAAATCAAGCTTTTTTTTTTTCAAACTTTCACAACCATGTACAAAACCTAAAAAATAAATGGGAAGGAATCCAATGAAGGTACATAGAATTATAGATTGAAATTCTTATTTTACGTTTTGATCTGGAGCCAATCAAAAAGGTTTTATGATGTCTGCTGAAATTACATATTCGGTGTTATCAGGCGTTCTCAACTGATAAAACTATTCTTTGCTCAAACTTCCAGGTGGACATTTTACAATACATTTTGGAGTCCAAGCACAAAGATAAATTGCTATAATTCCTCTACAGAAAAATAAATTGATGAAATTTGCTAGGTCACATAATTATTACATGTAAAACATGATAGGCTATACACATTGGGCAGATCCTTTAAAAACTTGGTATTTTGTTACAAGGACCGTTAAAAAAGTTATCAATTTAATTTACGACATGAAGTAGCCTACTGCAAGGCATTTTGTTGCAAAACATATTTAACGTTACTGGCTCTAAAATATAACATACAAAATTGTGCATTTGGATCCGTTCTGGTAATTTCTTGTTTAGTAGTTATTTCTCTGACATTAGCCTATATTATGGACAGAGGTAGACCTATAAATATAAGAAAAAGCACATATCGTGAAAGGTGTAGTAGGCTAATGTTTACAATATCACAGTAGGCTACTTTAACTCAGACGTGCTGCCTCTCATGAAAAATAGGCCTGCAATAAAACTCTACAGTCAAAGTGCATGAATGTTTCATGTTTCGCGTAGAAGTTTTTTAGTAGCCTACTTACTGGTTTATCAATAAACAAACGGCAACGGTTCACTACAGGCTCGTGACATTTGGCACCGACTTTTCCTCCACCTACCTTTTACTTCAGTTTTGATGGGCTCCGGATGCTCTTCCTTGTTTTTACCATAGTCGTACTGCATCTTTCCCGCTTTGTCCAAAGTTTCTCCCTAGAAGAGTGGCATTCAGTGTTCGAACACAAACTCTCTATAAAGCTTCAGGAAGATGAAAGCTCCGCCTCTCGTTACAGGAGTTATAGGCCTACAGTACACTCTTGTTTACAATGTGCAAACTTCTCTTATTCTTATCTCCTCATTACTGTCGTGGCCTCATGATTGTTCTTAAAATGTAAACAAGTACAAATTGTATTTATTCAATTACAGAGATCACAGATAAGCAAGTCAATCTAACCTAGGAAAGCATGACAACTGCAAAAATGTTAATGGAAGAAAGCAAAATTAAAGGGGATATTGTCCTGTTTGGATTTTTGGATTGTCCTGTTCATTTAATTGCAAAAAAAGATGACTGAGTTCAATATGAAAACGTAAGGTCAGTCAGGTATATTATTTTTTTGTAGTTCTTTTTGTGCATGTATGGTGCTGTAATCGAAGCAAAAGTCATATTGAGTCATATGAAGTGGGTTGCCTCAGGGAATGCAGCCTATAGAGATCATTTGACTACAGTGCTTTATTATACCGACTTGGTCTCAGTAATGTTCTCCTATTATCAGAAATTTTTGCTGCTGAAAAAAACATTAATGGCGGTGAATAACATATTTCTACAATTAAATTGGTAAACAAAAAACATCGACTTTTAAAGTCACCATGAAATCAAAACGGACATTTCCTAGTTTTTAATAGAATATTGCAGCATTTATTATAAATGTCATTATTTGTGTAATTCATGTACCTCATAATCTTGAATCAAAATAACTTCCCCTCTCTCTTGTTGTAGCTAAATCTCTTCTCTTGTTTATAGGCACAAGGGCGTGGCAACCTGTCACTCACATGGGATTGACCAATAGAAAACCTATTGAATCAATTCCCTATGGCAGGGATTCCCAAAGTGTGGTACGCGCACCCCCAGGGGTACGCGAGCTGCCACCAGGGGGTGCGCGAGAGGAAAAATGTAATGGCGGTCTGTTTTGTAAGTGGGATTTTTTGCCATACAATAAAATAAAAACCATGAACAGTAAACATTTCCTTTGTAATCGCTTTTATTTTAAATTAAAAAAACTATAATTTATTAGTTTTTGATAGAAACGTTGAAAACAGCTGCTGTCTTCTACGCACTGCTCTGCACTGCAGCCGGTAACGTGACAAATGTGCTTTCGCGTGTTGGCTGGCGCTGAGCCAGTGCTGTCATATATCACAACCATTGAGTGTTTTCAACCACGTAATGTTTATTTTAGGTTTCAGACATTTAAATACACATAAGTACTAGCAAAACAATGATTTTGATTTAGCTGATTTCTATGGAAGCGGCAATATTAATCCTTTTCATTATAATAAGACGACACGTTGTATTCATATCAGATACACATTGTGTACGTAGCTTCACATTTTACCCTATTCTTCTCCCAGTTCACCGGCCTCTTACTTTCATGTATTTCGTGAGAAGTGGAGGAATTGACGTCACGTGTTGTAAATCCAACAGATCCGATTCTCTGAACTGTGGCACAAACTAACGATCGTTATGAAGGCGTTTGAACAATAAAACACATCCACTTGCACATATTTGACAATCGGAATCTCAGTGTTTAATGCTATAGCTAATACATTTGTGAATATTTTTGATAAAAAGGAAAAATGACATAAAAGCAGAACATCATTCATTCAGCGCTGTGTTGTGGTTGCGCTGTGTCACGTGACAAGGAATGACGCGTCACCATGGAAACATTAAAGTGACAAGTTCTAAATAACGGTCGCCTTGAAAAACTCACGCTGTGGGGTCAGTTAAAATATTTTAAACTTACGTGTGAAAGGGTTAAAAGTGAAAACTTGTGCGTAGCTTTGTTGCATTATATTGAAACTTTGTTGATGTTGTTATTGTCATGAGTGTTCTGGTTATTAGCGCATGTTTAAACATGCGTCTTTATAAAACAAAAGCGATAAAACAAAGCTTTGTTGCATTTTTTTTTTTTTGAAGTGAGGATTGGGGGTGCGCCAACCGGGTTGGGACATAGAAGGGGGTGCGCAGGAAAAAAAGTTTGGGAACCGCTGCCCTATGGACAAAATCAAGCCCTGCCCATACGTTTTTTCACTGTTGTTTCTGCCACTGA
The DNA here is from genome assembly GCF_029890125.1 of Rhinichthys klamathensis goyatoka. Taxonomy (NCBI): domain Eukaryota; kingdom Metazoa; phylum Chordata; class Actinopteri; order Cypriniformes; family Leuciscidae; genus Rhinichthys; species Rhinichthys klamathensis. The sequence goes on from NW_026606762.1 coordinate 2,346,064, forward strand.
ATAAAACAAAATTGAAAAGGTAATTGCGACTTTTTATCTTACAATTCAGATTTTTTTTCATTTTGAGTTTACAATTGTGAGATATAAACTCGCAATTGCAAAAACAAAAAGATGAAAGCTGCCTTCGGATGACGCATTACAAGGTCTGAAGGCTTCAAGGCATGTCCGAATGCAATGATCACTTCCTGAGCCTGAGATGCCTTCATCTGATCGATTTTTGAAGGCAGCATAGATGTATCCTTCACTGCCTTTGATATCCCACAATCCTGTGCTTTCCATTTTGTGACAGTTGAGCTAGAAAAATAAAGATGGCGCCTGAAAGTTGCGGCTGGTCATCAGTTTGTGTGTAAATGTACATTTTTGATCAACGTTTTCCACTTATGATGTCATTTTTAGCGGGAAATTACTATTGTATTCATTAAATATTCACTTAGTTTTCACCAAAGCTCCCGCTGTTTTGATGTAGATAATTAAACCGTAACACTGCCTCAGAAGTATGTCCGAAATCAGTTTCTTGAGGAACCTTCGTGTGCAAATGCTGCCTGCAAAGTCATTGCCTGATAGGGCATCGAGGCAACAATTCAGCTGCCTACGTTTTCGGATGCAGATGATAACATATTTGGAGCCTATATATATGCACTTGGCAATGCATTGATAGTCTATTATGAACACATGGGGCATTATACATTTAACACGGCAACTGGAAACATGCTAAGTACATAATTCTAGACCACCCATCCTGTGTCAACCCACTAAAACTGTCCACTATCTAAAAAACTGTTTGGTAAAAACAGTATGGCCAGTAATGCATCACAAATGATAGTCATGAGGTCAATGTGTCGAAACAAATCTCAATTTCCATATGTATTTCTTTGGATAAAAAAAAGAATTTAATAGATTTTGGTCTCTTTTAGAAAGAAAGCACACCTTATTATCAACAATTATTTATTTATTTGTTTAAATCGTGACAACTCTCTGAATAGTTTTAGAATATGGCAATGTTAATGTATTTGGTCGAACTAAATCTGCTTCGCTTCTGCTGCCACGGAGCAAGTGTGGACTTGCTACTGCCAATAAATACACAGATAGACTGCTGTGAGCATGTAAGTTATGATGCTGCTGCATGAATAGACATACACAAACCCTATAGCAGATCTAGGCAGGTGGAGCTGGGGGAGGTGGAGTGTTTCAGAGTGTCCTAAGAGAGTACTTTTCACAAAATTACAGAATAGTATTTTGGTGCAATTGTACTATTCACATATATCATTCACTGATATGTTCATATACCAGCCTTCTTCTTGACCTTGACCAAAATTTACTGATAACCCACCATGATAATACAGATAGTGAAATAAGGCCACATGATCACTGCACTTAAAGATCATAAAAATTGGCCTTTTCAAGAGCCGTGGCCATATGAAGAGAGAGGAGAAGGGAAAATCTGAATCAATTTGCACCGCATAAGAACCACTACGCTAACCTTTAAGCTTCAAAAGAGTTTGCTGTTTCAGAAATAATTTCATAGAATGCATGCAATGATCCTGCAAAACATTAAAATCAAGCAAAATCAAGCTTCTCTGTAAGCTCCCTTTGTTTTCATTACTGGGAACATATTTCAGAAGGAACTTCCCAGCTAACCGTGAATGTTCTCTTAACTTTGGCTAACCTTCTGACAAGGTTCTCTCAAAGTTATTAAGTATGGTCTTTAATAATGTAACAATATCAGCATTTATTGAGCATGGGGTGTTTTTTTCTGAAACATTCACTGTAAATAAATATATAAAATCAATAAGTTATGACAACATATGTTTTTACATCGCTTTAACTGATCAAAATTCAAATCAAACTACTTTTTTTTTACAAGTTTCGACTAATTGTTAAGTCAGTTTAATGTAATTTAAGTCGAGATGACTTAAACATCCATGTTGATTGTACTTAAACATTTAAGGTAGCAACATTTTTTACCGTAGTTGGACATTCGTTTAACTTTTTCTAAATGTTACTACTTGTTTCAGAACATTCAGAGAACATTATCAAAGTAACATTTCCATAATGTTAAAAAAAAATATCAACTGGAATGTTTCCTCAACGTTTGCAAAGCCAAGAAAACCCGTTTTTAAGACATATAAAAACTGGATGTTTAAACATTCAAAGAAAATACAAAAATAACTTTTTCATGACTTAAAGGGAACAGTAGCAAAACTGTTGTAGAACTAAAAACTGGTTCACAGTTTTGAACAATGATTTGTTGTTATAAAAAAAAAAACATAATTCCATGCAATCTGATTAAGGACTGTGTTTATGAATTAGTAAATGTGGTAAAAACTAATGAATGCAAGCTGTCTTTTGTTATGAGCACAAGTAAAATATTTACTGCCTTACTTTATCATAATTGTAGTCTTAGGAAACATCTGGTTAAAAGATAAGATAGTGCTTTCAAGAAGACTGGGACAGAGTATGTCCTGTATGACCTCATCTTTTGTAATACCTATAAAATTATCCATTTATATGAAAAGATCTCACACCATATGTTGATGTTTCAACTGACAAACTAATAAACCTAAGTACTTGAACAACCCCCCATATTACAGTTTGGTGACATGAATAACTTGTGATATGAATGACTCAGATCATGTGGCTTGCTGAGGAAAGATGTGCTGATACTTTCACCCAATCAGAGTTATAAGCATGAAAACATCCTATAGCCTCACATTCAAGGAAGATCCTGCATGTAGGAAGACTTGAAGAAACCTTAGGCACCACATAGTGACGCCCTACTAAACCCACACATATGAGAAACACGCCATTGGCCGAGTCCTATCAGATTTGTGATTAGAAATAAACTAATTTATTTATAGTTATCCAAACTGTACATTGCTCTTTCTGAACTTTAATCTCAACATTAGTCCAAAGTCATTGTATAATCAGCATCAGAAGTAACTGGCTGCTCTTTATTCTCTGGATAAGATCTCATAGACAATAAAACATTAAAGGGATTCCTGTAATTTGGTGATACACATCGACATCATTTAACTTATAATAATGCTGAAGGGTGAATATGAATCTATTGTAAACATTAGCACCTATAAACAAGAAGGTATGGATGGACCTCCACATGGACAGTAGATTTATAGAGTCTTGCATTGTTGATGACATATACTCAACCATAATCACACTCATGATTGGTCACTTGGTGGCAGTGTTGTCTTTAGAAACAAGTAACAGACTAAAAATATAGGCAATTTCTAAATGCTTTCTGGCAGTTTGAGAGTCCGAATGTGAAATATGGTGAATTAAGCTTGTTCTGTAAAGACTACCAAATTCCACAATATGTGATATTATTGTACAAACTATATAAAACATTCATTTACTGCATTTAAAGTCCCCATGAATTCAAAATTGACCATACTTACTTTGTTTGCCTAAATTGGCCGTTTTGTGGTAAACAATTCATCCATGCAAGTCAATCCACACAAAAAAAATTTTTGGCTTCGTAATCTTTAATCAAAATCAGAAATTTCCCCTCCCCCCTGCATTGGAGGACCTTCCCTGATGACGTAGGTTTGACGGTTTGGGTGTCTGCTTAACATCCGTAACCACGCCCCTCCAACTGACAGTAGACAGGCTGAATGAAAACACCTACTTTTCTAGTTCCAATCAGGTGCTAGTTGGAAAAAAAGCCACGCCCACTATTTTGCCTCTTTTAGTATTCCGTTTCTCTCGTAAATACGTCACAACACTGGAGAAAAGTCGTTTGCAACTTCCGGTTCACGGGGACTTAAACTTTGTTTACATATTTTTTTATAAACAAGAAAAATGTCCTAATGTCGTTGAAATATACATAAAACGTCATGTTTTTATGTTTATTTTGAATGAATAAATTAACTGTGAATATTATATTAGCAAATTTAAAAAGAAAGATTTGTAGTTTTGGTGATTTTTTTTAGTATATAGGTAGAAGCTAAATATATAATTGATGTTTTTATTTTAACACAACTTTTTTGAAATTATGTTGTTGTTGAAAAAATATATATATTAGAGAGAACGAGTTTAAATGCAGGATCTGTATTCGGTAAATTAGATAAGTTATTAGGCACACATTCATTAGAATGCATAAAGACACTAATACCGTATACGTGAAACATGAACATGAAAGCAATTCAAAGGATGCAATGAACAACAGTCCATACTAAAGAAATCTTTCTTTTTAATGGCACCACAATACACAGAATTACAGTAAAAGAGTGTTTTACAGCTTTAAGCACAATGAACAGATAATCTTATTCATTTAAATTTCATGCCTCACAATAGCCTGTTTTATAGACAGAATGTCTATAAAAATGATCATTCATTTAGCAGATGCTTTTATCCAAACGCGACTTACAAATGAGAAACATATTAGTGCCGCTGTAAAAATACATTCGTGGCCAGGTTCATTAAAGGGCTAGATTAGGAATAATAAATTACAGGATTTACAATTTAAAATCCACTCAATTGTCACAAACAATTAAGGAGAGATCATTTTATATAATCATGTTACAATGTAACAATAGGCTGTTTTACAGAATGTCTGTAAAAATATAAAACAATTTACAATAACGAAAAAAAATTAATATATTCATTTCTCTTTTTAGATCTTGTTTCTCTTCTTATATTTCGTATATATATAAATGTACACTTATAAACAAATAAGAATTGTTCTTTAAACCCTGCACAATGGGTTGGTGCATCATTTTGATGTCCATTTTAGGTAGACTTCTCATGGATGAAAAGCCCATGCAGGTCCATGTGAATAGCAGCATCAATGGTAGCGCGAGCGATCTCTTTAAAGGATTTAGCGTCCAGGACCACTAGGAAAGGTGGCTTTTGGGGATTGAACGAAACCACAGAAGACAGGATAATGCCTGAAAATGAGGAAAAGTCACTTACTGTATATGTTTTGTCAAGACAGCATAATTACAAATTCTTTCTTCTATACGGAGAGTTGCTCACTGTCACATCCGTCAGCTGGAGTGCCCGTAATCTCCACCAGAGGGCACTCCTCCTGACTCATGGGCCTTTCCATTATGGACTTCATTTCCCAGTATCCGAGTGTGATTGCCCTTGTTAAAATATGCCTATTTAAGCCCTGTGTTTTCATTCTCACTTTGCATAGTCTTGTTTTGTGTAACACTGCTATTCTGAGTTAGCCTGACTTCGTCATACTCATATATTCTAGTCAGAATGTGAGTCTGATACTGCTCCATAGGGCTTTGATTATGAGGCGTGTCTTAACCGAACCAGAAAAAAAAACCCTCTGCACTAAATTGGATAGACCTACAACCAATCAGAGCAACGCAGTAAGTGACGTATGTTGAGCTACGCATAGCAACAGAACTCAACTACACGCATGCTGGAAGAAGTAGTAAAATAATGAGTGTTGCTTCTTTTATTTGGTCCTCCATGAGTGCGACCAAAGGAGAAACCACAACGACCACAGCGCTTTCATTGAGTCCCATCTTCTTAGCGACCATCGGAGAGGGCTGATAAATTAAACTTTTGCCGAATCCCGTAGGATAGACGGCAAACACATCTTTCCGATCGACAAATGCCTTGATTGCAGTTCTCTGTTCGTCTTTTAAAATGAATGCGCTGTCGATTTCTTTTACAACAGACGCGATGCTGAATCTATACATCTCAATTCTCCAGCTGCAGTGATCTCTGAGGGAAACCAGTTCAACCCAAGCGCTCTTTGATAACGTGATGATTACGTAACTGCAGATCATCTGTCCATCATCGTATAAAGCCCGCCCGGGCAATTTGATTGGCCCGACTAATTCTGAACCGATCATAATTATTCCTCAATGGATCGAGTCCAGACCGAACTTCCCGACCAAAAAATGTTGTGGGCGGGGTTCGGGCTGGCATCCAGGCTAATTCTGAGTGCTTCTTTCCTTTCCTTTCCTTTCCTTTCCTTTCCTTTCCTTTCCTTTCCTTTCCTTTCCTTTCCTTTCCTTTCCTTTCCTTTCCTTTCCTTTCCTTTCCCTTCTGTCATTGTCCTGGATATCATTGTTTGCCTGTGTTTTTTGGACTCAATCGTAAGTTTGGATTGCTTGCTTTATCGTTTTGCCCTTATGCCTGTTATATGGATTACAATTCTGGATTGTCCCAATAAAGCTGCATTTGGATCTTCAACTCAAGTCTCGGAGGAGTTTGTGACACTCATCTTCATGTGCCACAGAATTTTAACACAGAAGAATCAACTTGCAATTGATTAAATAGAGTTCAGTCATGACAACACTGAATACTTTTTAGCATGATAATGTATTTGGTCTTGGTGGATTAATTCTGCTACACTGCTGCTGATTCAGAGCAAGAATGGACTTGCTACTGCTAATAGATACACATACACACTGCTGAGAGCATGTAAGCTATGATGCTGCTGCATAAATAGACATAAACTCACCTAAAGTATTATTAGGAACACCATACTAATACTGTGTTTGACAACCTTTCGCCTTCAGAACTGCCTTAATTCTACGTGGCATTGATTCAACAAGGTGCTGAAAGCATTCTTTAGAAATGTTGGCCCATATTGATTGGATAGCATCTTGCAGTTGATGGAGATTTGTGGGATGCACATCCAGGGCACGAAGCTCCCGTTCCACCACATCCCAAAGATGCTCTATTGGGTTGAGATCTGGTGACTGTGGGGGCCATTTTAGTACAGTGAACTCATTGTCATGTTCAAGAAACCAATTTGAAATGATTCGAGCTTTGTGACATGGTGCATTATCCTGCTGGAAGTAGCCATCAGAGGATGGGTACATGGTGGCCATAAAGGGATGGACATGGTCAGAAACAATGCTCAGGTAGGCTGTGGCATTTAAACGATGCCCAATTGGCACTAAGGGGCCTAAAGTGTGCCAAGAAAACATCCCCCACACCATTACACCACCACCACCAGCCTGCACAGTGGTAACAAGGCATGATGGATCCATATTTTCATTCTGTTTACGCCAAATTCTGACTCTACCGTCTGAATGTCTCAACAGAAATCGAGACTCATCAGACCAGGCAACATTTTTCCAGTCTTCAACTGTCCAATTTTGATGAGCTCTTGCAAATTGTAGCCTCTTTTTCCTATTTGTAGTGGAGATGAGTGGTACCCGGTGGGGTCTTCTGCAGTTGTAGCCCATCCGCCTCAAGGTTGTGCGTGTTGTGGCTTCACAAATGCTTGGCTGCATACCTCGGTTGTAACAAGTGGGTATTTCAGTCAAAGCTGCTCTTCTATCAGCTTGAATCAGTCGGCCCATTCTCCTCTGACCTCTAGCATCAACAAGGCATTTTCGCCCACAGGACTGCCGCATAATGGATGTTTTTCCCTTTTCACACCATTCTTTGTAAACCCTAGAAATGGTTGTGCGTGAAAATCCCAGTAACTGAGCAGATTGTGAAATACTCAGACCGGCCCGTCTGGCACCAACAACCATGCCATGCTCAATATTGCTTAAATCACCTTTCTTTCCCATTCTGACATTCAGTTTGGAGTTCAGGAGATTGTCTTGACCAGGACCACACCCCTAAATGCATTGAAGCAACTGCCATGTGATTGGTTGATTAGATAATTGCATTAATGAGAAATTCAACAGGTGTTCCTAATAATCCTTTAGGTGAGTGTACATAAATCCCATAGTAGATCTAGGCAGGTGGATCCGGGGAAGGTGGAGGGTTTTAGAGGAACTACCCTACCCTACAGCAAACACGGAACCAGAATATTAAAATGTTGAGCAAGAAATATAATTGGCTGCAGAATCAGCTTTTGCCATGTGCTAATGATGCGATTGCTAGCAGATTGCATGTGAAGGATTTGAGCCATCTAAAGTTTCATGACTGAACTAGTTAACTGTTTTCAAATCTTTTATTCTTTCAGCCTGCATTACGCAGAAACATTCTTCATATTTTGCAAAAATGTCCAATATTTCCATTAAATACTCACCATCATCTTCTTCAACAGCATTCGGAGATGCCACAAACACTGGCTCAGATGGGTAACATTCCTCCTCTGTCCACACTTTATGTGTCCTGGTAACTGTGTCCACTTTTGCGATCTATACAACAAGAGACACTATTGATAAATCATTGCATTTTTTGCAGTCTTATAGCTCAACTGGCAAACAAGGTTCAAATAAATGCAAATGTCCAGAATGCTAAAAATATATACCTTGCTTGGATAGGGTGACCAATCCACCCTGGTGCCATAGAAGTATCTGTACTTCTTACTGTTGAATTTGTAGTTGATACCAGGTAATTCTAGACCTGTGACCATACAAGCCACACACAGCAAGTCAACATGAGAGGGAAAAAAAAATGAACGCAGAATGATCAAGTTCTAAATTTAGGAATCACCTTCAAAAATAGTGTCAGGGGTGCAGTGGAGTGAGCCGTCCTCCTGCAGCACTGCTGTGGCTGTTGTGTCCCGCACCGCGACCAGGTTGGTGCCTGGTGGAGTTTCCTGATATCGTAAGAAAAAAGGTTTGTTGTATTAAGACAAATATAATCAAATCAAAGACTTTAGGTATGCAAAGACGGTGCACTCATATCACTATGAATGGGAGAAAGTGCAACGCGCAATATGGTGGAATGAGTCCCGTCTTCTAAATAAAAGAGCCAATCACCAATTGGTAAAGTCATCGTGTCACTGCAGCTGCCGGCTGGTTTAAAAACAATCAGTGTTCTGAGACGAGCTCTTATGACTGCACATGCGCAGTGGCTGGTCCAGCCTGAAAAATGCTGTTTTTCATCATGATTTGAGGATTTAGAAACAAAATTGATGAGACAGTTGTCGTAAGATTTCATTGGTAATTTCAAACATGAAATTTAATCGTAATCTTGGTGAACAGCTTTGGAGAATTTCATGTTTCCCCATTCAAAGAGATAGGAGCTGTACTGGCACGACTGTTGTTTCAAAGATGGCCGCCGAGTGAAATGACTTGCCTTAAAGGTGCCATTTGTAAAAATTGAGGTAAAAATATCCAACAAATGAGCTACACGTATCAAAAGAATGAGAAGAAATAAATGCAATGATGTCATTAAAAAAATGACAAGTTATAGTGCTGCCGAGATATAAACCTGAATTAGCATGCTAAATTACTAGCCCCGGCCCGGCCGGTGTCATAATACCAGTTTCGGCCATGGGAGGCGGTATGCGGGCAACATACATAACCACCAGCCAAACTCCAATACACGAATAACTCGCACGGCTTGTGGGCGTACTTGAACCTGATGTCAATCGCGTCTATATGAGACCGGCCTTTATAATTTAGTGTTGAGATGTTGTTCATTGATTCTCTAATCTCTAAAAAATCTCCAAATGAACTGCGGTCTTACGATCGTGTCAATTGATTTGATTAATATGCGCGAGGGAGAGAGAGAGCAGGAGGACAGCGCTCGTGTTGTTTGAAGACGTGAGAGTGCGCGCGCGCGGCCGGGGCGCTCTCTCTCTCCCTCTGCTCGTTATGCGCCCTGTCAAACGCAGCAGTCATTCTATTCTACATCACTCACCGATCAAAATAGGCTTTGGCGGGACAAAGCGGACGATTTGACGGTTTTAGAGGATTAACAACCCGAAACTAAAAAACAGACTACAGTAGGCCAACTTTCTGGAGGTATACTGCCCCCATCTGGTATGGAACATGTGGATTTTGAATTGATTTTTTTTACACAAGGCACCTTTAAAGGGATAGTTCACCCAAAAAAAAAAAAAAAAAATTAGCCCATGATTTACTCACCCTGAAGCCATCCTATGTGTATATGACATTCTTCTTTCAGACGAATACAATCGGAGTTATATAAAAAAAATGTCCTGGCTCTTCCACGCTTTATAATGTTACTCTTTCACCGTAAATCGATGCGTTCGGCCGGAAGCTAGTTATTTTAGTCGATAAAGTTTTAAATATGGATATTTTTCTTACACGAACGCATCGCTTCAATTCAGGAGGCCTTTATTATCCCGCCAGAGCCGTGTGGAGCAGTTTTATCATGGATGGATGCGCTTTAATGGACTTCCAAAAAAAAAAAACCCATTCACTCTCATTATAAAGCTTGGAAGACCCAATGATATTTTTTGACTCAGGGTGAGTGAATAATGGCTTAAGGGTGAGTAAATCATGGGCTGATTTTAATTTTTGAGTGAACTATCCCTTTAAAGGCACTTTGATCAAATCTAAGTGCATCTGGAATCTGAAATTTGGTCAAATTTTGATTCAATTTGATAAAATTCATAATTATTCACAGAAAATGCTGAAGAGTTTTCTTGCTACAACTCATCCATATTATGCCTTATGTAATTCAATCCTTTTTACTTTATATTTCCTATTTTACCTTGTCTATGTTGAGAGGAAGGACAATCCGCTGGCCTGTCGGTCGAGCGAAATCCTTGTTGGTCTCTATAAACTCTGCAACACCTTGCTTCATGTTGTGTATATAGAACATATCGTACAGATTGCTGTCCTGGTATGTAATCAAGTCAAAGACGACATGGCCATCTTCCTCATAAGCATTGATGTGATGGAAGACCACAAATGGGTCTGCGTAGTACTTTGTGCTCACAGGTTTCCCAGTCTTCCTATTGATCAGATGGATCAGTGTCTATGTGGTGATCAAAACCAGTTGTTAGAACAGTTACTGAAGCATTTAAACAAATGGATAAAGTACTATTTAAGATGGAAAAATAGACAAAAAAAACAAAGCAGAAGTTTTGCTCACAATGTCATCTTTGTCGAATTTCAGGCAACTGCCCCAGTTGACATCTCTGAAGTAAGCGGTGGCCAGTTTGAGGATATCCAGCTTGAAGGCCTGCTCCACAAAGATAATGTAGTTCTCCGTCATGCCAAAGCTGTGGAAGTAGCTTGGGTACAACGAGGAGCGGAAAGGAATGGAGCAAACTTGTTCCACCTTCCTCAGGGCTGGCTTATTCTTCCCTTTATCTGCAATAAGAATTGTATACACTGTGTAGGTGTTCTTTATGAGATATGGCTGGCCCATCTATAGTATTCCTCGCTTTTAGGGGTCACACTTGTGATTCTTGGCTATTGAAACAGACTGAAGATAATAAGTGTACAATTTTTTGTTAATTAATAGCCTGGTCCCACCAGACTCTCATACATTTCATTTGTACAGAGAGTCTGGCCTCGCTCCATTGACAAGCGTTAACTTCCTTAAAGGCGGGTAACTCTGTTGAAGTTTAAAACTATTGGATCTGCCCAGAGCCACTCTGGATCTGCCATAACCAATCGCTGACGTTTGGTCATGACGTATGACGACTCAAACTAGCGCACCTCAACGTCATCGTTCTCAGACACTCCCTCTGTTCACTGATTGGACCGGTAAAAAATTGACCGGAGAAAACCAAAGAATACTCCACAATCCCAGACGTGTTACTGAAGGAAAATGAAAATTGAGCGGAAGTACGTAGGAAGGCGGAGCCAGGCTAGTTAATTAAATGAATGTACTTCATTTTGTTTCTATAATAATTATTCTTGAATATTTTGTATTTTGAGTGGATTTCATAGACAATATTTACCTCTACATTTTTTTTTCTATATAAAATAATACAAATATTAAAAAAACTATTTCATATTATTTTCAATTAATACAGGTTCTGTTATCCCTGTTCCCATCTACCAGAGTTTTCCTGTGTTGCTTAGTTAGTTTCCTTGGTTGTTAATTAGTTCCACTCATCTGTTCTGTTTTCCATTGATTACTCTAATCTGATTACTCTGTATTTAAGCCCTCTATTGTCCTGTATCCTTTGTGTTTCATGCATGCGGTTGAGTTATTCTGTCCTCCTGTATTCTCCTAGTGGTATCTGGATTGAAGAGTATTTGTACCGGTACTCCATTAATCGTGCGCTCATTACTACAGCCAAATATTGTGACATATATATACATTTTTTATTAGGTTATGCATTTGGATATATTTAGAAATTATCGAAGACTGCTTTATCGTGGCTGATTTGTATGTTGTACCCCAAAAAATTGCTGTGTATTTTTTGTATTTCCTTGTATTTTGACCGTGACGATCACAAGTGTGACTATTTTTTTAATGAAAAACAAAAAGAAGAATCCGCACACCAAACAAGCTCAAAGTTCAAGGTCCACTGAAAAATACTGTACTGAAGATTCTCATATAAGGTGTTAACAAAATACCAAGGTGGAGTAACAAATATGTGACTGTGCACAAAAAAGAAAAAGAAAACAAAGAGCAAACGTTTCAGTCCATCTTGGACTATCTTCAGCACTTTTTCAATGGACTTTGAGTTTGTTTGGTGTCCTGATTCCTCTTTTTATTTATGAATTGAACCCACACAGCCAAAAATACTTTACATATAGAAATTGCCGCAGAACTGTTTCATATTTTTTTGCCGGTTGACAATTTTTATTACCATTTAGTCTTTTCTAATCATGTCTACAATTTTTTTGTGTGTTCATATAGAAAGTATGACAAAAGTCACTAAGTTTGGTACCATTTAAAAAAAAATTAGGATGATAACTATAATGATACCGATATAGTTTAAAAAAAATCTAAATGTAAGAATAGCAGAGTCCACACTACAATTATAACGATAACAGCACAGATAAACAATATCATTGGAATTACTTTCAGATTGATTTTTTTCCAGCTGATGAATGATTAACAGCCAATCAGAATCCACCCTGTTTTGAAGAGCTCGAGCATTTAAAGCGGCAGACGACAAAATAGAATAAACTAAATAATAAGAATGAACGAAACAATGTTGAGCGTCGGTGGGGACGCTAATATAGTTATCGTTATAGTTGTCTTTATAGTTATCGTTCTTGGTGTGAATGGGTCTTAAAGGGATACTCCACTTTTTTTGGAAATAGGCTCATTTTACAACTCCCCCAGCGTTAAACTGTTGAGTTTTACCGTTTTTGAATCTCCGGTTCTGGCGGTAAAACTCAACAGTTTAACTCTGGGGGAGTTGTAAAATGAGCCTATTTCCAAAAAAAAGTGGAGTATCCCTTTAAGAGATTAACATGGTCTAAGGAATGCTATTTCTCTGGTTACCTGAGGCATTGGCGGGCACCTTGAAAATAACATATTTCGGTCGGCCAAAGTTCATAATGGCAGTGCCCATGTTGTACGTGTTCCCTTCATCATCATAGTGAGGGTGTGCGGTTGCCAAGTTGATGGCGATATGGTTTCTGTAGTTCGTCTGAAAAGATAATAAAGGGCAATTTATCAACAGCAAATTGATTGAAAAAATATCTTGAGATGCAGAACAAACTGAAATAATGAATACATTTGGACTCACTCTTCCTAATGTGTTGAGTGTCAGTGGGTCAATTTTGTTAATGTAGTTCACTTCTGATGATGCGTAATAATCTTCACCATATCTTATGATGTTAATGAGATTATTATCTGTGAAATCTGGAATGGCGTTCACCAGGTAACTGAAGGCTCTACAAAGCAACGCAAAGCAATTATCCAGGTCATTTTGATTGGATTTAATAGAAAATTGGAAAAAGTCCAGAAAGAATTATCTTTTTACTTAGAGAATATATTCTTGCAGGGATCTGGGTACACCATGGTCCCGAATTCAGACACAACGATCCTATTGGCAGCGATGTTCTTTTTGAATGTTTCACTCTCCAAGAATTTACTCCTGTAAAATACATCCCCTGAAAAATGACAATTTAATTGTTTATGGCTCATCCAATCCTCTGTTAACACTTTCCTAGATATAGTAAAATGACTATATGAGTATTTTTGCAACAATGTTCATAGTACTTTCCATAAATGTCATTTAAAAGGTTCTTGCCCATGCACCCGACGTACCATCTTTAAAGGTGAAACTGTGAATGAGTGCCATTCCATCAAACCAGTGCTTGTATGAAGTGTTACCAACTGAGAACAGACCAGGACCATTGCGCAAAAGTGTCCCCTGAAGCCATGCTGGGATGGAGCCTAAATAAAGCAGACACAGTGTGTGAACTGGACAGGCCATGAGGTTATAGTGTAATGCGGCTTTCAGCAAATCTATGAGAAGTATGTCAATTCAGGGAGCAAAAATGTGCAAAATTACAATATTTGGGTGGATGATTAACTATTAGTCCCAAGTAATATGGTTGTTTGTCCAAGTAATTTTGTATGCTGATTATGGTGAGTCTCAATATGCCGGCAATAATTTTGGGGTTAGGCTATCTCAAAAATGAATGGGATTTTCATATTTATCGGTCATTTTCCTAAGCTGTAGGCAAAGGAAAGCACGCGTTTCAAATCAGTGCTTCTCCCGGCCGGGACAATAGCGCTAAATTCATCCCCTGTTTAGCGCCGAAAATCGAGCCGAGAGATCTCATAAAAAGCCACAATCATAACAGAAAGATATGCATTTGTATGCACTAGATTTAGTATTTGTTCAAAGGTTACATGCAATTTGTAGGATGGTTTGTATTTATTTGTGAAATATTATCTAGGCTCATTTATTTATATTTGTAAAACACAATATTTGCTACTCCACTGCATTTTCGCTCAAATTGACATTTGTATTTGCACATTGCTTTCTGTTTGTTTGCGAGTCGAGTTTTCCTTTGCAAAGCAGATCGAGTTTGTTTGCAAAATGCTGGAGTTGTTTGTTTAATTATGGCCATGGTAGGCTATTTTATTTTTCCTACTATGGAAGTCATTGGGTATAGAGCCATCAACTGTCTGGTTACCGACATTCTTCAAAATTGTTTTAAGCAGAAGAAAGAAATTCACACAGGTTTAAAACGGGTGAGTAGTAGCCTAAATGATGACAGAATTTTCATTTTGAAGTGAACTATTCCTTTAACATCTGGTCTTGAGGATATAGCTCGTCACAACCATAGACAGTATGGTCACAACTGTGTTCCTTACATGAAAATCTCCCCTGCATGAAACGTTACCTGACACGTCTGCTTTTAGCGGTCCCGGTGTCTCCACTCCGTTTCTCCAGAAAAAAGACAACATGCCGAGCTGAAGCCGAGCGCTCAATGTCAATGACATAACTGTGCTGCCACACACACACACACACACACACACACGCTACATACGGTATCTCATACACACTCCGTCACCATAGTTGCGTTTCTGAATCATTATGTAACAGCTGCAGAGTTCCTCTGAGGAGTGTAAACTAGGTCAAGTTCACCGAAGTTTGTAGGCTAGCGGCTAGGCTACTCTCCTGAACATTTCATGGTCTTAGTGGAAGGCCTATACCACTGCTTTTATATGCTTCAGTAAACACAGTTGACATAATAACTCACTAATGTAAGAAGTTTGTCTGTTTTCATTTAAAATATTTAATCATAAAACTAATTAGACATTCACAGATCTGATAATAAACAGATTAATTCAAAAGTAGCCTATTTAGGAATAATTCAATGTTTAGCACTTATACCGATGGCTGTGGCCTTCATAGCACAAATAGTAAAGCATAAACACCATGGAAAATGAATGAAGGTAAACTGTTTTATCAATGTACCTGCATGATAAACAAATAAACAGAGCTTGCCAGTTGCCTACGCAAATATCAATGCACTTTTACCTCAGTCTAAAAGAAAAACGGTTTTGGTAAGGGTTTAGTCGTGTGCCAGCAATTTTATTTGTTATTTGTTGATTGTCAGTTGTTGGTTATGATTTTTTTTAATTGCATGAGATATTAAAGTGCCCCTATTATGCTTTTTCAAATATAAACGTTCGTGCAGTATGTAATATAGCCAGTTGTTTGTAAATCTAAAAGGTCTGCAAAGTATTAAAGATCAAAGTGCACGACAAATAAAGTAATTATTTCCTAAAGGAAAGAATCGATTCTGAACTGCCGAAATGAGTTGACAGCAATTCCAGCCAAACTTCTTGTTACATACACACACCTAAAGGATTATTAGGAACACCATACTAATACTGTGTTTGACCCCCTTTCGCCTTCAGAACTGCCTTAATTCTATGTGGCATTGATTCAACAAGGTGCTGAAAGCATTCTTTAGAAATGTTGGCCCATATTGATTGGATAGCATCTTGCAGTTGATAGAGATTTGTCGGATGCACATCCAGGGCACGAAGCTCCCGTTCCACCACATCCCAAAGATGCTCTATTGGGTTGAGATCTGGTGACTGTGGGGGCCATTTTAGTACAGTGAACTCATTGTCATGTTCAAGAAACCAATTTGAAATGATTCGAGCTTTGTGACATGGTGCATTATCCTGCTGGAAGTAGCCATCAGAGGATGGGCACATGGTGGCCATAAAGGGATGGACATGGTCAGAAACAATGCTCAGGTAGGCCGTGGCATTTAAACGATGCCCAATTGGCACTAAGGGGCCTAAAGTGTGCCAAGAAAACATCCTCCACACCATTACACCACCACCACCAGCCTGCACAGTGGTAACAAGGCATGATGGATCCATGTTCTCATTCTGTTTACGCCAAATTCTGACTCTACCATCTGAATGTCTCAACAGAAATCGAGACTCATCAGACCAGGCAACATTTTTCCAGTCTTCAACTGTCCAATTTTGGTGAGCTCTTGCAAATTGTAGCCTCTTTTTCCTATTTGTAGTGGAGATGAGTGGTACCCGGTGGGGTCTTCTGCTGTTGTAGCCCATCCGCCTCAAGGTTGTGCGTGTTGTGGCTTCACAAATGCTTTGCTGTATACCTCGGTTGTAACGAGTGGTTATTTCAGTCAAAGTTGCTCTTCTATCAGCTTGAATCAGTCGGCCCATTCTCCTCTGACCTCTAGCATTAACAAGGCATTTTCGCCCACAGGACTGCCGCATACTGGATGTTTTTCCCTTTTCACACCATTCTTTGTAAACCCTAGAAATGGTTGTGTGTGAAAATCCCAGTAACTGAGCAGATTGTGAAATACTCAGACCGGCCCGTCTGGCACCAACAACCATGCCACGCTCAAAATTGCTTAAATCACCTTTCTTTCCCATTCTGACATTCAGTTTGGAGTTCAGGAGATTGTCTTGACCAGGACCACACCCCTAAATGCATTGAAGCAACTGCCATGTGATTGGTTGATTAGATAATTGCATTAATGAGAAATTGAACAGGTGTTCCTAATAATCCTTTAGGTGAGTGTATAACACATTTACATAATGCAAGCCTATTTTCTTCATTGGTTGCCCGTGAACAACGTCTAATTCGACCTGCCTTCAACACTGTAGTTGTGCCTTGGTTTGTGTTGTTGACACGTCGAGCAGATGCTGTTTTCACAAGGATGCGGACTCACGCTGGAATTGATACAAAATAACCAACGTGGAGGAACCCTCTGGAGCTGAAATTCAGATATGGTAATTGGCGGCTCATTTTCGACACATGCTGTAAGCAATAGACCAAAAACACCAGACTGGGCCGTCTGGCCAATCAGAGCAGAGTAGGCTTGCGAAAAGGAGGAGTTTAGAGAGACTGAAACGCATATTGAGTACCACATTTGAATTGACTTTGTGACTGTTAAAAAAGTATGTTCTATATAGTATGAATATGGTAGTATGAATGAAATTTGGACGTACTGCATCCACCATGTTGTTACTCTCACGTGACCTACCAGTATCACTTCACTGCCATTCATAAAACCTCTCCTGTGGTCTCATGGGACAGTAAAGTGTCCATCGAATACACCCTTTAAAATCTCGAGAGAAGTAGTAGATACTTTTCACCAACTTTTTTATTGAATACCATGTATTTGGACATATTCTGTTGGCCTACTTTTGGCATACTGAACATCAGGTGCATACTGAACATCAGGTGCATATTAAACATCAGAAGCGAAGTATACTGAACGTCAGGAGCATACTGAAGTATACTGAACATCAGGAGCATACTGAACATCGGGAGCATACTAAAAGTCAGGAGCATACTGAACATCAGAAACATACTGAACATCAGGAGCACACTGAATATCAGGAGCATACTGAACATCAGGAGCACACTGAACATCAGGACCATACTGAACATCAGGAGCACACTGAATATCAGGAGCATTCTGAACATCAGGAGCACACTGAACATCAGGACCATACTGAACATCAGGAGCATACTGAACATCAGGAGCATACTGAACATCAGAAACATACTGAACATCAGGAGCATACTGAACATCAGGAGCATACTGAACATCAGGAGCACACTAAAAGTCAGGAGCATACTGAACATCAGAAACATACTGAACATCAGGAGCATACTAAAAGTCAGGAGCATACTGAACATCAGAAACATACTGAACATCAGGAGCATACTGAACATCAGGAGCACACTGAACATCAGGAGCACACTGAACATCAGAAACATACTGAACATCAGGAGCATACTGAACATCAGAAACATACTGAACATCAGGAGCACACTGAATATCAGGAGCATACTGAACATCAGGAGCACACTGAACATCAGGAGCATACTGAACATCAGGAGCATACTGAACATCAGGAGCATACTGAACATCAGAAACATACTGAACATCAGGAGCATACTGAACATCAGGAGCATACTGAACATCAGGAGCATACTGATCATCAGGAGCATACTGAACATCAGGAGCATACTGAACATCAGGAGCATACTGAACATCAGGAGCATACTGAACATCAGGAGCATACTGAACATCAGAAGCATACTGAACATCAGGAGCATACTGAACATCAGGAGCACACTGAACATCAGGAACATACTGAACATCAGGAGCACACTGAACATCAGGAGCATGAGCATACTGAACATCAGGAGCATACTGAACATCAGGAGCATACTGAACATCAGGTGCATACTGAACATCAGGAGCAAACTGAACATCAGGAGCATACTGAACATCAGAAACATACTGAACATCAGGAGCATACTGAACATCAGGTGCATACTGAACATCAGAAACATACTGAACATCAGGAGCATACTGAACATCAGGAGCATACTGAACATCAGAAACATACTGAACATCAGGAGCATACTGAACATCAGGAGCATACTGAACATCAGAAACATACTGAACATCAGGAGCATACTGAACATCAGGAGCATACTGAACATCAGGAGCATACTGAACATCAGAAACATACTGAACATCAGGAGCATACTGAACATCAGGAGCATACTGAACATCAGAAACATACTGAACATCAGGAGCATACTGAACATCAGGAGCATACTGAACATCAGGTGCATACTGAACATCAGAAACACACTGAACATCAGGAGCATACTGAACATCAGGTGCATACTGAACATCAGAAACATACTGAACATCAGGAGCATACTGAACATCAGAAACATACTGAACATCAGGAGCATACTGAACATCAGGAGCATACTGAACATCAGGAGCATACTGAACATCAGGTGCATACTGAACATCAGGAGCATACTGAACATCAGGAGCATACTGAACATCAGGAGCATACTGAACATCAGGAGCATACTGAACATCAGGTGCATACTGAACATCAGGAGCAAACTGAACATCAGGAGCATACTGAACATCAGAAACATACTGAACATCAGGAGCATACTGAACATCAGGTGCATACTGAACATCAGAAACATACTGAACATCAGGAGCATACTGAACATCAGGAGCATACTGAACATCAGAAACATACTGAACATCAGGAGCATACTGAACATCAGGAGCATACTGAACATCAGAAACATACTGAACATCAGGAGCATACTGAACATCAGGTGCATACTGAACATCAGAAACACACTGAACATCAGGAGCATACTGAACATCAGGTGCATACTGAACATCAGAAACATACTGAACATCAGGAGCATACTGAACATCAGAAACATACTGAACATCAGGAGCATACTGAACATCAGGAGCATACTGAACATCAGAAACATACTGAACATCAGGAGCATTCTGAACATCAGGAGCACACTGAACATCAGGAACATACTGAACATCAGGAGCATACTGAACATCAGGAGCACACTGAACATCAGAAACATACTGAACATCAGGAGCATACTGAACATCAGGAGCACACTGAACATCAGGAGCATACTGAACATCAGGAGCATACTGAACATCAGAAACATACTGAACATCAGGAGCATACTGAACATCAGGAGCATACTGAACATCAGAAACATACTGAACATCAGGAGCATACTGAACATCAGGAGCATACTGAACATCAGGAGCATACTGAACATCAGGAGCATACTGAACATCAGGAGCATACTGAACATCAGGAGCACACTGAATATCAGGAGCATACTGAACATCAGGAGCATACTGAACATCAGGAGCACACTGAATATCAGGAGCATACTGAACATCAGGTGAATACTGAACATCAGGAGCATACTGAACATCAGGAGCATACTGAACATCAGAAACATACTGAACATCAGGAGCATACTGAACATCAGGAGCATACTGAACATCAGGAGCATACTGAACATCAGGAGCACACTGAATATCAGGAGCATACTGAACATCAGGAGCATACTGAACATCAGGAGCACACTGAATATCAGGAGCATACTGAACATCAGGTGAATACTGAACATCAGAAACATACTGAACATCAGGAGCATACTGAACATCAGGAGCATACTGAACATCAGGTGAATACTGAATATCAGGAGCATACTTAACATCAGGTGCATACTGAAGGATACTGAATGTCAGGAAGATACTGTACACCAGGTGCACACTGAATGTCAGGAGCATACTGAACATTAAGAGCATACTGAATGGCGGACAAAGTATTCATTTCTATTTTTGGTATAAATGTTGATTGGCACACACATTTTTTTTTTACCTGTCTTTAAGATAGAACAGTGAGGCACCTACGATAGAAGTGAATGGGGTCAATTATTGGAGAATTAAAAAGTAGAAATGTGAAGCTTATAATTTTATAGTCAACTAACATTAATTCTTATGTTACAAATTGTGTATCGTTTGTGCTGTGTTGTGAATCTGTTTAATCACCATTTTTTACAAGGTATTTTTTTTACACTAAAGTCATGATAACATTCATATTAGTTTCAGTTTGGGGATAAACGTTTACATTTTTTTAATTAGTTTTCAAAATGAGTATTTTAATTATTTTTGCCTGGTGGGCAATAAAACAGCTGGAAATATCTAATACACTGAATGATGGACCTGAACCATCTATAGTAAGAATACCACAGAAACTTGGGGACGGTCCCTTTTAACTGTATGCTACATAGAAATATGCTTTTCTCTCACATTTTCCTCAAAAAATGAATGAATTAATTGTATTTACTGTTGGGTTTTTATTGAATGGACAGTAGAAACAACAAGGCGATTTAGATTTAAACTGTATTAAAGATTTTTGTACCGTAATTGGTCATCAGATGCCAGCTTTGTTTTTGGATTCAACACTTGTCTTATCTCCCTCTGCCCAGGCTGTGGATGTAGACCTCAATGGTTCTGTAGTGTTATTTACACAGGGGCCTGAGGGGCACAATGCAGTGAGATGCTTTGTGTTAATGCATCTAAGAGCACATCACAAAGGCCAGCCGTCTAGCAGTCAAACCATTGTTGTGAACAAGTCTATTGGTAGCATCAGACTCTCATTTTGGGGGCGGACGTCAGTGTCCTTTAAATACACCGGGATCAGGCTGCTTCTGTTCATGTACAGGGTGAAGGATGAAGATGGACAATCACACTCTCTACACTCTGTTTCTAATAGTGAGTTTTCATGTCATCTCGATCTGGAGTGACGATGAGGAGGTTCTCTCCTGCCCAGAGCACCAGCAGGCCTTTGAGAGCTCCTGCTATGAGTTTGTGGCTCTCCAGCGCAGTTTCCTCAGCGCTCAGGCTTGGTGTGAGCGGGGCGGTGGGCACCTGGCCTTCATCCAGATTGATGAGACCCAACAGTTTCTCCAAAAACACCTGCAGGCGGAGCAGGACTGGTGGATCGGACTCGCACCTGCTTCCACCAACCTCACTCTGGACTCTGCTGCCACTGAAGGTATATTTCGAAAGTTTCCTTGCTATGCTTCTCAAGACATATGTCGTCTTTTATAAAAGCTTTGAAAATATATATCTAGGCTCTTGTGACTAAATAAATATAAATATAAATATATGGACTATTAATTAGAAGCTGCACCTTAACTTTTTAACTGTTACCCCCTTTTAAGCATTATATGTGAATTGAAATGCTTGTAATTCATGAATGCTTTCGATTATAAAACGGTTCCTTGATTCTGATTGGTCAATAGCTGTGCTTTATTCATGATAAAACCATTTTTTACAGTCTATGGATAAAACACGGCTATGACCGCTTCACCAAACGGTTCTATATTTATCACTGCGCAACACGTTCCTATGTTGTGTTTATTTGAGCTTTCATGCATGCATATTACACATTGGAACGTTCAACGTTGTTGCTGTTCACGGTCAGGGACTTTTTTTTTCTAGCGGAAGGAAGGCTTTTAGTGATTTTACTTCATGAAAGTTGCACTAATACATATTTTTTTTACTTTAATATTTGTATTGTGTGGTAACCGTTTTATAAAACCAATAAGGTACTCGAGGCAAGTGCTGTATCGTGAATAAGTAACGGCTGAAGGGGTTGCATGCACTCCGCTTCGCGTCGTGCCTAACAACGCCCTTCAGCCGTTACTTATTCACGACACAGCACAGCCGTGTACGTACCTTATTGATTACATACAGAGGTTGGTCTCTTTAAAAAGACTTCTTTATTGCGGAAGTGAAAGCAGCTTCACAAAATGAATGTGTATAAAACTTATAGACGTTTATATTTACTGTAAAGGAAATGTATTGAACTAAACATTAAGATTTTATCCAAAATACATATTTTACAAATAAATTTGGACTCAAAGAAAATCAAAGACATATGTCTAACCAAGTTGTTTTCCAAATTTGAAGTTCATATCACCCAAAGTGAGCCCACTAAAAGGATTTGAACCAAAGTACACTTATGGTAATGCAATGTCCAATTTTAAAACGTTTTTTAAGCGAGTGTTCAAGCTTCCGAATGACAGCCTACTTAATTTATTGATTTTGATACCTAATTGATGATTAGGCCTACTCAAATATTTGGTAATATATGTATATATATATTTGGACCCTTTTTCAGTGATGCTTTGAATAAGCCAACAAGACACGGACTGTTAAAATGTCTTATCTCTCTTGTCAGCTGCGTTTCACATAGATAAACTATTTTTCAATCATGCACCTACACTGTAACATCTCCAGCATTACTGCAGCTGACTTGGGTTATCTCTACACAGCAGCGGGTTGTTAATGGGTCTGCGGCTTGACACTAATCTCTGGCTCTACAAAGACACAATTTTTATTGCCATGTCTCCTTTTGTGCTAGATTTGTCTCCGTTTCTATGGATGGCTATTGTAGGCATGAAGGAAAAGGGAGTACAGTCTTTTGTTGCGCTGTTTATATCCAGAACCTATAGGTTATAGAAGAGTAAAATGCTCAGTTATCGTCATGATGTAAATATCTTTTCAGTTTTTCAGTTGATATATCACAAATTTGTTTCGGCAAAAAGGATACATATTTTTACTAACAGGGTTGCTATCATTTTGCTATCATTTTTTTTATTGTAAAATTCAAATTCAAGTCAAATACCTCTTAACACATCCTTAACACAGACTCACTCAAAACAACTTTGGATCATCTTATCTGATTTCTGACACTAAATCAATAATTGGTCTTTAGCAATAATACGGTCGGTTTGTGAGAAGTGTTTGAATTCGGTACATAGTGAGGAAGGCATAGACCTTAGTCATGTTAGACACCATATTGAATTTAACGTGGATGAAAGCAAGGTTGTGCTCCACGACATAAGCAAATAATCTCCATTATGAGATTACAACTCTTTGTTGTTGTTTTATTTTGTTGCTTTTTGTTCTCAGGTCCCTTGTCCTGGTTGGATGGCTCGGATGTTAGTTATTCCAACTGGATGCAGGATCCCTCGCTGAACGCATCCTGCGGCTCCATCAGAAGAAATTCTGGATTTCAGTGGGAGACCACCAGTAACTGCAGCCAGGAGCTCTACTTCATCTGCGAGTTTGGTTGGTCTCTTTTTTTTTTATATGAAAATGTTTGGTAACACTTTATTTTGATGGTCCACTTAAAGGGTTAGTTCACCCAAAAATAAAAATTCTGTCAGTAATTACTCAACCTCATGTTGTTCCAACCCCGTAAGACGTTCGTTCATCTTCGGAACACAAATTAAGATATTTTTGATTAAATCTGAGAGCTGGATCACTCCTCCATAGGCTTCTTAAGGGATCGAAACTGGCCGGCCCAAAAGTTATGAAAGACATCGTTAAAATAGTCCGAGTGACTACAGTGGCTCAACCTTAAGTTTATCAAGCGACGAGAATACTTTTTGTGCGCAAAAAAACGAACAAAAATAACGACTTTATTCAACTAATCAATTCCTTCTCTGTACGGCCGTGATATTTCACGTAGTGAAACTGCGCAAAGCTTCTAGGTTGTACGTCACGCATCACACACATGACCAGCGTCGGCCAATAGTGAGCCTGCGTGTGACGTACAACCTAGAAGCTTTGCGCAATATCACTACGTGAAATATCACGGCCGTACAGAGAAGGAAATGATTAGTTGAATAAAGTCGTTATTTTTGTTCGTTTTTTTGCGCACAAAAAGTATTCTCGTCGCTTGATAAACTTAAGGTTGAGCCACTGTAGTCACTCGGACTATTTTAACGATGTCTTTCATAACTTTTGGGCCGGTCAGTTTCGATCCCTTAAGAAGCCTATGGAGGAGTGATCCAGCTCTCAGATTTAAAGGAGTAGTTCACTTTAAAAAAACTTTTGCTGATAATTTACTCACCCCCATGTCATCCAAGATGTCCATGTCTTTCTTTCTTCAGTCGAAAAGAAATTAAGGTTTTTGATGAAAACATTCTAGGATTGTTCTCCATATAATGCACTTTACTGGGTACCAAACGGTTCAAGGTCCAAATGACAATTTCAGTGCAGCTTTAAAGGGCTTTAAACGATACCAGACGATGAATAAGGGTCTTATCTAGAGAAACGATCGATCATTTCAAAAATAAATAAAAAAGTTTAAGTTTTATAAGTACAAATGCTCGCCTTGCTATGTTCTGTGATTCGCGTTCGTGACTCTCCTGTTCGAACTCGTTCATCAAAATGAACGAATCTGACTCGGAAAAAAAGATTCGTTCATTTTGATGAACGAGTTCGAACAGGAGAGTCATGAACGCGAATCACAGAACATAGCAAGGCGAGCATTTGTACTTATAAAACTTAAACTTTTTTATTTATTTTTGAAATGATCGATCGTTTCGCTAGATAAGACCCTTATTCATCGTCTGGTATCGTTTAAAGCCCTTTGAAGCTGCACTGAAACGGTCATTTGGACCTTGAACCGTTTGG
Organism: Rhinichthys klamathensis goyatoka; assembly: GCF_029890125.1. NCBI lineage: Eukaryota > Metazoa > Chordata > Actinopteri > Cypriniformes > Leuciscidae > Rhinichthys > Rhinichthys klamathensis. The sequence continues at coordinate 2,371,479 of NW_026606762.1, forward strand.
CTACCAGTAAAGTGCATTATATGGAGAAAAATCCTGGAATGTTTTCATCAAAAACCTTAATTTCTTTTCAACTGAAGAAAGAAAGACATGGACATCTTGGATGACATGGGGGTGAGTAAATTATCAGCAAAAGTTTTTTTTAAAGTGAACTAATCCTTTAATCAAAAATATCTTAATTCGTGTTCCGAAGATGAACGAACGTCTTACGGGGTTGGAACAACATGAGGGTGAGTAATTACTGACAGAATTTTCATTTTTGGGTGAACTAACCCTAGTTTAAGACATTCTACTAACTACAAGTAACTTTGCAACTACATGTCAACTTATTATACTTACCCGAACCTCGTAGTCTATTACAGCCTACTTATACTCTAATGAGAGTTATCTGACATGTAGCCTAGTTGCAAAGCTACTTATAGTTACTAGAATGTCTAAAGTGGACCATCAAAATATAGTGTAACCAAATATTTTCCTCCTTAAATTTCCTTTTTTGATTTGTTTTGAACCTGAGTTAGTAATCAATCAATGTTTTTTAGAGTCTGGGCGCTCTTTAGCCTGCGCGGACCACAACGCTACGCTTCAGTGTGGCTCTGGTCAAGTGATAGAGATTGATGACAGCTTCTACGGTAGGAAGGCGGTGCATTACTGCAGGTCCAGACACGCTCCCTCACACACTCCTCCACAGCAGGACGAGTGCAGCTGGATCGAAATAGTAGATACTGTGTCAGGTATACATCCACTGCAACTCTCCCACTATTATATGACACTTTCCATGAATAGGTTACACTTAGGTGTCCCATGAATTTAAACTGTTCCTCACTGCGTCCATTAAGATCAACCATTACCCACACACTTACATGTGTTATCTGTTATCCCTTCACACATCCATTGATCTTAATGAATTTATTAAGTTTGGTCTTTTTGATTTTTATGTTTATTTACTGTTTATTCCTAAAAATCACAGTTTTAAACTGTATTTACACATCCCACTTTATTTTGCAGTACTTAAAGTGTACTTACCGAAGAAAGTGGTAATATAAGGCAACTACATGGGTTAAGGTGAGGTTTAGGGGTAATTAGATCTAGTTATAACCCAGTTATATAAATTACTATAATGAGTATAAAATATGTACATGGGGAACAGGACTGTAAAATAAAGTGCTATGCAAAACTTGACAAGATGTTTGTGATACTCCATATAAAAAGTTGGAAATTTCAGCTGCTCATATAATATTTTGTTTGACCTCCCAAGGTTTACAATCAATAGAAATGTGTTAAAAATATCTTGCTAACCATTTGTTCAATTATTTTAAGAGTTACATACCATTTTTTTTTTTTACCTTACTGTATTAATGGATAGTGCCATAAACAATAAAGTACATTTTATGATTTCAGGCTTTGTAACTTAAGATTTATTATATATTTGCAAAAGTGTTTCATGCAACCACTCCCTATACAGTTTATTATTAGTGGGGAACATATGGACGCTCTTTTTTGTGACTGAAACCATGAAGGGGCAATAAAGCGCAAAAAGCTTCTTTATCATTTACAAAAGCGCTCGACAACTATCAGATTACATGCTTCTTAGCCTTAAAAAGGATATTATGCCCAACGTATTCAATATTTACAGAGGTATTCACACAATGGTTTATTTGAGTATGTCCAATTGTGTATTCAGCAGCATATAGTGATTAATGTTGTAGATTATTTGCACACTGAATGTAAACTGTTGTGTTTCTTGTTGTCTGTGAAGAGCACTGCCACGGGCTGCAGGTGTGTCAGGCCGCCGCCGATATATCATCTCTTGGAGAGCCGTGCCCTGCGCTGGGAAGCTACTTATCAGTGGAATATCATTGCAAAGATGGTCAGAACTCACACATGGTGTAAAATCAAAATGAAATCTCAATGCTACAATTTCCTTACATAAAAAGCATCATATCTGATGTTGATAGCATGGTGCATGTATTACTCACTGTGGCCTTTAGACACTTTGTTTATTACCCCAGTACGTGACTGATCGCACAGATTCTGTCATCTTATCTGTTAGATAAGAAAGAACATTTAAGTTACACAAGCAATACTTAAAGGTATACTACGTAACTTTTTTTGGTTCAAAATTAGTTACACTTAAGCAATACATCATCAATCCATCTTCCAGAACATGTTTTTGTCTTACGGTGTCTTATTCATTACGGTAAGCCTATTATGTGTTTATATTTTAGACCTGTCGGGATGGTTTTCATGGGAAATTGCGTACATATGTCACTCGACCGTGTGTGTCTCGTCATATCCGTAAATCAACCCGAACACACTAAATGCGTCTCTATAGCACGCAGTGTGTTTATCGTGCAATTTATCCGCGGAAAAAATTTTTTTTACGTGCATAGGATACGCATGGGTTGGTTAGGGTCGGTTTAGGTGCGTGTGTATTATACGTTTGGGTAGAATTAGTGGTGTGCGTGTGTATTACACGCAAATTGCGTATCATATGCACGTAAAAACTCATTTTCGCGTATAAATGGCACGATAAAACACAATGCGTGCTATAGAGACGCATTTACGTGAGAACAGGCTGTGTAAATAGAGAAATGTTGCAATTTTGACGTGTGTTTGGTGTGGTTAGTTGTTGCAACCAGGGAGAAATGTTGACATGGAGCCGCTAAATCTCCCGTTTAAACAAACGCCGAACAGAGGAGAGAAAAGAGAATGAGACAGAGCTCATAATAAAACAAGAATCAACATCGGCTTACCAGAACTGAGAACATATACTCTAATCTTGAACTTTTTTATGATTTTTTTTTTCTTTCCAAATTTGAATAATATTGACAACTTGACTTTCGGATGAAATTAAGACATTGCGCTTCTTGTTATCAGCTCTACATCTGCTGGTGAGCAAACTGGCTGCAGTCTTTGACAACATTACCATCACAGTGAAGTGGTTGCTGCATCCCTTTCAAGGCAACCTCACGTGCACTTTGAGTGCTGGAGATGGACACGTCATCGATCATTACAGTCCAGAGGAGTGAGTGTTGCCTTTCTCAACATCATAGCACTGAGTTATTAAGGATATGTTAACCCTTGTGAAAAAGAAATACACTTTAGCATACTTTTAACTTATTGCGTAAATAATATATTTTAAAATAATGTACTGGACTGAATGAAATGAAAATGTATTATAGTTGAAATTATGCAATTAGTTAGACTTATCTGTCAAAAATACAGGTTCCAAAATTGTGTTTTGGCAGCAATTAAAAGAACCGTTTTTGTCTCTCCAAAGAAACTTTCAGTGAAAAGTTCTTAATATAACCATTTTCTTTCTTAGTGTAAAGAACATTTTAATAATCTAAAGAACCCTTTTGAGGAATGGAAAGGTTCAATGGATGTAAAAGGTTCTTCATGGAACCATCAATGCCTTTATTTTTAATAATATGGTTATAGAGTATTACTGACAAGCATTTATGGTCAACTAAATTAGACTTTTAATTCAGGGTTATACCTAGTTATAACCCAGTTATTGCAATTACTATAATGAGTACATTGTATGTACATGGGGAACAGGACTGTAAAATAAAGTGCTACCCAAAACTTGGCAACATGTTTGTAAAAAAATTCAAAACTCCATATAAAAAGTTGGAAATTTCAGCAGCTCATGTAATATTTTGTTTGACCTCCCAAGGTTTTCAATCAATAGCAATGTGTTTACCTTTATTTTTAAGTGTGAGAGTGATTTTTGGACCTACTTATGACATCTTTATATATAATCTTATAATTATACAGTATCTATTGTCTTCGGAATATGGTTATAGCGTATTACTAACAAGCATTTATTGTCAACTAAATTAGACTTTTAATGACATTTCTGTTGAAACATGCATGTCATGTATTTGTAATTAATCATTTGTTATGATGATGTTGTAATTAAGCATATCAAATAACATTCTACTGTTAAAATTATAATCATGTACTTAACATGTGCTTAAGTATGTCCAACACATCAAAATAAGTGTACTTCACTAAAGCATGACAAAATATTATTCAAATATATTCAATTCAATTCAAATTTATTTGTATAGCGCTTTTCACAATACATATTGTTTCAAAGCAGTTTTACAGAAAGTGCATTTCAGAAATGTACATAGAAAAATACAGTTAGTTAATATAATGAAAAAGTGTAAAAAAAGAAAAGAAGTGTACTTAAGTGTGTTACGAAACATGAAACTGTACTTTCTTTAAGTGCACTTAAGAGGTCTTTTATTTCATTAATATTATATTATCTATGGCATAGTTTTTTTTTATACTTACAAGTGTAAAATATGCTTTCAAGATGTGAAGTACACAATACAATTAAGCACACTTGTTTTTCACAAGGGAACTTTGACTGACTGCTTGACTGTGAACTCTTTAGGATGGAGAACGTGGTGCATAAGTACAGTCGTGCTGGAGTATTCACTGTGGGAGTGGAGTGCAGCACCAGTGAATGGCATGTGACAGCCCACAAAACCATCACTATCCAGGAACCACTGGGAGAGTTCGGGACAATAAAGTGCCACAGCGTGAATCAATCCACAGACTATACGAACTGCAAAGCACTTTATAATAACCCTCTGAAAATCCAAGTGGAGTTAGACGCAGGTACAAAAAGAAAGTTTTATCGTTATTGTTATTATTATTGAATTATTTTCTGATGAAAAGGAATACAATTTTACGGAAGCTTGTTTCCACCGTGGCATAAAAGTAAAATAAAAAGTTAATTGCGACTTCTTGCAATCGCAAGTTTAAATCTCACAATTCTGACTTTATTTTTGTACGTTTATATCTCGCAATTCTGACTTTATTTGTATACATTTATATCTCGCAATTCTGACTTATTTTTTTTACGTTTACTGTATATCTTGCATTTCTGACTTTATAAAAAGTCAGACTTGTGAATTGTGCAATTCTTACATTATTTCTTGCTATTGTTGCAATATTTTTAAGTCTTATTATCCATTTACTTACTACATTATTTTCAACCACCAGATGAAAAAAACATGTATAGTGATTCAAAGGACATTACTGTATACAAGTGAAACTCGAAGAATTTGAATATCGTGCAAAAGTTCATTTCTTTCAGTAATTAAACTTAAAAGGTGAAACTAATATATTATATAGACTCATTACATGCAAAGTGAGATATTTCAAGCCTTTATTTGTTATAATTATGATGATTATGGCTTACAGTTTATGAAAACCTTTTCACAATATTCTAATTTTGAATTTGGGGTTTTCATAAGCTGTAAGCCACAATCATCATAATTATAACAAATAAAGGCTTGAAATATCTCACTTTGCATTTAATGAGTCTATATAATATACACTCACCTAAAGGATTATTAGGAACACCTGTTCAATTTCTCATTAATGCAATTATCTAATCAACCAATCACATGGCAGTTGCTTTAATGCATTTAGGGGTGTGGTCCTGGTCAAGACAATCTCCTGAAGTCCAAACTGAATGTCAGAATGGGAAAGAAAGGTGATTTAAGCAATTTTGAGCGTGTCATGGTTGTTGGTGCCAGACAGGCCGGTCTAAACAATTTGGCGTAAACAGAATGAGAACATGGATCCATCATGCCTTGTTACCACTGTGCAGGCTGGTGGTGGTGGTGTAATGGTGTGGGGGATGTTTTCTTGGCACACTTTAGGCCCCTTAGTGCCAATTGGGCATCGTTTAAATGCCACTGCCTACCTGAGCATTGTTTCTGACCATGTCCATCCCTTTATGGCCACCATGTACCCATCCTCTGATGGCTACTTCCAGCAGGATAATGCACCATGTCACAAAGCTCGAATCATTTCAAATTGGTTTCTTGAACATGACAATGAGTTCACTGTACTAAAATGGCCCCCACAGTCAGCAGATCTCAACCCAATAGAGCATCTTTGGGATGTGGTGGAACGGGAGCTTCGTGCCCTGGATGTGCATCCCACAAATCTCCATCAACTGCAAGATGCTATCCTATCAATATGGGCCAACATTTCTAAAGAATGCTTTCAGCACCTTGTTGAATCAATGCCACGTAGAATTAAGGCAGTTCTGAAGGCGAAAGGGGGTCAAACACAGTATTAGTATGGTGTTCCTAATAATCCTTTAGGTGAGTGTATTAGTTTCACCTTTTAAGTTGAATTACTGAAAGAAATGAACTTTTGCACGATATTCAAATTTTTCGAGTTTCACCTGTATAAGTGTTAAAAACGGACAAAATCTAAATGAATGTTTACCTCCACCAGGAACAAATATAACCTACAAAATTCAGCATGGAGATACAGAGCTGGTGTCCACATCTGCTATCAGAGGGATCGTTCCCCATGACATCCCCGTATCTCCAGAGGTACAGCAGCAGCTCGGGCCAGGCTGCCACCAGCTCACTGTTGTGGCTCTCAACGCGGTGACGGCGAAAGATGTCTCCACCGTCCTGGATGTGTGCTTGCTGGAGCCAGTGGAAGGCCTCATAGTAGACGTGGAGCTCGAGCACGAGCAGTGTCCGGTGCGGGTCCTTCATGTCAATGTGACTCTGGCTCGGGGAGCTCCGGTGCAACTGCATTTCATGCTGTCTGGAGCCAATCACACCTTCTCTGAGATGCACGAGATGCTGCATGGAGGTCCACAGCTTTTCCACGTCTCAAACACAATACAAGGTGCTTCCATTTGATTGATAGGCCTACTTACTTTGCATGGCCAAAAGTGGATGTTTCATTTCAAAACATTTATAGTTTTCACGTGACGTCACACCCTTATAGAAAAGCCCACCTGAGGGGCAAAACAAGGCTTTCCTCTGCTAACCCATACGCATTACTTTTCCAGGTTTGTGCTAATGTAAGACATTGTTATTAAAAGACCAAATTCAGTATGCAGGTAAGCAGATGTGCACAGAATATGAATGTGACACATTAAGCTAAGTTGCCCTCCAGGTCTTTGCGCCATTGAAAATATGAAAATGGATTTGGACATACTGTTAATTTAAATATACATTATTGTGAAAAAAATGATCCTAACACTTTTGGTCATGTAGTGTGTATTTTGATCACATAGCTTGCAGGCTCTTCAGTCTGATTGTTTCTCTATCCTATCATTTAGGCACATTTAATGTTGTGGTCAGAGCAGAGAATTCCTTCTCTAGCATGGAAATGGACGGTGGAAACACAACAGTTTATTGTCACAACGAAACAGTGAACCAACAGGATGGAGACACAGTATGTGATCCAGAGTCAAACACATACGCTTCATACAAGCATTCAATACTTAAGCTCGTGTTGTTGATTACCACAGAAGATCATTTCAACATCATTAGTGTTTACAATAATGTAATGTATAGACAATGCATGCAAGTCTGTGGTTATTTTGGTTATACTTTGTATTTTAAATAATTTGACTGAATTTTGAAATAATGTGTAATTTAGCATTATTCCAGTGCAACGACTTGCGCATTAGAGTTCCACTGTAAATGCATTATTGTACATACATTGTTGTGCCACACTTTAGTACAGGGTCCAATTCTCACTTTTAACAACGACTTTTTCCCCAATAAACTCCTAATTACGGCTTATTAATAGTTAGTAAGGTAGTTGTTAAGTTTAGGATTAGGGATGTTGAATATGGTCATGCAGAATAAGGCATTAATACCGGTATGTGCTTTATAAGTAGGCCTACTAATACACAGCCAATATCCTAGTAATATGCATGCTAATTAGCAACTAGTTAATAGTGAGAATTGGACCCTAAACTAAATTGTTACCCATTTTTGTTTGTTTTTACAAACTGATGGTATTCAAATTATTTCCTGGATGCCATATATGTTGTCAGTACTTTTACTTTTACTGAACCCAGAACATTCCTGTAAAAAAGGCAGCACATCCATTACACTTCTATAATTTCAACAGATCGGTGAGCATGTGCGAATTCCCAGAGCCTTTAATCTGCATATCACTGTAGATCCGGAGATCCCGGTCATCGGCACTACCAGCGTCAAGCTATATGTTGATAAACTTAAAGATGACAACGCTCTCTGGAAATGCAGTAAGTACCACTATAACTCAATCACAAATATTGTGTTTTGATCCAAGGAGGTCTATAATAACTGAAGAAATCTCAATAGCAGTTACTTGGATATACACTCACCTAAAGGATTATTAGGAACACCATACTAATACTGTGTTTGACCCCCTTTCGCCTTCAGAACTGCCTTAATTCTACGTGGCATTGATTCAACAAGGTGCTGAAAGCATTCTTTAGAAATGTTGGCCCATATTGATAGGATAGCGTCTTGCAGTTGATGGAGATTTGTGGGATGCACATCCAGGGCACGAAGCTCCCGTTCCACCACATCCCAAAGATGCTCTATTGGGTTGAGATCTGGTGACTGTGGGGGCCATTTTAGTACAGTGAACTCATTGTCATGTTCAAGAAACCAATTTGAAATGATTCGAGCTTTGTGACATGGTGCATTATCCTGCTGGAAGTAGCCATCAGAGGATGGGTACATGGTGGCCATAAAGGGATGGACATGGTCAGAAATAATGCTCAGGTAGGCAGTGGCATTTAAACGATGCCCAATTGGCACTAAGGGGCCTAAAGTGTGCCAAGAAAACATCCCCCACACCATTACACCACCACCACCAGCCTGCACAGTGGTAACAAGGCATGATGGATCCATGTTCTCATTCTGTTTACGCCAAATTCTGACTCTACCATCTGAATGTCTCAACAGAAATCGAGACTCATCAGATCAGGCAACATTTTTACAGTCTTCAACTGTCCAATTTTGGTGAGCTCTTGCAAATTGTAGCCTCTTTTTCCTATTTGTAGTGGAGATGAGTGGTACCCGGTGGGGTCTTCTGCTGTTGTAGCCCATCCGCCTCAAGGTTGTGCGTGTTGTGCCTTCACAAATGCTTTGCTGCATACCTCGGTTGTAACGAGTGGTTATTTCAGTCAAAGTTGCTCTTCTATCAGCTTGAATCAGTCGGCCCATTCTCCTCTGACCTCTAGCATCAACAAGGCATTTTCGCCCACAGGACTGCCGCATACTGGATGTCTTTCCCTTTTCACACAATTCTTTGTAAACCCTAGAAATGTGAGAATCCCAGTAACTGAGCAGATTGTGAAATACTCAGACCGGCCCGTCTGGCACCAACAACCATGCCACGCTCAAAATTGCTTAAATCACCTTTCTTTCCCATTCTGACATTCAGTTTGGAGTTCAGGAGATTGTCTTGATCAGGACCACACCCCTAAATGCATTGAATCAACTGCAATGTGATTGGTTGATTAGATAATTTCATTAATGAGAAATTCAACAGGTGTTCCTAATAATCCTTTAGGTGAGTGTACATTGAATATGTTATTGTGAAATACTAGCAATATATGTTGCTTGCAATCAGTTTAGTCTGAATACATGGATACTTTTGAATAGCCATCAGTGGAGAAAGATGCTTTTTGTCACGTCTGTTGTTAGGACAACCGATATTATCGAGGGTCGTCACCGTGATTTTGCAGAGCAACATGTTCCTGGATCAACGCGTTTTATTGATCCTGACCTGAAACAACATTCCTGTCCAAAAATGTAGTCCTATCCCTATCCCTAAACCTAACCCTGCCCATAAGTTATCCCTAAAATCAGAGGGAACACCAATGTAGAAGCACCTAACCCTGGTTTTAAGCCTAAACTTGACAAACTGCAAACTTGTCCCTCAAATCTGAATGGTTGATTGGAATGATGTAATGATTGAAATCACGTTCACACTTTCTTTCCCTTCTCTATATACAGTAGGTGACACTTGTCCCTGTCCGGATGAAGTGAGAGCTAGCGATTATGAGATACCCGAAGCTTGTCTTCCACCAGTATACAGTTTCTCAGTGTATACCGTAAATACCAAGTCAAATGGTTACATGCAAACTGGAACCACATGCATCACTGTGATTCCTAGGGAAAATATGAAGCTCACTCTTACGTAAGAAGAATGTAACCAATTGGATTAATTTGATCAAAATGTATTTTTTTTGTCATCTGTGCTACTTTGAAACCAGCCTATACTTTATCTCCTGTCTCTTTAGCTGTTCCAACTGCGCTCCAGTGAACGTTGCCGACAGTGTGAAGCTACAGGTGCAGTGTGAAGGATGTGAGAAAATAGTTTGGTACTTCGAGAGCAGAGCAGATTTTATTGTAAGTATTTTTATTTTGTGTTATGACATTAAACCTGTAGCTTTAGAGTGATCTTTCAGTGTGCTTTCTGAAAACCAATCCAGTTTTGCATATAATCCCTTCTGAAAAAAAAGTACACTTTAGCATGCTTTTAAAATAAGAGTTGACAAAATTAGTGTGAACTCAATGTAGTGTTTAACAGACACTTAATTGCATGTTAATTTGCAATTATTAGAAAATGTATTATTTTACATTTATAACAAATGCAGTTAACTGAACTTTAGAGTGCTTTTTCAACCCATGTAAGTACATCTTTATATGTCATTTCTTAAAATTACTTCTATATTTCGTTGAAATATGATGAAAGTATACTGCCGAACGCACTGACAAGCATTTATGGTAAACTAATGTTGTTTCTATTTAAACTTGTTTTTAAATGTAAATGTACTTGCACATTTTTAATGATAAAGTTGCATTTAAAATAAATATATGTAATATCAATTAACACATTACAGTTAAAATGATAATCAAGTACTTAACATGTACTTTAGCATGTTAGCCAACACATTAAAACAAGTGTACTAAACTAAAGCATGACAAAATAAATAAAGTAAAACTTTCAATTTGACATTATTACAAAGTGTACTTAAGTGTTAAGAAACATAGTCATGAAACCATCCTCTATTTAAATGGCCTTTTATTTAATTAATATTATAATTATAATATAGGCTACCATTAATATTATCTGAATGTATATTTTTTTAAATATCTAATGGTAAAATTTGAAGTATCAGTACAATGAATCTCACTTCTTTTTCACAAGTGACCCATCAGTCTTTTTAAACATGACACACTGTGCTTGGATGGTGTATTCAAATACAAATGACTTTCTTACAGAGTTTGCAAAGCCGCTGTTTCTCGGAGTCAGTGAAAAGGCCACTGATACAGCAGGCCGAGGGCAGCAGCTCGTATACCATAGAGAGTGACGTACTTCGGAAAGCAAAGCACGATATCACAGTGGTGGTTTATGGTAAGAGTCGCTTTACTTGTAAATTGTTCCCATTCTTCTGAGGAGTGGCCCCAAAATGACTGAAATCACACATACAAATGTATGAATTTCAATGCACAGATAACTACATATCAAAACAATTAGCACCTGCACATGCCATTTTTGGTTACTTCTACATAAATGCTGTTATAGTGATTTTAGTGGATGTATAAAGTCAGTTCTCCTCAAGTTCACACAGTTTTACTTCATTACAGTAACTATGAACATGTTTCACTAATTTTTTCAACCGTTCTCTTTTTTCAAGAGTCATTTTACCATTTGGAACTTTTTTTTTTGCTTGTAAAAATTATTTGTGCTGTCTTTAAATATTAAAAAAATGCCAGTTGTTTTGACATTATTATCTAATGCAGTGACATTCATACTTTTAACTGTGGCTTTTTGGGACCACCAAATTAGGTAACACCTTATTTCACAGTGTCCTTGTTATACGTTACATGTAAATATATTAAAAACGGTAGCACTTTATTTTACAGTCCTGTTCCCCATGTGCATATTATGTACGTAACTGGGTTATAACTAGGTACTAACCCCGAATTACCCCTAAACTTAACCTTAACCCATGTAGTTACCTTATATTACCAGCACTTTCGTAGGTAAGAAAACTCTAAGTACACTTAAATGCACATACTGTAAAATAAAGTGCAACCCTAAAAACATTAAATTATGCATAATTACATGTAACTAGTCCTAAACCAAACCCTAACCCTAAAACGCACATTCTGTTAATGACTACAACACAGTACTTATTTGTGTAATTACACTGAATGACACCTTAAAATAAAGTTATATAATATTAATATTTGGTCACACTTTATTTTAAGGTTTCCTTGTTACAGCGTTTAAGTACTGAGTAATATTAATTATCTACATATACTTACTATAGGGTTAGGATTAGGGTTTGATTTAGTGTTTGTTGCATGTAATTATGCATAATTTACTGCTGTTATTACTATAGTAAGTAAATGTAATATTTGTAACAAGGACACTGTAAAATAAAGTGTTCCAATATAAAGTTTTCCAAATTATTTGTGTGACTAATATTAATGAAATTTGAGAGCCCGATTGATTAATGCCAAATCTGTGTTTTCTCTTAGCTATTAAGGACAGCTTATCTGGATCTGCTAGATACACTGTTCCCATTGTTGGTGCATCCGTTACCGAGCCATCATCAGAAGTCCTTTCGCCTTTGCCGACTACAGTGTCTTCCTCTTCTCATACTACGGACAAAGCCCTGAAGCCTGTAACGCCCCCCGTCGTCTGGCGTCCCCCCTCCTGCATCATTAGCCCTCTCGTGGGTGATGTTCTCTCTCCCTTTAAGATCAGCTGCTCTGTGGATCCATCTTTCTGCAAAGCCAGGCCATGTGTGTTCTGCTTCAAAACTGCCCGTGGTGAGAAATGAGATTTTTATTCTAAATTTTGTCCGTCCTGATAAAAGTAAAATCAGCCCATGCATATAGAAGTTAACTCCTTGTACTTTGACCTATTTTGCAGGGAATTATTTTTACTGTGGCGCCGAGCCCACAGTGGAGTCGCTTTACCTCCCTCTAGGGAATGCACAGAACAACGACAGTCTGGAAGTGGACATCACTGTTAGGAACGCAGCGGGTGTTACTGCTGACACTGCCGTAACCACTTGGGTTTGTAGTTGAGCTTATTTGTTTATGAGCATCTTTTAAAAAGAAAGTAAAAAAAAAAAACACTTACAATTCAGCTAAATTAATTAAACAGATGGCTCATTCTCATATAACTTTGCCAGTAGCCCCTCAAACATGTAATAAATCACTGCCAAGTTTCAAGAAATTATATTTTTCCACTTCAGGCCCAAAATACCAGATCTGTAACGACTACACAGTGAGGGACCAGCACAGAGGATGAATATTCAGATAATATTACAAATGACCAACCCTAAATGTATGGCTTGTTTTAGTTTTTTATCATTACTAATCTTGACCCTAATTTAGCCCTGTCACACACAGTAAGTTTGCAATCTATGTACATATTTATGCTTGATAATATGATTATACTGTATATCTGAGTAAATTCTAGTATGTTATTCAGTTTTGTCTTGTAATAAATCAAACATTACAAATTAAAAACTAACCGAATTCCCTTTCAAAACATATTTTGTGCCCGCAATTGTACATTTAGTATATGCCTATTTTGTCTCAAGAAAAAAAAAAATCAGTAATGAACAATAATCATTGATTAAATTTTTTTTTATAGAAAGTAAACGATGACATTGTAAACCAATAAACTCAATAAATGCAATATTTAGGTCAACCAGTTATTTTTCTTTAACAAAATTCTTTTTTTTTATTTTATTAATATGTAATAGTGATGAATGGGAACATGCAAATTTGCAACAAATTAAAAATAAAATAAAATGAATGTTTATATTTTGTTTTGCATTACATAGTAATGTCAGGGTTTTGTCTTGTCTTAGTTTTCATTGTGTTCAGTTGCTATTTTCCTTCGACCCAGTTTTCCCATTTGTCTCATTGGTTCATCTCCTTCACCTGTCCCTTATTAATCAGATCCTTAGCTCCTTTGTTTGCCCTATGTATTTAAGCTCTCGATTTCAGTATGTCCCTTGTCCTGTATTGTTTATGTTACGAGGTTGTGTTTCTCCATGTTATTCTCCTGTTTAATAATAATAATAATAAAACCTTTATTTAACCAGGTGAGCACATTGAGAACATTTTCTCATTTACAATGGCGACCTGGCCAAAAAAGCGTTGAGGTACAAAAACATAAGTTACACAAGACAGAGTAGTACTCAATTAACATAGAAGAAGATTAATATACAGATCCGTAGAGCAAGTACACAGATCAGGTTAGAATGTACAATGGTCCGACAGTAAATTTGCTAACAGTAATTTGAAAGTGATTAACGGGACAATGGATTCAAGTTTCAAAGATTTTTGGAGTGTATTCCAATCATTAGCAGCAGAGAACTGGAAGGAGAGGCGTCCAAAAGAAGTACGAAGTAGTAGTAGTGTTTCTTGTGTTGGAAGTTATAATTAAAGAGTATTTAGTTTATTCCTTCGTCATGTTCATATCAGCCACATACCGTGACAACTAAACAGAGTGTAATCTATCAATGGATGTAGTATAAAGCCTATAATGATTTATTGTGTTTATCAAATGTCAGTACTAGGTTATGGGGACCATGTGACCATTACGTGAGAATTAGTCAGACAGATAAAATGAAAAGAGTGACATACAAAAAGAATGACAGCCAAGGCAGACAGAACGACAGAATTGTGGAAATGAAATTGTTGTCCATGATTTTCCAGGTAAAGGACACCAGTACCAAGCACACAGTTGAAGATCTTCAGGCACTGGTTTCCAATCAGGTGTCTCAGCTTCAGCAACAAGGTCGACTCACTGGGCCAGCGCTGGCACAAATGTTCCAGTCGGTGTCCGACAGACTGAATGATGCATCACTTGACGAACAGCATGACAGTCTCAAAAAAGAGGTAGTCTATAGGGAATATGCACATTCAGTTATGTTTTATTTTTATATTCCCAGTGTTTATTTTACCCCTCTGCCTTTAATTATTACATTATTTGAATAAATAATTTTTTTGCTGTGATTTTGTATATGTACATTTCTGAAATACATTCAATTCAATTCAAATTTATTTGTATAGCGCTTTTCACAATACATATTGTTTCAAAGCAGCTTTACAGAAAGTGCATTTCAGAAATGTACATAGAAAAAATACAGTTAATCATGTATTAATTCAGGGCATAACATATCGCCGGCGTTGAGTCGTCTCTTCACAGGCGTCCCGAGATAACAGCAGAAAAGCAGATGAGAAATAATTAGCATAGCTGCTGTTCATAATATTAATGCATTCGATCTGATTCAACAGTAGTATAAAAGGTAAGCATTATGTGAATGCTTGGCTAAAGAGATGCGTCTTTAATCTAGTTTTAAACTGGGACAGCGAGTCTGAGCCTCGAACAATATCAGGAAGGCTATTCCAGAGTTTAGGAGCTAAATATGAGAACGAAATACATAACTTAGACATTTACCTGATAACAGATCACTCTAAATTGTAATGTGGACTCTGTGTAATGTGGCATTTTCTGTAAAGCTGCTTTGAAATGATGTGTATTGTGAGAAACGCTATACAAATAAATGTGAATTGAATTGAATATGTTGTAATTCTGAATAACCAAATACAGTATGTCTCTTCTGGCTAAAGCTGAGACAAGAGATGTTGCTGAGTTTGAGTGTTGCCACAAGCTCCATTCCCCCAAAGAATCCAGCAGAGGTGCAGATGAGTGCTAATGTGGTTGCAGGCCTTACCACACAAGGCCATGAACTGACAGGCACTGCGCAGGTACTTTGAAACAGTCGGGATGAATTTAGACGGTAGTAATACCTTAGTAGTAACACACCTCTTTCCTAACTTATCCAAACTGGCTACAGTTACAGGCAAGTTCTCTGCTGACAAACCTCAGTAAGTCCCTGGTCTATTTGACGCTTTCTGGTGAGGAGTCCTCTGAACATATACTGCAAGCATCCACACCAATAATTGACGCTGTTAGTAACATCCTCAAAGTTTCCTCCAATACTTCTGAACAGGTACTACACAACACCCGAGCCCTGCTTCACGTGCTGATTTAAAACCATCATTCTTGACACTGTTTTCATTCCCCTCTGTTACAGAGTGAGATCTCCAGTCATTTACTAAACACTGTGGACAATGTTCAGAGTGCCTTGTTGGCTGGGAAAAAGGTTAACCAGCAGCCCACCATACTGAGCACTTCAGTTTTTGGTTTATATGTCAACAGGTAAGAGAATAATGCAAAGTAATTGTACAAAAGCACAAATATTAATTTTATGGGGTCTTTACATTGCAGCCTAAGCCATAAGACAATTCATTCTGCTGTGATCTTTCAGAATATCACCCGATGGTCTTCAGAAACAGCCCTTTAACATTCAGAAGAACAGCTCTGCCAGTTTCATGCTCCCATCTCTGGGCTCTGATGTTTTGCCTGCAGATGAACCAGTGGATGTACGGGTGAGTTGTGTGAATTTATTCATTTTGCAGATGCTTTTATACAGAGTGTGATAACACAAATGTGATTCATCCTAAGGAGGCAATAATAAAAGAGTCAACATAAGCAGGACACGGTTCAGTGCTCAATGAAAATATTTGTTTTCGTTTTTTAGCTGTTTATTGAATATTAAAAGGAATTTGGCTGGCCGGGTAGGGTTGTGAAGATCGTTCCACTAGTAAGGAACAGGGGACGTGAATGTTTGGGAAACATTTTTGTGCTTTTCTGTGATGGCACCACGAGGTGCCACTCAATCACCGACCTCAGGCTTCTGGAGGAGGGGATGTACATTTGTAAGAGGGAGTAGAGGTAAAGAGGATGCCTAGCCCATGATTGTTCTGTATGCAGGCATCAATGTCTTGAACCAGTAGCCAGTGAAGAGAGATTAAGAGAGGTGTAATGTGGGCTGTCTTGGCCTCATTAAAGTTCTGTAGCATTTGTAGAGGTTTGATTATACATGTTAGACATCCTGCCAGAAGAGCATTATAATTGTCTAGTCTAGAAGTTACAAGGCCCTGGATGAAGAGTTGTGCTGCATGCTCAGTTTGGAAGGCCCTGATATTCCTAATTGTTACGTCCCTGTGGTTCCGCGTATGTGTTTTCTTTTGGTTTCTCTTTCTCTGCTATCACCTTCTTAGGTGTGCGTCCTCACTCATCTGCTGTTGGCTGGGAGAGATGTCAATCATCATTACATCGTGACGTCATCTCCTTCCCGCCGCCTATCAAGTTCAACACTCGAGTTTAAAGGGAAGCGGGAGAGGAACGCATGTCGGCTTGCTTTCTTTTCTGTCGCTTTGCTTGCCGCCTTTGTGTTTATTTTCCGTTACAGATATTGTCCTGTTGTTTTTTCTTTCTGCCATGACGGCGTGTTTTGAGATTACCAAGTGTAATGTGTTCTGCCATGACGGCGTGTTTTGAGATTACCAAGTGTAATGTGTTCTGCCATGACGGCGTGTTTTGAGATTACCAAGTGTAATGTGTTTTGCCATGACGGCGTGTTCTGAGATTGCTAAGAGTAATGTGTTCTGCCATGATGGCGTGTTTTGAGGTTACCAAGAGAAATTCGGACAGGTAATATGTCACGTGACGTACACAAAGCAACACTTAGCAAACTCGATGTATACAAACCCCAGGTAGGGAAGTGAACGCCACCCATGGATGTTTTGTTATTAGTTAGAACAGCTAGAGAGGGCGCTTAGGCGCTGAAGATTACTGTCTTTTCTTTTCTTTTTGTTATTAGTTAGTAAGAGGTTGGGACTAGATAGTCGGAGTTTGTTTTGTTTCTTTCTTTTATTTGGCGTCACTATTTATGTCCTTATTCTCTTGGGTTGTTTATTTTTTTGAACTCTCAATCTGTTTATATTTTGTTTATTTTCTTGGTGTCCACAAATATATTTATCATCATTATTATTATTGTCCATCTTTTGCATTTACACTTCAAGTACAATAAACCGTACTTTATTTTCTTTCATAATACTTTGTTGTGTCGTCTCTTGCCACCTTAAATACACCATCTTCTGGTCACGACCTCAATGTTGCCCCTTTAAAGACCTTTTGTCTAAGGGTGCGTAACATTTAATGGGGGCTCGTCCGGGATCTTTAATCCCAAGTTAATTTAGTTGTGATCAGTTGTATGTGTGTATGCTAGTGGTGAGTGACGTTACGTTAGTTTGGCGGCATATTCATGCAGAGTAGTATTTTTGTACTCGTTTGCTGGTTGTGCATCATGGAAATGTTTAGCTTGCAGAAGTTCATTGCCAACCCGTCTTTTGAACAGATTAGTTCATGTAAGAAGCAAGATTTAGTGCTGATAGCTGATCACTATCAGGTTGTTGTGAGTAGACAAGCTCTTAAGAGTGAGATAAAAAGTAAGTTGATACAACGTTTAAAAGAGATCAATGTTCTTCCTATGTCAAATGCCGTGGGTGATGAGGAGGCTAGCGGAGGTGTTGGTGTGAGTGACGTTGCAGTGGCACATCGCAGTTTTGTGGATGATGAGGATAAGCGGAGCGGTAGAGCTGATGCTGAGGCGGAGGTGAGAGCCGAGGCTAAGGCCGGCTTGCCACCGTTTGATCCATTCTCTCCCAGTTCTGTTGATTCGAGAGACGGCGCGCGACTGAAAGTCCGCTTAGCCCGTTTACAATATGAGGCGCAGGAGAAAGCCGAGGCACGTCAAGCTGAGATAAATCTGCGTTTGGAAGTACGCAGGCTTGAAATTGAGGCTGAGACTCAGGTAAAGCTGCGACAGCTCGATCTGGACGCGATGCAGATCACTGCCAGTTCGGCTGCGCAGTTGAATCCAGGTCCGGTCTCTGATGTTCCTCCGCGGTCTGATTCATCCCAGGTAAGATTTGACATAAGTAAGCACATTGTCTTAGTTCCTCAGTTCAGAGAATCAGAGGTGGATTCTTATTTCACTGCATTTGAACGCATAGCTACTTCTCTTCATTGGCCTAAAGACGTCTGGTCTCTGTTATTACAGTGTAAATTGATTGGAAAAGCTCAAGAGGTTTGTTCTACTTTATCTCTAGAAGAAAGTTTAAAATATGACTTTATGAAAGCTTCGATACTTCGTGCTTATGAGTTAGTCCCAGAGGCTTATCGGCAGAAGTTTCGAGGGCATAAAAAAAATTCGGCACAGACATTCGTGGAATTTGCAAGAGACAAAGGAATTTTATTTGACAAGTGGTGCACAGCTAGCAAAGTGAGTGACTTTAATGAGTTAAGAGAACTTGTACTGCTCGAAGAGTTCAAAGGGTGTTTGCCTGATCGTGTTGTGGTCTATCTAAATGAACAGAAGGTAACTTCGTTGTCTCACGCAGCCGTGTTAGCGGATGAATTTGTTTTAACCCACAAAAATGTTTTTTCACTTGCACGTTCAGAGAGGTCACAGCCTGCTCCTGTGCAAACCCAAACGTTTCGTTCTAAAAACAGTCCACCTCGTGCTAGAGAGGATCGAGAATGTTTTTATTGTCACAAACAAGGACATGTGATCGCAGATTGTTTGACGTTAAAACGCAAGCAGCAGCCTAAAAGCGTAGGGTTTGTGAAAACTGTTAAGCCGACTGTTAGTGTGCCTAATGTGAGGAAAATTGATGACAGTTATCAACCTTTTATCTTGAAAGGGTTAATTTCTTTAAACGGAAATTGTGACGACCAGAAAGAAATAAGAATGCTCAGAGACACCGGTGCAATGCAATCTTTTATTGTGGCAGATAGATTACCATTGTCTGAGGACACTTTCTGTGGCTCAAGTGTGATAGTTCAGGGCATTGACATGAGTTGTATAACTGTGCCATTACATCGTATACATTTACAGAGTGAGTTATGTACGGGATTTGTAAGAGTGGCGGTACGTCCTTCTCTTCCTGTTCAGGGCGTTGATTTTATCCTTGGAAATGATCTAGCTGGAGGAAAAATCTTGCCTGTGTTAGAAGTTGTTGCAAAACCAGATGTGTGTAGTCAATCAGATGATGTGTCACATACTTACCCTGAAGTTTTTCCCGCATGCGCTGTCACTCGCGCTCAGTCGCGTAAAGTGGGTGATATGGTGGATTTGTCTGACTCTGTTTTTATCCCTCTTCTTGCTGGTGACGAATCATTGTGCACTGTTACGTCATCAAAAATAGATAAATCACAGTCAGAGAAAATGAGAGAAAATGTGTCTGACGCACCAGAATTGAAAATGTCCGTGTCACGAGAGAAAATTATTTCTGCACAGAAAGAAGATAAATCTCTCATTACTGCTTTTAATTCTGCTGTCTCTCTTGAGGTAGCTAAAAATCAGAAAGTTGCTTATTTTCTTGAGAATGAGTTATTGATGAGAAAGTGGTGTTCTAGCACAAACGATTCAGATTGGAATGTTGTGTATCAGGTGGTCATTCCTTCTCCTTATCGTCAGCATGTGTTATGTTTAGCGCATGATCATCAGCTTGCCGGTCACTTAGGAATTACGAAAACGTATGATAGGATTTTACAGCACTTCTTTTGGCCAGGCTTGAAGAAGGATGTTGCTCAGTACTGCCGTACTTGTCACACATGTCAAACTGTTGGGAAGCCGAACCAGGTGATTCGTCCTGCTCCACTGTTTCCTATACCAGCAATCGGGGAGCCGTTCGAGCATGTGCTCATAGACTGTGTTGGGCCGTTGCCTAAAACAAAATCGGGTAACCAGTTTTTGTTTACCATAATGTGCATGTCTACTAGGTTTCCAGAGGCAATTCCACTGAGAAAAATCACCGCACCCGTTATTGTCAAAGCATTAGTGAAGTTCTTTTCCACTTTCGGTCTTCCGAAAATAGTACAAAGCGATCAGGGCACAAATTTTTTATCAAGACTTTTTAAACAAGTGCTGGAGTCTTTAGAAATTTCTCACCGAGTTTCAAGTGCGTACCATCCACAAAGCCAGGGCGCACTTGAACGCTTTCACCAGACACTTAAGTCGATGCTTAAGAAGTACTGCATGGACACTGCTAAAGACTGGGATGAGGGGGTTCCCTTAGTATTATTCGCGGTAAGAGAGACTGTACAAGAATCTCTTGGTTTCAGTCCAGCCGAACTTGTATTCGGACATCAGATGAGAGGACCTTTGAAAGTTTTTAAAGAACACATTTTGACCACTGTTTCAAGTCCTCACACGAATGTACTGGATTATGTGAGTAAGTTTCGAGATCGTTTGCATACTGCTTGGTCACTAGCTAAAGAATCTCTAGGAAATGCTCAGAAAAGCATGAAGCGCAAGTATGATCAGAGAGCAGTTGCGCGTTCGTTTTCAGCCGGTAATAACGTGTTGGTGCTTTTACCTGTTCCAGGATCATCTTTGTCCGCCCGTTTCTTTGGTCCTTATGTGGTGAAACAGAAAATGAGTGAAACTGACTATGTGCTTTACACACCTGACAGAAAACGTAAAACCCGAGTTTGTCACATAAACATGCTAAAAGCTTACCATGACAGGGAGATGCCTGAGGTGAAAACTTCAGAGGAGACTGCAGGGCCCGCTGTCTCATCTGTCGCATTAGCCGTGGATCTGTTAAAACCTGTTGATATCTCGGGGGCTGACGAGGATGGGGTCGTGCTTCGCAATGCTCCTCAGCAGTGTGCAAGGTTAGCTAATTCCGAGATTTTAAAAGATCTTCACTCGTATCTGAATCATTTAACTCCTGACCAGAGAACTGACATTGTTAAAATAATATCTGATTTTAACTGTCTGTTTAGTGATGTTCCTAAACAAACAAATGTTTTACAACATGATATTGTTGTAAATGATGCTCGTCCTATTAAGCAACATGCTTATCGCATAAATGCAGTCAAGAAATCTGTTATGCGTCAAGAAGTGAATTATCTGCTTGAGAATAATTTAGCCAGGCCTAGTTGCAGTCCCTGGAGTTCTCCGTGTCTTCTCGTTCCTAAACCTGACGGCACGTATAGATTTTGTACGGATTTCCGTAAAGTGAACGCCGTAACGGTGCCAGACAGTTATCCGTTACCGCGAATGGAAGACTGTATTGATAATCTTGGGTCTGCTCGCTTTGTTACAAAGCTGGATATGCTGAAAGGGTACTGGCAGGTACCACTTACTCCACAAGCGTCAGATATCTCAGCATTTGTAACACCAGACAAGTTCCTCCAATACACAGCGATGGCTTTCGGACTCAGAAACGCTCCAGCCACCTTTCAGCGTCTTGTAAATATCGTCTTAGCTGATGTACCGAATTGCAATGCGTATCTTGATGATTTAGTTTTATATTCAGTGACTTGGAAGGAACATGTGTGCTTGTTGAGAACTGTGTTCGAACGTCTACGTGCAGCTAACTTAACTCTCAACTTGGCAAAGTGTGAGTTTGGTCGAGCGACTGTCACTTATCTGGGTAAAGAGGTTGGACAAGGCCAGGTACGACCAGTGGAGGCTAAGGTTACCGCTATTGCAGATTTTCCAGTCCCTACCACTCGACGACAGTTGCGAAGATTTCTAGGTATGGCTGGTTATTACCGCAGTTTCTGTAAAAACTTCTCAACCGTTGTTACTCCTCTCACCTCGTTGCTTAGTCCATCTAAACTTTTTAAATGGTCTGTGGAGTGTCAGAATGCTTTTGATTGTGTCAAAATGCTTTTATGTAATGCACCTGTTCTCGTTGCACCTGATTGTACGCATACTTTCAAGCTTGAGGTCGATGCCAGTGCTGTTGGAGCAGGAGCTGTTCTTCTTCAGGAGGATACCCATGGTATAGATCATCCTGTGAGTTATTATTCCCGTAAGTTTAATAAACATCAGCTTAACTATTCTACCATTGAAAAAGAAGCACTTGCTCTCTTGCTTGCTCTCCAGCATTTCGAAGTTTACCTCGGTTCCAGTAGTCTTCCTATCACAGTCTTCACCGATCATAACCCTCTAGTGTTTTTATCCAGGATGTACAATCAAAACCAGCGTTTGATGCGCTGGGCTCTAGTACTCCAGAATTATAATTTGGAGATCAAGCACAAAAAGGGTGTTGATAATGTTTTGGCTGACGCTCTTTCGAGAGTGTAAAAATATTGTCTGTTTTAACTTGTTTTTCACAAACAGGTTTGCTCTTAAGGGTGGGAGTGTTACGTCCCTGTGGTTCCGCGTATGTGTTTTCTTTTGGTTTCTCTTTCTCTGCTATCACCTTCTTAGGTGTGCGTCCTCACTCATCTGCTGTTGGCTGGGAGAGATGTCAATCATCATTACATCGTGACGTCATCTCCTTCCCGCCGCCTATCAAGTTCAACACTCGAGTTTAAAGGGAAGCGGGAGAGGAACGCATGTCGGCTTGCTTTCTTTTCTGTCGCTTTGCTTGCCGCCTTTGTGTTTATTTTCCGTTACAGATATTGTCCTGTTGTTTTTTCTTTCTGCCATGACGGCGTGTTTTGAGATTACCAAGTGTAATGTGTTCTGCCATGACGGCGTGTTTTGAGATTACCAAGTGTAATGTGTTCTGCCATGACGGCGTGTTTTGAGATTACCAAGTGTAATGTGTTTTGCCATGACGGCGTGTTCTGAGATTGCTAAGAGTAATGTGTTCTGCCATGATGGCGTGTTTTGAGGTTACCAAGAGAAATTCGGACAGGTAATATGTCACGTGACGTACACAAAGCAACACTTAGCAAACTCGATGTATACAAACCCCAGGTAGGGAAGTGAACGCCACCCATGGATGTTTTGTTATTAGTTAGAACAGCTAGAGAGGGCGCTTAGGCGCTGAAGATTACTGTCTTTTCTTTTCTTTTTGTTATTAGTTAGTAAGAGGTTGGGACTAGATAGTCGGAGTTTGTTTTGTTTCTTTCTTTTATTTGGCGTCACTATTTATGTCCTTATTCTCTTGGGTTGTTTATTTTTTTGAACTCTCAATCTGTTTATATTTTGTTTATTTTCTTGGTGTCCACAAATATATTTATCATCATTATTATTATTGTCCATCTTTTGCATTTACACTTCAAGTACAATAAACCGTACTTTATTTTCTTTCATAATACTTTGTTGTGTCGTCTCTTGCCACCTTAAATACACCATCTTCTGGTCACGACCTCAATGTTGCCCCTTTAAAGACCTTTTGTCTAAGGGTGCGTAACACTAATGTTGTGCAGTGCAAACCTTCATGACCATGATGTCTTTGCAAAGAGTTTTTTGAATGTCAATTGGTCATAACAGATTACCCAAAGGTTTCTGGCAGATCTGGTTGAAATTATTGTTGAACTTTTGGAGTGGCCGGAAAGACAAGAAACCTCTTCGATAGGTTGAGTTGGAGATGGGATTGTCTGCTTGTAATAAAAAGTAGATTTGTGTGCATAACAGTGGTGGGAAAAACCATGTGCCTGTACAAAAGTTCCCAGTAATGTAGTGTATATGGAGAAGACTACAGGCCCAAGCACTGGCCCTTGAGGTACCCCGTGACTAGTTGATGTACTTTGGACACCTTTCCCCTCCAGGCAACCTTGAAACTAAGACGTCCCTAAGGGGTAAGATTGAAAGATTAGATTTCTGTAATGTTAATTTATTCTTGAACCTATTACAGATGACAAGTTTTGGAATAAATCCATTCTCATGGTGTGAGGGCGACCGTATCAGTGGATCAGTGGGGTCTCTTTCTCTTACCAAAATGAATGGCTCTGTGATTACACTGGCAAATCTCACTGAGGAGATTGAGGTAAAAGAAGATTGTCAGAAAGTGTCCAAAAGCTTGGCTACTGTAAATATAAAACACCCAGACCTTATCTATCTTTTTTCATTTTCTAGATTCTCCTACCAAGGACGGATATGGCAGAGGTTAACCAAACTCTTCTGGAACTAGGAAACTTCAGCACTGTGGTCATTAATGTGAATGCACCCAATATATTTCTAGTTTTCAAGTTAGACCCCTCAGACGAGATCCCTCTGCAGTTGCTCCTGGGTTTTCAGGACTACCCTAATGATACAAATTACGAGGCTCGGATCCAACTGCCTCAAGGGGGCAACTCTGAAGGTTATTAACAAATATAAACAATTCAACAGAATTTATGAAATAATATTTGCAAAAGATAATTATTCTGTTTGTTTTTTTGTGGCGTAGAGGAGAGGTACACATGGGTGCTTAACCCTAGTGAGATGACAGTGGAAGTTGGCGTTTACTATCTTCTGGTGAGGCCTGTTGTTGGTGCAGGGGTGAATTCGACAAATGCCTCAGTTTTCATCACGACCATTGCTGCTCACTGTTTGTATTGGGATGAGATGAAGGCCAATTGGAGTGGTGATGGCTGTAGGGTAAGCTGAACAACCAATGTCTTTTAAGGACTGTCACACTGACAGTGATTTCATTGCTGGACGTCACCAAATGGCTATACTGTTGGTTTTGAGGTGTCACTTCTCATCTCATAAAGTCTTTCTATTTTGTTGAGTCACTGCCCACATTGCGTTGCCAACAATCACTGATATTGCAAATTGCCAACATTCATTGAAAATAAGTGACTTCCAGTTGGTATGTCGGTGCAATCACTCTTGGTGTGAACACCCCTTTAAACTGAACAAGCATGTAATTTATACAGAGGACCTCATGGTTTGAGCCTTACTTTTTTTTTTTTCAGGTTGGCCCTCGTACTACAAGATTGGTTACTCAATGCCTATGTACCCATTTGACCTTTTTTGGAAGCTCTTTCTTCGTAATGCCCAACGTGGTTGATGTGTCCCGCACTGCTGAACTCTTTGGCACCTTCGTCAACAACCCGGTGGTGGTGTGTTTTGTAGGTGCCATTATCCTGGCTTACCTTTTGGTTGTGATTTGGGCACGAAGAAAGGACATTCAGGATGCAGTCAAGGTTTGCTGGTTTTCTTAAAGATCCAGTTTGAGATGCTTATAGATAATTCCATATTTTGATTGAAAGAAAAAAAATACTATTAATAAGAATAACTTCTTTGTTTAACTTTAATGTTAATCTGCCAATTTAAAGGTGAAGGTCACAGTACTTGAGGACAATGATCCCTTAGCTGAATATCGTTACTTGTTGAGTATCAACACAGGACATCGTCGTGGGGCCTCCACCTCTTCTCAGGTTAGTGTCGACCATATTTTGTTGCAGCATTTTTTCAGGGACGCCTTTGTGTCGTTCAAAATTAACACTGCCATAACATTGTTCCAGGTGACAGTGACTCTACAAGGCACAGAGGGAGAGAGTGAACCTCATCATTTGACTGACCCTGAAAAGCCAGTGTTTGAAAGGGGAGGACTGGACATATTCTTGTTGACCAGCCCTTACTCACTGGGAGAGCTACAAAGTATCAGGCTCTGGCATGACAACTCAGGACAGCATCCCTCTTGGTAAAGTTAATGGGAAATGTGTCACACAGTACTTTGTCAGATTTTCAGGGAGGCATGTTGTTTTCGTCTGTGTAATTTCAGTACTTCCTTAATATGACTCTTTGTAATT
This sequence comes from Rhinichthys klamathensis goyatoka, assembly GCF_029890125.1. Taxonomy (NCBI): domain Eukaryota; kingdom Metazoa; phylum Chordata; class Actinopteri; order Cypriniformes; family Leuciscidae; genus Rhinichthys; species Rhinichthys klamathensis. The sequence goes on from NW_026606762.1 coordinate 2,397,714, forward strand.
GTTACAGGTATGTTAACAAAGTAATGGTACAGGACCTGAAAACTGGGCAGAAGTGGCACTTCCTGTGCAGCTCGTGGTTGGCCATTGACTTGGGAGAATGCACACTAGATAAAGTATTTCCAGTTGCAACAGAAATGGACTTAAAAAGGTTTAGGTATGTAGCTGTGAGATGACAAAAACGTTTGGGACATGTTTGGTAACAAAAAGGAACTAATTATAATTTTCACAAAATGTGGTACAAAATGTTTAGTATTTTCTCATTAATGCTTAATTTATTGTCTTCAAATGTTACAGTAATTTGTTCTTCATGAAGACTGCAAAAGATTTCCGTGATGGTCACATCTGGTTCTCTGTAATCAGTCGTCCCCCAAGTAGTAATTTCACACGGGTACAACGTGTCTCCTGCTGTTGTTCGTTGCTGCTCTGCACCATGTTGACCAGTATCATGTTCTGGGGTATCCCGTCAGACCCCTCAGAGCAGACCATGGACCTAGGTATGGCCAATAAAATATTAATCTAACAATGTCTTACTTCAACTAGAAAGCTCTTATCAGCCAAGTAGAACATGTCCATCCATACCTGTGTCCCAATACAGAGGCTGCATCCTTCGAAGGGTGTGGATTTCAAGGGCCACGCCTTCAACTAACTAAAGGGCATTTCATTTCATTTCATTCAAAGCCTGCGAAAGTCGAACCAAGCATTGTTAAATGCGACGGTCTAGCTTACAGAGGATTGCTCTTGTCTCCTGAGACAGCTGCTGTTGACAAGAGGCAGTATGTTTGTTCTGAACTTTTTTTAAAGTTATATTCAACTGTCTGAAGAAAAAAAGTTCTCAACCTGTCATTCTTTGTAAAATATGTCAACATTGGAACCACTTTGGGTTTTTTTTTGTCTTGTTTTTTTACATTTGTATCGTTAGATAGAGTAACTTGAAACCTAACTCTTACATTTAAAACTGTAATCTGCTATTTTCTCTCAAAAAATTCGAGTTGTTATTAGGGTTGGGTACCGTTTGAATTTTAGCGATTCCGATTCTGCTTGAACCATGAACACAAATCAGTAGCAACTAGCCTAACTAGTCACTTTAAGGCTGCAATGAAGCACACAACACAGGAGATTCGGAGAAATAAACTGTATTTAATCATATATCCATGGACAAACTCATCCAAGGAAGAGCTAATAATAATAATTTATAAATCAAATATAGATTAATCCTTATTAAAGTTGCAGAAGTTATACAGTCAAGGTCAGTGAATAATTTTCTTTTGTCACTTTGGGGATATAGGCTTGGGGTATAGGCTTTGTGGCCTGGGAAAAGGACGCATTTGTAGGCCGCATTTGAAGGAGCCTTTAAAATTGGACATCCTTTGTTGCGCCGCTGTGATGCATTTGGCCTTCGAATGATGCAGCCTCTAAATTGGGACACAGCTCATTATTCAGTCTGTACACTCTGTACTGCATTTGACTATGGGATGTTGTACTCCAACAAGGCTTGCTGAAGTCACCCTTGTCCACTAAGGGCACAAAGTGTCACATTTATGAAACAAATATGCAATTACGTGTGCCTTATAACTCTTTTTTTATGACAATAGTTAATCACATAGCACCCACTAGCTGCACTGTTAGTAGTAATTAAGTCATTAGTGGTGTTTCACAATATAACACAAAGTTTAAAGCAAAACTTAGCTCTCACATGTGGGTTTTGTCTAGTGATTTAAGTAAGACTCTCTTCTCTCCGTCTGTGCTGATCTGGGGTGCGTTTCCCAAAGCCAACTATGTTCACAATTTCCAACGTTACCAACACAATTCAATTAAACTTGCGACCAGAGTTGGCTAACAATGATTTTGGGAAACGCACCCCTGGAAAATAAGTTAAAGGTGAGGGCAGGTAAAGTCTTTGAAGGACACAATGGCTGGGATCGATTACTATGATACAAAACACAAGAGGTCCTGTAGACATAAGGGTCTTTATATACAAAAATGTCCTGGGTAGGGTTGCACCAGCCGTTCGTAAGTTCTTTCTTAAATTGTAAGGTAAAGTCCACGCTAGAGGCTTAGTAACTACTAGCTAGTTTGTAACTAACTTTGTACTTACTTCGTTTGCACCATTTGTTCTTAAGGCAGAACATAGCTAGTCGTAAGCTCTCCATAAAGTAATGCATAGTCGTATATAATGACGTTTACCAATATTCCAATAGCAGCCTTCAAATACGTAATCAGAAGTTGTGTTGAAATGCGGTGAATTTCAGTTTATCCTTCATTCTAACTACTTTTACCTCAGGTAACAAATGTTAAAAAATAAGTTTCCATTAAATACGATACTGTTGCGGTCTGGTGTGATGAAGAACGCACGACGACGAATAATGCATTGGAACAATATTTAATGATTAACTTGGAGAAGAACAAAGAATATCACAACCAAAACCAAATGCTTAGGGAGAACACAGGGTATATATACATATGGCAAACAAAGGGTTAGGGTGGGGTTAGGGTTACAAAAAACCAAACAAAAATATTTAGTAGTGCGTAAGTTATAACTTAGTGCCCATTTACGTCAAAACTAGGCTAAGTTGTAACTTGCGCAAAGCTGGTGCAACCGGCCCCTGATATCTCTATCGTCATTCTAGATTCCTGTAGAGAGAGGGTACTTGGTGGTAATGTCAATGCCATGAGGGTTTCAGTTGGACCATGCTTGCTGCACACTTGCTTGCCATGCATTTACTCAAATGCCTTAGACATTTTATTAGGTCGGCGGTTCAGTAATGGGGTTCCTGGTTTTGGATGCTCTGTCTCGAAATAACCCCTTAGGATCTTTAGATTTGAGGGTTTTATCACAGAGAACCTTATTAATACTCATCCAAGCCAAAAGTGTTGCTGATTTCCACATGTAATTGACCCCCACTTAGACCTTGATTTGGTGTAGAGTAGTAAAGGGATCTGCAGCAAGTTACTTGAGAGCACAATATCCTTTAGTATTGCCATCACTTCCCTCATTCTGGTAACAGCACTTACAGACATGATTTAAAGTTTTTTTAAAGTCTTTGCTTGACTCAAAACATAATTACATTTATAATAATGTGATTTCTGTCCTTGCATGGGTTACAGGTAAGATTGAGTTCACCTGGCAACAGGTCATGATTGGCATCCAAAGTTCCATTATCATGTTTCCTATCAATCTCCTTATTGTGAGCATCTTCAGAAATGCTCGTCCAAGAGAGCAAAAGTCTGAATTGTCTTCAAAGCAGCAGTCAAAGACAGATCCCACAAAGCAAGCCAAAACTGGACGTGTTTCTCCAAATCGGCCTTCACACTATAATCACAAGGATATCACACCTGACACTGTGATAAAGGCAAGTCCTACTCAAGAATTTGACCCAGCATAGGTCCATCTCTCACTCATAACGATTGCGGTTTTATGACTTTTTTATACATTGTTTTTTCAGGACATCAAACGAATAGCACAGTCACTCTATAAGGTCATGAGAATACCTGTTCCACGGATAGAACTGGACTCCACCAAAACAGATATTAACAATCTGCTGTCATTGGTTGAAGAGATCATTTGCCAACACAATCAAGTTGGAAATGAGTTTTACACTGACTCTTCTAAAAAGGAGCAAACTCTTGTGGCTTCCCTAGGGTGTATAAATCTGAAAGGTGAGTCCATCCATAGCAGCCTGTATAATGTCTTAGCTCCAGACAATGTGAAACATGAACTTGAATGTCAATTAAAACTTGAACTTTAGTTAGAAAACCACTGGCATTTGTAAAGTTGGGTTGGATAGAGAAACCCTAACTTTGGTGAGTGTCATTTGACAACTAAAGCAATATTCTATTAGTTATTTTCAAATGGAGTTGGGAGTATTCCAAGTTCCTAGTTGCTTTGAGGTTGGAAGTGGAGTATTCCCACCTCCATTCACACTCCCACTTGAGTATACCCACCTCCAACTTTAAATGGAGCTCAGCATACATACATACACTATTATATGTGAAACAATATTTTTTGTTCCTCTTGCAGAGAGCAGTATTTGTGAGAGCTCAGAGCGAAATGAAAAACACAGCATCTACAGCCAGTATCTCTACAAACAACTCCAAAATGTGGAGAAAGAGCTGCGACTGCTGGGGCCTTCATCCTTCTCTAAGCCAGATGGCTACAACCGGGCTGTATTGCAGGTCCAAGGCATGAAGAACCTACTTGAACCTCATGTCTCCTCCTGTTCTGCCAGTGGTCTGCATACTCGTAGCTCCAGCCCAACAGAGGGCAGCAGTGGAAGCAGCAAAAAGTGTTGTCAGAAAGGCTTGCCCTGGTGGTTTGTGTTCGTTGGTTGGTTTCTTGTTATAGCCACCAGTGGTGTTTCAGCATACTTCACTATGATATATGGGTTGACCTATGGCAAGGATCGCTCCATTAGCTGGCTCATCTCAATGGTGGTGTCATTCTTTGAAAGCCTCTTCATCACTCAACCTGTAAAAGTAAGAGATGGAATAAAAAATGCAATTCATCATCCTTTTTAAGTTTTAAGATTGTACATGTATCTGTATTGTACATTACCAATTCCTGTAAAGCTTGTGGTTACATGATTGTCCGTTAGTTAGTTGTTTTGTTGCTACAGAGACTTGTTGACTTTGTATTGGTTTCTTTAGGTACTGGGCTTTGCAGTCTTTTTTGCTTTGGTACTCAAAACTGTTGATCAAGAAGAGTATGGAGATGTCACGATTGACGGGACTCTACCCAACACCGGTAACGAGTGCATTTACAGTATCTTCTTTGGTAATCACATTATTAGTGTGGCAAACTTTAGATAAAACGTCTGTCCACAGATGATCCTGACGCAGTCAGAATTGCCAGGAGAGACAGCACATGTAGTTTCTATCAGCCTCCTCCTCCCACCGACATAGAAAGGATGAAAAACAACATGATCAAGGAGCAGAAAGTTTTCGAACTCATCCGGGAGATTCTCAGTAAGAAGGACACAATTACTCTTTAATTAATTGAAAGATCAGCTTGTTTGACAGCCTTTTACATTGCAGTTTATGTGGGATTCCTGTGGATGCTTCTCTTGGTCGCATATGGTCAGCGAGATCCAAATGCGTACTACCTCACTCAGCACATCCGGCAGAGCTTCAGAAGCGGCATTTCAGAGAGTATGAACCACAAAGAAATATTCAACTGGGCAAAATCCTCCTTGCTCGGTAATCTGTTTGGGAAATATCCAGGTATTTCCTTCAATATCTATTCTCTACATACTTGATCAAGGTTAAAAACTGCTTGTTTATTTTACCTCTAGACCTAAATGTACTTTGTTGTATGTTACCTTTTCAGGCTTCATAACCGATGGAAACTCAAAACTTGTTGGCAACGCTCGACTCCGTCAGGTTAGGGTGAAGAAAGACTCTTGTGAAATTGCCAAGACCATGCAGTTCACTATTCCTGATTGCCATGCCCCATACTCCTGGGAAGCGGAGGACATGAGCTCTTATGGTCCAGGCTGGAACCAGACTAAAAATGTGAATGGCTATCAGACTCTACCCACACCGTGGCACTACCAAACTCAGGCCAAACTCCGGGCAAACTCTGTTTGGGGTGGATTGGCCCTTTATAGGGGTGGAGGGTTTGTGGTGGACCTAGGTCCGGATAAAAAGAATGCTAGCAGGTAGCATAATGTGTAACAATATGTAATCTACAGTAGTCGTAGTAGTACAGTAGTAACATTTGATGTGGATCAAAAAAGTTCATCAAAGTTGTCCTAAGACAAGAATGGGTATTGTTGAAATTCATGTATAACTTTGATGAAAGGTTTTGATCCACTTCAAATGTTGACTACTGTAGTTTCAAGTAGAAGTTAGAACAAGTGATCTTTCCTTTCCCATCCTACAGACTTCTAAAGTATCTTCTTGACGACATCTGGCTGGACGTGTATACACGGGCTGTCTTTGTGGAGTTCACAGTTTATAATGCAAATGTGAACCTCTTCTGCATTGTGACTCTCATATTTGAGACCACAGGAGTAGGTAAGGCATCTCCTGTTGAAATTCTCATAAGATTCTCATGTTCTCAAAGTCTGGACTCACGGTAATTTTATTGTTTTTGCAGGTGCATTTCAATATCGCAGTGAGGTGCAGACTGTCCATCTTTATCAGTCCACTGGTGGCTTTCATGTATTTGTTATGGCATCAGAGGCCATCTATTTCCTCTTCATTGTCTACTACATGTTTGTGCAGGTCAGCTCTCCCATGGAACACTAACATAAGATGGTGTATCTGCATCAGTGAAGTTATAATGCACAATATCTTCTGGATTTTAACAGGGCAAACTAATGAAGCAGCAGAAATGGGCATATTTCAGAAGCAAGTGGAATCTTTTGGAATTGGCCATCATTATTCTAAGTTGGAGTGCATTATCTGTGTTTGTCAAGAGGACAATATTGGGTAACCGGGACATTGACTACTACCAAAATAACAAAGACATGTGAGTGAAAGTCTTAAACTCTTCCAGATCAATGACTATGTTCGAAATGGAATGCTAGACTACTTCATACTGCACAAAATAGACTTTGATACTTGAAATTTCTTCGCAATTTATACAACTGCTTCTCTAACAGGTTTGTCAGTTTTTATGAGACGGCCACGGCAGATGCTGTACTGGGCTATCTAATAGCCTTCTTAGTTCTGCTGGCCACCATCAAGCTGTGGCATCTGCTGAGACTCAACCCCAAGCTACACATGATCACCTCTACACTGCAGCGAGCATGGACAGATATCTCAGGCTTCATCGTGGTCATGACCATCATGTTTTTGGCCTATTCCATTGCTGTGAGTATCATACTCCCTCACAATTTGTGGAATCTAGAAAACGATCAGGGGCAACAACAGAGGCAGCTCTTGGAGGGCCACAATTCTACCCCAAGTTTAGCCCCAACCCTGCTCCAACACACCTACCTATGGAAGCTTGTTTCCACCACAGAATAAGAGGTAATTGCCACGTTTTATCTCACAATTCTGACTTTTTCTCTCACAATTGCGTGATATAAAGTCGCAATTGCGATTCATAAAGTCAGAATTGTGGGATATAAACTCGCAATTCTGAGAAAAGATCGCAATTGTCCGATAAAAAGTCACAATTATCTTTTAAAATGTTTTATTCTGTGGCGGAAGCAAGCGTTCATACCTACCTGTAGTTTCCAAGTAATCCAGAAGAACATGATTAGCTGGATCAGGTATGTTTAATTAGGGTTGAAGCTAAACTCTGCAAGACTGGGAACCTCTTGGATCTGAGTTTGGCTCCACTGGCCTACAAGCTCCTGAAAGTACAAAGTAGCAGTTCACACTACTTTATGCACTATACACTACGTCATAAGTCATACGGTAGCAGCATGAGGTAGGCCTACAAACTGAAATCCAAGTTATTTGCTGGAAATCTTGATTGCCACCATAGCTCTCATTTGTATAGTACACACATTTATTTAGATGGCGAGACATAAGAACCAATGCCATTTGATGCCAATTTTGAGTATGAGAACATTTGCATGCATTAGTCTGGCGATGACTTCACATTTACGTTTGTCCGTTTTGTATCCCATTAGTGCAATTTAATGTACGGTTGGAGGCTCTACTCGTACAGAACTCTGCTTGAGGCTGCACAGACCATTATTTGCCTACAACTGGGTATCTTTAACTATGATGAGGTAAATATACTGGCCTATACTGAATTACTCTGCCAGTCTGGTTAAGAACTTTTATTGTTCATTGTATCATTTCCTTCTACCTACAGGTTTTGGATTACAATCCAGTTCTGGGTGCTTTCCTCATCGGATCCTGTATTATCTTTATGACGTTCGTAGTGCTCAACCTCTTTATATCCGCGATATTGGTGGCTTTCAATGAAGAGCAACTTCATCCCACAGTAAATCCCTCATAATCAATTAATCCAGTGCTGTGCTAAATTTGTCACCTTTCTAAATCAGTTAATTGAATGGTCATCTCTTTTCCCTCAGCCCTCTGAAGAAGAGGAGATCGTAGATCTGATGCTGATGAAGATCTGCAGTCTCCTTGGCATCAAGTGCAAGAAAAAGCTTGTCGATGCAGATGCTTCAAAGACAACAGCTTCAGTCATATCGTAGAATTGATGCTTATCTTTGTAACCATGTGATAGTCAATCCAAGCTTTATTGTAAAATGCCTCTTGGTCTTTGGATACTTAGTAATTGTTCTTGCACATTACTATAATCTTAAAAAAGCTTATTCCATTTATCTTGCAGATCGTTTCCATTAGGTCGATTGGGACGTTTGTCAATGCTATTATTACAAATATTAAGCATGAAATATGAAACTCTGTCTGGTAATTTTTTCCCTAATACATCACTGAATTGCATCTCAGATTTAATCTCAAATCAGATTATCAGAGTGGATAGCAGATTAATTAATATTTTTTCCTGTGGCATAATTCTAGAACAAAACGTGTAGTAAAGTGACCATCTGGGAAATTGTTTAAGCTATTTAAACTAACACACATTGTATACAAATATTCACACACGAAGGGATCTGAATCATATACACCACCAATGTTTCTGCCGTGCATTTAAGTCTTTTTTTTTAATGCAGCAAGTCAATCAATACAAATTGACTCAGTCAATGACCTTAATGACTTCTATAAAAAAAATTGGCCATTGACTGTTTTTCAGGTGTCAACAGGACAGTAGCTCATCCACATAACCATAAAAAAGGAGGAACAAAAAGGCTTATGGGTGCCCAGCCATTATAAATGTCTAGAATGTACCAGACATAGCAAAAAGACCTTAATCAGTCAGTTTTACAAATAATTCATCAAGTTTGGAGACTTTTCCCCCCATCGGTTTCATTGGCAACAAAGTTTTTTGCAACTACCAGTATCTGTAACGTGTTGAGGAGTCTATCAGCCTCTAGAACAATATGCCAAACGGTTGTGGAATTTGGCATTCTCATTGGACAGGCATTACTGGTGGCAATTTTGAGGTCTGTCTTAAAAAAAAACTCCTCAGAACCTTTATTCGGTGTACCTGGTTTCAATTCCCACTCAGAATCACTGTCCTAGTTTAGTTTTGCAGTTTACCATGTTAAATTCAGATGTTACTGTGTATTTTAGCTTCACTGATGCAAATTACACCATCTTATTTCAGTGTTTCATAAGAGAACTGACCTACACAGACATGTTATAGAGAATTAAGAGGAAACAGACAGATGGCATAACATTAACAAATACATGAAAGCCACCAGCGGACTGATGGACAGTCTGCACTCCACTACGATAACTCATCTTGCAGTTTTTCTCCACATTTGGGTCAAGTAATCTTGAGACGACATATATGAAAAGTTATCAAAGCTTTTTGAATAACCAAAACAATGTCAGGTATCTTCATTCCTGATCCTAGAGATCCACTTTCCTACAGAGTTTAGTTTTAACGGGCTGTGATTTAGTTTTTTAACTCATGTCAAATGTATCTGTATTCTATACTATCAGGCTAACTTTATATATCGAGCTGTGATATAACTTTTTACATTTTGTGACAACATAATTATATACACACAATATTGCTTTATGATTTTTTCCCCCCAAAGTTTGCTCAGATCAGGAGTTTCAAACGGTTCAAAAAGCCTCCTCAGCACTGCACATTTTGGACGTCTACTTTTATTAGAAATCCCCAATCAGGTCATAATGTCCACTAAGTTTGAAAACTGTTGGCTCAGATTGTGACAAACAACCGGAAATTGTTTTTTTTTATCAGGTTGTCTTGGTGGAATTACCAAGACCATGCTTTAGGGACTTTAAAATTGCTTTATGAAAAAAAAAAAAAAAAAAAACAACCCTTGTGTACTCAACCTTACAATGTGCATAACACACAGATATATTCTCTGCTTGCTTCAGTTTTTACCCAGATGGGACCCAATAATAATCGCAAGACCACAGAATTACTAGTCAGTCAATCACCCTGAAAGCGAAGAGAAACAACCAATAAGAAATTACTGGAGAAATTGAACCAATTCTCAAATTTAAAGCTTTTTTTTTTCTTTTTTTTTAATGTTGTGTATACTGATGGTTCATCCATACATCAACCAAATGCTTGAGACCTCCTCAATTCATGCTCCAATTACTTAAATGACAGTGCTTGTAACAATATCATTATCCAGAACACCAAGTGCATTTTGTTTGGAGCCTAAAACATCATTACAAGCAGCAAATGATTGCCACACACTATTATTGAAGCCCTCTGAACACCAACCATTATAGGAGAAGTCACCGTCCAGGTAACAATGTTCCAATTCTTAAATAGTTTTCAACTGAGTTAAAAAATTTGCAGTCTGATACAGAAGGCTAAGAGACCTGAACAATATGAAAGTGCTAGTCATTAATTTACAGAGATCAGGCATCACATAGTGCTATGACAAGTATCCAATATGCTACATTTGAATACACATTGACACCTTACAAATGCCTCTGGTTGTTTGACCAGGCAACTTAAAAATCAAGTGCCTTGGCTAGATATGTACAATATGAGATTTTTTTTGTTGTTTTTTGATGAAGAAAACTTTGACACACTACTGCCAGAGGTATAATCTTGAAAACAGTGACAATGAATTTGACGTTACGCCTCAATTTCAATTCTTTAGCCCCCGTAGTATGCGCGCGTGTGTGTGTGTGTGTGTGGGAGTTGCCGTTATGGTACCTCTCCTAATTTTTGGATTCCATAAGACAACATTGTTCAGAGCTTTATTTTTCCCCCCACTTGCTTAGCGTTCAAGTTCTTGGTTTGTTTTCCTGGGCATTGGCTGCATTTGGTTGCTTTCCCACATCTTCTGGTGCTGTTTAAATTTGATAGTCAGATTGAAGAGTGAGAGAAGAAGAACCAGTTCTGGAACCACTACTTCAGGGAGCAACACAAGTGTTTTCATTTCACTACATTCAGTCACAGTTAGAAAGGGGAAGGGAAAGAGAGGACTCAATTCATCCCAGGGGCGCTGCCACCAAAGTTGAAATTGGATGGCACCACGGGAACTGTGAACTTGTAACCTCCGTGCTTCTCGATCATCTTTGATTCTAAAAAACAATCAGAAACAAAAGCAAAAAAGGGGGGGAAATCAGCAAGCTGAGCAAATAGGTGACATTTTGGCAGTATATTATGAGCTTTTCAGAGTTTGGGTCCAATATCTGGCAGAAAACAGCTAAAATGTCATTTTGGTAAGTCAAGAGGGTGCTGCGCAATCGGTTACTCAAAACAGCTTTTTGCCTCACCATGTGCTGCTCGCCGCTGATCTGCAAGTGTTGCAATATCCTGAAGATGTTTTCTCTGTTCCTCATCGAGACACTGTGTGAGCGCCTGGTACCATGCTGGGTCACGGCCCTGGACATCTGAAGGGGGGAGAGCAGTCTAAGTAAAACGCTCTTTAAAAACATTTGAAGTTGATCATTTGAAGATCAAAAAAGATAAGAACGGGTATTGTTCAAAATTCATGTATAACTTTGATGGTTTTGATCCACTTCAAATGTTGACTACCACATTTATGTCATCCACGCTACAAGTGAAACTCGTACTCTGTATTATGGCTTTGAAGATCTGGTATTCATCGACAAGGTTGTCTTCATCATCCACCGAGGTCGTGTAACCCTCAAGAGCGGTCTCCTCTGCGTCGTCTTCCTCCCAGTCTTCATCGTCACCGTCCTCCCCGGCTTGTTTAGCTAGCATTTCAAGGTATTCCTGGCCTTCTTCATCTATGTCATCTTCATCACTGCCCAACTCCGCTGCACAAGTACACATCAAGTCACATGTCAGAACAACTATACATTCGAGTTTATTACATTGAGGAAAAAAAAAAGAAAGAAGAGGGAAATGCATCAATATCAAATATACCAACTTGCTCGACTTGACATTCAATTTCCAGTGTGACAAATTAACTGAATGTAATACAAGCTTGACTCCTTATTTGATTGGACAGCCAACAATGATCAATTATGACATTTTACTCCAAATTGGACTTAAATATATATATATTTATTATGAGGTCATGTGCCAATGTAGCACATTACACGAATTAGGGCTGCACGATTTGGGGGAAATGTCATATTGTGATTATTGAGGTCAATATTGCGATATGCGATTGCGATATAATAAACAAATGGTTTCATGAGTCAACTTGCTTGGTTTTAAAGCAAAATGCACACACAGATTAGTGATAATTCTGAAATGTGTATTTCTCAACTCAAACTAGCAACAACAACTAAATGATTGATAACCCCTATAATGATCAATAAGCCATTGATGTCTGGATAAAAATTAATTTAATTTAAGTGAACTTCAAACAATCCTCACATAAACCCATAATAAATGTCATATTTACCCGTGCTCTTCCTGTCTAACAGGTAGGACATATACAGAATAAAGTATCAAACAGTCTGTGCTGCAAAAATTATAAATTATATGGACTAAAATCCTTTTTAAACTACCTAAGTTCTTTGGTCAAGAGCAGTGACTGTTTTTCTCTGTCCCCTTTGTTCTTTGATTAACTTTACTGACAGAAAGCATTATTGGACGCTGGCCCTTTAAGAGTTGCTGACAGAGACGCGGATCTCACACGCGCCTTATTCTCACAACTCTTTACGACGATCATCATACGACTGCTCTTATGTTATGAAGACACTCGACAAATGACATTTTGGCATAATTGTGTGTGTTATTGTTCGTTCACTTCAAGCGGAAAGAGACCTGTATTCTGGCGCGCGGTCTGTGCATGCGCATGATACTGGCGCACGTCTTTCAGTCAGGACATTCACAGGCAGCGCGCTCTCTTTTGACTTGTCTCGCTGAATGGTTTAAAGCATTCGCATGAATAAGAGCGGGATCATGTAACAGGCCAAAGGATGAGAAAAAATAACAGATGCTGCATTAACAGCCCTAATTTGTTTATTTCATATAAAATCGCAGTATTTTGCGTCATATAATCGCATAGGCTTGACATCGCGATTACGATATGATTAATCGTGCAGCACTTATACGAGTACTTAAATACTTTATAGACCATTAATAATCAGGAAAATGACCGATTTGCTGCACTGACACTATCAGATTAAAACAAAACGATCTGACTTGAGCTGAATCATAACACTCGTCTTTGTAGAGCTACTTTACAGCTGAATCGAATTGGTTTCATAACTTAAGAACTTTGCAACATCAACACTTTGAATTGAATTGATTTGATTGAATTAACATTGAATCAATTTGAGCTGAATGACAATCTGTAGAGCTGTTTTACAGCAAAAGTCTAATTTTTTAACATAAAATAAATAAAAATGATCATAAATGTTTGTTGCATAAATTGTTTTACAGGGAGTAAATAAAAAGGTTGTATTTATTCTGAACAGAGCCACTGAATCCAGTCAATAATGCACAATATCTGACAGAAAAATGCACTGTATCATTTTGTACAACTAAATATGAATGCAACTAATATGTAAAACCTTTCATTTGGAAGCCTGAAACAAGAAGCCTTGGCAAAAGCTCATTTACCAGTCTCATCTTCCTCCTCTCCGCCCTCTTCATCGTCGTCCTCATCGTTTTCGTGCTCGGCCCGGCAGGCGTAGGCCCTCTTCAAGCCGTTGAACAGGAGGATGGCTGCGGGAAGGAGTTGACCTGCGACCTGGTTAACAGCCTGTGGCCTCTGGTCCAGATCCATGAGCGCGCACAGTCCTAACACACACATCTTGCGATCGTGGAGCCTGCAAACAACAGCGATGGCATGTTACTCTTGCCCTGAGACATGTTCGTCACGGTAGAAGTGACCGTATGAAGCGTGTACCCGAGGAAGCAGTCGATGTCTTTGAGCCACTGGGAGATGAAGTGGTTGGTGATGGGCTCGGTGTTGTTGGGAAAGCGCAGATTCTCCAGCGTGTTAAGGAGAAGAGAAGGACTGTAATAGAGCGCAGCGATGGCCACCTGCAGACACATGGTCCTCAACTCACTGGTCTTCACTTCGCGCGTCAGACGCTCCAAAGCGGTCGTTACAAACAAAGGCACCACCTGCAGGAATGGACACCGAGCTCATTAACTCTGTAAAGCCTGACATATGAATCGACAGTCAGAAAAATCAAATCTTTTCAAACGGAACAGTTTAAACTTGATGCATCAGGCCTTTATGCTCATATAGTAAGATATAGGAGAAGACTTGAGGTCCAAACTGAGTAGATGTATGGCAAAAAAGTCAATAAAATTGCTCTGCATCCCTGGTTTTCATACATCACTGCTAGAAAGACAAATCTAACGTGGACATAAAGATCGAGAAACACACCTGGTCAATACCACGACCTTTGCACTGTAGAATGATGACCTCCAAGAGCTTGGCCGCATGGCATTCTGGGTCCTCCCCTGGGTCTCCAGACAAAATCTGATTGGGCACACACACGGTTTAATTAACACAAAGTCAATCTGCCACACTTTCTTAAAATCAAGGACTTTTCAGTTGCACTTTATTTTAGTCCTGCTTTACATGCATGTTCTTACTATAATGCTAACCCTAAACTTAACCTTAATCCATATTAGGTACAAGTAGTAGGGCCCTATGATTTTTGCGATCACGGAATCGCGGACGGAATTACGGAATTGGAAAATTAACGCGGAATTTCGTGGAATTTTACATATTTGGATTGAAATTCTGTTTTTGTGTGGGAGAAGAACGTATGTCTGGTGAAAGATGCAGACCGGGGGAAGCAAATCTGGGCGACACAACCCCTCCTGTCATTTCAGCTCCAATGACGGCATCAAAACAATGAAAGCATGGCGAAGCGGCTCTCCACGGCTCTGCTTTCCTCGGCGAAAAAGTTAAGAAACTCGCCGCTATAAGCCCTCAGTGCCGAGCCGAGCAGTTCGCACGTGACTTTTATGCAGTGTTTCCCACACAGACTAATTCGCGGCCACAAAATCAACTCCGGCCGCCACATATTGCGTTTCGTCTCTCTATCACTCACGAGTCTCTCTCACATACACGCACGCACACACACCGCGTCTGTCTGAGGCGCCGGACTGGACAAAAGCGAAGCGAACTCCGCGAGCGACACTGGGCGAGAGAGAGAGAGAGAGAGAGAGAGTGTGACTTATTTAAACTAATATAATTTATTTTACTGGACAGTTTAAAGCTCATAACCATATTTTGTTGTTACTTGAAGAGTGCAGTGCAGTATTTGTCCTGAAAAGGTAATGTAAATGTCTGTAATTTAAGGTCATTCCTATTTTATTTGTATACATTTTAATCATTAACTTTAAAAGCACACTCTTTTTATGACTAAAATAACATTAAAGGGTAAAAAAATGAATTCCCAAAAATTGAAACGGGAAAAACGGAATTTGGGAAAAAATAAAACGGATTTCATAGGGCCCTAAAGTAGTTACCTTATATTGATCAGTACTTTCTTTGCACATACACTGTTAAAAAAACAAAAACAACTGACTTGTGTTTTGGTTTGTACTAAAGTAGAGGGACTGCTGTACCTTTTTGCACATACTGTAGATTACTTCAAGGTATTTGGTGTCAGACAGGAGCGTGTCTGTGTCAACTGTGATGTAGTTATGGAGAAGTGGCATCATATCTGAAACAAAAAAGGTACATGAAGTGTTACTCTTTAAATTTTAAAGTAAACAACCGTCACACATTTCTCAACCAACGGAAATCTGTGTAATCGATCTCCCTGACGTTCTGTTTACAGTTTAAGGAGGAAGTTCATCGAGTGAACATGCAAAGTAAATGCTAGCTTCTGCATCACCTGTAAAATAGTCAAATCCGTCTTGTTGGAAGACCTCATAGACCAGAGGGAGGAGCTGCCACATCTGAGGAGAAACCTGCTGACACGTCAGGCTGTGGGCCAGGGACAGGATCTCCTCGTAGAACTCTGGGAACATTGACATCGAAACAATGAACACACAACCGGAAAAAAAATGGTCACACAAAACAGGCTTTCCCGCTAGTGAAACTCACCCAGGACGTGCTGCTGCAGGACTGTGCCGATCACCTGCAGACAGATGCCCTCTAACTGCTGGGTAATCTGAAATCAGCCAATCAGCAGGGTGTTAACAGTGGCGTCTCTGCTCAGATTTCCACATGGTTCATTTTCTTTCATAAATAAATTACATTGATACATTTTTAAACATGCATTCAGTTCAAATGCATATTAAAGGGATTAGCATGAAATAGTACACAGTGAAAGCATTTGCTATATAAATATAAAATGTCGATAGATTTCCTCAAGGCTATTTAAAGACAGGTTTGCCTTGGAGTTTGTGGGCGGCTGGAAGTAATTCTACAGGTCAGAGAGACAGGAAGAACTGCTGCCGCCCATGTTTCTATTTTCTCACCTCTTTATGGTCCTCCACTACACTCAGCAGTGTGTCAATGGTGTTGAGGATGCCCATGGCGGTCACTGCTTTATCGTCACCTCCTTCCTCATCAGGCCCCGTCTGGATCACTTGGTTAAAGGTCATGGCCTGAGTGAGAGGAATCAAGCACGAATGTTTACACCAAGATTTTTGCAAATGGTTTATAAATATAAGGCATATAGATGGCACAATTAAACTTCCCTAATAAATGAGTGTTTTTTTAAGTGCAGCGCTGTTTTGTTTACCGCTATATTTCTGCTGTTCCATAAGCGCCGTCTACTGTCAGACTGAATTTTCATTTTCTGCCGTTTTTGTTTAGACCAATGTGGAGATCAAGCCATATTTTTACACCGGTTAAACCCCGTTCACACTACAAGCGACACGATACCATTCATTTCAATGGGGAGCGGGCGATTTCCGGCGACACGCGCGACAGCGACCGGTGGGGCGTGTCTGGCGACGCGACAAAGTTGAGATCAGTTTAACTTTATGCAAATGCAGAGCGACTTTCGGGAGCGACAACCAATAGGAGTGAAGTCAGTGGAGCGCGTCACTCTTCAGTGCCGAGTCTGACCGAGGCAAGTTGAACGAGAAGCTCATTTTAGCAGTCAGAAACTGTCCTTTAATTTAAGATATATCTCCGTGTACATACAGTGGCATTCACCGTACTGACTCCGTGCCTGAATGGTTTCGGGAACTCAGATAGACCGGTATTTGCCCGTTTGCTGCAGTTAAATAGCCGCGATGGCAAAGAGCACTCGCTGTTTCTCGTTCATCTTCAATATTGTGCATTTATGTACTGATTCCATTTATATTTAGACTTTTTCTTCCAAAATGTTTGTTTATATTAGACAACAAATACGTTTTCTTGCCGCTACAGAGTAACATTGGTGAATGTCACTCACAAACATTACTAGGCAACCAGTAGTGGGAACGCCCTCCAGCGCAGCCACTGGCGACCTGCAGAGACAAAGTCCCTTGTAGTGTGAACACAGCTTTACACGTAGTGTTGTAAATATTAGCTTCTTATCAATCCACCTGTTAACGTGTATTAAAAAATACAAATACAAATAATATATATATATATATACATATATATATAAAAACAGCGCTGCACTTAAAAAAAACACTACTTTATTAGGCATTATATGGAGATAATATAAAACTAAAATGCCACCAAGACAGTCGGTTTTCTTCAGATATACATTCATAAAACACGAGCATGTAGAACACGCAACAGCAATGTTTTTACTAGGGATGTAACGATTCACTCGCAACCGGTTGAAAATCGATAAAAATGTGTGACGATTCAAGTCGGTTGAAATGTTAAACGGCCTACTGTGAAGTTGTGAACCTCGCTTTACAGGCACAATAGCAGCGAGCACACACTGGCGTGAAGCTAGCGAGTGTTTTCACTTCATTCATGGAACTTGATTGTGTGAGCCAAGCTCAACTTCCATAGGAATGAACTGAAAACGCTCGGTTTGCTCCGCTCGTGCCGTGCCAGTGTGTGTGCACGCGCCGTCAAACAGTAGACATGGCAACGGCAAGCATAGATGTTGACCCATTCAAATCGGAGGTGTGGCGGCATTTTGACTTTCCGTAGACTAATAATAATCACCACCGTGAGAAGCACCAGTCACCTCCGTTTTCATGTAAAAGTCATTAATACGACAATTGCGAGAGAGCCACGGAGATCACAAGGTGCATCAGTGTTTCCGTGGCAACCAGGTGTTGTATTTATTTTACTATCTCTCTCTAAATGAGTTTTTTTTAACTCTTACAGTAATGATACAAATTATAACAAAATTAGAATCTTGCCTTTATTACAATGTAAAACCCCCATCAATCTGGTACTAATTTTACACAGTCTTTTACATAGTGTGCGAAGGTACCAGTGTCCAGCCTCTTGACCAAACAGACAGAAAGACTGAGTTGAAACAACCTTGGAGGGAATTTTTTTAATGTAGTTTTATTATTTGACAAATATATTTTAAATGAAAAAGAAATGTGCAGCATTTTGTCTGAGAAATAATAAAAGGGACACTTTTGTCTTAAATCTCATTTGTTAAAAAATCGTGAGAAAATCGTATCGTGAATCGTATCGCATCGTGAGATGAGTGAATCGTTACATCCCTAGTTTTTACTTTCAAACATGCAGCGTTCGTGTTTCAATAAATAAATCACCTTTTGAAATTTAATAACCACATTAAGCCATAACACAATTCCTGCTTTTCAGTCCTCAAATTTAAGACCTCTTGAAGTTATAACTAATACTTTCTAATACCATTTAATATACAGAAGTCAACATTTGAAGTGGATCAAAACCTTTCATCAAAGTTATACATGAATTTTGAACAATACCCGTTCTTGTCTTAGGACAACTTTGATGAACTTATTTGATCCACTTCAAATGTTGACTACTGTATTTAAGACTTGTAATGGCCTTAAATTTGATAAAACTAAATGGGCTCTATGCTCGGCGGTATTTCCGGTGAAGGTCAAGGATGCTCGATAACTTCCGCCGATCATAGAGTCCAATGCAATACCGAGAATTTATATTGAATTGTATACTCCATGGTTATACTAAAGAAGAGTTAGTCACAAAAACTGACAAAACAGACACACCTCGTTGTGTTTATGCTTCTTTTTAAAATTATATTAAATAAACATAACTATATATAAAATTACATCTAAACGTATGAAAGTTTCGTTTCAAAGACGGGAGGACAGTAAATTTTGAAGACTCTGCCATAATCCCGTTTTCCTCGGTTTTCCTCCGCTTTAATCTCCCCAACCGGAAACTGACGAGCATCCTTGCGTCAAATGCGGAACTTATGCGTGCATATAGCCTATTTAAGACTTGCATGGACTCATAAAACGGTTCTTACCAAATGCTGGGTCATCTCCACGGCGATCGGGGTGACCTCCTCACTGTACTCGCAGATCATCTTCTGGATGACGTTGGTAAGATCGTCATTCTCGGTCTCGCGCACGATTTGGAGGAGTGCCTGCATCACGGGCCGAATGTGGGGGGTGATGTAATCTTTGGCTGATGGGAAAAACAAACAATTAAAGCCATCTCAAATACATGCAAGATGGAGGGAGGACACAGAAAAAGAGATAAGTGAGTGAAATTTCACCTTTCTCCTGATTGCTGATGAGGACCTGGAGGGCGATGGCCGCCTCCACTTTCACAGGCATCTCGTTGTCGTTGATCAGACACAGACGGGTGAGCTCGAGGGCTGTCTGCAAGTTCTGGTCACTCTTGAACTTGACCTCGCAGAAGTAATGAAGCACCCAGCAGGCCTAGAGGCAGAATTACCATGAAGTAAGACAAGTGGACAGAGTTTGCACCACTCAAGATTGAATTATTCTTTAGTAACTGCGATGAGCACATCTCTCACCCTGGCTCTCATGTAACCCAGCTCACTGCGGAACAGAGGAAAGACATGATTCTGCAACATGAACTCCATCTGGTCTTTGTAGATCTTCCTCTGATTGAAAAAATTAAAATCATCAATACAACTACCCAAAAAGCTGCGTTGGTTATACTAGGCTGGATTGAAAATGATTTGCATGTGTTTTTAAGTCTTTTTAACCATCGATTTTTAACCATCGCGAACACCAAATCGAGTTATTTTTGGTGTCTGTGAGCATGAGGACACACAAAATTGTCAAAATACTCATAAGTATCCTAATAAACAGTTGGTTATGTCTTGTGTGAAGGTAAACAGTTGAGAAAGAAAACGTGTATCAGTATATTGGATCTGTGCATTCGGCCTTAAAATGACAGCAAAAACACAGATAATCACTCACTGCTCTTAACTGAACAACTTTTGTAGCTTTAACAGATTAATCTATATTTAATTTAAACAGTGAACACTATACAGTGTTGGCCAGTGTATATTTGAGTATTCAGTTACTGCACCTGACAACTGTTAGACCCACCTGAAAAAATTAAGGCGCTGTATCTTTGTTTTATTAAAGGGATAGTTCACTTTGAAATAAATTTTTGGTATGTTTTAGCTTACCTCAAGGGCATCCAAGATGTAGGTGTCTTTGTTTCCGCAGTAGTTTCAATTTTGATATTTTTAGGTCAAACCGTTCTTGTCTGTCAGTCATATAATGCAGGTCTATGGTCACCACCTCAAAGAGCATGCACAGAGAAGTCCAAATTAAACATGATTTAATGACTCGTAAATGTAAGTACACATTGATGGCCTAAGACACGAAACGAGCGGTTTGTGTGAGAAAACGAACAGTATTTATATCGTTTTTAGCTCTTGTAACGCACAGACCGAAGCGCCCGCGCCCTCAGATCACTTGGACGTGGCTGTGGTTACAAGAGGTAAAAACGATATAAATACTGTTCGTTTTCTCACACAAACCGCTCGTTTCGTGTCTTAGGCCATCAACGTGTACTTACATTTACGAGTCATTAAATCATGTGTAATTTGGACTTCTCTGTGCATGCTCTTTGAGGTGGTGACCATAGACCTGCATTATATGACTGACAGACAAGAACGGTTTGACCTAAAAATATCAAAATTGAAACTACTGCGGAAACAAAGACACCTACATCTTGGATGCCCTTGAGGTAAGCTATAACATACCAAAAATTAATTTCAAAGTGAACTATCCCTTTAAAACTGACTGTGCACTCCTTTAATATTGTTTGAACTTCATATTAGTTAGGCCTGTATTTTGTTGTAGTTTTAAAATTGGAAACGAGAATTTAGAAATTTCACTGGTATCTAAAACGTTTGTCTCAAAGCTTATTAGAATACAAGGTTACATAATAAATGTAAGAAATAATGAAAATAATCTTTAATGAAATTTTTTGGGGAGGGGCCTGATAAAATGTTGGCAGGGCAATGGAAATTTAACCACTGGCCCAACCAGGAGGGTTAAAAAAATCCTTAGCATTGCACTCTGAACTGTAATGCAAAATCACCTTGAGAAGAATCTCAGCCAGCGAGCCGATCATGTGAAGAGCACCGTCTTTTTTCCTGGGGTCAGAGGCGGGTTCAGTGAGGATCTGATAACAGAAGCCCATGGACTTCTGCAGCACCTGTTATACAATGAGAAAGTTATCATATGTTTCAAAACATCTCACGACTCATGTCATGTGCAGGTTTTGTAGGAGAATATGGAGGCTGGCCAGTGGTAGAGTCGTTTAGACGTCACAGGGCCAGTACTATGATCTCCAGTGGCTCTGTGGCTGTGAGTGTGGCGTGAGAGCCGTCCCACAGCCTGTAAGACACAGACCGGAGACGGCACTAAACGTAGACGGACACTACGCACACCGTCCACTAACAGCCAATGACTGACACTTTCAGAACACAGCCTGAACTCAAGCTCTTAGGCTGCTTACACACAACATAAACATTTGAAAACATGTAAACATGTGCCGACTCGAGTGTATATGTACGTTCTGTACGTTAATTGGTACAAATTGGTTAATTGGCAAATTTTGTTTGCATTCTTTAATGTTTTGAACTAAAAGAAAACCTTAAGATATGGCGTAAGCTTGTTGTGTATATTACCTAATCGTATGCTTGTTCAGAAATAGTGACAAAAACTTGATGGATAAAAAAAAAAAACATCTTTCGAGTTAAACATCATTTAAATAAACTAATACTTGAATATTTGTTTATATTAATATATTCGAATACAATATTTTTGAAAAACGCCCATCTTACTGAAAACATTTGTCAAGTTGCCAGACATGACTGAATGTATTGCTGCCCAATTAGAGACAATGAAGAGACGATATTCTTTGTCTATTGTAATATAGTACTTATAATAATAATCTGTCAATAGAGGCCACAGTATCTACAGCCGTTTGAGCTTGAACCTTGATAAATGCTGATAGCAGCTATATTAAAACATATCACATTACAACGAAAGGAAAGCGCTTCCTTTGAATAAGAGAGACAGCTCTTTGAGATTATGAACGAGCTCTTTCCACCTGGCGCCAGAAGCATCTAAAGTTCTGTTGGAGCAGCAGGGCGCTGATTGGAGACATGAGTGTTGGCAGTAAGATATACACAAAATTCAGCCAAACACAATCACGTCATTGGCCTCATCATGCCAGATGGCGCTTCCAAACACCCACCTCCTTCCTTTTGTTGCACGCGGTGAAGAGAAGCGTCTGAGCTGCAGTGGTTGGGGAGATGAAGTCTTCAAAGACATCTAAGAAGATGCAGAAAAAAGAGAAAGCATGAGCAGATCGATCTGGTTTTGGTCTTCTACTCTGCAAGAATCTTTTGTTGGTTCAGTTGCTCTAACCAAATTTCATGCGGATGTACTCGTAAGGGTCTTCCTGCCAGAGCTCTTCATCACTGTCTGTGTAACACATGAGGGGGAACACCACATCCTGAATGATTCCCTGAAAACAGACAACAAGAACTTGGATGAGGTGTATGACATGGGGCAGTGCTTTACCATGGTAAAAACATGCTTGCAGGAAAAATCACTGCAACGCACAGTCACTCATGGCTTAGTACTAGCAAAACAGTAAAAAAGAGATATTTTAAATAATTAAGTCACAATGATTTAGTTAGCATCTTTAATTTAGCTAGTTAACTTGTGACAGAATTATGAGAAATTTCATTCGGAATCATTTCTGCAAATAATTTTTTTGAACTCAGTTTCAAAGAATCAATCCAAAATACTGATTCATCCCTCAGAAATTCACTGTGGTGTTTTGTTTTAATATGTCTTAAAAACTTTGCTAAAGGCGGCAGTTTATGAATTGCTATATTGCTTAAATTACAAAAAGAAAATATAGCTGCGAGCAGCGATTACGGGCCCAAGCCGGTGGCACCGCAACCCCGGTGCCTTTAGTTACCTAAAGGCACCGGGGTGGCGGTACCACCGGCTTTGGCCCTTCATCGCTGCTCGCAGCTATATTTATTTATATATATATATATATATATATATATAAAGCCGGTGGCACCGCCACCCTGGTGCCTTTAGGGTTATTGTGCACGACGTGCAAAAACGTAACCCTGCTTTGACTGTCGAAAAGAAGTGTGCTGTAGAGCTTGTATCAGTGTGGGCTCTGCAAAAGTGTGCATTGAGGGCACATGTCAACCACAAAGTATGCGAGAGCAACCTTCTGAAAGGTCAGGTCTACATCCAGGTCTACATCTGCCGTGTGTTTACATCATAGTAGTGAAGTTTGAAGCAATCAGGTGATTTCAAAGCTTTTTGAAAGTGACAGACTTCCTGCTGCCAGTTGGTGGCGCTATAACCGGGGTGGCGGTGCCGCCGGCTTTGGCCCTTTCACGCTGCTCGCAGCTATATTTATATATATATATACACACACACACACACATATATATATATATATATATATATATATATATATATATATATATATACATAAATATATATATATTGTTTTTTTAAGAGACAAGACAGAATATTACTTGCCTGATCTGATTAGAAAAATAGTGTTTGTGTGTGTGTGTGTGTGTGTGTGTGTGGCGTAATTGAACAATGTAGACATAAAGACATACTCCGTCCTTTTGTTCATACAGGACATTATTCAAACTGCAAAGTGTTTACTTATATTTGTGTACACTCGCAATAAAACACAACATTGTGCTTTTGTCAAACTATAAACTCTTGTCAAACTGTAAACTACAACTGTCACCCAACCAAAATCTCTTACACACACACACACACACACACACACACACACACACACACACACACACACACACACACACACACACAGTTTAAAAGCAAAAAATATCAAACAATCCTATTTAAAAACAGTCTGTGGGAGCCATCTTTTGGACATTCATCATATCGCATTGGTTTTCATTTCTTGTCATCAAACAGAGCCCTAATCTGTTTATTTTTTCAGTTACACATTCTACATTGATTAAAAAAGAAAAATCAAAGGTGTTTTTATTTTATACAGAAATAAATAATCTATCATTCAGATGAGAATAAAGTTAGTGTTAGTTCAAATTTTAAGGAAAACAAATATATGATCTGAAATATAGCACATTCATGTAAAATTCATTTAGGTTCGATTACCAAACATACAATCTTAATGTAATTTAAAGCAAACAATACATTTAAAATATATGGGTTGTATGACTATTTTTTAATATAAAAAGATATATATCCAAAAAGACAAGGTCTAAAGTTTAACAAGGGTTAAACTCTTATCACTGTAACAAACACAATCACACACACAATCACACACACACACACAAGTCAAATCACTTACATTTTAGATGCAATATTGACTTTTTTTCTGTTTCAGCAGCGAAAATAGTTAAACAAAGATCACAGCAGAACCATCGCGCATCTCACAGCAACGCGTTCTCATTACTGAATGATTCAGCATTTTGAACGAATCGGTTGACTCAAAGATTCAATGACCAATCAATCCATAAACATCTATCTCATAAGTGTTTACTTATATTTGTGAACAATCGCAATAAAACACAACATTGTGCTTTTGTCAAACTGTAAACTACAACTGTCACCCAACCAAAATCTCTTTTTTATTTTATACAGAAATAAATAATCTATCATTCAGATGAGAATAAAGTTAGTGTTAGGTCAAATTTTAAGGAAAACTCTGAAATATAGCACATTCATTTAAAATTCATTCAGGTTCAATTACCAAACATACAAATCTTAATGTAATTTAAAGCAAACAATACATTTAAAATATATGGGTTGTATGCCTATTTTTTTTTTATATAAAAAGATATATATCCAAAAAGTAACAGACACAATCATACACACACACACACACACACACACACACACACACACACACACACACACACAGACACACACACAAGTCAAATCACTTACATTTTATATGCAATATTGACTTTTTTCTGTTTCAGCAGTGAAACTAGTTAAACAAAGATCACAGCAGAACCATCGAGCATCTCACAGCAACGTGTTTTCTCATTACTGAATGATTCAGCATTTTGAACGAATCGGTTGACTCAAAGATTCAATGACCAATCCATAATCTGTCTCATTCATGAATGACTCAGCCGTTCGAACGAATCGTTCGAACAAATGAATCAATGACTCGCTCATTAAGACGGTCGCCTGGCGACACCTAATGACGGCTTAGTGATATGTTTAAAAGTATCATTCTTTCAAACGATTGTTAATTAACTCATATTTGAAACATAAGCTATATATATATATATATACACACACATATATACACACAAAAATAAAATAAAAACACATTTGAAGCGTGTTTGCTTACTAAATTGTGAGCAGAACGAAAGTTGCAGCAAATATCAGCAACAGGAGTCAAATTTCATTAATCACGAGAGTGAAGAGCTGACTGAAAAGATGATGACGGAATAGGCTATTTTATGTAAAAGCGCCTATTTAAGCGAATCTATCATTGTACTCTTTTGTTGTTGTGTTTTCCGTGAAAAATAATAGACTATTGAACTCACAATTCAAGCAATTGGCCCCCGATATTGCACTAATTTTAAAGTGACACTAAAAAGTATGCGGCTGCAGTGGCATTCATTACGGTGCGCGTCCATGGCGACGAGCGAGCAAAACAGAGCGAACGTTTTTTCATTTCTACTTCCATAGAAATTCATTCGAGCGCACTGTGAGCGCCACCACTATAAATGTCCTTACTTTACTTTCACTTTTAACTTAGCGATATAAAAGCCCCCGGTGTTACACGTCAAATAACCGGTGAGAAAAAATTCTCGGAGTCACATAGCAGCTACCTATATTTAAATACAACAGGCCTACCTGATTTTGAACACAAGAGGGCAGTATAGCCCTATGTATTATTTGATATATTTATTTTTTAACTGAATAGTGCATCCTGGCTGTTTTTAAACTTGTACATTATTCTTAAATTGAAAACAAGAATAAAATGGGTTTAGTTCTGATATTTGTATAATTTTATCTAGAAATAAATGGTGTATAATTAAATTTTTAGAAGATATGAGGCTTTTAGTGTTTATTTTTTTTTTACATGACTTTAATCCCTCGCCATAGCAAAACAATTAGAGATATTCAATAGATATTCACAATTATGCTTCTTTAATGTATTTTCATCATGTTGAAAAAGTTTGGTGGGAATAAAATAAACCACTTAAGAGGAGTGGGTAAAAATGTAGAGCCTGGTTTTGCAAAACATCCACATTAAGACCAAAATAGCCCACTTCCTGTTGGGCTGGCTTAAAGTTGTTTGGCCCGATGAGATCTATATGTGTACAGAGTTTCATAATATTACATGCAAGTGTGTTTGATTTATGGACCAAATTTTCTGACCAAGTTAATTTAATTAATAAACTAATTATATAAAACTATTTTCAATGCACTACAATTCAACTGGTTATATGCCTTTACTTATTAATACAACTTATTTAAAAAATACAAGGCGTAAGACATTTTTTTTTCTTTTTTAATGCAGGCCAAACCACACAGCAGTCAAATGGTTAATCTAGCCCCCCTCCCCCTCCCCACACTCACAGACACACACACACACACATAGACGTAGGCTCAGAGAGAGAGAGACATAAAATGACAATTTTCAAACCAAAATATCTGACTTCCTGTTGGTTGGAGCTATTGAGTGTAAATTAGAAAGTTGTCTGGCTGGAGGAGAACAATACACATACCGATTTTTATTACTGTAGATAAAATCAATCCCCCCACTTTTGACAAAAGGTGGCGCTACTGAGCCCCTCACCACGCCCGTTTCTGAAACTCTGCACATGTCTACTGTCTAATAAATGTGATGTGTATGTCGGGTTTCATGCAATTTCAAGTATGTTAAGAGTCTCAAAAGCATCAACAAAGAATAATAAAGTTTGATGCGTTGCCACGGCAACAGTATCTAAGATATCAATAATCCTTTCTCAGGTCTACATCTGCCGTGTGTCTACATTATACACATAAAGTTTGAAGCAAATTGGGTAAAAATAAGAGGGTGATTTCAAAGCCTTTAGGAAGTGACACACTTCCTGCTGCCAGTTGGTGGCGCTATAACTTTGACTCACAATAGTCACATCCATGTGATCGGACTCTTACAGCGAACACACTGCTGAAGTTTCATCAAGATCAGTTAATGTATGCAGAAGTTATAACACACTTCCTGTTTCCTTTATTCGCCATAAATTCGTTTCCTCGCCACGGCCAAACCGTTCGAGATATCAAAAATCCCCTGGCAACTTTTCATCCTCAATGTCTTGACTTCATGCTGACCGAGTTTCGTGGCGATTGGTTGAATTCTCTAGGAGGAGTATATCGAATTCCAGGGGCATACGCTTCCAAACAAACCATAATAGCCGACTTCCTGTTGGGCTGGGGTAAAAAGTAAAAGTACAAAGGATATATGAATCGATGAGATCTATATGTGTACCGAGTTTCATATTATTACATTCAAGCGTGTTTGATTTATGGACCAAGTTTTCGGACCCCGTTCCAGGGGGCGCTGTCGAGCCCCCCTGCCACGCCCGGGTACCAGCTTCAGCCCGGCCCTGATGGCCGCGGGTTCTGACCCGTGTGCAAAGTTTCAAGAGTTTTTGAGCATGTTAAGGGCCCCAAAAGTGCGCTGAGAGTCCCAAAAGTATCCAAAAAGAATATTAAAGTTTGATGCGTTGTCACGGCAACAGCATCTAAGATATCAACAATCCTTTCACAGGTCTACATCTGGCGTGTGTCTACATTATACACATCAAGTTTGAAGCAAATCGGGTAAAGCCTGTTTGATTTATGGACCAAGTTTTCGGACCCCGTTCCAGGGGGCGCTGTCGAGCCCCCCTGCCACGCCCGGGTACCAGCTTCAGCCCGGCCCTGATGGCCGCGGTTTCTGACCCGTGTGCAAAGTTTCAAGAGTTTTTGAGCATGTTAAGGGCCCCAAAAGTGCGCTAAGAATCTCAAAAGTATCCAAAAAGAATATTAAAGTTTGATGCGTTGTCACGGCAACAGCATCTAAGATATCAACAATCCTTTCACAGGTCTACATCTGGCTTGTGTCTACATTATACACATCAAGTTTGAAGCAAATAGGGTAAAGCGTGTTGGATATATGGACCAAATTGTCTGACCCGTTCAAGGGGGCGCTGTCGAGCCCCCCTGCCACGCTCGGGTACCAGCTTCAGCCTGGCCCTGATGGCCGCGGGTTTTGTCCCGTGTGCAAAGTTTCAAGAGTTTTCGAGCACGTTAAGAACCCCAAAAGTGCCCGAAAGCATAAAAAAGCATGAAAAAGCTTAAAAAAAGGAATACTAATGTTTGATGCATTGCCATGGCAACAGTATCTAAGATATCAATAATCCTTTCACAGGTCTACATCTGGCGTGTGTCTACATTATGCACATGAAGTTTGAAGCAAATCGGGTAAAAATAAGAGGGTGATTTAAAAGCATTTTGAAAGTGACACACTTCCTGCTGCCAGTTGGTGGCGCTATAACTTTGACTCACAATAGTCACATCCATGTGATCGGGCTCTTACAACGAACACACTGCTGAAGTTTCATCAAGATTAGTTAATGTATGCAGTAGTTATAACACACTTCCTGTTTCACGTTTCTCGCCATAATTTCGTTTACTCGCCACGGCCGAACCGTTCGAGATATCAAAAATCCCCTGGCAATTTTTCATCCTCAGTGTCTTGACTTCATGCTGACCGAGTTTCGTGCCGTGTGTTTGAATTCTCTAGGAGGAGTATTTCACATTCCATTGCATGTGTTTTCCAAACAACCCTTAATAGCCGACTTCCTGTTGGGCTGGGGTAAAAAGTAAGAGCATGAAGTATATATGAACCGATGAGATCTATATGTGTACTGAGTTTCATATTATTACATGCAAGCGTGTTTGATTTATGGACCAAGTGTTCAAACCCCGTTCCAGGGGGCGCTGTCGAGCCCCCCTGCCACGCCCGGGTACCAGCTTCAGCCCGGCCCTGATGGCCGCGGGTTCTGAGATGTGTGCAAAGTTTCAAGAGTTTTCGAGCACGTTAAGGCCCCCAAAAGTGCCCAAAAGGTAGTAAAATAATAATAAATATAGCTGCGAGCAGCGATTACGGGCCCAAGCCGGTGGCACCGCAACCCCGGTGCCTTTAGTTACCTAAAGGCACCGGAGTGGCGGTGCCGCCGGCTTTGGCCCTTCATCGCTGCTCGCAGCTATATTCATATATATATATATATATATATATATATAAACAAGCCGGTGGCACCGCCACCCCGGTGCCTTTATATATATATATATATATATGTCTACATTGTTCAATCACGCCTCACACACACACACACACTTTTGCAGAGCCCACACCAATGCAAGCTCTATAGCACACATCTTCTCAAAGGTCAAAGCGGAGTTACGATATTGCCCGTCATGCACAGTAACCCTAAAGGCACCGGGGTGGCGGTGCCACCGGCTTGTTTATATATATATATCGTATTATTCTAACTTGTAAAAAACTATTAACTTTTGTTAATATTCAACCATTTCACAACTAACTTTTTTCCATAGATCAAACACAACATAATTATATGGTGGACTGAAACAAAAATTATTAATTAAATAAAATTATTGTTTTCCTCTGAAATAGCAAAAGCATCACACACTAGCTGTACCTGCTCTAAATAAAAAATAGTAATTCAATAAAAATACAAAATCGAACTAAATAAAATAAATTATTACAAAAACAAAATCAAACCAAAGAAAATATATCTTCGAAAAAAAAAGCGAGTGTCATGAGGAAAGGCGCCTCAGGAATCGTCAGGATTAACTCCATGTGTAAGGAATTTTGATTGATTTTATTTGTCACTTGAAAATTATTGTTAAATGTGTGCCTGCATAACTTTAATAAGATTTATTTTCTTTGATTTGATTTTGTTTTATATAATTTATTTATTTCGATTTTGTATTTTTATTTAAATACTATTATTTATTTAGAGCAGGTACAGCTAAGTGTGCGATGCTTTTGCTATTTCAGAGGGAAAAAAACACATTTTATTTCAAAAAGGCTTTTCAATTAAATAAAATGTTCAAGCTTTGTTTTCGTTTTATTATTTTGTTTGTTTTAAGCTTTGTTTAATTTATATTGTTAATCATCTGACACAAAACAAATGCATAAAGTATCATTTTAACTTTTAAAAAACTATTAACATTTGTTAATAGTACATTGCCTGTCTTTTGTTAATAGGACAAAACATAGTTATTATATTTTATAATATTTTATAAATATATAAAATAAACATTTGTAATGAAATCGTTCAAAAAAATGATATTAGCATTGTTTTAAACTTTGAAAAAGAAGTAGCGCAATGCCTGGCCACTCCCGCGCCGCCTCCTTTTCACAATCCGAGGGAACCGTCTCCGGAATATTAACCTCACTCCTAGAAGTCCAATTCTCATTATTCATGCCTCTTACCTGGGATTGATTGCACACACACACACACACACACACACACACACACACACGCACGCACGCACGCACTCACACGCACACACACACGTGTCAAGTCACTTACATTTTAGATGCAATATTGACTGTTCTTCTGTTTCAGCAGCGAAAATAGTTAAACAAAGATCACAGCAGAACCATTGCATCTCACAGCAACGTGTTTTCTCATTACTGAATGATTCAGCATTTTGAACAAATTGGTTGACTCAAAGATTCAATGACCAATCCATAAACATCTGTCTCATTCATGAATGACTCAGTCGTTCAAACGAATCGTTTGAACGAATGAATCAATGACCCGCTCATTAAGACGGTCGCCTGGCGACACCTAGTGACGGTTTAGTGTTATTTGATTATACACTCAAAATATTCCACAACAAATCCTTTAAATTTAATGATATTCAGAACAGAACACGAATAAAAAAATAACTATAATAAAGCCAAAACTAAATAATTTAAAACAAAAGTAAAAGTAAGTGGTGTTAGGCTCACGTAAATCTCTCTTTAGAATCTAAATGTTGCAACATTTGCGATGTATTTGGATGCTAAACTATTCTTTATTACAGGCTTTGTACTTCACTCACGTTCCAATATCGACGGAAAAAATCATCCTCTTCACTTGTGCAAAAATGTGCTTGGAAAAATCACAGTGGAGCGGTGCTTACTGTGAATGATACAAATTGTACTACTGACTATTTCAACATAGCAGTGTAATTTGTATATGTTAGGTTGAATGTTTTATTATTGTGTGTGTGTGTGTGTGTGTGTTTGTGTGTGTGTGTGTGTGTGTGTGTGTGTGTGTGTGTGTGTGTGTGTGTGTGTCAGTGTGTGTGTGGGGGTCTGGGTGGCTCAGCGCGATTGAACAGTGAAACATACTCCGTCATTTTCTTCATACAGGACATCATTCAAACGTCAAAGTGTTTACTTATATTTGTGTACACTCGCAATAAAACACAACATTGTGTTTTTGTTAAATAAATTAAAGTAATACGTCCCCCGAAATGGCGCTAATTTTAAAATGAAACTAAAATGCTCACGGCTGCACGGGCATTCATAACTCTGCGCGCCCACGGTGAGGGACGAGCAGAACAGAGCGAACGTTGTTTAGTTCATTCCTACTTCCATAGGAATTAATTGAAAAAGCTCACTCTACTCTGCACCATTATTAATGAATTGTGCAGACGTCCTTATTTTACTTTCGCTTTTTACCTGATTTTGAACACAAGAGGGCAGTATAACACTATGTATGATTTGGAAAAAAAAATTTTTTGACTAAACAACCATTCTGGCTGTTTTTAAACTTAAACATTATTCTCTAATTGCTCTCACCATGCCCGTTTCTGAAACTCTGCACATGTCTACTGTCTAATAAATGTGATGTGTCTGTCGGGTTTCATGCAATTTCAAGTATGTTAAGAGTCTCAAAAGCATCAACAAAGAATAATAAAGTTTGATGCGTTGCCACGGCAACAGTATCTAAGATATCAATAATCCTTTCTCAGGTCTACATCTGCCGTGTGTCTACATTATACACATAAAGTTTGAAGCAAATTGGGTAAAAATAAGAGGGTGATTTCAAAGCCTTTAGGAAGTGACACACTTCCTGCTGCCAGTTGGTGGCGCTATAACTTTGACTCACAATAGTCACATCCATGTGATCGGACTCTTACAGCGAACACACTGCTGAAGTTTCATCAAGATCAGTTAATGTATGCAGAAGTTATAACACACTTCCTGTTTCCTTTATTCGCCATAAATTCGTTTCCTCGCCACGGCCAAACCGTTCGAGATATCAAAAATCCCCTGGCAACTTTTCATCCTCAATGTCTTGACTTCATGCTGACCGAGTTTCGTGGCGATTGGTTGAATTCTCTAGGAGGAGTATATCGAATTCCAGGGGCATACGCTTCCAAACAAACCATAATAGCCGACTTCCTGTTGGGCTGGGGTAAAAAGTAAAAGTACAAAGGATATATGAATCGATGAGATCTATATGTGTACCGAGTTTCATATTATTACATTCAAGCGTGTTTGATTTATGGACCAAGTTTTCGGACCCTGTTCCAGGGGGCGCTGTCGAGCCCCCCTGCCACGCCCGGGTACCAGCTTCAGCCCGGCCCTGATGGCCGCGGGTTCTGACCCGTGTGCAAAGTTTCAAGAGTTTTTGAGCATGTTAAGGGCCCCAAAAGTGCGCTGAGAGTCTCAAAAGTATCCAAAAAGAATATTAAAGTTTGATGCGTTGTCACGGCAACAGCATCTAAGATATCAACAATCCTTTCACAGGTCTACATCTGGCGTGTGTCTACATTATACACATCAAGTTTGAAGCAAATCGGGTAAAGCCTGTTTGATTTATGGACCAAGTTTTCGGACCCCGTTCCAGGGGGCGCTGTCGAGCCCCCCTGCCACGCCCGGGTACCAGCTTCAGCCCGGCCCTGATGGCCGCGGTTTCTGACCCGTGTGCAAAGTTTCAAGAGTTTTTGAGCATGTTAAGGGCCCCAAAAGTGCGCTAAGAATCTCAAAAGTATCCAAAAAGAATATTAAAGTTTGATGCGTTGTCACGGCAACAGCATCTAAGATATCAACAATCCTTTCACAGGTCTACATCTGGCTTGTGTCTACATTATACACATCAAGTTTGAAGCAAATAGGGTAAAGCGTGTTGGATATATGGACCAAATTGTCTGACCCGTTCAAGGGGGCGCTGTCGAGCCCCCCTGCCACGCCCGGGTACCAGCTTCAGCCTGGCCCTGATGGCCGCGGGTTTTGTCCCGTGTGCAAAGTTTCAAGAGTTTTCGAGCACGTTAAGAACCCCAAAAGTGCCCGAAAGCATAAAAAAGCATGAAAAAGCTTAAAAAAAGGAATATTAATGTTTGATGCATTGCCATGGCAACAGTATCTAAGATATCAATAATCCTTTCACAGGTCTACATCTGGCGTGTGTCTACATTATGCACATGAAGTTTGAAGCAAATCGGGTAAAAATAAGAGGGTGATTTAAAAGCATTTTGAAAGTGACACACTTCCTGCTGCCAGTTGGTGGCGCTATAACTTTGACTCACAATAGTCACATCCATGTGATCGGGCTCTTACAACGAACACACTGCTGAAGTTTCATCAAGATTAGTTAATGTATGCAGTAGTTATAACACACTTCCTGTTTCACGTTTCTCGCCATAATTTCGTTTACTCGCCACGGCCAAACCGTTCGAGATATCAAAAATCCCCTGGCAATTTTTCATCCTCAGTGTCTTGACTTCATGCTGACCGAGTTTCGTGCCGTGTGTTTGAATTCTCTAGGAGGAGTATTTCACATTCCATTGCATGTGTTTTCCAAACAACCCTTAATAGCCGACTTCCTGTTGGGCTGGGGTAAAAAGTAAGAGCATGAAGTATATATGAACCGATGAGATCTATATGTGTACTGAGTTTCATATTATTACATGCAAGCGTGTTTGATTTATGTACCAAGTGTTCAAACCACGTTCCAGGGGGCGCTGTCGAGCCCCCCTGCCACGCCCGGGTACCAGCTTCAGCCCGGCCCTGATGGCCGCGGGTTCTGAGATGTGTGCAAAGTTTCAAGAGTTTTCGAGCACGTTAAGGCCCCCAAAAGTGCCCAAAAGGTAGTAAAATAATAATAATAATAATAATAATAATAAATATAGCTGCGAGCAGCGATTACGGGCCCAAGCCGGTGGCACCGCAACCCCGGTGCCTTTAGTTACCTAAAGGCACCGGGGTGGCGGTACCACCGGCTTTGGCCCTTCATCGCTGCTCGCAGCTATATTTATTTATATATATATATATATATATATATATATATATATATAAAGCCGGTGGCACCGCCACCCTGGTGCCTTTAGGGTTATTGTGCACGACGTGCAAAAACGTAACCCTGCTTTGACTGTCGAAAAGAAGTGTGCTGTAGAGCTTGTATCAGTGTGGGCTCTGCAAAAGTGTGCATTGAGGGCACATGTCAACCACAAAGTATGCGAGAGCAACCTTCTGAAAGGTCAGGTCTACATCCAGGTCTACATCTGCCGTGTGTTTACATCATAGTAGTGAAGTTTGAAGCAATCAGGTGATTTCAAAGCTTTTTGAAAGTGACAGACTTCCTGCTGCCAGTTGGTGGCGCTATAACCGGGGTGGCGGTGCCGCCGGCTTTGGCCCTTTCACGCTGCTCGCAGCTATATTTATATATATATATATACACACACACAAACACATATATATATATATATATATATACATAAATATATATATATTGTTTTTTTAAGAGACAAGACAGAATATTACTTGCCTGATCTGATTAGAAAAATAGTGTTTGTGTGTGTGTGTGTGTGTGTGGCGTAATTGAACAATGTAGACATAAAGACATACTCCGTCCTTTTGTTCATACAGGACATTATTCAAACTGCAAAGTGTTTACTTATATTTGTGTACACTCGCAATAAAACACAACATTGTGCTTTTGTCAAACTATAAACTCTTGTCAAACTGTAAACTACAACTGTCACCCAACCAAAATCTCTTACACACACACACACACACACACACACACACAGTTTAAAAGCAAAAAATATCAAACAATCCTATTTAAAAACAGTCTGTGGGAGCCATCTTTTGGACATTCATCATATCGCATTGGTTTTCATTTCTTGTCATCAAACAGAGCCCTAATCTGTTTATTTTTTCAGTTACACATTCTACATTGATTAAAAAAGAAAAATCAAAGGTGTTTTTATTTTATACAGAAATAAATAATCTATCATTCAGATGAGAATAAAGTTAGTGTTAGTTCAAATTTTAAGGAAAACAAATATATGATCTGAAATATAGCACATTCATGTAAAATTCATTTAGGTTCGATTACCAAACATACAATCTTAATGTAATTTAAAGCAAACAATACATTTAAAATATATGGGTTGTATGACTATTTTTTAATATAAAAAGATATATATCCAAAAAGACAAGGTCTAAAGTTTAACAAGGGTTAAACTCTTATCACTGTAACAGACACAATCACACACACAATCACACACACACACACACAAGTCAAATCACTTACATTTTAGATGCAATATTGACTTTTTTTCTGTTTCAGCAGCGAAAATAGTTAAACAAAGATCACAGCAGAACCATCGCGCATCTCACAGCAACGCGTTCTCATTACTGAATGATTCAGCATTTTGAACGAATCGGTTGACTCAAAGATTCAATGACCAATCAATCCATAAACATCTATCTCATAAGTGTTTACTTATATTTGTGAA
Organism: Rhinichthys klamathensis goyatoka; assembly: GCF_029890125.1. NCBI lineage: Eukaryota > Metazoa > Chordata > Actinopteri > Cypriniformes > Leuciscidae > Rhinichthys > Rhinichthys klamathensis. The sequence goes on from NW_026606762.1 coordinate 2,433,829, forward strand.
CAATCGCAATAAAACACAACATTGTGCTTTTGTCAAACTGTAAACTACAACTGTCACCCAACCAAAATCTCTTTTTTATTTTATACAGAAATAAATAATCTATCATTCAGATGAGAATAAAGTTAGTGTTAGGTCAAATTTTAAGGAAAACTCTGAAATATAGCACATTCATTTAAAATTCATTCAGGTTCAATTACCAAACATACAAATCTTAATGTAATTTAAAGCAAACAATACATTTAAAATATATGGGTTGTATGCCTATTTTTTTTTATATAAAAAGATTTATATCCAAAAAGTAAGACACAATCATACACACACACACACACACACACACACACACACACACACACACACAGACACACACACACACAGACACACACACAAGTCAAATCACTTACATTTTATATGCAATATTGACTTTTTTCTGTTTCAGCAGTGAAACTAGTTAAACAAAGATCACAGCAGAACCATCGAGCATCTCACAGCAACGTGTTTTCTCATTACTGAATGATTCAGCATTTTGAACGAATCGGTTGACTCAAAGATTCAATGACTAATCCATAATCTGTCTCATTCATGAATGACTCAGCCGTTCGAACGAATCGTTCGAACAAATGAATCAATGACTCGCTCATTAAGACGGTCGCCTGGCGACACCTAATGACGGCTTAGTGATATGTTTAAAAGTATCATTCTTTCAAACGATTGTTAATTAACTCATATTTGAAACATAAGCTATATATATATATACACACATATATACACACAAAAATAAAATAAAAACACATTTGAAGCGTGTTTGCTTACTAAATTGTGAGCAGAACGAAAGTTGCAGCAAATATCAGCAACAGGAGTCAAATTTCATTAATCACGAGAGTGAAGAGCTGACTGAAAAGATGATGACGGAATAGGCTATTTTATGTAAAAGCGCCTATTTAAGCGAATCTATCATTGTACTCTTTTGTTGTTGTGTTTTCCGTGAAAAATAATAGACTATTGAACTCACAATTCAAGCAATTGGCCCCCGATATTGCACTAATTTTAAAGTGACACTAAAAAGTATGCGGCTGCAGTGGCATTCATTACGGTGCGCGTCCATGGCGACGAGCGAGCAAAACAGAGCGAACGTTTTTTCATTTCTACTTCCATAGAAATTCATTCGAGCGCACTGTGAGCGCCACCACTATAAATGTCCTTACTTTATTTTCACTTTTAACTTAGCGATATAAAAGCCCCCGGTGTTACACGTCAAATAACCGGTCACATAGCAGCTACCTATATTTAAATACAACAGGCCTACCTGATTTTGAACACAAGAGGGCAGTATAGCCCTATGTATTATTTGATATATTTATTTTTTAACTGAATAGTGCATCCTGGCTGTTTTTAAACTTGTACATTATTCTTAAATTGAAAACAAGAATAAAATGGGTTTAGTTCTGATATTTGTATAATTTTATCTAGAAATAAATGGTGTATAATTAAATTTTTAGAAGATATGAGGCTTTTAGTGTTTATTTTTTTTTACATGACTTTAATCCCTCGCCATAGCAAAACAATTAGAGATATTCAATAGATATTCACAATTATGCTTCTTTAATGTATTTTCATCATGTTGAAAAAGTTTGGTGGGAATAAAATAAACCACTTAAGAGGAGTGGGTAAAAATGTAGAGCCTGGTTTTGCAAAACATCCACATTAAGACCAAAATAGCCCACTTCCTGTTGGGCTGGCTTAAAGTTGTTTGGCCCGATGAGATCTATATGTGTACAGAGTTTCATAATATTACATGCAAGTGTGTTTGATTTATGGACCAAATTTTCTGACCAAGTTAATTTAATTAATAAACTAATTATATAAAACTATTTTCAATGCACTACAATTCAACTGGTTATATGCCTTTACTTATTAATACAACTTATTTAAAAAATACAAGGCGTAAGACATTTTTTTTTCTTTTTTAATGCAGGCCAAACCACACAGCAGTCAAATGGTTAATCTAGCCCCCCTCCCCCTCCCCCTCCCCACACTCACAGACACACACACACACACATAGACGTAGGCTCAGAGAGAGAGAGACATAAAATGACAATTTTCAAACCAAAATATCTGACTTCCTGTTGGTTGGAGCTATTGAGTGTAAATTAGAAAGTTGTCTGGCTGGAGGAGAACAATACACATACCGATTTTTATTACTGTAGATAAAATCAATCCCCCCACTTTTGACAAAAGGTGGCGCTACTGAGCCCCTCACCACGCCCGTTTCTGAAACTCTGCACATGTCTACTGTCTAATAAATGTGATGTGTCTGTCGGGTTTCATGCAATTTCAAGTATGTTAAGAGTCTCAAAAGCATCAACAAAGAATAATAAAGTTTGATGCGTTGCCACGGCAACAGTATCTAAGATATCAATAATCCTTTCTCAGGTCTACATCTGCCGTGTGTCTACATTATACACATAAAGTTTGAAGCAAATTGGGTAAAAATAAGAGGGTGATTTCAAAGCCTTTAGGAAGTGACACACTTCCTGCTGCCAGTTGGTGGCGCTATAACTTTGACTCACAATAGTCACATCCATGTGATCGGACTCTTACAGCGAACACACTGCTGAAGTTTCATCAAGATCAGTTAATGTATGCAGAAGTTATAACACACTTCCTGTTTCCTTTATTCGCCATAAATTCGTTTCCTCGCCACGGCCAAACCGTTCGAGATATCAAAAATCCCCTGGCAACTTTTCATCCTCAATGTCTTGACTTCATGCTGACCGAGTTTCGTGGCGATTGGTTGAATTCTCTAGGAGGAGTATATCGAATTCCAGGGGCATACGCTTCCAAACAAACCATAATAGCCGACTTCCTGTTGGGCTGGGGTAAAAAGTAAAAGTACAAAGGATATATGAATCGATGAGATCTATATGTGTACCGAGTTTCATATTATTACATTCAAGCGTGTTTGATTTATGGACCAAGTTTTCGGACCCTGTTCCAGGGGGCGCTGTCGAGCCCCCCTGCCACGCCCGGGTACCAGCTTCAGCCCGGCCCTGATGGCCGCGGGTTCTGACCCGTGTGCAAAGTTTCAAGAGTTTTTGAGCATGTTAAGGGCCCCAAAAGTGCGCTGAGAGTCTCAAAAGTATCCAAAAAGAATATTAAAGTTTGATGCGTTGTCACGGCAACAGCATCTAAGATATCAACAATCCTTTCACAGGTCTACATCTGGCGTGTGTCTACATTATACACATCAAGTTTGAAGCAAATCGGGTAAAGCCTGTTTGATTTATGGACCAAGTTTTCGGACCCCGTTCCAGGGGGCGCTGTCGAGCCCCCCTGCCACGCCCGGGTACCAGCTTCAGCCCGGCCCTGATGGCCGCGGTTTCTGACCCGTGTGCAAAGTTTCAAGAGTTTTTGAGCATGTTAAGGGCCCCAAAAGTGCGCTAAGAATCTCAAAAGTATCCAAAAAGAATATTAAAGTTTGATGCGTTGTCACGGCAACAGCATCTAAGATATCAACAATCCTTTCACAGGTCTACATCTGGCTTGTGTCTACATTATACACATCAAGTTTGAAGCAAATAGGGTAAAGCGTGTTGGATATATGGACCAAATTGTCTGACCCGTTCAAGGGGGCGCTGTCGAGCCCCCCTGCCACGCCCGGGTACCAGCTTCAGCCTGGCCCTGATGGCCGCGGGTTTTGTCCCGTGTGCAAAGTTTCAAGAGTTTTCGAGCACGTTAAGAACCCCAAAAGTGCCCGAAAGCATAAAAAAGCATGAAAAAGCTTAAAAAAAGGAATATTAATGTTTGATGCATTGCCATGGCAACAGTATCTAAGATATCAATAATCCTTTCACAGGTCTACATCTGGCGTGTGTCTACATTATGCACATGAAGTTTGAAGCAAATCGGGTAAAAATAAGAGGGTGATTTAAAAGCATTTTGAAAGTGACACACTTCCTGCTGCCAGTTGGTGGCGCTATAACTTTGACTCACAATAGTCACATCCATGTGATCGGGCTCTTACAACGAACACACTGCTGAAGTTTCATCAAGATTAGTTAATGTATGCAGTAGTTATAACACACTTCCTGTTTCACGTTTCTCGCCATAATTTCGTTTACTCGCCACGGCCAAACCGTTCGAGATATCAAAAATCCCCTGGCAATTTTTCATCCTCAGTGTCTTGACTTCATGCTGACCGAGTTTCGTGCCGTGTGTTTGAATTCTCTAGGAGGAGTATTTCACATTCCATTGCATGTGTTTTCCAAACAACCCTTAATAGCCGACTTCCTGTTGGGCTGGGGTAAAAAGTAAGAGCATGAAGTATATATGAACCGATGAGATCTATATGTGTACTGAGTTTCATATTATTACATGCAAGCGTGTTTGATTTATGGACCAAGTGTTCAAACCACGTTCCAGGGGGCGCTGTCGAGCCCCCCTGCCACGCCCGGGTACCAGCTTCAGCCCGGCCCTGATGGCCGCGGGTTCTGAGATGTGTGCAAAGTTTCAAGAGTTTTCGAGCACGTTAAGGCCCCCAAAAGTGCCCAAAAGGTAGTAAAATAATAATAATAATAATAATAAATAATAATCCTAAGGAAAACAATAGGGCCTTCGCCTTTTCAAGGCTTGGGCCCTAATAATAATAATAAATAATAATCCTTAGGAAAACAATAGGGCCTTCGCCTTTTCAAGGCTTGGGCCCTAATGAAATATTTTTGATTGAAAAAAAATTAAAGAAACCGTAAATATTTTAAAACTGCATTTCACTTCATTTGGCAACACTGGCTTTTTGGTCAGCATGAAATGTAAATTAACCATATTTAATTTATAAATGCATGTTATTGATCTTATTGTGAACGATTAACTTTAAGGACATTTAAGAAAATATATAAATATTAGGGGTGTAACGATACCCTCATGTCACGATTCGATACATATCACGATACTGAACTCACGATACGATATTATTGCGATACTCCAAGACATATGATAAAAGGTTAACAAAAAATGTACTGTTGATTAAAATGCTAAATTTGATATTACATTGTGTGTGTAAATGAATAGACTTGGACTCTGTGCGTTTAACCCAAGGACAATAGAAACACCAGAATAAAAATATTCATGATTCTGAAGCTGAAAATACAGAATTATTTTAGACAAATATTCTTGCACTTTTTCACTGAGTAGATATATCTAAAATATTGTTGGACACTTTTTACTGGTCAGGTAACAAAAGACATTTGGCATTATCAGGACCCACAAATATTCCCCCATTCCATTATTATACATTATATTCAACATTATATATAGCAGTTTAATGTAGTACCGACACTAAAACTCTGAAAACTTGAATTTTTGGTAACGCTTCCTTTTACAGTCCAGTTACCCATGTAAATACTATGTACTTATTTTAGTAACTACAATTACTGGGTAATAACAAGTACTTACCCTGAACCTACCCCTAAACCTACCCCTGTTCCATGTACTTACCTTATATTAGCCAGTACTTTCTAGGTTCTAAGTACACTGTAAGTATACTGTAAGTACTGTACTGTAAAAGAAAGCGTTACCCAATTTTTTTCTCACACAGTAATTTTTTTTTCTGGGGACTATCCACGATACGTATTGTTGGATTTTTGTATTGCGATATATTGTGGCACGATATATTGTTACACCCCTAATAAATATTGATATTCACATAGATTATCGCCCAGACCTAGGTCTATTTTGCCTAATATTTTATAAGAATTTAAAACCCTTTAATTTGCACCAAGTCAAACAAATGCTCTACTTCATGCAAAACAACATGTCCAAACCTGAATGTGTGGCTTTAGGTTCTTCCAGGTGACGGCGTGTGCGATTCCCTGGTTGATGTAATTCAGTGTCTGCTGCAAAACTCTAGGAGCCACGTATTGCTTTTCCTTATACTGATACAACACCTTCAACAGTACCTATCAGAAACAGAGTCAAAGTTCATTAGTTATCAGCACACAACATGTCAACAACCCACTGAACCATCTATTGAGGTCTCCTGTTTACCTGCTGTGCAGCCACGGCATAACCCTTGAGGAAAAGCTCTGCAAACTCGGTGTACTCTTTGGTTGTGTTGCCAGGGCTGCCATACCTTTGGGGCAAAAAAAACATGCATGAAAATCCAGTAACGGTTTCAAACACACAAGACCTTCCGCTGAAAATAACTAATCGAGTGTTTCCAACTGCTCAGCGTGGGCTGAAATTCAAATGGACCATGAGTCATCTGCGAAAGCTTTATATGTAGCGCTCTCGGGAGGAAGTGATGTTATGTTACTGTACCTCTCGAAGAGCCGGGCGAGGATGTGAAGCGCCCACTTCTTGCACTTCCACCAGGGCTGTTCGGGCCTCTCGTCTTCATCCACCTGAAGGGTCTCCTGCAAAGCCACACAGAAGCACTTTAGAAGATCACGCACCAAAACTGAACCCTGCATACTATTAAAAAGTATGTGAAATTGAATAGTCAACATTTTAAGTGGATCAAAACCTTCCATCAAAGTTATACATGAATTTTGAACAATACCCATTCTTGTCTTAGAACTTTTTTGATCCACTTCAAATGTTGACTACTGTAGTGGTATGTAGAACATCGATTTGAGATCTTTAGGTAGAGTTTATAGGCTTTTGTAGGAGAATATGGAGGCTGGCCAGTGGTAGAGTCGTTTAGACGTCACAGGGCCAGTACTATGATCTCCAGTGGCTCTGTGGCTGTGAGTGTGGCGTGAGAGCCGTCCCACAGCCTGTAAGACACAGACCGGAGACGGCACTAAACGTAGACGGACACTACGCACACCGTCCACTAACAGCCAATGACTGACACTTTCAGAACATTAAGGGTACGTTTGCATGACACCGATGTACTAAAAACGGTAGTTTTTCGTGTACAGACGACAACGGTCAAAATGATCGTGAGAGGGGATCGTTTTGAAAACTCTGTATTATGAATGCCAGGCCAGTGGGTGGCGATGTTACCTTGTAAGGACGCACTACGCGCCTACAGTAACTTGTTTTTATCTGTTTTAAGTTTAAGGAAAAGCATGTCTTATGCATATATTTATCTTAATGTAACTTATTATTCTACCCTATTCTATACTATCCACTTTCTGCTGTAATGTTGAAATTTCTCACTTGTGAGACAAATAAAGGCTGATCTAATCTAACACGTGCGCGCTTGACGTCACCGTTTTCACATATTCGCATTTTTGATAACAGTAATAACAAAAAAGCACAAAAAAAAAACGTATTGCAACTATTGGATGGCAGACCTGCTACAAATTATGTTTAGTGAAGTTTTTGTTCAGGCATCAACTGAAAATCTCGAAGATGTCCGTTCATTAAAATGAAGATCGAATAAAAGTAAAAAATCAATACACAGTTGATTCTAGCTTATCCACTGAAAATTAATTTGTTACAATACATCTCAATACATCTACATTGATTTGTAAACAAACCGAAACTGCGGTACGTCACAAGCAAAAATGACAAATTATGATAACCAGAAGCACATCCTTACTGGAGGAACATCTCTGTCCACGACGGTCTTCAGGATCTCCATCCACTCAGTGAGAATCTGGCGATTGATCAACTCCAGAGGGAGGTTGTACTGTAAAAACACCAATCAATTAATGCCAGACCCAAACTACAAAAGCTTCTTTCTGGATAAGCTGTGATCTCCTTGTTTACAGAAATGACGGCAGTACCTGGAAGAGAGCGTAAAGGATCTTAAAGATCTGCTTCTGAACGAGCGCAGACTCGCCGGAGGGGTCCGGCAGCAACTGTATGAACCGGTCCTTCAGCATTGGCATGAAGATCTGCATGGCAGCGACCAGCGGCTGGCGCTCCTCAGGCTTCTTATACCTTACAAAAAAGAAAAAATACAGACTTGCATCAGGACAACTGGTGGTAGTGCCGTTAGCTCACACTGACTGCTCAAATCCATTTTTTTTGGTACACCAGTCAATTAGGTTCAGTTGTTTAAACTATTAAGAAACATACAAACTAAAATAAATCAAATGTGGTTCGAAATCTGATTTATCTACATATAGTCTTTAAAAAAAAAAATCTAGTCACGCAATTTAACTACAGCTACAATAAATACTAAATACAAAAATGAGTACAGCTACAAGTTTTTAGGGATAGCTACAGTTATTTATAGAATAAAATAAATTTATATTTAACGGTGTTAATTGTACATTGCAAAGGATTCACTTTATCAATCATTTGTGACAATTATTTAATGAACAAAGCACACAAATGTACAGCAAAGTCCGCATGAACGCAGTTATTTCTTTCCGAATGTCATAATTGTGACAGCCCTAGTTCCATGCACAATTAAGTAAATAAAGTATATGTAACGTATCATGTAAATGCCTTAAATAATTTGATCAGGAAAATGTTAAAACAGTTTAGGCTAAAACAATTTAGAAGACTTGAATTGACAGAACAGCTGATGCATACGGTATTAGCTTATTCAGGTGTCAAGATTTTGGTTAAAACAGAAAACCACAATGTGACAATCTCATAATTTGTCAATTGTAAACGCTCGTGTTGTAGACTTGACATCATTTTTGATAATCATCAGCATTTTGTTGATCATTGAAAGTTTCATGGACCTTGGCAGCAAGCTAAATGTGCCGATATGTAGAACAGTCATCATGTTGACGACTACAGCAACCAATGTAGATATAACAGAAACTGAATGCACAAACAAAATAAAATATCAAATCAGACACTCAGTGCCAAAGCCTGGTTTCTCAGAAATTGTGTTCATGTCTCTCTTACTCGTAATTCTTCACCAGCTGGTAGAGGCACAGGAGGATGCCCAGCCAGTAAGCACTGTTGTCAGACTGCAGGTAGAAGCCGATCTTGTCCACGATAGCCGTCCATCTACTGGGGTAGTCGTGCTTGATCATGTGGTGAATGCAAGTTGTGAGTTGCACTCTTTGAAAGTGAGAAGAAAAAGGTTAGAAAAGAAAGTGATCCGACACTCCCTCCCCCTCCCGTATGGCAAGCCGTTTTAACTTTTATTCATTTCCAGGATATGAATTCTTGATATCAACAATTAAATTTTCACTAGTTCACTAGTTTTCACAATAAATTATAATTATTGATATCAGGAATAATATTTCTACTAGTAACAATGGCAATTTTTGATATCAGGAATTACATTTTCACTAGTAACAATGCTAATTCTTGACATTTACATTTTCACTAGTTAAAATGATAATTCTTGATGTCAACAATTGAATTGCAACTAGTAAAAACTATAATTCTTGATATCTGTAATTGTATTTTCACTAGTGAAATGTCACCATAGGCTGCCATTCAAAATCAATTCTTGATATCAAGAATTTATTTCTTACTATAGTTGAAATTCCAATTTCACATATCAGAAATTCAATTCTTACTAGTAAAAACCTTTATTTTTGATATCAAGAATTAAATTGTCACTAGTTGAAATGTCTATTCTTGATATTAACAATTGAATTGCTACTAGTAACAATGTTCATTTTTGATATCAATAATTCAATTTTCACTAGTGACAATGTTAATTTCTGATATCATGAATGTGATTGTTACTAGTAAGAAAGCCATTTTAGATATCTGAAATAATATTGATATCAGAAGTACATTTTCAGATATCAAAAATGAAACATTTCACTAGTAGCAATTCAGTTGTTGATATCAAGAATAGACATTTAGACTAGTGATAATTTAATTATTGATATCAGGAATTCACATTTTTACTAGTAACAATGTAATTATTGATATCAAAAATTATATTTCTACTAGTAAGAAATCAATTCTTGATATCAACAATTGATTTTGAATGGCAGTCTATGGTGACATTTCACTAGTGAAAATACAATTGTTGATATCAAGAATAAAATTTTTGATATCAATAATTCAATTGTTGATATCAAGAATTGAATTGTTGATATCAAAAATGTAATTGTTGATATCAAAAAAATTAATTGTTGATATCAAAAATGTAATTGTTGATATCAAGAATTCATATCCTGGAAATGAATAAAAGTTAAAACGGCTTGCCATAGTGTACATGTAGCTGTGTGTTACCTGATGCGCTCTGGGGACTGGATGATGGCCTCCACTATGTTGTCTCGAATGAACTGCCTGTCCTCTTCAGGGATGTTACTGGTAGGCGTTTCAGTGCTTGCACTATCTCCTTCACTCCAGTACTGTGTCACCATGTTCTTCAGGTAGATCACACCTGAATGACAACGACAGAGGTCAGAGACAGCAGGCCCAGAGCGCTCTTTTTGTTTTGACGCATTTGTAAAATGCATTTAGAAATGTGTGCAAAAAACCCCCCCTCAAATTATGAAATTTAACCCTGGTCTCACACACAAAGCTTAAGCCTAGTCCCAGACTAAAATTAGGGATGCACCGAAATGAAAATTCTTGTCCGAAACCGAAAACCGAAAAAGAGGAAACCAAGGCCGAAAACCGAAACACCGAAAGAAATTATGCCAATTATAAGTACCATTGCATTTATGGCTATGATGACTGTGTACAAACTTCACTAAAATCAAGGCATTGCAATTGCATAAATTAATATAAAATTTTCAAAGAATAAATCAATTACAAATTATGCAAATATTTATTTAGCACATTGCAACAATGCACAGTATAAAATCAAATTCAAACTAAAATGTTTAACTTGACCCCACTCATGTGTACATTAAATAATAATCTACTGGCCTGCAGAAAGGTTTTAAAATTAAATGTTCTTCTCTCATAAAACCAAAGCCGAGCACGAACTTCTCATCACACCAGCACCCAGTTTGCACGTCTAAATTAGTTGCTTACATTTTTAAAAATGAGCATACACTAGCATAAAAAAGCCTTTTTAATGAACAAAGGTCAATGTTTAATACAAATGTACATGAAACTTAATGAAATATGTTTAGTGAAATTAGAAAATATTCAAGAGCGTTAATTTAGTTGTATACATACATGTTCCCATATACATATTTTTTTTGTAATGTCACAAGTAATAATCTCAGGGTTTACTGGGTTTTACATGATTATTTTTGTATTGGTGGTGGTATACTAAAAAATAAACATTGTCACGTGTTTATCTTCTTCTCACCGATTCCTGATGGTTAGAGGACAGTTACTTGAGTCGTCCCCTGTCGTTTCTAAGAATAGTACAACGGCGATCGCGTCAAGTATAAACACCTCGACCGTTTGGAGAGGTGCGCGCGCTCTGTGGAGACTCGCGCTGCGGAGGAAGGCGAAAGTATAAACAAGGCTTCCGTCTCCTCGCGGGTTCAGATATACTGAAATACACACCGCAGACACGTTGCTTGCTTCAGACAAGTACGTGCAGGTCGCGGTTTCTGTTTGCGTCATCACAACATTTCGGCCGTATTGTTTCGGTGATAAAAGTCTTTCGGCCGAAAACCGAAAATGCACTTTTGGGCCATTTTCGGCCGAAAATTTTCGGTGGCCGAATATTCGGTGCATCCCTAACTAAAATGCATGTTTGAGCCGGTTTAACTGAAAGCAACTTGCACTGACATATCTTAAAATTTGTCTGTGCCATTGTTTTGTCTCAGGTTTATATAAAGAAACTTTAAATGCCCTGATTGAACTAAGGCCTAATTCTGGCTGAGTCTAAGATCTGTCTGTGAAACCAAGCCTTGATGTCTTAATCTCAAATGGTGTAAAAAAAATCTCTTAATTATCCTTTTAAAAGGTCTTAAATATGGGATTGAATCACGATACAGCCTAAGGTGATTATTAAACATCAAAAGGCTATGGTTTTATTAAATAAAGGAGCGCTGCAGATTTAAGTCAAAACACAGCACTGTAGATCAGCTCGCCACCAGCGGATACTGCACAAACGATTGCTTATGATCTACTGTTGATGAATTATGACAATGTTTACGTTGTAATATGTTGTAGATGGTTCTAAGAGTGCATATTTTATCTCCCTCATCATTTAAAAAGAGCTTATAAATGTCTCCTTATATCTTTTTATAAAGGGAAAACACATTTTTCGATCCATTTTCTTTACAAAGAATTTTAAAGTGCTCCTATTTTTGTAAATTCCTGCGGCCACTTCAGTCTCAAACCTTATGCTTTGATTGAAAAACACGTATAAACTAGGGCTGTCAAATGATTAATCGTGATTAATCACATCCAAAATAAAAGTTTTTTTTACATAATATATGTGGGTGCACTGTGTATAATTATATTATATATTTATATTTATATATATATATATATATATATAAATATATATATAAATAAATACACACACATGCTTGTATATATTTAAGAAATATTTGCATGTATATACTGTATATAGATTTATATATACTTTATATTATATATAAATATAAATATTTTATATATAAATAATATTTTTTTCTTAAATATACATGCATGCGTGTGTATTTATATATACAACAATTATACACAGTGCACCCACATATATTATGTAAAAAAAATTTTTTTATTTTGGATGTGATTGATTAATCATTTGACAGCCCTAGTATAAACATGTGGTCATGTTAGAGAAACTCTGCTGCTTTATTGATAATAGACCTTTTTGCCCACCAAATATTGCCAATGTATGAAGCACAACTCACACAGAACAGAAGTCGCTGTCAAATTCTTTCTGTTGGTCAGTGGCAATTCACTTTAACAACCCATTGCGAAATCTGAGTGGGGAAATGCATTGCCCTCACAAAAATTTCTCAAACACGTGGATTGCTACTGAAATGACTGGATTTCTGCAAAATACATATAGTAAAAGTGGCATTAAAGCACACCCTTCTGAATATATTTGAAAACATGTTGGCCTTGAAACCTAGCCCAGTTTTACACAAAGAAAGGCTGAGGTTAACATGCTTGAATGCACACGTGATGTCAAGAAAGCCTGAGCTATGTCAGGAACTCAATGCAGCTGTGCATCCGTTGAAAAATCCCAGCAGGTGTACTTGAGGCCTCGCCAGAAACAGCTTTAATTCTATTCACAGCTTCACTAAAAAACGCTCATACAAAAAAAAAAAAAAAAAAACTTAAACTTTGGGGAAAAAATAGAATGAAAAAAAAAAAAAAAAAGTTTTCATTGAGGCCTTTACTCAGCATCAGCAGTTAAAAAACATGACTACTCACAGGCAGCCAGACCATATGTGTGTAATACAGTCTGTGGACGGTTAAAGCACACAAAGATGCCAGCGTGAGTGCTGAATATGTAACCAGAATTAGCTGACAGCGAGGATGAATTAGACCGGAGACAATCAAACAGCAGAGCGATTACAGACGGGTTCATGAAGCCGGAAGAGAGTAATCCTGCCCGCTGCTGCTGAATCAGCAACTCTTCTCATGCCTCTCTCTCGAATCCACGCTGTGATCTGCAATTGGGCATGGGATCACTGGACTGACAAATAGTGTCAGGTGGTACTTATTTTTAAGTTAGTTAGGTATGTTTAAGTTAGTCAGAGTATGCTTAACACTGCAGAGTTTTTGTTCAGCGCGAGTTCTGATGCAGTCTAATGCAGTGAGAGAGAGAGAGAGAGAGAGAGAGAGAGAGAGAGAGAGAGAGAGAGAGAGAGAGAGAGAGAGAGAGAGAGAGAGAGAGAGAGAGAGAGAGAGAGAGAGAGAGAGAGAGAGAGAGAGAGAGAGAGAGAGAGAGAGAGAGAGAGAGAGAGAGAGAGAGAGAGAGAGAGAGAGAGAGAGAGAGAGAGAGAGAGAAATGCATTTCCCCACTCAGATTTCGCAATGGGTTGTTAAAGTGAATTGCCACTGACCAACAGAAAGAATTTGACAGCGACTTCTGTTCTGTGTGAGTTGTGCTTCATACATTGGCAATATTTGGTGGGCAAAAAGGTCTATTATCAATAAAGCAGCAGAGTTTCTCTAACATGACCACATGTTTATACTTATTTTTCAATCAAAGCATAAGGTTTGAGACTGAAGTAGCCGCAGGAATTTACAAAAATAGGAGCACTTTAAAATTCTTTGCAAAGAAAATGGATCGAAAAATGTGTTTTCCCTTTATAAAAAGATATAAGGAGACATTTATAAGCTCTTTTTAAATGATGAGGGAGATAAAATATGCACTCTTAGAACCATCTACAACATATTACAACGTAAACATTGTCATAATTCATCAACAGTAGATCATAAGCAATCGTTTGAGAGAGAGAGAGAGAGAGAGAGAGAGAGAGAGAGAGAGAGAGAGAGAGAGAGAGAGAGAGAGAGAGAGAGAGAGAGAGAGAGAGAGAGAGAGAATTACCTCAGTCTGTGCATCTCTCAACAGTATTCGGCACCAGCGTCTACTAGGGGTTGAACCGATTACGACCTTAATGAAATACCGTGACGCTTTAAAACCCTTGTGTTATGTTGCGGGTCAATTTGACCCGTTTCGATTTTCAAGTTGTTGGAAATACTGGTTAACCTTTGTTTTTTTTCTTGATATTTTGTGAATTTTTCTCATTTATCATGATGAACATGCATGCAAAGTTTCAACATGCTGATGTGTTTTGACATATACAAACAAAATTACTGTTACGTTTGTGATGTTCGCGGGTCAATTTGACCCTCATAGACAGCCATTCAAAAGCAACTGTACAGACACAAAATAAAAACATTTATTTTCTGTATGTAAGGGCACTTCAACTCCAGTTCTAACGTGCAAGTGCATCTAAAAGTGCTCTAACCCTAACCAAACACACTTGAAAAAGCTAAAATCACAGTGTTTAGAATTATTTGCAAATTACAGATGAAAATCTTTGTCAGACACAGATAGTAAAATAAGTTCTCATTTCAATATTCAAAATATCTAAAATACCTAGCTTTTAACCAAAACTTTTATGTAGGATTTTCAAAGGCAGCTTCACAGAGCCAAAAAATAAATAAAAAACATTTATTTGATGTATGATTTTGTTATGTTTGGTTTCTCACTTCCCAGTGAGTGAATAATGAAACTAGGAAAATAGGTCTTAGGAAACTAGGGAAAGTTAACTTAGGAAAATGAAAAATGTTCATTATACAGCAACTTTTTGTGTTCAGTTATGATGTTCAAAGCATAAAATGTAAAAAAAAAAAAAAAAAAAAAAAAGGAAAAAAATATATATGCAAAAAAAAAATCAGTAAACTGTTTATTTTCCAATTTTGTCAAAACAAAACTGTTTTAAAAAATTTTTTTAATTTTTTTTCATAAATCATATTTTCAGATATAATGTTTTTGTAATGTTTGACAAATGTTGATATTAAAAGTTTACAGTTTGTATCTAAATCTTTGTTGTTTTTCATAGTGTGATTTTTGAGGAATTGTATTGAATCCAATTAGGGTCAATTTGACCCGGTCCATAAGGGGTGTACACAGAATTCGAACAGAACACAAGGGTTAAGCTTGACGTCGACTAGTCGCGTTGATCATGTGACACTATGTACAATAGCAAAACTACGTTTATCTGCACCACGCTAGTGAGAAACGCCATGTAGCTTCTTAAGTTGCTGAACTATTTTACTGACAAAATCAGAGCAGCACTGCGAGTGTGTGTCCGTACTGTACGTGTGTGCGTTTGAGTGGGAGAAAGAGATATGTGCTTTAAAAATAAAACTATATTTATTTGCTTGGTCAGTGTCGTCGTGGGTTTTGGGTCTTTTTTTGTTGTAGTCTGTAAAGACCATTGAAATAACTGAAAACATTTCGATAAGTTGTGCTCTATCTTTTAACACACTTTCAGACGTTCATTCATGTTTATTTGGCGCTGTAACTGGTATTATTAAGGCAGAAGAGGAGATCATGTGCTGCTGCTTCTCTTGAGCTGAGCTGAGCCAAAGCGCCAAAACGCTATTTATGTTTTCGAATTTCGTAAAAAATGGACGTAATTCGAAATTTGAGACTTTATTTCATAATAATAGTCACAAAGCACAAAGATTATTGCGTTTTATTGGATGGTATGCGCGCTACAATGTTCCATTCATTCATCAAATGAAAACAGGATGACTAATCGATTCTTGAGATTTAAGAATCGATTCTTGAGATTTAAGAATCGATATCGGTTGTAAAAATGAGAATCGATTAATATCGAGAAATCGATATTTTTTACCCAGCCCTAATATATATATAGATACACATACACACAGAAGCATCTGAAAAGTAGTGGGATGATGTGACAAATTTATTTTTAATGTTTATTCCTGAAACAACAGGAATTTCCAAGATTAAAAATGCCCCCCTGACTTCAATGAGAAACGTATGCGGGCTGTATGCGTGTTATTCAAACACACAGTAACAGAATGTCTCAGCTCTGTGTCAACATATGACATCTGATACTAAAGGAGAAACAGGGACGCTCAGTCATGGACTGACAGTGAGGAGGAGGTGTGAGTGTGCAGTTCATCTTGAATAGTATGACAGCAGCATTGGGAGTAACACTGGTTAGTGTCGGGGATGTAAGTCATGAAGAGTCGTAACCGTACCTGCTTGCCTTATAGGCAAATCCAACTGGTCCGACATGGTCACCCGCAGTAGTGTAGACACAAAGTTCATCTGGCTATGGCCCTGTGGAGAGGAAAACAATCAAACATGTAATAAATACACAGTTTCACTTCCCATAAAACACCTGACTGAATCTGGATGAGTTGAGCTACAGTTCTGTGAAGATCAGCGTTATTATGGTTTTATTCATATTTTGAATTAGCTTTCATTTTTAGTTTCAATTTAAGTAATTTTATCAAGTGCTTTTTGTCATTTTATGAAAACCATTTAGGTGTAAAAGCGATTCAGGTTGCATGACAATTAACGATAATTCCCAACTGACCCTAATAACTTTTTTTTTTATTAAGTTATCGCTGTTATTCAAGGAAATATTCAGTATGGAAAGTCCGAAATCTCTTTATTTTCCAAATACAGCTGCGGTTTGGTCACACCACAGAAATGCTGTCAGTACAAAGCGCAAAGTTGCAGTTATGCTTCTTCAGCATGCGTCATGAATCAGACTTTTATAATAACTGCCAGTGTAGATGTTTACAAACAGGCCTGTATTGCAGCATTGATGAACTGAAACAGCATTTCAGAGAACTCCTTGCAAGTTCATTTCCAAACAAACACCACATCCACTTCTGGCCTCTCACACTGAACACCATAGGAGCTACAAAACGGCAAACGCACTAGCTAAGATTTATGTGGAAAGAGGCACTGACATCTAGCCAGCTTGACTACAATTTATGAAGCGCCACCATGTATGGTCATCTCAAAGTGTTTTCCCTCCCTTTGAATATGGTCTTTCAAAAACAGAGCGTCCTGAGATGAACATGTCCTGTGGTGATTCTCTCGTAACAAGCAAGCGCAGAATAAAAGGATGCAGGCTGAAATGCCATGACAGCGTTCTCACCCGAACACTAAAGCGTCAGCTCACAGGAATCCAAGCCTGTCGTCCACATGGGCCGCCTGGAGCCGGGCCAGCTCAGACAGTGACTGTCACAGGAGACCGCAGCAGGCATCAATCCTTAATATGCAATAATTCCCAAACGACCAAGCTAACCATTACCTTATTCCCGTAATCAAATGTACTTTGTCAAAAGAATTCATGTAAAAGCCTTAAGAAAATGTTTTGTTCTCTAGAAAGACTTTTTAGAATGTATTTTAGGATCGAAAGCAACGAGGCTGGGTAAGCGATGTAGTGCCAAAATAGACAATAATAGCTGAATAAAAACAAAACAATAATGATATTACGGTCTCATACCCAGAAGTAGGGATGCACGATATATCGGCCACATTATCGGTATCGGCCGATATATGATCATTTTTAATGTTATCGTTATCGGCCCGACAAAGAAAATTTAGCCGATATATTAAAGCCGATAAATAATGTATTATATTCTTCAGCTGAGACGCTTCAGATGCGCACTGTTCAACATGATGCTTTTAAACTGCTTGAAATATGATTGAAATCACTTTAAAAAAGGAAAATCCAGTTAAAGTGCCGAAAGTCTGTCATATCGGCTACATAACATTATAATGAGAACATCATAATTGTGTTTGTATCTTGGCTTTTAATGGTGAGACTTTTGTTTTTATAATCAGGCTCTCAAAAATTATCTAAAAATTTGGATTTAGATTTATCTGCCAATATATCGGTTATCGGCTTCCAAATGTAAAGAATTATCGGTTATCGGTATCGGCCAAAATTGTCATATCGGTGCATCCCTACCCAGAAGCATACAAAGAAAAAGAAAACACTGAGATGCAGATTTTTTTTAATCATACCGCCCAGCACTAACCAACTAAAACTAACTAAATAAAAGGTAACACTTTAATTTACAGGTGTCCTTGTTACACGTTACATGTAGTTAGTTACTAAACCATGTCATAACACTATTTTAAGGTGCCCGTTACACGTTACTACATGTGCTTGCTACATGACAGTGAATTATGCATAACGCCACCTTAAAATAAGTGTAACCCAATCTCCAAACCCTATAAAAAGTACATATTAATATTACTCATGATTTAAATGTAAAATTACTGTAACAAGGACACCTTAAAATAAAGTGTAACTACTAACTTACCAACTAACTAAACGCCTGACTGGCTAAATAAAATCATCACACACACCATGTATACAAAAAAAATAAAGCAAAATTGTTGTGAATTCCATAACTCCATGTTCTTCAATAAAAATATTGGTTGTCCTTTATTTTACAGTATGTGTACTACTTAGTGCACTTAAAGTACTGGGTAATATAAGGCATTTACATGAATTAAAGGGGTCATGAACTGAGAAATATAATTTTCCTTGAGGTTTTGCTATAAGAGGTCAGCATACTATACGAATGTGGTGTAAGTTTCAGAACAGAAAACTTCCTTGTTATTCCAAAAACAGCTTTTATTGTAACTGAGCCCAGAGAACGACTCGTCCTGGAATGTGCCTATTTATGACATAGGCTAATAGTGTGACAAAAGACCGCCTCTGCAGAAGAAAAATCAACTCCTTCTTCATCATTGCAACTTAGACCCTGCCAGCATGACGAGAAGAGCAGTGTTAATTTCGTTGACGAAAATAACGACGAAAATTATTCGTCAACGACATTTTTTCACAGACGAAAACGAGACGATAACTAAATAAAACCTAGTTTTG
Organism: Rhinichthys klamathensis goyatoka; assembly: GCF_029890125.1. Taxonomy (NCBI): domain Eukaryota; kingdom Metazoa; phylum Chordata; class Actinopteri; order Cypriniformes; family Leuciscidae; genus Rhinichthys; species Rhinichthys klamathensis. The sequence goes on from NW_026606762.1 coordinate 2,452,986, forward strand.
AATGACAAAGACTATGACGAAAATCTATTGACATTTTCGTCAACGAATAAAAACTAGACGAAAATGTTAGATAGTGACGATTTGGGAAGCGATCCGTCAGAACTGATGTCCTGCGTGTGTGGTAGATGCGCACATTTGTAGGCTACTGTAACGTGATCTACCCCGCGGTCATAAAACGTTAAAAAATGTGAACGTCTGGGAGAATGAGTAGGGCAGACATATAGATCTCTGAATAAGAGTGACGATGCAAAAAAGAGCTCTATTCGGTGCGGTTTTCTGTGCGCACACACGACCGAAGCGTCCAGCCATAGACACAATACACCTACAGCGCGCGAGTAGGCTACTGAATTGAGCTCTCTTTCGTGTCTGAATGGAGAAATACACAACAGTATGTCTAAATGTCCTTTTTGGAGAGTATGTAACATGTAAAAGCATGTTACATACTCGCATGTTACATAAGCATGTAAACTATGCTGGTTATGTCTTAAACTGTGAGTGTGTCGGATGTGCATCAGTGCAATTGTATCCGCATGTCATTGGACATGATCCGACGTCTTAAAGTGACAGTGGCAATAAACCTAATGCAGTCCGTGTCCTTAATTTTGATCAAGCAACAAAAGAAAAAGAGAAAAGCATTCACTGTTTGTTAATAGCTTTAATAAGGATTAATTATATTTAATTCATACAAATAAATATGTCTGCTTGAAAGAATAAAGAATGATGTGTAAGTAGTTATAAGGAATGAATATATCATTCATTGTAAAGAAGACTGTGTTGTACTTTAGGAAAAGTGGTTTTATTTCATTTTAAGATATTTTTTAAGTAACAGCAGTTAAATCTGTATCTGTATTGCATGTTCAAACTTAAAAATCATTCATATTAATAGGTTAATAGATGTTTTCTCCGGGAGTATATGGGTTTGGAAATTTTAGAGAAATTCTAAATTAACGCCTTACAATTGAACTAAACCCATTATATTTTAGTCGACTAAATCTACTGTAGATTTAGTCGACTAAAATGTTATTGTATTTCGTCGACTAAAACTAGACTAAAACTAAAACAATTCAGATGACTAAAATATGACTAAAACTAAATGGCATTTTAGTCAAAAGACTAAGACTAAAACTAAATCAAAATTTGCTGACAAAATTAACACTGGAGAAGAGCAATACGGGATCAATGGACTAAAAACAACATTAACTTCCAAAGGATCCTAATGCTAGGAATGTGGTTATTTTAAACAATGTGAATGTCTCAGTTGAGCATTATTTATTTGCTATGGACTCTTTGATAAATCAGTCGGCGCAGGCTTTGCAAACAGACTTTTACGATATGGACTCGACAATAATGCCACAACATGCAAGTAACTTAATTCTAATGCCTGATCTGTGATCAGAGATTTCTAATATGTAATGATTCATGTAGATACAGTCAGATGTTTCTTTGTCTATGTGTCAATCAAACCAGTGACTAAACTGTCAACTTCACATTGTTTCTCTTAGTAGAATCAAAATATTCTGTTATTTAAACTGATCCCTTTCGTTATACAATTTGATCACAAAGAACGCTCCCTTTACAGTTGCTGGAGCTGTCAATCAAACAGCATGAGTTTATCAGTAACTGAGTTTTGAACTTGCGCTATAACTTTCGTAATAATCAACGAATCTCTTATTTACATTGTGTTTGCATGTCTGTGATCAGCTACATGCTTATCACTGCAACCTTTCATGTCACGATCTAAATATAATTCTATAATCAACACTTTCGCGATAAGTTAACCTTGAAAATCAGGGTAGGAAAAATGCCTTTTATTCCTAAATTATGACAGTTTTTGATGTAAAAGTCTTACTAAAAGAAGTGCACCCCAAGAAACATTATAAAGCAATGCAGTTCATGACCCCTTAAGGTTAGGTTTAGGGCATAGGTCGGCAACCCACGGCTCTAGAGCCACATGCGGCTCTTAAGCGCCGCCCTAGTGGCTCCTTGGAGCTTTTTCAAAAATTTGAAAATGGAAAAAATATTTTTTGTTTTAATATAATTTATGTAGGATGAAAAACATGACAAACATTCTTAAAGTTTTTCAACGTTGTAAAAATGTGTATAATAAATATTTATTCTAAATAAATATTCTGTCAACGAAGAATTTACGTCATAGACTGACACACGTGACTGTCCGATCGGCGTGATGCCAGACCGGTGGCTGACAAACAAACCGGCGGGTGTGTCATGGGCCATGGATCCCAAGGGGAAAAAGAGAAAGATAGCTGAGCACTCCCAACGCACTCTAGTGCGGCGCGGGACTAGATTTGATGGCCGAGTGCGAGCGCGGGCGCGGGCGGTAATGCACTCACTCTACTAAAACAAAATAGAAACGATTTACAGGCCAGAATTTCTATTCATAACATGTTTGCAGCGTTGAGCGATATAGCCAATCACAGACATATGTGTTGATTTCTTGAACGCAATGGCCAATCAGAAGCATTTAAGATAGACTCCCCTCACGCTCAAAACTGACTTTTTTGTTCGGTGCTGAATTCTGTATGCTGGCAAATCCTCCAATTATAACAAACAACGTGTGGATATTATGAAAGATTCATTGTGCAGTCAGCTTCATTGATAATAACAGAGATGTGTGAGATCGCGATGAACTGTCAGCTTTTTAGGAATTATTAAGAGAACGCACTTTGCGTCCCAAAGTCATCCCAAACCATGCACGCATAGTAAACTGCTTGCTTTTATGTTAAATTAACAGTGGTTTGTGTTTTAATGCTTTAATAACAAATAATTTATCGGGAGGATGTATGGTGGCGACACGTAGGCCAACTTGAAAGTATTTGGAGGTACAGAAAAAAAGTCTATTTGCGGGCGGGAGCGGGACAAAACATAAATGTTGCGGGTGAAAGAAAGTTGAGAACGTCAGTTATAACGACCCACGCATTAAAAAATGGTCGGGTTAAAATCGGGCTCGGGCTTGTGTCGGGCCGGGCTTGATTTTTTGGGCCCGATCTAAGCTCTAATTTGTAGCCTACTTATCATGATACTAGAGGGCTAATATAACACTTAGGCTACAGCATGTGTTGCCTTCATTATAAGGCTTATAATAAAGCTTTTATTTTTTTGCGGCTCCAGACAGATTTTTTTATTTTTTTTTGGTCCAATATGGCTCTTTCAACATTTTGGGTTGCCGACCCCTGGTTTAGGGGTAGGTTCAGGGTTAGTACCTACTTATTACTAGTGGTCAACCGATATATCGCCATGGCCGATATATCGGTCGATATTTGCCATTTTTTAAATATCGGCATCGGCCGATAAGTTTTTCTAATTGGCCGATGTGTTGGAAGTGGGACTTTTATTTTGACGGGTGGCGCTGAGAACACCAGCGCTCACTCACATTCTCCGTCTTCATTAGTTTACGATCTCTGTCAGTCATATCGAACACTTTGTTAGACAGACCTGGTAAACAAAGAAGTAAATGGTATGCGAAAAAGTAAAGCATTGCTTTTATATAATTTGTAACAGAAAAGGCAAACAATCAGGCTAAAATACTTTTTATCATTTACCGTCAACATTCAGCAAATGCGCATCTACATCATTTAAACAAATCTCTGAATATCTAGTAAACATTTAATTTCACAAACCTTGAAGATTTAATCGAATCCAGCTGTGATATCTTGTGAAGTGTGGATTTGTAACGTGTTACATGCGACGCGAGTGATGGTCGGTCCGTGCTAAGTGAGTGAATGCGAACAAAAGATCAGCTTCACAGGAGAAGCGTTCGAAAAACTTTAAATCCTTAATTTATAAATATGCTGTGCTATATCCAGTTGCCCACTGTGTCATTCATATCGTTTTCACTGTGTGCTGTAATTTTTAAACAATTACTTTATTTGTGAAAAATACTGTAATAGGATTGCAGATTCGAGAAGTTGCCATCTAAAGTATAAGCATGTTTATTTTAAGGATTTGGTTTTCTAATTTATTAAATATTGATTGAAATAAATATAAAAGTATATATAAATATCGGCCAACCTGCTCTCTAAGATATCGGCATCGGCCATCAATAAACCTATATCGGTCGACCACTACTTATGTGCTACCAAAATAATTGAGGAAAATGTTCAGTTACCATCTTGTGTTTTTAGCAGTGGAATTAATATTGGAGTTAGATTTTCATATATTAATAATAATTTACTATTTGAAAGACTTTAAGTCATCCTGAGGACTTCAAAATCCCTTCCAGGCAGGTCTATGGGCTGATCTCTCAGATATGTCTTACTAATGTTGCTAAAGTAACTACTACTGTATACAGATTACGGCTAAAAGAGACTCGCAGGTCTCCCAACCCTACTAAACAAACTCAAGCACCTAGATACCACACAATAAAAGTTGACTAACCACCTAATAGCTATTTGATCCTGACATATGAAGCAAAGCAAGCGAAAAATTTTATATAACTGACTAGCCATCTACCAAAAATGTCTGGGGACAAACTAATACACAGGCCAGAAATCAAAAGCACTACTTCGGTTATTAGAAACATTACTTTAAACAAGAACACATGACAAGACTTAGGCCTAAATCTTCTTCATAGTACATGACCCCCCAACAACATATTTTGATAGTATTAGACCGACACTAGTTATTGAAAGTAAAACTATCCTTGAGTCACACAATTATGGAATCATTTGACAATATCATGACATTATTACCATGATGTATGAAGAAAACTAGTTGTACCATGGCACAAAACATATGGTATTACCATTGATATGTCCCCCAAACCAAGGTATAAGCATGTAAAAAAACAATAAGTTAAAGTGACAATTACAGACTAGGCTATGTAAAAAAGCTTTAGGTAGCAACCAGAACTGACAACACCATCTATTATGATTGTCAATATAACTGTCCTAAAAATAAGCTACGCTTTAAGTACATGTACCGTGGTAAATACCATGTATATATCCATATTCTGTATTTTTCTCTGTATTTACTCTACAATAAGGTTTCTTTTATTAACATCAGAAGTTAACTATATTAGTTAAGATGAACTTATAATTATTAATGTTTCTACGTGTCTTATTCTTAGTTAAAGTTGCTTTCAACTTTTACTAATGCATTGTTCAATTACCAGTAAAATGCTGTGTGAACTAACATGAAGGAAGAACTGTATTTAACTGCTGATACCTAACATTAATAAAGCCGCAAGAAATATACTGCTTGTGTCAGCAAATGCATTAACAAATGTTAACAAATGAGACATTGTTGTAGTGTTGCAAATTTATCTAATTATCATGATGTCAGCATCTGACACATCACTGTAACATGGTACCACAGTACTTTTAAAATACTGACGCAGTTTGCTAAAGTAATGGGCCCAAACAGTGCTAGAATAGCGATTTAACACATTAAAAAGAATCGTAATGTGTCCGCGTGTTGGTTTAAATATGACCACGGAAAATGTGAGTGTTAAGTTGGTGAAGGGGTTTATGAAGAGCGCGAAATAACAACAAGCCTCCTGCCTCATGTTGACACGTGAGAGACTAGCGCCTAGCATCTCACGCGCTAGCACATTCGCGCACACCAAATAAACAGCCTCAACATGCTCACACACTTTAATACATGACCTCAAAACACAAAGACGCACACAACCTTATCCATTCCAAACAACTATTCAAAGTCATGTTACATTTAAGCGCCGTATCGTCTGTTTAACACTATCACTTTTCCGTGAGCCATTTTCGCGGTGACGTAGTACACGGACACGAGCTGCTAGCGCGTGATACAGAACGCTAAAAATATATGATTTCGACCCTTTAACACATTATCAACTCATATTACATTTTACTGAAGGGCTATAAGCCATCAAAACCGGCTTCAAAAAAATACATTTTGTCAAAATTAAATGACGGCTACAGCATTCCTGCTGCGCAAGGCCCGAGGCGCACCACCATCATCATCATCACTCGATCACTTTACCTCGTTGAGTTGTCTCTCTGCGGCCTCACGCAAATTTGCGTCCATGGTGCCCCGAAGGGCCTCGATCAAAGAGTTGAGATCCATTACAAGGTCGCGGTCTGGCTCGGATTCGGAAGGCTCAGTGATCTATGAAGTCCCGGGCGGGCTCTGCGCACATGGACGCTCAATTCTTCTGCTACCGGCGCGAAAGGAAGAGCAGTCGAGATGGGCCGGATAGATCAGCGCCAATTTCTCCACAGCGAATTTCCGTTCCACAAGTAGGACGTGTAGGGAGTTGTAGTTTTTGTCGTTTGCCTTTCACTAAAAGAGTTCCAAATTACCTAATACAATACAAACAATTGTTTCCATGGTGACCGTAGCTGTGTGTGTGTACACAATAACAATTTCGGTTATGCAATTGTGTTTTATTCTTATCCGTTTAAGAAACGTCTTAATATATTGGACTTTTTAAAAAAACTTAAAAGAATAGTAACCCTTACGAAAATTAACCATGGTTTTTATTATAGTAAACTTGTAGACACCATGTATTTTTGGTGGATTTATTGATTAGCATTCGTACAACCACAGTTTTAAATACCATGGTTAAACTATGGTAGGCCTAAGTGTAGCAATAACCACCATGTTCTTTTGTTTAAAACCATGGTTAATTTTCGTAAGGTTCTGGGAAATAAAACAAAAACATGGTAGCATATATGGCATCATCTGTAACATTAGCTTTGGTCAAAAGTGTGAAAATGTCATCGTTAGCCTACTCCAGTCTTCAGTGTCATATGATCTTTCAGAAATCATTCTGCTACGCTGATTCACTGCTCAGTTATGATCAATTATTATTGATGCTCAAGTAGGTTGTTATTATTATGCATTTTCTTTTGGCAATGTCTATTTACTGTCGTCTTCTAAAAAATAAACTTGTAAGATGGGGACTTACGGAGCACCTAAAGGGACATGGTGGTGGAAAAAATTTGGGATCATGGAAGAAACAATTATTTTCAAATCTTTTGCGTTCTTTCGCAAATCTTTTGCGTTCCCCAGAGAAACTCTGCCTTCCCCCGCAAATCTTTTGCGTTCTCTCGCAAACCTTGTTGTGAGCTCGGACAAACACTTCCTGTTTAATGTCCAGCTGGCAGTGTTTCAGACAGCTCCGTATGTTAACAATGGAGCAGATAATGTTTGAACTTGGACTCAAATTTTTTAACTTAAGGAGTTCAGTAACGTATGTTAGCAATATATTCACAGATTCGAACTTCCCGGATCAATAACTCGTGAGCTAAACGGTGTTAAATCACAAATTACACTTATTTCCAATCATAGCAAAGTTGAGAACGAGCTACAACCCAATTTGTTTTCTCAAAACGAGCTTTAATTGATCTCTATGAGCAGGTGGCTGAGAGACAAGTTCGAAGGGATAGTAGGGATTCATAGGGCCACTATGGGCAAAATGTGTGAAACTCACGCATAAACGCGTAATTACGTCTTAAAGGGTTAGTTCACCCCAAAATGAAAATCCTGTCAGTAATTACTCACCCTCATGTTGTTCCAACCCCGTAAGACTTTCGTTCATCTTCGGAACACAAATTAAGATATTTTTTATTAAATCTGAGAGCTGGATCACTCCTCCATAGGCTTCTTAAGGGATCGAAACTGGCTGGCCCAAAAGTTATTAAAGACATCGTTATGCGTGTGTTGATGCGTGTGTGATGCGTGATGCCAGTCCTAGTCTGCAGATCTGTTCCTGAGCCAGTCCTAGTCTGCAGATCTGTTCCTGAGTCAGTCCTAGTCTGCAGATCTGTTCCTGAGCCTGAGTCTGTTCCTGAGTCAGTCCTAGTCTGCAGATATGTTCCTGAGTCTGTTCCTGAGTCAGTCCTAGTCTGCAGATCTGTTCCTGAGCCATTCCTAGTCTGCAGATCTGTTCCTGAGTCAGTCCTAGTCTGCAGATCTGTTCCTGAGCCATTCCTAGTCTGCAGATCTGTTCCTGAGCCTAAGTCTGTTCCTGAGCCAGTCCTAGTCTGCAGATCTGTTCCTGAGTCTGTTCCTGAGTCAGTCCTAGTCTGCAGATCTGTTCCTGAGCCATTCCTAGTCTGCAGATCTGTTCCTGAGCCTAAGTCTGTTCCTGAGTCAGTCCTAGTCTGCAGATCTGTTCCTGAGCCAGTCCTAGTCTGCAGATCTGTTCCTGAGCCTAAGTCTGTTCCTGAGCCAGTCCTAGTCTGCAGATCTGTTCCTGAGTCAGTCCTAGTCTGTAGATCTGTTCCTGAGTCTGAGTCTGTTCCTGAGTCAGTCCTAGTCTGCAGATCTGTTCCTGAGCCTAAGTCTGTTCCTGAGCCAGTCCTAGTCTGCAGATCTGTTCCTGAGTCAGTCCTAGTCTGTAGATCTGTTCCTGAGTCTGAGTCTGTTCCTGAGTCAGTCCTAGTCTGCAGATCTGTTCCTGAGCCAGTCCTAGTCTGTAGATCTGTTCCTGAGTCTGAGTCTGTTCCTGAGCCAGTCCTAGTCTGTAGATCTGTTCCTGAGTCTGAGTCTGTTCCTGAGTCAGTCCTAGTCTGCAGATCTGTTCCTGAGTCAGTCCTAGTCTGTAGATCTGTTCCTGAGTCTGAGTCTGTTCCTGAGCCAGTCCTAGTCTGCAGATCTGTTCCTGAGCCTAAGTCTGTTCCTGAGTCAGTCCTAGTCTGCAGATCTGTTCCTGAGCCTAAGTCTGTTCCTGAGCCAGTCCTAGTCTGCAGATCTGTTCCTGAGCCTAAGTCTGTTCCTGAGTCAGTCCTAGTCTGCAGATCTGTTCCTGAGTCTGTTCCTGAGTCAGTCCTAGTCTGCAGATATGTTCCTGAGTCTGTTCCTGAGTCAGTCCTAGTCTGCAGATATGTTCCTGAGTCTGTTCCTGAGTCAGTCCTAGTCTGCAGATATGTTCCTGAGTCTGTTCCTGAGTCAGTCCTAGTCTGCAGATATGTTCCTGAGTCTGTTCCTGAGTCAGTCCTAGTCTGCAGATCTGTTCCTGAGTCTGAGTCTGTTCCTGAGTCAGTCCTAGTCTGCAGATCTGTTCCTGAGTCTGAGTCTGTTCCTGAGTCAGTCCTAGTCTGCAGATCTGTTCCTGAGTCTGAGTCTGTTCCTGAGTCAGTCCTAGTCTGCAGATATGTTCCTGAGTCGGTTCCTGAGTCAGTCCTATTCTGCAGATATGTTTCTGAGTCTGTTCCTGAGTCAGTCCTAGTCTGCAGATCTGTTCCTGAGCCCAAGTCTGTTCCTGAGTCAGTCCTAGTCTGCAGATCTGTTCCTGAGCTTAAGTCTGTTCCTGAGTCAGTCCTAGTCTGCAGATATGTTCCTGAGTCTGTTCCTGAGCCAGTCCTAGTCTGCAGATCTGTTCCTGAGCCTAAGTCTGTTCCTGAGTCAGTCCTAGTCTGCCGATCTGTTCCTGAGCTTAAGTCTGTTCCTGAGCCAGTCCTAGTCTGCAGATCTGTTCCTGAGCCTAAGTCTGTTCCTGAGCCAGTCCTAGTCTGCAGATCTGTTCCTGAGCCTAAGTCTGTTCCTGAGTCAGTCCTAGTCTGCAGATCTGTTCCTGAGCCTAAGTCTGTTCCTGAGTCAGTCCTAGTCTGCAGATCTGTTCCTGAGCCTAAGTCTGTTCCTGAGTCAGTCCTAGTCTGCAGATCTGTTCCTGAGTCAGTCCTAGTCTGTAGATCTGTTCCTGAGTCTGAGTCTGTTCCTGAGTCAGTCCTAGTCTGCAGATCTGTTCCTGAGCCAGTCCTAGTCTGTAGATCTGTTCCTGAGTCTGAGTCTGTTCCTGAGTCAGTCCTAGTCTGCAGATCTGTTCCTGAGCTTAAGTCTGTTCCTGAGCCAGTCCTAGTCTGCAGATCTGTTCCTGAGCCTAAGTCTGTTCCTGAGTCAGTCCTAGTCTGCAGATCTGTTCCTGAGCCTAAGTCTGTTCCTGAGTCAGTCCTAGTCTGCAGATATGTTCCTGAGTCTGTTCCTGAGCCAGTCCTAGTCTGCAGATCTGTTCCTGAGCCTAAGTCTGTTCCTGAGTCAGTCCTAGTCTGCAGATCTGTTCCTGAGCTTAAGTCTGTTCCTGAGCCAGTCCTAGTCTGCAGATCTGTTCCTGAGCCTAAGTCTGTTCCTGAGCCAGTCCTAGTCTGCAGATCTGTTCCTGAGCCTAAGTCTGTTCCTGAGTCAGTCCTAGTCTGCAGATCTGTTCCTGAGCCTAAGTCTGTTCCTGAGTCAGTCCTAGTCTGCAGATCTGTTCCTGAGTCAGTCCTAGTCTGCAGATCTGTTCCTGAGCCTAAGTCTGTTCCTGAGCCAGTCCTAGTCTGCAGATCTGTTCCTGAGTCAGTCCTAGTCTGCAGATCTGTTCCTGAGCCTAAGTCTGTTCCTGAGCCAGTCCTAGTCTGCAGATCTGTTCCTGAGTCAGTCCTAGTCTGCAGATCTGTTCCTGAGCCTAAGTCTGTTCCTGAGCCAGTCCTAGTCTGCAGATCTGTTCCTGAGCCTAAGTCTGTTCCTGAGTCAGTCCTAGTCTGCAGATCTGTTCCTGAGCCTAAGTCTGTTCCTGAGTCAGTCCTAGTCTGCAGATCTGTTCCTGAGTCAGTCCTAGTCTGCAGATCTGTTCCTGAGCCTAAGTCTGTTCCTGAGTCAGTCCTAGTCTGCAGATCTGTTCCTGAGCCTAAGTCTGTTCCTGAGTCAGTCCTAGTCTGCAGATCTGTTCCTGAGCCTAAGTCTGTTCCTGAGTCAGTCCTAGTCTGCAGATCTGTTCCTGAGCTTAAGTCTGTTCCTGAGCCAGTCCTAGTCTGCAGATCTGTTCCTGAGCCTAAGTCTGTTCCTGAGTCAGTCCTAGTCTGCAGATCTGTTCCTGAGCTTAAGTCTGTTCCTGAGCCAGTCCTAGTCTGCAGATCTGTTCCTGAGCCTAAGTCTGTTCCTGAGTCAGTCCTAGTCTGCAGATCTGTTCCTGAGCCTAAGTCTGTTCCTGAGTCAGTCCTAGTCTGCAGATCTGTTCCTGAGCCAGTCCTAGTCTGCAGATCTGTTCCTGAGCCTAAGTCTGTTCCTGAGTCAGTCCTAGTCTGCAGATCTGTTCCTGAGTCAGTCCTAGTCTGCAGATCTGTTCCTGAGCCTAAGTCTGTTCCTGAGTCAGTCCTAGTCTGCAGATCTGTTCCTGAGCCTAAGTCTGTTCCTGAGTCAATCCTAGTCTGCAGATCTGTTCCTGAGCCTAAGTCTGTTCCTGAGTCAGTCCTAGTCTGCAGATCTGTTCCTGAGCTTAAGTCTGTTCCTGAGCCAGTCCTAGTCTGCAGATCTGTTTCTGAGCCTAAGTCTGTTCCTGAGTCAGTCCTAGTCTGCAGATCTGTTCCTGAGCTTAAGTCTGTTCCTGAGCCAGTCCTAGTCTGCAGATCTGTTCCTGAGCCTAAGTCTGTTCCTGAGTCAGTCCTAGTCTGCAGATCTGTTCCTGAGCCTAAGTCTGTTCCTGAGTCAGTCCTAGTCTGCAGATCTGTTCCTGAGTCAGTCCTAGTCTGCAGATCTGTTCCTGAGCCTAAGTCTGTTCCTGAGTCAGTCCTAGTCTGCAGATCTGTTCCTGAGCCTAAGTCTGTTCCTGAGTCAGTCCTAGTCTGCAGATCTGTTCCTGAGTCAGTCCTAGTCTGCAGATCTGTTCCTGAGTCAGTCCTAGTCTGCAGATCTGTTCCTGAGCCTAAGTCTGTTTCTGAGCCAGTCCTAGTCTGCAGATCTGGGATAGCCTAAGTCTGTTTCTGAGCCAGTCCTAGCCTGCAGATCATTTCCTGAGCCTAAGTGTGCCCCTTTGCCTTGCATTCGTTATGAAGTCTTGTTTGTTTTTGGTTAACATTCTCCTTAAGCATTGCGAGCAGTTCTTGTGTTCTTGTGTAAACTAAATCTCAGGCAGAGATTTAGTTTATCTCTGCCTGAGTCCTGGATTCCTTGTTCCTGTCTGCACTTTGTGGATTGTATGTGTGTTCGGGCTGATTACATGTGCTTGACCTTCTGCCTGGTATGGACAATGACTTTGGATTATACTTGTGATTAAATTGCGTTTGGAATCTCACTCTCTCTGCTGTCTTACCACAATCACTAAATCATAACATAAATCAAGTAACTACAAAGCCTTTAAATTTTCCTGCAAAGTAAAAGAAAACCATCTCGGTAAAAGTCATTTTCCTGGTCTGTCTGGTTTTTGTGTTAGTGTGCTTTACCTCATTCTTGCCCTCTGTAGCGAACCTAGAGTTCTGGTCCATTACCGTGTATCCTGAGATTCCTGACATACAGATTGATAATACACACAAAAAAGAAGTAGCTACGGTGCACTATAGCGCTATACCGGTTACTCAATCCTCAGCACTGAGCCCTGCTGAAGCAGCTCTAAATATGCACTGTGCTATTAAATGAAAGATTAAATATGAGCAAGAATGAACAGTGAATGTAACAGAAGCTCATACAATGCATTTTAGCAAGCTTAATTAAGCATGAAAATAACTGAAGGAAATATATATTTGCTGAACAAATTAAGCCAACTAATATGATTTATATTATTTTGGTTTCTCTATACATTTAAAAATTACAAATGCAGTGAAAATACAGGTATCGATACTCGGTATCAGCAAGTACCAAAAATGAAAGTATCGGTATCCGACTCGTTCTGGAAAAAGTTGTATCGGTGCATAATAGCCTCCAATATAACAGTCTGTTATGGAAGATCATTTGATTGGCAGTCTGGAAACAGTAAAATCACATCTCATAGGAAATCAATTCCACCCAATTTTCTAAATATATCTCTGAGAATGCAAAACCAGAAACTATGTTCATTTGTTAAATTTTTTTTTAGCCACCTGACCTTCATTTACACAAAGTCAAAGGCTTGTAAACCACCATTTTCATAATCTTGTATAAGTTGTGCTCTCTTATATCATATCAAATCATAGTGCACACGTTTTCTCCATATACGATTTTAATTAATTTGATTATTGGTCTTAATAGCTCTATTAGAAATAGAGAGACAAGATGCAGGATAGATACTATAAAAACTTTCTATTTTAGTTATAAATCCTTTAAAAAATAGACAAATCCCTTTGCATCCATCCATCAGAATGATCCATTCATTCTATTCCAGACATTTTGCTTTTCCATCATGACCTCGTCCTTAAAAATGTTTATGCCTAAATATTTGACACTTGACTCAGAATATTATGACGTTTTAAGAGGGCATTCATGTATGGTAATAATTTCACATTTGCCAATATTGAGTTTTAAACCTGAATCACAATTACTTTAGGAATCTGGTCAAGACCTTTTAAAAATAATGTGGTATCGTCAGCCAATTGACTAAGCACAATTTCCTGTCCAAACATATTTAATCTTTCGGTGTTTGAGTTTTTAATTAGGAGATCCAACATCTCTAGCCAGAATAAATAAAGAAGGTGAGAAGGGGTAGCTTTGTTTAACTCCTCTCTTGATATCAAATCTGGTCGGAAACTGAGCTGGTATCATAACTGAATAACAATACAAAAATGTTCACCAAACCCATAAATTAAAAAAAAAAAAGAAAAAAAAAAGAATGTTCTAACATATCAAAAGCTTTATAGAAATCCAAAAATAAAATAACCCCATCATCCTCTATTTCTTGATTATACTCCAGTCCAGAACCAGTCGAATATTACATTGTTATGTATAGACCAGCCTCTAATAAATTCAGTTTGTGTCTCCCCAATAACTTTGGCTGAACCAAGTTACAAGCGATTTTTACGTGGGTTAGTAATTTAGTCATTGTTTAGTAAAGTTCTAACTTAAATAACCTAATCATGCTGCAGGCATGTAGGCATCTCTTCACTTTCTATCACTTAGTGTAAACAAAATCCTATTTATTTCTATGTGTTCCTACTTTTACATGGTTAATGGTATCCACCTTTTGTCCCCACAGGGATGAAATGAATTATTGTAAGCTATTGTCAGTCACTATAAATAAACATTAAAATGCTACATTGTGTCTTTACTCAATTCTCCCAAGTTTACATTTTGCTTTAACATTTCTGTTTACTAATATAGAGATGCTATATTGTAGGCCTATTTTGCTTTAGATAGCCTACTGAATATTACCACAACTTACAAAAAAAGACCCTGGTGGTAGCCTATAGGCGACTACTTAATGTTTAAGTTAATGTTCAAGTTAATGTTCAAGTTTTACTACTTAATGTTTAAGTAGTTATCATGATACTGTCGCAGTGACCCTTTTTTGTAAAGGTTATCCATGGCTGAATCCAAAATCGCCCCCTAAACCCTCCACTATTCCACTAATACTGTTCACTTGAAGGAGTGAATGAAAAATAGCGAGCAAATTCGTTATTGCGGTTCAATGTGGGATTGAATAAGTGCACTCAATAACGTCCACTACGGTATCGGACACCACTACAAATGGACTTGGTTAATGGTATCCACTACAAACACCACTACAAACTTTCGGACACCACTACAAACTTTTACATGGTTAATGGTATCCACCTTTTGTCCCCACAGGGATGAAATGAATTATTGTAAGCTATTGTCAGTCACTATAAATAAACATTAAAATGCTACATTGTGTCTTTACTCAATTCTCCCAAGTTTACATTTTGCTTTAACATTTCTGTTTACTAATATAGAGATGCTATATTGTAGGCCTATTTTGCTTTAGATAGCCTACTGAATATTACCACAACTTACAAAAAAAGACCCTGGTGGTAGCCTATAGGCGACTACTTAATGTTTAAGTTAATGTTCAAGTTAATGTTCAAGTTTTACTACTTAATGTTTAAGTAGTTATCATGATACTGTCGCAGTGACCCTTTTTTGTAAAGGTTATCCATGGCTGAATCCAAAATCGCCCCCTAAACCCTCCACTATTCCACTAATACTGTTCACTTGAAGGAGTGAATGAAAAATAGCGAGCGAATTCGTTATTGCGGTTCAATGTGGGATTGAATAAGTGCACTCAATAACGTCCACTACGGTTTCGGACACCACTACAAATGGCTGTCCCCTCAAACAATGCCCTATTTTAGGGTATAGGGGGCGCTTTCGGATTCAGCCCATGTTTTTACCATGGTATTTACCACAGTCTATGGGTATTACGTGTCACTCCCGTCACTCCGGTCACTCCAAGGCGCTTGTGTTGAGTGTTGTCACTAGATGGCAGTAGCGGCCTAACAATGACTTTGACATCTGAACGGAACAGCACCGAGGAAGAAGACAACTGTCACAGGTCACCGGTGTCCTGAGAAGTAGGAGGAGATTTTAGCTTTTACATTGACATATGATCTCAGTTAATATCTGAGATTTGCCTTCGTTATTTTCTTTAGCTGAAACAGATCGTCATGGCCAAGAAGAGAGCAAACCGTGAGACAGAGAACAGTCCTCTGGTCGAGCCGGAACCGAGGCCCTCCAACGAAACACCAGATCCCAAAGGTAATTCAGACTGGATGTCCTCCTGATATCAATCTCACACAGTTATTATGTAAATGTTCCTCGATTATTCGGAGTCGGAATAGTTCATATATGGATATATTTATATTGAGAAACTGTTGTTGAACACGACCAGAAAATATGACAGCTGGAACTTGAATATCTAGGACTAACGTTAAAATCAAATTAATTAACTCTTCAGATCAGGGATCAAATGTTTTGTCGATTATTATTTGATTTTGTGTTATTTCTTCTCTTAAAGTGTGTCTTTAGGGAAGAAACTAGACCATCTACAGCAAACTTTCATCTGAATGGACTATAAATGTGACTCAGACCAAATGTATTGTGTAATACACTGGTGATGTGTTTGCCTTTGCATTACTCGTACGTTTAGTCAGAGTTCAGCCTCTAAACTGAACTTTTTTTTATTTAATGCCACAAGAACAAGAGTTGTTACATAGTCACATTTTTACCAACATTAGCTACTAGAAAAAAATACATGAGAAATCAAATGCAAAATAGTTTATTTCAACAGTCCACTAAATTCACATGTATATTCAGCCTAAATCTTTCCCAAACATGTTTAACTGGATAATAAATCCTATATTTGTATATTAAAGGATTCTTCTTTAATTTTGTTATTGATACAATATATATTAAACAGGCTGATACATTTAAACATCACTCGTGACCCGTGATGTCACAAGGCGAAATAAAAGTGCAGTGTGATTTTTTTTTATTATTATTATTTTTTCTCTTCTTTTTCGTTTAGGAATTGAGTTGTTCTAACTGAACTGATAATCGTATCTTTCAAGCATTTCTGATTCGTAATGACTTGGAGTGAACCGACTATCTTATAATACTTTTAATAGTATTAGTAGAAATATCAACAAATAAAACATACTGGATTTATGATTTGATAGTATAACAGGTTATTTTAAACAAACATACAAAATAAAAAGAGCTAGATTTAATAAAAAACACAATATTTAAATGTGATAAAACATCTTCAGCCTGATAATAATTTATATTAAATTCATTTTATTTATGCTTAATATGTATTCTATATGTCAACTACTTGGGCTTAAGCCTGCTAACCACCTAGATTTTCCTCAGAAAGTTATTTTTTGTAAACCGATTTGGTGTCGATAATAATCACACTGCTCCTTTAAGCTGATGTCACATTATCATACGCGTTTTTTGGCGTTCTCTAGCTCACCGCATTGGACCGCTCTCACGGGCCTGAATCTCCCTGAGGCTCATGAGCAAGTGATGCAAATGTATGCAACACATTGCACAGATGATTTGAGAGGTTATTCATGATTTTTTTTTAATTATTCTCTAAGGAGTCCAGTCACCCGGAGGAGCCTCTGCACGCATGTCAATCCTCCTCCTCGTCTCCATCTTTGCCTGTTCTGCTTGTGTCATGTATCTAGTGTTCAGAAATTTCCCAGAGCTGAGCGAGTAAGTCTACCTCCCCTTCTGACTGCACTTTTCTGTACTGGTGGAGTTTTTTTAATATGGTTTGATGCTTTTCTTGATGTCTTGCAGAGACGAGAAAGGAAAAATCAAAATTCCTAAAGACATGGATGATGCCAAGGCTTTGGGCACAGTGCTGTCTAAATACAAGGACACATATTACACCCAAGTGCTTGTAGCATACTTTGCTACATATATCTTGTATCCTTTGTGCGATTAGCAATCTTGATTTTGATTGTTCGTCAATATTATTGACAAAAGAACAAGCCGAAATTTGGTACTTCCCTGAAGAATGCCACCGGTAGTGATGTCCATTTTGAGAATTAATTGTTCATTTAATTCAGATCATTCAATGAAACGAATGAACCAGTATGAATATTTCAACTGAATGCTGATTCAAATGGATTAAAACTTAGAACAGTAGACTAACCTTTAACAGGACATTTCAAATAACACATTTTTGGTAATACTTTACAATAAGGTCCCATTAGATAACATCAGTTATGCATTAATAACAATGAGCAATCAATTTGGGGTTGCACTTTATTTTAAGGTGTCCTTGTTACAGTGTAATTATACTTTTAAGTATGGAGTAATATTAATTAACATGTACTTACCATAGGGTTAGGCTTGAGTTGCGTGTAATTATGCATAATATACAGTTATTACTATAGTAACTACATGTAATTTGTAACAAGGACACTACATTAAAGTGTTAGCCAAATTGTTAACAATATTTATTTATTAGTTCACACTAGTTCTGGTCCATTAACAATTTTAATAATGTATTAGTAAAGTAATAATTCATTAGTAAATGTGAAATTAAGATTAATAAATTGTTTAGAAATATTTGTAATCGTTAATTCATGTTAACCATTGAAGTTAACAAAATGTTGACATTTGTAGCCTTATTATTCCCATTTTTAGCTTTCAAAATGTCTTTCCCGTTTAAGGAATAGTTCACCCAAAAATGAAAATGATCCCATAATTTACTCGCCCTCAAGCCATCCTAGGTGTATATGACTTTCTTCTTTCAGCCAAACACAATTGGAGATATATTAAAAAATATGTTCTACACAACCATTGAGGAATTTTAACCAAAGTATGTTACAGACTTTACACGAACACCCTAAGATTCATACCAACTTGTGGAAAATGGGCATCCGATGACCTCTTTAAAGCAATCTATTGTATAAAGTGCTATATAAATAAACGTGTCGAATCGCAGAGCTGGTGCAAACATCCACATCGCTATGATCCGATGCTTTCTGAACCGTTCGGATCAATATCTTCGGTTCGGCACACACGTGATCCGTGGATTTATGAAAAAAAACAAAAAAAAACTGTACGCATGTTCAGTCCACACATATCTCCACAGCGTGGTCATGGCGAGCGGAGGAACGGAGGTGTTCGAACGCCCCACGTCATTTAAATCCCCTGTATGGGATATAATGATGAAGGAAAGAGGTTAGTGGATAAAACCGTGACGGTGTGTGTAGTAGGGTGGCCATACGTCCGGATTTTGGCCAGACAGTCCGGAGTTTCGCTGAATTGGCATTAAAAAAATGTACTTGTAAAAATCCTGCATATTGATAGCGGCTCCCTGATGCCCGCAAATTAGTTCAAATCTCCCGGAATCTAGAGCGCGCATGCGAGACAGAACATACTGCGCGCATAACATAGCCTATATAGCGCGCACACGGCAGAGAGGGAGAGAGCGAGAGACCTTGCGTGTGTGTGCATGTAAGACAGAGAGCATCCTGATTGGCCTGTTTCGGTAAGTCAACCAGTCAACCCCCCTAATATCTCTAAAAATACGATATTATGCCTTGTGCACTTTAAGTTGATTTTATATATTTAAATTTAATCATTTAAAAGTGTTGATAAAAAAAAAAAGACAAAACTTATGTTTATTTGTTTTGTCTTTTTTGCTGATCCGAAAAATGATCCGATCCGAGAAACAATCCGAACCGTGAGTTTTTTGATCCGTTGCACCCCTATTTTAGTTGTGTGTTTATTTTGTTATTGAGAGGAAAGCACACAGCACATATTTACATATTCATCTCAGCAGTGTCGGGATGTTCGCTAAGAGTAAACCGCTGCTCACTTATTTCGAACTTCTTTTTACCCTCTAAGCGAAGAACTTCCTTTACACTTCCATTGTAAGTGCATTATTGCACTCGTTTTTTGTTTGTTTTTGCGAACCGAGGGTCGAGTCAAACATTTTGTGTGCCACACAACATCTTTTCTAACAGGTTAACTGTAACAGAATAATTGCCTGGAGTATTTGTTATTCATATAGTTCAGTATCAGTTACAGTATGTACGATTTGGTTCAGCTTGCTCTGTATTTATTCAATATTGATTTAAGGCCTTAACTAAGCCTTACTCAGCCTTCAGACGTTTGCCATCC
Organism: Rhinichthys klamathensis goyatoka; assembly: GCF_029890125.1. Taxonomy (NCBI): domain Eukaryota; kingdom Metazoa; phylum Chordata; class Actinopteri; order Cypriniformes; family Leuciscidae; genus Rhinichthys; species Rhinichthys klamathensis. Next base: position 2,472,252 of record NW_026606762.1, read on the forward strand.
CAGGCTCCATATTCCTCAGTATACTGTCTGGTTATCTCTACCCTTTCCCGCTCGCTCTCTTCCTCGTCTGTCTGGTAAGTTCCTTGTTTGTATGCAAATTCCTTTTAAAATGGTCTGTCTGCCAAACTTTGGCTTCTGGTATGAAAAGTGACTATTTTTTTATGTAAAAATGTTGTTGTGTTTTATGCTTTACAGTGTTCAGGCCTTGGAGCATCTTTTTGCTATATGTTGTCTTATTTAGTCGGGAGGCCGATGGTCTACAAGTACCTCACAGAGAGAGCTCAGAAATGGTCACAACAGGTGACATTTTCATATCATAAGCTTTCATTTTTGCATGTGAATTGACTGACTGTAATGCTGAGCCGATGTTTAATGTCATTGTAGGTGGACAAGCATAGAGAACACCTCATCAATTACATCATTTTTTTGAGAATCACTCCTTTCCTTCCGAACTGGTTCATCAACATCACCTCACCGGTCATTAATGTGCCTCTGGGTGTCTTCTTCCTGGGCACCTTTCTCGGTAAGATCATCGAACGAGATCACTTTTACAAAGAACGATTCACAGTCACACAAGTTTGTGTGGTGTTGCTGCATGGAAGACACATGAGTTTGTCGAACGCCAATTTCTCATTTTAAAGATAATTTTATTGGACACAAAAATTGCAGTCAACATACAATCGAAATTGACCCTGCTTATTTTCTTAAGTCAAGAGCATAGAAATATGGAAATATATATGTGTGTGTGTGTGTATATATATGTATATATGTATATGTGTGTGTGTGTGTGTGTGTGTGTGTGTATTTACAGTGGTGGCCAAAATGATTAGATCGGCAAGATTTTTTTTAAATGTTTTAAAAGTTTTTGATGTTTGTTGCAAAATCTTTCCATTTCAGATAAATGCTGTTCTTTTGAATTTATTAGAATTATATTAGTATGATTTCTGAAGCATCATGTGACTGAAGACTGGAGTAATGATGCTGAAAATTCAGCTTTACCAACACAGAAATAAATTGCATTTTAAAATATATTCAAATAGAAAACAGTTATTTCAATTGTAAACATATTTCATAATATTACTGTTTTTGCTGTATTTTTAGCAGAAGAGACTTCTTTTAAAACGTAAAAAACATCTTACCGTTCTAAAAATGTTGGCCACCACTGTATGCATGTATATATATATATATAATTAATTACTTTTATTATGTTTTGCATTTGGATATATATTTAGACATTATTAAAGGCTACTTTAGATTGTACTCATATTTCAATTAATTTAATATGCTTATACTATGCAAAGATCACAAGTGTGACTATTTAAAAAATGAAAATATAGCCAGTGCCACAAATGTCACTAATTTTCTTAACATTCCGGTAAAGTAAAACAAAAATGCAGTCTAAAATAAGCCAAGATCAGCAGAGAGTTAAAGGGATAGTTCACTTTGAAATAAATTTTTGGTATGTTTTAGCTTACCTCAAGGGCATCCAAGATGTAGGTGTCTTTGTTTCCGCAGTAGTTTCAATTTTGATATTTTTAGGTCAAACCGTTCTTGTCTGTCAGTCATATAATGCAGGTCTATGGTCACCACCTCAAAGAGCATGCACAGAGAAGTCCAAATTAAACATGATTTAATGACTCGTAAATGTAAGTACACATTGATGGCCTAAGACACGAAACGAGCGGTTTGTGTGAGAAAACGAACAGTATTTATATCGTTTTTACCTCTTGTAACCACAGCCACGTCCAAGTGATTTGAGGGCGCGGGCGCTTCGGTCTTTTCCGGCAAGCGGCGGAAGTGATCTCTCGCGCGTGTACGTCACTCATTGTTTACACAGAACAGAGATTGTAGGTAAGACGGCTTATTAAAAGGGTACTAATTTGCGCTTATCCGGGATGTTTAAACCGTCGTAAAAGAAAACAATAAAAAAAATTAAAAAAATTAAAAACAATTGTATGAGTGACATACACGCGTGAGAGATCACTTCCGGCGCTTGCCGGAAAAGACCGAAGCGCCCGCGCCCTCAGATCACTTGGACGTGGCTGTGGTTACAAGAGGTAAAAACGATATAAATACTGTTCGTTTTCTCACACAAACCGCTCGTTTCGTGTCTTAGGCCATCAATGTGTACTTACATTTACGAGTCATTAAATCATGTTTAATTGTGACTTCTCTGTGCATGCTCTTTGAGGTGGAGACCATAGACCTGCATTATATGACTGACAGACAAGAACGGTTTGACCTAAAAATATCAAAATTGAAACTACTGTGGAAACAAAGACACCTACATCTTGGATGCCCTTGAGGTAAGCTAAAACATTTCAAAAATTAATTTCAAAGTGAACTATCCCTTTAACTGAAATTTGCACAGTTGACAAATGAATCCTCTGATAGCTGTTGTCTGATCTACAGGAGTGGCCCCTCCGTCGTTTGTGGCGATTAACGCAGGGACGACGCTGTACAAACTGACCACAGCTGGCGAGGCCGTGTCCTGGAACTCTCTCATCGTCTTGGGGGTTTTAGCTGTCGTCTCCATCCTGCCCGTCTGCTTTCAGAAGAAACTCCAGCAGAAGCTTGAGTAGAGATCTCCACCCCTGCTTGGTTCAACTCAGGAATGAAACTTCTCCTTGCTTTCTTCTCTTCCTTTATGCATGAACGACAAACCCTCATTTCTTCATATGATGGGCTGTCAGGACTGGCCTTCCATAGTTTGGACAGGACTTTCATGGGATAAAACTTCTATCATCACTTATTATCCATCATCATTAGCGTTAAGCAATATTTCCCACATCAATATCTTCAGTCAGTGGATTTCAAATCTCTCGATATTTTCTCCAAAACAGTTATGAATAATGTGTGATGCACTGGAAGAGACATTTTCACTCCCTCTGAAGTTGCTGAGCTAAAATGGAAAGTGCCAACTTCTACTTCTTTGGTCTTACAGCTAATTTAATATTCAAATGTGTTATTACATGCTTCAGAGACTTTTCGAGGGTGAGCTTTGTGGGTTTACAGATTTTATTTCTAATTCTGATCTTCTTATGCCAGCTTAGACTGCAGTTGGGACCCGATCTCTTAACAGTTTCCTGTGAACCGCTGCCGACTGTAGATGGTAGTGCTTAGCTCTTGGTATAGACCTAAAATACTCATAAATATGGATGATGCCACATTAGTATTACAGATCAAGACTGTAGATTGCATTTAGATGGTTTTGCCTTAATATAACAGGTTACTTGAAGTAAAAGAAATGGAACGAATAGCCTGATGCCTCACATACTGAACCGTTAAAAGGATAGTTTATCCATTCTCTCATGCCCTCATGCCATCCACAATGTTTTTTTTTTATTCAGATAAACACAAATTAAGATTTTTAGGAAAATAATCCATCTCTAGGAGTCCATATAATGCTTACTACACCCAGCGATCAGTAATCCAGAGTGTGAATCTGAAGTGAAACAATAGTGCGACCATCGTTTCACTTCGTTAAGTGTCACATCGTCCCTCTCTTGAACGCTCAAATGACAGTAGATTCAAAATATTAGTATTTTTCTTCCACACACCTACAGTTTCGCTTCAGAAGACATTGAATCATCCACTGGGGTCAAATGGATTGCATTTTTTTTTTTTTTTTTTTTTTTTTTTATCAACCAAGCGTCACCCATTCACTTGCACTATATGGACTCACAGAAATTGGTTATTTTCATTAAAAAAAAAAATTGTGTTCATCTGAAGAAAGAAAGTCCTGTACATCAGGGATGACACGAGCGTGAGTAAATGATGAGAGAATTCTCATTTTGAGGCATATTTTAGCATTTCAAACACAATTTTTCTCTCTTTTCATTCAGATGAAATGGTCAAAATGCCAAATGATTGATTTTGAACTTTGTTTAAAAGAAGTAGTTTTTAGTTTGAGGGAAGTATTACATTCTGAACCTGGAGATGTAGGAGCTTTGTAACTGTTACAGTTGGTATATCCTGGACCTAGTCAAGTCAAGCCACTGTAAAATGCTTTAAATGGAATATTAAAACCATTTAAAAACATATGTTGGATATGGAATATGTCTATTTAATCGAGGCTGCTCAGTGTGGTTATGCCGTTAAAGTTGCCTTTCAGTAAAACAAATCAGTCTTACGAAAATGTCATACGTTTGTCTAATATACAATGCTGTCTGTACTTTCTGGAAACCTTCAATACTCTAGGTTTTTCCTGACTGACTTTATTGGGATGAGAATAAATGAACATAGTTTGCACTGAAATTTCTCTTAAGTGAAGGGTGCGATGAGGGACGGTCTTATAACAGATATTATTTCCCTGTTACCTCATTTGATTTATCTCATGCTTTGATCCACATTTAATTTGTGTCATTTCTAAATGTCCAAATGTTCCCAGGAGCTCTTGATGTAACATTGTACCAAACTGAGAGAGCAAATGTGAGTTATGCGGTTGTTCTGCAAAAGTCTCACCAAACTGTATGATGGTTAGTGTGTTGATACTAATCTCTCTCACCTATTTATAATTTCCTTAATTGTTCTCATCCTGATTTCTTCTCTATCATATTTTTACAGAATTGTCTTTATCAATAAATTAAGGTTACTGATTACAGTATTACACAAGATTAAAATGTACTGCTGTGTCCTGTATTTTTAAAATCTATTAATGTCTGACCATCTTCTAATATATTTATTATATGATGATTAAATACATTAGTAACATTTGCCTCTTTATTTTCACTGAATCACAGTGTATATGTATGCACTCATTTTTATAACTCCATCTTTAAATAAAGACCCATTTACTATTTGACATGATTATTAAAGTTGTTTTAAACATTTACATATTACATATAACCTTTTCAAAAAAATTGTATATGTTTTTATATAGTGGCTCACCTTTAAAATTAAGCATCTGGACAGATTATCATAACTAACTTCACTTTTGAGCAATTTATGATTTGTATTTTTGTTGTACAGTACAGTATATCAAATATTTGACCAGTTATCACTTAAAACACGTATGATTTTGTGAAATGTTTTGGTTGTCTACCTCCCAGACCGTTAAACTTCTGTTCTATAATGTAAAGTTATAAATGTTAAAATCAGAATAAATCTATTTATTTGGCATTCATGTGTACAATATGTTTTTATAACAAATAATAGGTGTCACCGAAACTGCAGTCATTAGCACCAAGCTTTTTTTTTTCATTATAGTTTTACAAAAGTAATAAATAAATAATAAAAGTGGCATACATTCACATTTCTGCCAGGACATCCTCATTCATTTTAAGTTGTTATGTCATGATCTGAGAGTATCATGATGAAACATAATGTTTTTTCCTTTCAGTTCAGTTGGAGGTTTGCATTTTTTGTTGTTGTTCTGCAACTATGAAATCCATAAAATAGATATTTCTCTGCCTACTTGTGTTTGTTTTTTGGGGGAAAAAAAGTGTAGAGATACAGAATGGGAAGATTTCTGGGGTTTTTTCCTACTTTTTTGTCTAATAAAGTTGTTGAAGTCTCTATTAAAATTATACACAGTTGCTACCTAGTAAACTATCTTTTGTGTCGACTTTTCAAATTTTATTAAAAAGTATTTATCTTCAAACTTCTGTGTAAGCCAGTTTTTTTTGTGGTGACTCTGAAATTAGACCCTTCTCATTTTAAATTTATAATGACACATTTTACATTCATAAGTGTATGAAGAATTGCCTGTTTTTAAAATGCACGCGATTTCCAAATCCGGCACCAGAGGGCAACATCAAACAACATTTATTGCCGTGCTGCTACGATTTATCACGACAGATTGTTTAAATTGTAGGCTACTGCAATTACTTCATAGTTAGCTCCTGGATGATAACTGAATATGTGAGTTGACGTTATTTTTCGGTCAGAGAAGCGATACGTAGTTTGATGCTGCGGCGTTCAGTCTCTTCACGCGCGATGATGCTTAAGCGCATAACGTCATCCCGAGTAGAGCAGTGCGCATGCGCAAGAGCGAGCGAGTGCGCGCCCGCTGAGGACTCGGAGGACGATGAGAGAACAGCTGTAACGTTACCGGAGGCCACAATGCGACTGGCGCTCGGGGCTTCTCCTGTCTTGATCCTCATCCGCAATGTCTGCGCAGAATGATCGAGGGAGCTCGTACTATGCGCTCCTCTAAACTCATAAACAGAAGAGCACAACTGGAGCCGTCTCAAAATGAGCACCGGATTCAGCTCGAGCTCCTGCCGCTTCGCGGATTATTTCGTGACCTGCGGTTTGGACACCGAGAGCGGCTTAGAGCCAGACGAGCTGTCCGGTAAGACCAGATCACGTTACCGCTCTGATTTCGACACATTTGCGAGGTTTTATTGTGTATTTGCTTAAAGGTGTTAGTTATGTGATGTTAAACCTCAATAATAGTGACTACAGCAGCAGAAAATACGTAAAAATGTAACGTTATTTTCAGTTGGGTAGACGAGTTGAGATTTGTATTATTATTTTTTTTATGCATAGATACTGTACTTTAGGAGTGTTCTAGATAGTTGACCTTATAAAAGAAGAGACTATTGATTCTTAAAGGACAAAATGTACTTTATTTTTGTATTATTGGTGAAAACTTATTCAAATGAAGTCGATTAAACTCAAGCATCTCTCATTTCATAATATCTCTTCCATCTATATTCTTGAACATAAAACATAAACCAAACCAAAACGGAGATTGACATTGTTTACTTCTATTTTGCAAGACAAAGAATGAGGATCAGTGTTATGATATACAATCTATATTCTACAATACCTTTTTTAAAGTGTTTATGTCCTGCGTTTATTTATATTTGTGTTGACTTCATTTGTGCAATAGCTTTTATTTCCTCATAAACAGTTCTTTTTATTTCCAGCATTCATTAAAACAAGGTTGCATTATTATGTAATCTGTTCAGACTTTTTCAACCTAACATCTGGATCTGATCAATTCATTCATCTCCAGTATTCACACACACACACACACACACACACACAAACACACACACACACACACACACACACACACACACACACACACACACACACACACACACACACACACACACACACACACACACACACACACACACAATAATTAAAAATACAATTCTATTTTGTATTTGTGTTTTTAAGCATTTTTTTACTTTTATTCCAAAACAATAACTAAAGGCAGTAACAATTTAAACAACATATTTTATTTGTGAACTGATGTCCAGCTGTTCTTTTTAATAGTCAACTTATTTACATCAATTATCAAACTCGGTAAACACTGGACACAGACACAAATATGTATCTTTAATTTCACCAAGCTGATTGCTCACTAAAACCCCCACAGTCATCATGTTTTCAGGCCATTTCAAGTTTGATTTTGACGTGATATAACGCAGTGATATTTAAATGGCTGAGTGGTTTACTTACTTTTTAATTACTCTTCCCATTTAACGGCATCATTTTGTTCATGTAGACTGATTCGAGAATGCGCACGAAAACAAGGGGCAGTATTTATCGTACTAACCAATCATATCCAATCATTACTAATCACATCCAATCATAGCACGATGGAGGCATTGCCTCCTCTCATGTGACTTATCAAATTACCCTCAATTAATTTAGTGGGTCTGTTAAAAGTCAATGGGCTCAGGGGAGGCAAGAGAGACGCGGCGTCCTGCTCCAACTTTACTGTGCGGGTGTTGCTGTTGGAAAGTGTTACTTAAGAAAAACAAGTGATTTTTACAATTTTTAATGTCACGTTTTGTAATATTTGCGTTGTTTTATTTTTGTGAAATGGATTATTTTCTCGTCCAATGAGGATGCACTGCCTCCCTTGCTTCCTCAGAGGAAACGCCCCTGATATTTTACGTTTATATATTTATATTATACGTTTTACAGTGAATCACTTACAACATGTTCTCTTATAAAAGGCTTTTTCAACCAGCACGTGAAGTCTTGTAGGGCGAGAGAGTGCAGATTCAGATTTCCTGTGGTTTCGGGCTTCCTCATCTTGCATTGCATTTTTTTGCTAGATCTCCACTGATGTAATCAGAACATCATTTTTCTCTTAAATTTTCTTGGATCTTTGTGAAAGTGGTATTTCATTTATGCTGATTTATTCCATAAGTGTTTTGTTGCATAAGGGGGTGATAGTCGTGCCTCCCTGTGAACTGCACCGTTGGTGTTTTAAATCATATGTAAAAGGTGAAACACTGTCAGTCAGTCACTGAATTTTGTTTTGCTGAATTTCCTTCTTATTACTGGTGACTATCATCATCATCATCATCATCATCATCAAAGCTTTATTAAGGACACCCATGGTCCAACCACAAACAAGGTGCAGTAAGCGATTTTTGAGAAACGCTGTTTATAAGTGGATTGGACCCAGCACCACAACACATTTGTAGCCAATTAGAAGTAAGGGGCGTGTCTACTCATTAAGGGGGAGGTGCCTGTGCATATAGTAATAAAGCTGCTCTGGCCCAATAGGACAAATGGCCTGAAACTGTATTTTACTGAAAACTATTTTACTGCATTGTCTTCTATTTCACTTCTTTATTTTTTGTCCTGTACTTTTTGTCTCTGTCCAGCGCTTTGATCAACTCTGGTTGTTGTAAAGCGCTTTATAAATAAAAATTGATTGATTGATTGAAACACTCTCACACTGGTCCCAGGCCATCGAACCATCCTTATCCTGATGTGCATTTTGTTGATGTGTGCATTGTGGAACTTTGAGCCATGGAGAAGCTTGCAATCATTCATGTCTGTTGAGGGTCGATGCATTGATGACTCGCAATAAATGATACATTTAGAGATGGTTGTAGTGCAACTGAGCCTGCAGTGAAAGTGACGGGTGTCCATCATGACGTTCCCCCTGGGGAAAAGCGCGATCAGTGGAGTGTGTCCCACACGAGACCCTCAGGACAAAGAGAGGTCACTGAGATTCTCTGAGGAATACAAAAACACACCGGTTTCTAAAGCAGCGTCCAATCGCATTGTTGTTGCAAGAGTTTGCTGATGCGCTGATGTTTTTATGTGTAGAAAAAGGGAGATTTTTGGTTGTTTTAAAATGTTTCAACATGTCACTATTGTAAAAAAAGTACATAAGCACATGTGACACTCTTGAGTCTGGGCTGGCCTAGTTAGCTGGGGAACGAAACTGCTTACTTGCTGTTCATAGAGGAAACGAGTCAGTCAAGTTTTTTTTCTTTATCATGCATTTGTAAGTGTGGTCATGGTTGTCATATATAGATATACTCTGCAAAAAAGAAAAGAAAAAGAAACTGCCCATTCCAATAAAGATTTGTAAAGCTTATTTGGATTTTACAAAATGATATTTAAAATGCAGTATCCTGAGTTTTTGTTTTGTTTTTTGAGTTTATAGCCTAATATTTGACTCTTACCTCTATATTTAACATTGAATATGTTCTCATTGGCTGTTTCAGTGTCACATGCTTTTTTATTTTTCATTACATAAAGTTAATTTGCTTCACTACAAACTTATCGTGTTGCACCTGATGAGGAGGACATGGTGCTCTTTTGTACAAAAATCTAAAAAATGTTTGGATTTTTTTGTCATGATACACTGAGGGCAGAAGGAAGGCCTCTAAATGTTTGTTTTTGCCTCTATATGTGTGATTAGCTGATGTGTCAGCAGTATTTCTGTACACCATATAGTTGATTGTTTGCTGTGGTCGATTGTTTGAATGTTTTAATTTTAATCAAGCAGAAAATACATTCAGTTGATTTAAATCATAGTGCCGTTAAGCTGCTTATGCCTTCCTCATGAGTCTGTCTTCTCAACTCTTGTTTACATCTGAAGGGCTGCGCTGCATCACATGACCACAGCTTAAAGGTGTAGTTCATCATTTACTCGCCCTCATGCCGTTCCTGACTTTCTTTTTTTTCTGAGGAACACAAAAGAAGATATTTTGAAGTGTGTTGATAACCAAGTAGTTTTAGAAACCACTGACTTCCATTGCATAAACAAAAAACACTGTCTGTTTCTATTACATCTTTTTTGTTCCACACACACAGACGGAATTGAATTATCCCTTTAATGCGCTGTGCTTTGTTGAAGCGTTATTTTAGCTTGTATTTTTCCATCATTTGTATTTAATGGATTCTGATATAGACTTTTGAGGCATCCCGTGACCCTTTCCGATACGCTCTTCCCACTGGCGATGGGAATGCTGTGCATTGCTGAAGAGTTAGCATATCTCTTGGCAAGGATGCAGAAAATAAGAGCCATTGTCATTCCTCGCATTTCTCTGTTGGGCCAGACGGTCGGGCCTGATTTAGCAGTGATGAAAAACATCCATTAGACCGTTGAAAAGTGGGTCACTGTTGCACTCGAGAACCTTTAAGAGCACCAATTTTTTCAGTGAATGTCTGATATGTTGCCCTCCTTAAATTTGTGCTTTAATGAGGACAAAGCAGAATACATATTTGTCTTGGGTAGAAAGAAAATCTCAGTGTGTTTCTTCAACTAATTAAGTTATCATAGAACAGTCACCAATGATGCTGAAGCACATAAAACTTGCTTCATTTCGAGATGACTTGCAGTTCATTAAGTAAGTCGGATAAGGATCAGTAACGCTCCAATGGATTCAGTGTGTTCATTCAATAAAGGATTTGTCGAGCTAAATCAGACTGGTAACTTGTGAGTTAGAAGAGAGTCTGGAAAATACACTGATAATGTGTCCCGGGATCGTTTGATTTTGGTACACTGCAAGTGATTTTCACTGCGTTCACACATATATCCCGGAAAGAAATGTGACATCAGGATTTGACATGTAACGCAGTGTCTTAAAGGTGGGTTATGTGATTCTCTTTTTTGTACATTTTTTCAAAATAACTTGAAATCCTATTCCTAACCCACTTACAGCCACTGAGTTAAGCCTGGAACACACCAAGCCGACGGTCGGCCGTCGGGCAGTTTTTGTGCGTCGGCCGACTGAGTTTCCTCGGTGTGTTTCCTCGTCGGCTTTGTTTCGGCCGATTCGACATGTTGAATCGGCGTCGGGCCGTCGGTGAAAGAGGGAACTCTGATTGGCTGTTCAGCTTAGTGAAAGAGTCAATGCATGAGAATAATAGCAAAACAGCGAGCAAAGAAGTCAAAACTCTACAGATAGAAGGCTGTTCTTATGTTACGTCATCTTACCTGGGTGTTCCTTGGCGAATATTTCAATATTAACACGAGCGGAGTGGAATAAAGAAAGTGTTTAGCAGGATTGATATTTAAAACGGTAAGCACGCACTGCTTTGTTTATGGTTTGTGTATCTGCAGCCGACAGCGTCGGTTTCCCCTTTTGAATGACAAATATAGAGAATATATCTGCAGAAATAGACAGTTGTCTCATTTACACGCAGGCGCAGAACGCGCATTCTAGCTGATAGTTCTCTCGGTGTGTTCAAGTGCAGCTTTTTACCCCGACGAGAGGCGACAACACAGTCGGCTTTCATCGGCGCTAGTTTGTCGGCGTCGGCTTGGTGTGTTCCAGGCTTTAGAAGCACTGAAATGAAAATTAAGCAATTTAATCATCTGTGGAACGGGCAGGACTCGAAAAACTCCAGCCAATCATTTCCAAGACCACCAGAATCATTGGACAGTAAGTCCGTCAATCAAACGGTTGTACCACACCCCCCTCCCCCCAGCGCGCGTGACCCCCGTCGTGCGCATACTCAAAAGTTTGTGACGCATGCGCATCTCGTCAGTAAAGCCGGTTCCATGATTAGTAGTAAATCGTCATTACAATCTAGAGTTTTCGCTCGTGCATGATTGCGCGTCCATGTTCTTCGAATGGGTGGAGTCAGAGCCGGCGTTGGAGGAAAGAAGGTAGGACCATTTGAATTGTATATTTTCAAAATCTGCCGGTCGTTTTCCAAATCACATACCCCACCTTTAAGTTTGCTAAAGATCTCTCGAGAAACCACACTCATGAATTTTTTTTCTGATTCGGTCATAAACTACCGCGTCGTGTACCGTTCCACTAAGCTAAGATTGGTCCTGCCTTTAGTTCACATAGGGCACGTTTTGGGACTGATCCCAGCAATATTACTAGGTCCCCATCCTGGGATCGATCCCGGGACGTGTTTTTGCCATTGAACACTCACACATAAGGCACTCTAGCAATTCTATGGCAATTTTCTGGGGTCAACGCTCTGTGTGAAAGGCTCTAAAAAGAGTCATTTGACTGAGAAACTGGCTCATAAGAGTCATTTGTTTGTGAATCAGACTACACTGGTCACCCTTTTTTTTTTTTTGTGCAGCCTGCGAGGACAATTAATAGAAAGTAAAGATGCACAATTAATCATTAAAAGATCGCAATCACGATTTAACCCCCCCCCCCCAAAAAAAAATGACTCCTTAATGACATTTAACCTTTGACAAGTACGATCACACAGCAAACATTCAGATCTGCGTTGGCACTGATCCAGAGAGAGCAGTTTTCATCTGTATGTATTAAACAGCTTCACAAACACTCTTTTCAACCACACAGTGTCATTATTTCTGTGTTACAATAATTCAAATTATCACAGAAGTGCTGGGACAACATTTTATAGTTCTGATATTAACACTGATGTCTACGGTAGTGATCAATATACAGTAAATCACCTTTTGAAAGTAACTCAAAAGTAACAAATAAAGATTGTATCAAATACATTGTTACACCAGTAGGTGAAAAGTGACTGTTAAAAATGTCATTGAATCATTCATTCAGGAGATTCGTTTAAAAACGCTGACTAATCCACTAAAGAAACATGTGAAGTATTTATTAGTGAGTCATTGAATCATTCATTCAAACAGATGAAAACAAATAATTCAAATTATATATATATATAATATATATTTTTAAATAAACTACAGCAATTAACATTGTGTCTATTCATAATCGTGTGAGAATCAAAAATATATATATTCTCACTTTATCTAGAATCGTGTAGCTCTAATAGAAAGTCATTTTGTCACAGCAAGCTCACAGATTGGGCAGAAATAATTATTTTGCCTTTGCGCTTGAGATTCAGAAAAGCAGTGCAGGACATGTTGAATTGGATACAAATTTCTTCAATTTTCTTAAATAAGCACTATGTAAAATAAATGTTAATTTAGTCTCATTTCAATCATCTACTGGGAAACTCGCAGAGATCAAGCTCTGATCTTGAGTTATATTTGTGGCATCAGAAAACCGTTTTTGCGGTCATAAAACGTCCATTTTTTTTTTTAATCTCGTACCAGAAAGGATGCATCTGATCCTGTTCTTGTATATAAAAAGCTGTTCTGTAAGCAGCCCTTTCTGTGTGGTTTCATGTCTATGACCTCTTTGAGTGAACTTTTGTGTGTATGTTCTCATTTCCTGTACCATTCGTTCTTTGCTATTAGCATCACATTCACAAACAGAGCAAGAATGACAAGAAGAATGCAGTTTGCACAGATGTGTTTGCTCTACACATTAAATGGCAGTGTGAATTGTTCAGATAAACATATTTTTGAAGTGTTGGGATGGTTTAGAGACTGACAAAGTTGACGGACGTCTCTCTGTAACCAACACTTGCTGTGAGTATCGGTGACATTTCCTCATAGTTTTACTTAACTGTTTTTCTTTGTTCTTTACCTTTTGAAAAAGTACATTAAAATACCTAAAAAAAAAGCAAAGTACCTAAAAATGTGTTTTTTGATGCAAGTACACAGCAAGTTAGGAGACCTAGTATAAAGTGAAACCAAAAAAGCACATCTTCTTTTATATCACTGATCAAATGAAAACTGCTAATTGGGGTGCAGAACATAAAGTCCAGTTTTTTTTTTTATTAGCCCTCTCATCCTCTGTCGTGTTGCTTTTGCATAAAACTGCACTAGTTCCATGTGCCAGAATTCTGCAAAGTTTGTGACAAAACCCTCTTTTATTCCCAATGACGGGGCACGGGGTGAGGGCTTCATTAGCATATGCATGAGAGGCCCTGCTGGCAGAGTGTTTTGATTGGCTGGCCCTCAGCCTGGGTGCACCATCAGGCCTCGGTACACTGAGGTCGGCAGCTGGGCTCGACACACTCACACACATACCGATTTAAACACTATCCCCTAGGAGTTTCCCATGCACCCCGTGTCTTGAGCTCTTTCTCAATGACATCACTATTAAAGAGCGCTCCTTTGAGCTCCTCATACTCTTGATTAGTCATTAATCTCATGTGCACGATAAAGACCTTTTAAGAGCAGCTTTATTGAATAATTTTTAAGCTGCATTGAGAACACAATAACTAAACATCCATGTAAAGTCATGAAATTCTGTGATTCGAATATACCGTAAATTCCTAAACTGGCTTAACTCTATATTGCACGCACAGTTTAAAGATCTGCTCTATTAAAGCCGTTTTGAAGCAGTCCAGCTCTAGCCGTTTCATGCTACACCATGTAATTACACAAATTAGTCACAACTGTAAACCCTAAGACTCAAAATAATTAATTGGTTTGAGTAGGACAAACTTAAATTAAACTTATTAGTTCAGTCAAATGAACTTTTATGAGTATTTAGCACTTTCTTTTTCTTTCAAATTCGCAGAACTGATATATTTTAAGTTAACTGAACTCTTTCATTGTTTTGAGTTTTATTTCTTTATATTTAGACGAACTTAAGTTTAACTGAAACGGCTGGGATGTCTATTTCCCAGCATGCTTTGCCGATGGCACTCGAAAGGTGTTATGAGGATAGCAGATGAACCCAAGCGCAGACGGTATGCAAACACACAACGTTTATTAAAACAGAAAAACAGGGGAAAACAAAACCCACGAGGGGGCAAAACAGAGGCAATACAAATGAGGGATAACTACACAAGATAACACTTGACAAAAACTAGACTATTAACAAACAGCTAATGCAAGATCAAGACGTTCTTCTAAGACAAGTTACTCACAGGTAGACTCTCACAAAGTGTGACACAATGAACCAGCACAGGACAGCAAACACAAGGGGATGAAATAGGGGAACACTAATGACAAAGACAGGTGAAGCTGACTAGACAATAATGACAAGACGAGGGTAACAAGGGGGCGGAGTAAGTAACATAACGAGACAACACAAGCACATGGCCCAAACAACAGACCATGCGCTTGTACACAAAACATGGGTCTGTCATGATCCTGCCACAAGACTAGGAAAAATCAAGGACATGATGGCAGAATCATGACAGAAAGGGAGAGTAAATGCAAAAATTAAGTGTAATATAATGTTTTTTTTTTGTGCAAGATTAATGTTAAGTGGGAGATTTAGTAGTGATTAATGGTTTGTTATGCTAATTTAGAAGAATTTCTGTTAATGTCGGTTTTAGGATAGTTACCATCATGGTGACAAGTGGTGCATGCAGCTTGATGTGAGAGCAAATAAATCATTTATATTGCTGCACTCATACAGCAAGTGCTACTGTATAACATACTATTGTTAAAGAAACACTGACTTTTTGGGACTTTAGCTTATTCGGGGTGATTTGCTCGCAGCACCTGAGAAGCCCTGTGGTGAGAAGCAGATAGTTCGCTCACTGTTGCGCTAATCACTCCGCCCAAGTAGCAGTGCTTCGCCTTCTGAGAATATAGTTCCCAGTATGTATACGGTTAAAAGATGGCTGTGTCTCATTTGACCTTACTGTGAGTATACAAATCACAACATATAAATATAAAATGTTGGCGTTATTTTGTCACGTATTGGGAGCAGTATGCTAGCCGGAGCCATTTACTTCCGGTCTTTGTGCTAAGCTAGGCTAGCGGTGGGTGCGTCAGACAGAGTTACAGCACGCACGGAGATGAAAAGGGTATGTAACTATGGACTTCTCGGGATACGGTGAACAAGCTAAAGTCCCAAAAAGTCGGCGTGTACCTTTAACATGTTAACAAATTAGTATGTTAGCAAACTAGCTTGTTAAAGCTAGCTAAGTTTATACTAATAAGTGTTAAAAGTGTAACAAGTAATAAGTGTAAAAAGTGTTCACATTGAGATTACATGAAAGTTTTAAGTTAAATGTATGAATTAGTGCACTCAAACATTTCAAGTTAAGAACAATTAAAATGTATAAGTACAAGTATAAGCCTTACATTTTTTGAGTTTTGCCAACTTCAGTCTGTTTGTTCCTGTGTAAAATTGAGCTAATTTCTGTCTTCCTGTTGAAGCAGAGGAACACGGTGTTGTTAGCATGCTTATTTTAACCTTGCATGTTGCTGAATAGCCTGAGGTCGCACTGCAGCAAAAGAAGGGCAGCTCACCATTAATCTCCACTGTGCCTCAATAGTCTTGATTCATTCTTCAACAATTAAAAACCTCTACTACACCTGCACACCTAGGGATGTCCCGATACCACTTTTTCACTTCCGATACCGATACCGATGCCGCAGCTTTGGCTTTTGCCGATACCGATATTAATCCGATAGTTTTATTTTATTCTTAAACTAATAAAAAATATAGCAATTTTCTCAATTAGCCACCTAAAATATACCTCCTATATAGTCCACAACAACAGTTGATTATGAAAGATTGTCACCCTTTATTCAAACACTACAAAAAAATAAAGAAATATATAAATGAAAGAAAAAACAGGTACTTCAGTACTTAAAGCTAGCTAGCTACCAACAGGCTTAAAGTTAAAACAATTTAAACAGCAGCATTCTACATTGTAAATACCAGTACAGTTTTTGTTTTTTAAATCAAGTCGAATTTCTATAACTGTGTGTTAAACTGATTATCACTCTTGTGTGTGTTAAACACAATCTACTTAATACAGACAGCTTCATTATAAAGATAAACAACAAATCCCCAAAATATATTATCATAATCTATGACAAAAATGCTATTATAAACTAGATTAGTGGATAATACACATTGCTCTTTTTATTGTTGTAAAATACATTCATGAAAAACAAGATAACAAAAATGAAAAAGATAATTATTTTAGATATAGCTAAATCTGCTATAAAATTGAGACATGTTTTAAGTGTATTGCACAGCTATTTAATGAGGCAGCAAAATTAATAATTATTAATGTTAATAAGCTTTAATTGCGTCACTGCATTATGATATGAAAGGCTTCAATACAGTGCGGCACAAAGCGCTTATGCGCATCCCGAGCGGAAAATGATGCGCTTGAAGCCACGTGGAGTTACAGCACGCAGCGCGTCGAGTCCGCTTTGAAAAGTTCAAAGCACAACGGAGATACATATTGATGGACAGTGTATTATACAGTATCTATCTATGCAATCGTTTATTGAGCCTTTTCTTTTAACAGTTTTAAATTTCAGTTACTGTGCGCGTGAAGAACAATTATAGTGCTCTGACTCTAGTGTTGTGATCAAACCGACAGCGTCCGACACCCGGTAGAGAGTAACACGATTGAGTTACAGCAATAAAGTCCAGCAAGATAAAGTTGTTTTATGCGAAAACATAGACCTTTATCTTACAGATCAAGTATAATAGTATTAACATTGAATCATCTTGAAGATAGTTTCATCATTGACTGTAACCGAACGCGACGCGCTGTTTGAATGCTGAATGGGGAATGACTGACAGCCGCGAGAGGGAAAAGTTTACGTGATCTTGAATTTAATGACTTAAATATTAATTTATATCTCACATAATGGCTTCAGAACACTTATAATAGAGTGCACGAAAACGTTATGGTACTTTAGAATGTTTTTGTGCCTTTTGTGGGGCTTAACAATAACACATAATAGTATACCCACAATATCGGATTTGGATCGGCCTCGTCTGATCGATGTCTGATCGATACCCGATCCCGCAAAAATGGCAGTATCGGAGCCGATACCGATCCTGAGTATCGGATCGGGACATCCCTATGCACACCACATCCCAGGGTGCGTAAAAAAAAAGTCTCACTTTTTATTTAAGCGTAAATTCAATCTGTTCATCATATAAAGCGATCGAGGCTCTTCAGAAAATTTGTACTAAACCGCTCAATTCATATGGATTAGTTTTACAATCTTTTTTGAAGTGTCAATGTCAATGGAGGGACAGAAAGCTCTCCGATTTCATTAAAAGATCTTCATTTGTGTTCCGAAGATGAACAAAAGTCTTACAGGTTTGGACCAACATGAGGCAAAATTTGAGGTTAGTAATTAATGACAGAATTCTTAGTTTTGAGTGACCTATCTCTTTAACCCACCCTTAAAGGGGAACTTGGCAACTCTAGCCATTTCTTCGCTGATTTTCACTTTCGTTGTTGCAAGTTTTCTCATCGAGCTCCCCCTACAGCTGTGGGGCGTATATTTCACAACACTGTCGTAAAAAAAACTCACTTGCGGCACCTTCCTCCCGCTTTCTACCGCTGCTTATGTGCATTTGTTATTATCGGAGCCGGCCAACTTTATCGTGTGGGGCTATGTCTACCGAGTGGGTAATATATACACAGTATCATAGAATTATGTCGAATTGCCATAAAGCAGTTCGTGTTTCTCGCTCGTTCTCGCTTCTCACGAGACTTCCTATTTCCAACTTACCGGTACGTTAGTCCCCATATTGCAAGGATGATTTTCCACCTGGGGACGCTGGGGGGAGCGGGGAAAGTCACCATTTTCTCCAGAACAGGTTATTTAACCATCCAAATGATTTCTAAATGGTTTTATTAAGTTGAAATAGTTGCCAAGTTCCCCTTTAAACCTACTCACCCCTAGCCTGGTTAAAACCAGACCATTCTCAGTTGTAACTGAGTTATGGTCTGGCAAAGCGTCATAGACAAATCATTTCCAGAGGGGCGTCACCAACGGACGTCGCGGATAGACCTAAACCCAATCAGAGCGATGAAGGAGATGACGTATGCAGAGCGGCGGAGAAACATCTCCGAGTGTTGTTCTTTGCTCGGTTTTTAACTAAAAGGAAACGTTCAAATGGCTTAAAACAGACGCGATAGCTGATTCAAACGAGTGATGTTCGACGGCGGCATCCATCTCTGTAATGTAGGCTACAAAATCTGCTTCAAAATCCCAGCGCTGTCGCCATCGTGTAAAGCCCGCCCCAACGTTTCTGATTGGTGCCTCGATTTCGGCGGATTGGAAATGGGCTTGAATGAGCTGTTTGCCAGACTAACTTTCAGAGCAAATCTAAATTTGCGGGAAGTTGTCTGGGTTTTCCCAGGCTAACTCACCCCCAAACCTGTCCCTAACCTTACCCGTATCCCACCTCAATAGCAGCACAAGTATTTTTCAATACAACATCAACACAATAAGTAATTTATTCAACTTAATATATATATATATATATATATATATATATATATATATATATATATATATATATATATTTTTTATGCAAGTACATTGTAGTTAAAGACCCCTAATATAAAGGGGGACCAAAAAGGAAAACACTAGCTATGGTTCTTCTATCCAAAGTTGCGAATTTAACTTGGAATATTGCATATATTTGAGTACAATTAAGATATGCGGGGGTGAAGAGGCTGTACGTGTAGGGTGCTCTCAGCTGTTATGTTTGTTTCAGCAGCGAATTTTCACAGGAAAACGTCATCTGCCATCTGTTACTCTAAAATGAATTTGCTCTTTTTGTGGCCCTTTCTTTGCTCACACAGATGTAGACTCACTCTTCATTTCTTTCAGGCGCTTCACATATAGAACCTTTGAAGAGATTCATTTTATGGATTTAGTTTGAATCATTTAGTTTTAAACATACTTAAAAAGAACTAAAAAAAAAACCCTAGACATGAAAGTATTATGCAATTATTTAAGACATTTCTTGTTATATAAAACCTTTTTGGCATAAGGTTCTTTAAAATTCAGTCAAATATAGATCTCCATTGAACCTTTGTTTCTAAGAGTGACTGTCTCTCATCCATCCGACGCCATTGTGCTGCAAGGATCAACATTGTGTCATCACATCAACCCCAGTCCAATTATTCATTAGCAGAGGCGTACAAGTGATTCATAATCAATCTGTCGTTTCTCATTCTTAAATTCCCAGTATGGAGCGCTGCAATGATGACGTATTTCTGTAGGCCGAGTTCGCATCACCCTGGTTCCCTCAACAAGACCCAATGGGATTTTTCAATGGAGTTTTGATAATTGCAGAAAATAAGCTCTGTGACCAACAAAACTTTATGATTCTTACACGTTTTGTTCATCATGTATTAAGGCTATAAATGTACGAAACGACCTTCACTTGAACGTTATCATAAGCTTCCGACAACTCTTTCAGCCTTTATTTAAAATGTGTGAGTAATAGCAGAGTAGATGATTTACCTGTTCAGTGTGATGACGTTTAATGTCCCCAACAACCTCTGTAGTCCCATTTAACCACTTGTGAGCAACCTCCTTTTTCAAGACAAGTGAAAGCCTTAAAAAATCCCAAGGGAGTACTGCTGTATTTTGCCATACAATAATAAAACGTGAAAATATCTTTAGCTTGTACTTTCGTGAATACTACAGATTGTACTTTGTTGTTTTTGTATCCCCACCCTTGTATAATCGGATTGAGTGTTATTAAAGGGTTAGTTCACCCCAAAAGTGAAAATTCTGTCAGTAATTACTCTCCCTCATGTTGTTCCAACCCTGTAAGACTTTCGTTCATCTTCGGGACACAAACTAAGATATTTTTGATTAAATCTGAGAGCTGTCTCACTCCTCCATAGGCTTTTATTGTATTTGAAACTAGGGATGCACCGATCCGATACTCAGTATCGGTATCGGCTCCGATACTGCCATTTTTGCCGGATCGGGTATCGATCAGACGAGGCCGATCCAAATCCGATACTGTGCATATACTATTCTGTGTTATTGTTAAGCCCCACAAAAGGCACAACAACATTCTAAAGCACCATAA
Organism: Rhinichthys klamathensis goyatoka; assembly: GCF_029890125.1. Taxonomy (NCBI): domain Eukaryota; kingdom Metazoa; phylum Chordata; class Actinopteri; order Cypriniformes; family Leuciscidae; genus Rhinichthys; species Rhinichthys klamathensis. The sequence continues at coordinate 2,493,065 of NW_026606762.1, forward strand.
AGTTTTCGTGCACTCTATTATAAGTGTTCTGAAGCCATTATATAGTATAATGTGAGAGAGAAATTAATATTTAAGTCATTAAATTCAAGATCACGTAAACTTTTCCATCCGCTGTGGCTGTCAGTCATTCTCCATCCGTTACAACAGTCAACACGATGAAACTCACGATGATTCAATGAAACCTGCCGGCCCAGAAAGTTAGTAAAAACATCGTGTAAAATAGTCCGAGTGACTACAGTGGCTCAACCATCGAGAATACTTTTTGTGTGCAAAAAAACCAACAAAAATAACGACTTCATTCAACTTTTCATCTTCTTCTATGTGGGCCTCTGAGTGAGTTCACGTAGCGTAACAGCGCAGCGCTACGTCTGAACGTAGGCTCACTATTGGCCGACGCTGGTCATGAGTGTGATGCTGGCTAATAGTGAGTCTACGTTCAGACGTAGCGCTGTTACACTACGTTCTCTTCGTATTTACGATTCTCTGCCTCCTTTAGCCGCTGCCTACATTGCGCTAGATCCTTCACTGGAAAACGTTCACTCTTCGAATTCTTGCACCCGGGAACAATGCAAGTCGACACCATTTTAACTAGTTTGCTAAGAAGTATTCCCTACTAAAGTAAGATATTTGACTGTGGTAAGCGTATCCATAGCAGACAGGTGGGTGTGGCATTGGAAGGCAACATGCCCCAGTGCATTATGGGTATTGAAGTTTTCCTAAACATTTGGCAAGAGAGAAGACAGCAGCCTTTTTTCTTTGTTTCTCTAGTCAGGTAGCACTGATTTAAAAAAATCAGTTTTGGCCTACGAAAACACGTCATCCCTGCAGCACTCTATTGGGGTTTGTTTTCAATATGTTTCCTGCAGCTGTTTAGATGACTAGTCACAGCTCTATGCCTTTAAAACCATGCTATCGGTTTCTGCTGATACTTCAGGGCCCGTCACTGCTGGTTTAGATGTATTAATGTTGTCTCCCCTGTCTTCAGTGGGCATCACTAACACGCTCTCAGACATCATGCATTCACGTCAGGCTCGTGGCCTCGGGCTGTTCTCTGGCCAAAGCTTTCAGCCACCGCACAGAAGTACTTTATAAGATAAAGTTCATCTCTTCCCTCTTAGCCTAGAACCATGAAATCCGTGTGTGTACTATAAATCAAAAAGCATCTGTTATAGTCCAGCTTTCTTCTACGATTAGAGCAAATTAAAAGCATTTTTTATTTTTCAAAGGAAATAATAGGTAAATTCACCATAAAATCAAAATTGACAGTTCTTTTTTTGATGGAATATTGAATTGTTTATAATAATTGATTGATGACACATCAGTATTTTTTATTTTATTCATGTGCCCTCGTAATAATAAAAACAAGGACATTGATCCAATTATCCGATGGACGGAATAAAGGCATTTCTTGTTCATTTTTTCATTTTATTTTTTCACAAAAGGGAAGAAAAGATGATCTCAACTAGAGGTCGACCGATTCATCGGTTTTGCCGATTAATCGGCACCGATAGTTGTTTGGTGGAACTATCGTTATCGGCAAAAATCCACACCGATAGTTTTTCCGGGTTGCGTCCGTTGCTGGAGCGGCTGAGAAGTGCGCGCGGTCATTACACAGCACGAGAGCGCTCAGAACAGAAGAGACTGCTTACATTATACAGAGTGAGAGCGGCCTCTAGAGACAAATAACAAACTATCACTGGCTGAGTTGTTTACGTTAACACGTGAGGCAGCGCGCAGCACGGAGAGAACAGAGAACACGCAGCGAGAGCGCTGACATTTAAAACACCGACAGCAAAACGGTATGAATACATAACACTAAAGTAGCTACATTTTGCCATATCATTACTAATTAATTCATTTGTTGACTAGATGCTGCATCAGCAGAGAAAGAACAGTAGTTTGCCGTCGAGGCTGTGAGGACTCTAACATTACCTCAGTCAACCGTTAATGCAATGTGACAAAAACACACGCAGACCTGACCCAAATGTTCTATGGCGCAATTGTTACAATCTATTTGCATTATTTTTATCCGGCTGGTCACTTTTATGCGTTCATTAGCCGACGAAGTTGCATATTTAAAACTAGTGACGTGATTGCTTTCTCAACATTGATATGTTCATGCAGCCGACAGAAACGTAAACTAATTAGAAACGCGTTCGATTTAAGATCTTTTTAATCACTACAATAGATCTTGTTATTTTTGATCAGATAATCATCAAGTGTTCTAAAATATAGAAGCAAATAAAGTGAGAGACTATAGGCTATATTACGTATACATAATACAGGTCTTTATTACATTTTAATGGCCATCTTTAAGCACGACTCTTTGGAATCATATGAAATGGTAACACTTTACAATAACATTGCATTTTTAGCATTAAATAAGGTTAATACAAGTTGTAGAAGAATTATTCATTGTTACGATAGTTTGTTAATTTCAACATTTACTAATGCATTTGAAATTGAGTTTTAATTCTTATTTTATCTTTTATTACCTTAGTTAATGTACTGTGAATGAACTAACATGAATGATAAAGGTACAATTGTATTGCTCATATTAATACATGCAGTAAAAAGGTATATTGCATTATGCATATAGTTCATGAAAGCTAGTTAATACATCCTTGTTTACAAATGGGACTTGCAAAGTGTTACCTATGAAATGTACATATGTTTCTAGGTTATAGCTAACGAAACCTGTAATATTTTAAAGGCCTGTACACACCGGGACGAATATCGGCTCGCGTTATTCGTCAGCGTTTTTCAACGCGTTTTTTGTGTTCACACCCAAGCGATTTTCGCTGACGATGAGCCGAGTGAACACGCAAATTCATTCCCTGACATTAGATGGAGCTTAATGTAAAACAGAAATACCCCGGTCCACAAAGTGGCGCTGCGCAACTACGCTTCTGACACTCGCTTGTCACTCAGAAGAAGAGAGCAAGTTTGTCGCGTTTGTTATATGGTTCTTTATTGTCGTTGGTGTCTCTTTATAAAGACACCAACAAGACCAGCAGCTCTACTCATCTAGCCTTACATCTTCCTCGTCTTATTTCTTCCCGGCAGAGTGTAGACGCTGTATATCTTCTTCGCCATTACGTATGTGTGCTCGGCAAGACCGTTTTGTGTTTGAGCGCCCCCAAGTTGTGTTTTACTGTAACTTCAGAAGCTCCAGACACGTGAGCAAAAGCGCCAATCTCATTGGTCGGATAGTTTTTGACGCGGCGCGTCAAACCAAAAAAACGAACCCGAGGCGTTTTTAAAAAAATGACGCTTTTACGCGTGGCGTTTTACGCGTTGGTGTGAACACTCACATTGGCGCCCTTTGTTTAGTCACGAGGCGTTAAACGTCGGCGAATAACGCGCGCGATTGGCGCTTTTGCTCACGTGTCTGGAGCTTCTGAAGTTACAGTAAAACACAACTTGGGGGCGCTCAAACACAAAACGGTCTTGCTGAGCACACATACGTAATGGCGAAGAAGATATACAGCGTCTATACTCTGCCGGGAAGAAATAAGACGAGGAAGATGCAAGGCTAGATGAATGTAGAGCTGCTGGTCTTGTTGGTGTCTTTATAAAGAGACACCAACGACAATAAAGAACTATATGACAAACGCGACAAACTTGCTCTCTTCTTCTGAGTGACAAGCGAGTGTCAGAAGCGTAGTTGCGCAGCGCCACTTTGTGGACCGGGGTATTTCTGTTTTACATTAAGCGCCATCTAATGTCAGGGAATGAATTTGCGTGTTCACTCGGCTCATCGTCAGCGAAAATCGCTTGGGTGTGAACACAAAAAACGCGTTGAAAAACGCTGACGAATAACGCGAGCCGATATTCGTCCCGGTGTGTACAGGCCTTAATGTTTAAATTATTTTCTGTATAAAGTTAATATATTCATATTTATTTATTTAATTGAGCACATTTCAGTTCAGCACTGTTTTATTGTGAGTATGATGTTTGTTTTTAATCCAGTATCCATTAAAAAAAATATCGGTTGAATTATCGGTTATCGGCATGTACGGTCAAACCTAGATATCGGTATCGGTAAAATCCACTATCGGTCGACCTCTAATCTCAACTGTTTCATGCCGACTATATTTATTAGATATTTGTAGGGCAGGTAAAATGACGATGGGTCAGACAGAAAAAATGGGAAAAGAGTAGCGAAACAATAATGCATTGTGGGTGTTTTCAATGTATGACTTGTTTGTTGACCCAATTATTTGAATGTGGTTGCTTTGGGATTTTTCTGCGTTTCCCCAAATGCAGTAAGAAATAAGGTCTGGTTTGTTTTCTAAAGCACTGGCCTTTCCAAAAACCACGGTGTGTTTTCCCCTCCACATCATTAATGGCTCTGATGCTCTCTGTAAAAGTAGCGAGGCTTTTTTACAGGGGTCATTTCATGAAAACATTTCCAAGATTAATCGCTTTTTTTTTGTAAATCATTTTTTAAAATGAAATTGTAAGGTACAGACTCTCTGGTCAGCAGCAGATTGTTTATAGATTAAAAAACAACGTAAAAAGAAAACGGAAAGGTGGACCCACTGTACCATTAATAATATATTTGGGGCCCTGGTGTTTATTGTGGTTTTGAATGTGGCCCCTTGTGCTCTTTAGTTTGTTTACATCACCGGTGCTTTTCACCTCGGCCTTATTGATCTGTTTGCAGTTCATAATATCTAAAGCTTGTTTGCTGTTGACTAATGATGAGCGTTTAGTTTTCAATGGCTTGCCGTTTAGCTCATCCTCACTTGAACTCGGGCCTTTTGTGCTGACAGTCCCATGACTGAAACAAATCATGTGTGAGGTGCTGGCAGAGAATTAACAAGGCAGATGAACCATGACCAAGGGTTTTCATTCATTCATCAGAGCTGATTGCTTTTGTCCGCTCTGCCCGCCTCTGCGTGTGGCACGGCCTCTGAAATCATGTCCAGGTTATTAGAAAGACCATAAGTCCTTAAATGAGTCATGTGTGCAATGATGCTGCTGTGAGTTTTACGTGGACATTGATGGAGACTGGTGACCACAATTTGCTGGCAGTTCCTGTTTTTGTCAAGTGAAATAGATTTGATACATTTCTACAATAAAACAGAACTTCATATGGTTAACATTTTGATTTAAATGTTTGATTTAACATTTTGATTAACATTTTGATTTTGATTTGCTTTTATATTGAATTAATTTTTTATGGTTGCCATTTACATGCTTTTTATAAGGTGTCTTAGATAAATGGTAGTAAACTGTACAAATAACTGTACAATAAAGTTTTTTTTTAAAATTAAATTGGTTTCAGTTAATGCAAGAATATTTCAATCCAGAATTTCCAGAATTTTCGGTACATTTTTACATAAAAAAATGAGCAAAATTGATATTCTGCAAGAACAATTTAAAGACTTGCATCCTACTTGAATTATCTCTATAATTATGCTAATGTTTTACCCAAAAATATATAGGCTACAAATGTTAAGTCCATAAACGCGTTAGAAATTCAGCGTCCTTTTTTTATCGTGTCACTATTAATTTGTATTTTTTCCATTGGTGCATTTAAAAAAAAGTTGTTGCTACATTAGATATTCAGTGCAGGTTTCAGTTTAATCTACATGATATATGACATTAATTACACCAAAGTTTAATTATGATTTGATTGATTTGATACATTTGTGATTACATTTCTATATAGACTTATTGCACCGCTATGAAGCTGTTTTAGTTTGTCTTGCAGGATGGCCACATTATCACTTCAAATATACTTAAATTTTCAATACATTAATGGTCTATCATCAATTATTCTTACATACATCATGTCAAACAGCAGTCATATCAAATCCTAACCTTCATTAAGCAGGAAAACGTAAAACTTTTGAACTTCATCGTATTGAAGGGAACGCAGATACTTAAAAACATCCTCATAATAACAATAATTTCTTCTTAATAAATAAAAAAAAGTGCAAGAATCTGTTATTTCAGTTTTTTAAAGAGAAATTCCTTTATTTCCTTTAGCTATTTCTTGTAGTGAGAGTTGAAAACGAAATAATATTTTAATAATTTAATAATTTGACCAGCCACACATAAAGATTTTTACATCAGCCTTGGTGTTTGCTTCACATGTGTTTTATAACATTCCCCTAAGGGTTTCTAGTGTACACATAATGTAATATCTCTTACTAGTTTTATTCCAGTTCTCAACAGAATCTCATATTTAATATTTTACAGATATTATAATGATGTCAAGTGCAAAGAGAAAAAGACCTTGCTTGGAAACACGATTCTCATGGAAGATGCCAGATCAGAATCATTAATAAAGAATAGAATAAAATCCATAATTTAACAGCACACTACATGTAGTGTGTTTACATATGGTCATATTGTGGTTCGTTTTAGTTTGAACATCCCAGAAAACACTAGGAATTCCTCACATCCCTGACCTTATTTCTGTTGTGATCCCATTCTCAGACCAGTGCAACTACCGGATCTGATTTGCATCTCATCCTTTAAATGCCACACATCTATGAACTCCTCAAACACACACTCTCTCTGAAGATCGGTGACAAATAAACACGTTCTTGCCCTGAACACGTTCCTCAGGGAAATATCCTTCAGAGACACGTCTATTCTTGTTGCATCAAGGCTGTATTTATTGTCTAAGGCAGGTTAACAGATCTTAAATTGTCCCTGATATGGAGGCTGAAGAGATTTTACTGTGTGACATTCATGCTTGCGCACACACACTGCCTTCAGTCTCCGTTGTTTCAACATGCCAGTGTGAAATGTGTGTGACAGCGAGCAGAAGCTCAAACACACGGTGAATCTCCACAACAGTGGACAGAACGCAACAAGGTTTCAAGGCGTTTTTAAGTTAGACCATTTTTTACTTTTACATATTACGCAACACATCTCAACTGATGATATCAATAATTTTTTTCTTAACCCTCTGGGGACCAGAGTGTTTTTGGGGCCCTTGGGATGTTTTGACATGCACTGACATTTGTGCTTTTTTCAGTTATTTATAAACATGTTAATGGCAAAGGTGTAAATTCACTCTATATAGCACAAACTTGGCTACCATGAGATCTGAGCAACATGTATGTACATGTTTGTATTTTTAATAGAATAATGTTTATGCGTGGTTATTGAAAAAAATAAAAATGAAAGTTGCTGAAATAAGACCACAAAACACATATTGATTATTTCTTCACAAGACTTTTGAAAATTGTATCACATAGCCTAGAATATTTGCTCCAAAACTATGTGAGAATCATCCTGACTACTCATTCAGATAAGTCAATAAAGTCTTTTACATTTTTAATGACGTGTTTTGTTTGAGAAAGCTTTATGCAGGAGGCTTGATCTCTCATTAATATGTATGGCATTCCACACCTGAGAAAGACAAAGACCCTCCCATAATGGCCCTATTAGGTGCTATCAGGCCATATCATTACAGGAGCCTTGCACAAAGAATGAGGAGATTTAAAAAAGAATGGCTTTTAGATTGTTTGGATATTATAAGGAAAATACAGGGTGCATACGTCTGGACACTTCTATCACACACCCTTCACCATATAGACATGGTTTTATTTCAGTTCAAAGTTAGAGTTGGAAACATCTTGAAAAGAAAATTGTCTTTCTCCATAAATGTCTTAGTTTGATCATACATATTTCAAAGTTGAGGATTCATTATTTTGATATAGCTTGAACAAACACTATAACATCTTAGTTGATTAGTTTATTGACAAAACATACTATATATTTAACATATGAGCAGAAACTCCTAAAAAAGCTTATTTGATGTCTATTTTAGAGTAAAAACTTTATCCAAAACGAGTCAACGAAATGTTGTCTGTTATTTAGTCTGTAACAGTGCGTATCTGTGCGTTCATTCATTCATTCACACACACACACACAAACTGTGTGACACAAACATGATTCACATTTAACAGTATGCTATTTTTCCGTTTACAGACACTACGTTATTCTATATCGCGATTAGAACAAAGCACTTGCAAAAAACACTTACTTCTCAGCTGAATCTGTTCATCCTCGAAGTGAAAATAACCCAGTGGTAAATGTCCCAGGATTGTTCCACATATAGCCGCGCAAGACGACAGTAGATTAATCTGACTAAAAAATAATGTGTGTTTTCAGAGTTTATGGGCGTTAACGCGTCTCAATGTGTTGCTTCACATATTTGCGTTTGAATAGCGCGTGCTCTCCGTGGGCGTGTCACATTACCACAGATAATCAGCTGAGAGAACGATAATGAGATGGGCTGACACGTCTCTCTTTTTATATAGATGACATAAACGGAGAATAATAATTTTAGTTTTGAATCGGATCATTTAAAAGTACAAACTCAAATGATTTAAAAGATATATTGCTTATGGCTGGGTGAATAGTATTAGCTGAGTTGTGTTGAAGATTAGAGACGTGCTCCAGAAAAAAAGTTCACGGTGACCGAGAGGCAGAACGCACACCCTGTTTATTTTCTTTATTTTACAAAAGCACAATATTTTATTTCGATTGTATGTGGGCACATAAAAAAGTAGACATTTAACAGATTATTTTCTCATATTTCTTAACTCTATATGAACAGAAATGATGGTAGTACTTTAAGTCTATTTTTCTGCTATGTGAAAAAAAACGAGCAAAACGCGCCGGCGCGTTTCTGGTCCCCAGAGGGTTAAAGGTCATAATGAAATTGCAGGAATCTGTTATTTCACTTTGAAAAAGTTTTTTTTCCCCCTTTAGCTAGCACATGTTAAACGTTTGGAAACATTAATTTTTTTATGTTTTTGAAAGAAGTTTTATGCACACTAGGGCTACATATATTCAATTAAAAATACAGTAAAAACAGTAATATTGTGAAATTATTATTATTATTATTACAATTAAAAAAAAAAGTTTTTCTGTTGTAATATATTTTATAATATGTAATTTATTCCGGTGATCATTACTCCAGTCATCAGTGTCACTTGATCCTTCTATATGATGATTTGCTGCTCAAGAAACTTAATTTTTTATTATTATTATTATTATCAATGTTTTTTCTGCTTAACATTTTTTTGTGAAAACAATACCATTAACAAATTTGTGCTAAGTTTTAAAGGTAACACTTTACAATAAGGTTTCATTATTGAACATGAACTACACTTCTACAGCATTTATTAATCTTTGTTAATGTTAATTTCAACATTTATTAATACATTATTAAAATCAAAAGTTGTATTTGTTAACATTAGTTAATGCACTGTGAAATAACATGAGCAAACAACGAACAGCTGTATTTTTTTATTAAATAACGTTAAAGATTAACAAATACAGTAACAAATGTTGTTCATTGTTTAGTTCATGTCATGTTTAATACATTAACTAATGTTAACAAATCAAACCTTATTGTAAAGTGTTACCGATTTAAAAAAAAAGACAGAAATTAATACTTCTATTCATCAAGGATGCATTAAATTGATCAAAAGTGACAGTGAAGAGATTTATAACGCTAAAGGTTTTAAATGCTTTAATGAATACAGTTAATAAATGCAAATCAAATCCGGTTCATTGAACTTAATATTCATCAAAGAATTCTGAAAAAAGTGTCACAGTTTCCACAAAAATGTTAAGCAGCACAACTGTTTTGAAAATTGATGATAATAGTAAGAAAGTCTTGAGCTCAAATCACCATATATATTGATATATGATATAGGATAATATTGATTTCTGAAGGATCATGTGACACTTAAGACTGGAGTAATGATACTGAAAATACAGCTTTGATCACAGGAATAAATTACATTTTTAAATATATTAAAATAGAAAACAGTTATCTTAATTTGTAATCATTTTTCACAATATTACTGTTTTTATTGCATCTTTGATCAAATATGCAGCCTTGGTGAGCATAAGGGACTTCTTTCAAAAACATAAAAAAAATTTTTTTTGTTGTTTCCAAACTTTTGACAGGTACTGTATTTCTTGTAGTGACAGTTAAAACCTTAATAATAAAACTAGTTAACATCTCCACAACAATGGGCGAAACACAACGGATGTTTCAAGACATTAAGTGAGACAAATTACATCTTGGCATGTTGTCTGAAAACATTTAAAATTTAAAGGGGTCATGAACTGGCTTTTTAATTTTTTTTATATTGTTGTCTGAGGTCAACTTATGACGTTCGCTTGGTTTTTACATTCAAAAACATCAAAATGAATAAGTAATAGGCTATTTTCTACCCTAGTTTTGAGCCTAGCTCAAAAACGCACGGTTTTTATGGGCGTCTCGCATTGAAGACTCGGAAGTAAACGCCCACTGCTGTGAGTGGATAACAGTTTTGCATATTATAATGAGTTTCGTGTAATGCGCGAATCGGTGGGCGGGGCTAAACCGTCCGTGTTGAAGTAGGCGTTGATCATCTTCTGCGGGGGTGGTGTTTTATCCTCTTTGTCGTCATAGTTCCCCACTTTGAAAAACGAGTCGTTTGCTGAGCCTGGTGTCAATAAAAGCTTTTATTGGACTAACAAGGACGTTTTCAGTTCTGACACTTACAGGATATTCTTATAATATGATGACCTCTTAGATTTCTCAGTTCATCACCCCTTTAAAACTTTTCTTATTTGGTGTGAATTTAATTTGACATTTTACAAATATTTTAAACATGAAATCAAAATGGTTTTAAATGTATATTTATTTATTAAATTAAAAGTTATTGATTTAACAACATTTAAATAAGATATAAATATGGCTTAAACTTTATTTTGAAATTAATACATTGATTTCCTAATTTAATTTTTTAAGCGGCACTCCTAGTCCTAGCGCTCCATAATGAATGGTGTTCTCTATGAGAAACGAGTGAGTAATACTAAGTGATTAATTACACTGTTTTATCTGTTGTGTAGCTTTATGCCAGTATATACAGTCTACTAGATTCAGTGATGGCGCCAGAGGAAAGTTGGCGAGTGCAGACGAAGGTAACCCTCATCCCAACCTCCAATGCTCCTGTTTGTATCACAATCAACCACAGCTCGGCCTGTGCCCGCTAACCTTTAACCTTTCCACGCACTTCTTTCACAGCACCGCTGTTTGTTCGTGTGTGAGATGGCTCGTGGTCGGGGTAGTTTGGGATCACCTGTTTTCCTGCCCTTTTCCCCTTCAACTCCATTTCCTATTCCTCTCTCAGCAGCAGAAACTTATTAGCACTCCAAACGTTTTGCTTTGGTGAACTTTGGCCAAGGTTTCGCTGTAACTCCTTCACTTGGAATGATTTTCATGGCACGTTTTTCCAATGCGTGTTCCGACACTTTTCTGCTTCAACTGTTCTGGCACTTTTTTTTGGCTTTGACTCAGTTTGATTTTCTGTTTTTATGTCTGTTTTTCGCAACGTTCTAGACCAGTGTCTTCCTCCAGAAGAAATAAGAATATCAGTGGTTTGGTTTGCTTGAATTGCCGTGAAGGTTTGAAGATAGTTTTTTGAAAAAGAGCTTATCTTTCTTTGTCTTTGTCTTTTTCTTTTTCCTTTTCTCTTTCTGTCCGAATCTCAGGTGAAAATTTTGAGCAGAGTCCACTGCGGAGAACTTTTAAATCTAAAGTTCTTGCGCACTATCCCGACAATGTGGAGTGGAACCCTTTTGACCAGGATGCAGTGGGAATGGTGAGTAAATAGTCAAGTCATCTTCATTTATATAGTGCTTTTAACAATGTAGATTGTTCCAAAGCTGCTTTACAGTGATAATAGGAAATTCAAGTCACAGAGATTGTTTTGGCTTTATGGCAGCTCTAGAATAAAGTTATTTTCCAGCTAAAGTTAGTTTTGATTGATTTACTTCCGCCGCAACGATCATTAGTTATTAACTTAGGGGCCGCTAACACGACACCGTTTTAACAGAAACCTCTTAAGTTCTCTCTACACAAACTTTAAAAACGTGAACATGTGAGAACGCTGACGGCGTGCACATGCGTATTAAGAGTTCATTCTATAGGTATGCGCGTTTGAATGTATGTGCACAGGCATGTAGTCCTTCCCTAAAAAACCAACCCTCAACAAACTACTTGTCTGGCCTTAATTTATAATACAGAATTGTATCACTTCGGCGTTGCCACGCTAACCGGAATTATCCAGACAACGATCTGTACAGAGGTAAAGGGAAGGAGGCCTTTACAGGGAGAGACTAGTGACACTTCAGGACTGCGTTGTCGTCGCGTCCAGACACAGGTCCTTCATCAGATCTGGAGTGTGAGTGTGAGTGTGTCCAGACGCAGGTCCTTCATCAGATCTGGAGTGTGAGTGTGAGTGTGTCCAGACGCAGGTCCTTCATCAGATCTGGAGTGTGAGTGTGAGTGTGTCCAGACGCAGGTCCTTCATCAGATCTGGAGTGTGAGTGTGAGTGAGTGTCCAGACGCAGGTCCTTCATCAGATCTAGTGTGAGTGTGAGTGTGTCCAGACGCAGGTCCTTCATCAGATCTGGAGTGTGAGTGTGAGTGTGAGTCCGGACGCAGGTCCTTCATCAGATCTGGAGTGTGAGTGTGAGTGTGAGTCCGGACGCAGGTCCTTCATCAGATCTGGAGTGTGAGTGTGTGTGGGTCCGGACGCAGGTCCTTCATCAGATCTGGAGTGTGAGTGTGAGTGTGAGTCCGGACGCAGGTCCTTCATCAGATCTGGAGTGAGTGTGAGTGTGAGTCCGGACGCAGGTCCTTCATCAGATCTGGAGTGTGAGTGTGAGTGTGAGTCCGGACGCAGGTCCTTCATCAGATCTGGAGTGTGAGTGTGTGTGTGTCCAGACGCAGGTCCTTCATCAGATCTGGAGTGTGAGTGTGAGTGTGAGTCCGGACGCAGGTCCTTCATCAGATCTGGAGTGTGAGTGTGAGTGTGAGTCCGGACGCAGGTCCTTCATCAGATCTGGAGTGTGAGTGTGTGTGTGTCCAGACGCAGGTCCTTCATCAGATCTGGAGTGTGAGTGTGAGCAGGGCTTGACATTAACACCCGCCAACCCGCCAAATGCGGGTGGATTTTGCTCGTGGCGGGTAACACAGTCACTTCAACTAGCCACTTTGGCGGGTTGAATAATTGTAGTCTTTTCAAAAGGCATCTGAAGCGCACTGGCTGCGTGGCGTGCGCGTCTCAGCTGCGTGGTGTGTCCGTTTTTATTTCGGCTCCCATGTTAACAGGTTAGAACTTGCACACTGCCTGCGTGACGCGCGTCTCGAGCCGCGCCGAAAACGCGTGCATGCTAGAAAAAAAACCGACGCCTATTTCTCACGCGACACGCAAGCCTGTTGGAAGCGTTTCCAGGCTAAATAGAATAGGAAAATATGTCATGTTGACACGAACACATATTAATAAATGGCATTTTTATGTTTGAAAGTCCATAGGTTTTGGCAAATGCAGATATAATTTAAAAAAAATCAAATATTGCACCTGTCAATACAGAACGAAATATTCTTATAGCCTATTTTGCCGTCTATGCTGCAACGCCCGAATCCCGAGATAGCCCTCCATGTACGTTACCAGCAGACACCAGTCAGACACGTTTCTGCTGTGCAAAGACACAGAAAACGCAACTTGTAACAACGAATTTCCCATCGGGGCTCAATAAAGTAATTCTGATTCTGATATTTAAACAGACAGTGTTTCTAATGCTAAAGGTTTTTTCAGTTTAGTTTTTTATATTTTTTTATTAATCTTCTACATCCATGCACCACTTTTATTATGCAATAAGAAGCTATGTCTTCATCTTAATACATGGTTTTAAAGGAGCTTTACACACAACCTTATCAGAGCTAATGATAATGACCTGTATTGTTATACCTAGTCTTGATTTGCGTGTGTACAGTGGTTTTACATTTAAAAGGGTTGTAAATCTAGTTCAAGTAAATTTTAGCACGCCATAGTCAACTTTAATCAGGTAATTTCACAACAACAAAAATGTGGCTAGTAAAAATGCTGTGTGGCTAGTAACTTTGGAAAACCACTAGCCACATTGGCTAGTGAGCAAAAAAGTTAATGTCAAGCCCTGAGTGTGAGTGTGAGTCCGGACGCAGGTCCTTCATCAGATCTGGAGTGTGAGTGTGAGTGTGAGTCCGGACGCAGGTCCTTCATCAGATCTGGAGTGTGAGTGTGTGTGTGTCCAGACGCAGGTCCTTCATCAGATCTGGAGTGTGAGTGTGTGTGTGTCCAGACGCAGGTCCTTCATCAGATCTGGAGTGTGAGTGTGAGTGTGTCCAGACGCAGGTCCTTCATCAGATCTGGAGTGTGAGTGTGAGTGTGAGTCCGGACGCAGGTCCTTCATCAGATCTGGAGTGTGTGAGTATGAGTGTGAGAGTGTGTGTGTGTGTGAGTGTCCAGACGCAGGTCCTTCATCAGATCTGGAGTGTGAGTGTGTGTGTGTCCAGACGCAGGTCCTTCATCAGATCTGGAGTGAGTGTGAGTGTGAGTCCGGACGCAGGTCCTT